>NC_136632.1:3144539-3829539 GCF_933228915.1 Telmatherina bonti | reverse complement strand
CTGGATTCTCATGCGACCAACAAGGAGCCGCTCAAAGGTCTATAGTCTGTATAGAATATAACCTTCAGTATATATTACATACTAAGATTATTATAATGATGATGCTACCAGCAGCCAATGAAATCTATCAGACATGTTTGTGTTTATGAGACAACAGTGTTTAGAAATGGTTTATGTGGTTCATCCATCTAAAAAGAGAATTTACAACCCTGTAGGATTCGTCTCTCTAAAACCTTGTAGACATCTCAAGGTTTCCACCATCATTAGTCTTTCATTTTCAGCTACATTTAACATAAATGAGAGAATATTTCATGTCTTCTTCGAGGTGTTTGTTGTTAAGAACATTTCTCTACATGTCTTTTCACAGCGTTATCCCTTCTGAATGCGAGTCGCTGATGCTGTTGATGAATTCAGCATCTGAAGGGGTTTCGCTGCTTTCTGAAATGTTCTAGCACAGACCAGATAAGAGATGCTTATTTACTTTTGGATGCATGCATCTCCTGTAATAAAGTGACAAGTCGTGCGCGTGGCTGGCCGCTCTTTTCCCTCATCGCAGCACTCCAGCTCCTCTCAGCAGGAGACTAATAATGGACACCCACTCCATTAGGAGCCTGTTACTTTTCACTCTCTGTCATCTATTTATTCTGCCGCTTTCCTCCTTCTGACTCTGTTCATGAACCTATTTTTTCCTCTATTTTCATCCGATGGAGGCTGCCAGTCTGCATTCTGGTCCTTTATCCCCCCACCATCCTAAATTGGATAAAAGATTAAAGGAGCTCCTTCTATATTTGCTGTTGTTAAAAATTTCAGCGTTCCAACAAAAGAATCAGATATTTTTCACACATATAAAATCCCAAAGCTTCACAGAGACTTTGTGCATATAGGATCCAGAGATAAATCCAGATTATCCGAGCAACTGGTGTTAATTATAAGCTCTGATTCAGAGTGTTGCTCCTGCTTCAGCAGCCAGAGAGAGATGTCGCTGGCTTCAGGCAACAACTGCCTCATTTGCATTCCTAAGATTATTATGATTATCTGAGTTTCTTGAGCATTGAGGAACTTTTCTCTGCAGCCTGTAAGATCTTTGTGCTTCAGATCAGAAAACAGTCAGAAGAAGCAGAGCGAGCTGTGAAATAACCCAGAAATGTTATATCATTGATGAATTTAATCCTCTTCATGTTAAATCATTTCTTATCAGATTAACTAGTTTGGTTGTTTTCAGCTCTTTCCTGCCACGATGCACCAAACATCTGGATGTTCCAGCAGAAGATGCACAAACCAAAGTAGGAAATAAAGGCGTCTCTACTGGTGAAATCTGAGGAAAGCATGTGACATGAGGCTGCCTTGTCTTTTCTTTACGACACATAAAATGACTGATGCAGCATTTGTTTCAGTCAAACATGCATCTGGTCATATCTGATCAGGACAGAGGATGCAGGATGCTGATCTCTCTGACTTCTTATCAGCCAGCTGACGGCGATAATCTGTGGAAGAGGACAGGATGTGGCGTTTCCGTTCTGTACAACATCTCAGGGCTGCCCTGATGTTCGTGTGCTAATGGACTTTAACACCCTCACCCATCAGAGTGGATCTGTCTGGTCTGCAGTCTGAAAGGCGTCGGCGTTCCTGCAGGAACGGAAGACAAACGCTGCTGTAATGTTCGGCTTCGTGTCAGAAACTAGCGGATGGACGTGAGACGTCTACAGATCGGCGTTTCTGTCTTCGTAGTGATGACAGCTCAGCTGTCAGTCAGGTTCAGGTTGCTAGAAAACCCCACGGGGACGAACCCGAGCATCATGTTGGAAGGAGCTCCAAACCAAAACAACCAGAAAATAAACCTACACACTATGTTACCATGGTAACTGTCTCCGTTTGAATTCCCCTCAAGGTGAAGGAGTTTTGTTTTTTTTTCTTTTTTGATGAAACATGATGTCTGAGTGAACCCCTCCGAGGACTGAAGGACCTCCTCCGCAGAGTTTCACTGACTTTCAGCCTCTCAGATCTTCAGCTCAGACTTCCACAGTTCAACTTCTTCTATTCCCCAAATCACCGGTTCGACTCGCAGCAGCCTGATTCCATTCGGATTCAAATCAATTCATTTACATCCATTTTTCTTGAATATTAAACACATTTGTTCATAAAACCCTTCTATCCATCATTTTTCTAAACCTCTTAGTCCAGGTCAGGGTCGTAGGAAGCTGGAGCCGACCCCAGCTTCCAGGGGTCCGCCCTGGACAGGTCGCCAGTCCATCACAGACCCAGAAAACTATTTTTATTAAACACTGTGCTGGTTTACATAAGCATCAAAATCAGATATCTGAGAGTAATCTGATTACTGTAATAATCTGATCTGGAATACATTGAAAGATTGTCTACATTCACCAGCCATTATCAGGTTTATTTTGGAGGATTGGTGACATCACTTCCTGTTCCTGTGAAACCATTCAGTGTGTGTGGAACATGGCATAGCTGCCATGTTAGCATCAGCTGCTAATGTGATATCCTTACTGTTAGCTACTACGGTAGCATTACATCCAGTGGTGAATAAACAATCCGAATGAAGCTTTATCTCCCAGAGAGAAGATGTTTCATCACACCTGTGAACAAAATCCACAAAAAAACATTTTTTTCCAGAATAAAGTTCCAGATGCTTCTTTAGACCGTGCTCCGCTCCCCGGGACCGTGCAGTTTTTCTCACAGCGTGAACATTACCAGATTGGGGCCAAAGAAGGGGACTGTGGTCTAGCTACGGGTCTTGGTTCACTTGCAAACAGACTATGGAGTGGACCTGACCTCACGCACATGTTGACACATTATTTATCTAAAATCTGCATGTGTGGATTTCAGGGTGAACTGTGTGATTTCTGGAATTTTCCAGAGTCCATGCACTGGTTTCCAGCAGAGAATCCTGTCTCCTTTTATTACAGAAGATCACTAGCATCCAGCCTTCTCCAGAGCATACAGGGATTCCTCCTAAATCCTTTTCTGAATCTCGTGATGATATTATACACTGTAGATGGTGGATCTTTGAAGTGTTGAAGTTTTAGTTGAGGAACATTTTCCTGAAATTGTTCCACCGTTTAGTTTGTCTCAGACTGGTGAACATCTGTCCGTCTTTCCATCTGAGAGACTCTGCCTCTCTGAAATGCTCCTTTAACACCCAGTCACGCCACTTACCTGTTGCCAGGTAACCTCCAGATGCTCCTCCAGCTGTTTCCTGGTTTGTCCCATTACTTTTCCTATTAAAAGACAAACATCTGACATGTTGTTTGTCTTCTACCAGAAGAAAATGATAGATTTACTTGATCTGCTTCTGTTTTTCTTCATTTCTAGTGCCGGACCTCTTCTGGGATTGTGGTTGTAAACAAATTAAACGGATAAACATGATTTGGGTTCATTTAGCTGTTTTTAGATGCACTCAGCATGATTGCTTCTGAGTGGATGAGGACGAACGGAGCTGAACGCTTGGCTGCCACTCGGACAGATGCTGATGAGACTCTTGACAGAGGAGGGTTAACTGAGAGATGTAAACACTCAGGAGGCACGCGGCCATGCTTTCTGGCCACTGACCCTCACAGATATGAATACTGCTTGCTTTAACATCTCCTTTGCTCCTGTTCTCCAGATCCTTACGTGAAGATCCACCTGATGCAGAACGGCAAGAGGCTGAAGAAGAAGAAGACGACAATCAAGAAGAACACCCTCAACCCTTACTACAACGAGTCCTTTAGCTTTGAAGTCCCGTTTGAACAAATCCAGGTACGGTTTTTCCTCATTACCAAGCAGCAAACTGTCAGGTCATGTCCTCTAACTTTCAGCAGCAAACACCGGCTGCATGTCAGCGTTGCAGAGAGGAGCTCATCTAACAAATAATCCAGTTCAGAGGCTTTTCCTCATAATAGTCTGATCAGAGGCAATTCAGATTAAATCATCTTCGCTTTTGCGATTTGACAAGGCAATTGCTGTGTGGATGTGATTCTCTGCTGTCTGTGGTGTTTCTCTCGCTGCTATTTGCAGCATGACTTACAGTAATTACCATGCACATCATCATTTAGCTGAATTTAACCAACTATACAACAATTACAGCGCGAGATGTTTCCGCTTTGGTTCGAGACAAAGACCAAGTGAACTCAGAGTCTCTTCCTGATGCGTTGCCGAGATGAAATGAAAAATTCATGAGTTCAGAGAGGAGTCACTGGAAACACGGTGATCCCCGCGGGCCGTGTGGTAATGGACTGACACTGATAAAGCTCGTCACAGCTCACACATGGCCGTGTTGCTACCACGAGCATCAGTAGGCATTTAATCAAGCCGCATAGCGCCACATCTTACCCAACACAGAACTCATTCATTCATACATCCGACCACCACTGATGACGTTTACTATCCAACATCATCCAACATCCAACTATCCTCATTTTACTTAATTTTTTTTCCTTTTTTACCCCATTTGATTGTTTTGATGTGTTTTTATCGAAGGCAACAACTTTCTGTGTCAGTTTGCAAACCAGTCTTTCTCTCTCACAGGTATTTTATTCTGTCTTCATGCATTTTGCTCCGTCTGGTGATATTCACGCCAAAAAGTTCACAGAAAACCACTAGAAAATCATCATTATATAGATAAGGAGCCGTGCATTAGATGCTTATAATGCACAACGTGGAGTCTAGTGCACAACGTGCACGGATTCAAGTTGTTTAATCCGCTTATACCACCATGGTCCCATACAGTAAACATTTCATAACAAATTTTTATTTCTTTTATTTCTTTTTTTATTTCTTTTAGACAAAACTTGCTAAATATCCTAAAATATAGGAACCATTTCCCGTTGGCCTCCATGTAGTTTTAATACCAAACCACCGCTGTCAATCTGCAACGTGTTTCTCTCATTCACCAACAGCCGCTGATCTGAATCATTTGACTAACATGTCGCTATGGTAACCACCAAAATGGAGAGATTTACAGTGATTTAACTTGCCGAACTACGTATGTGTATGTAAGAAAATAATGCAGCCCGTTGTCATTAGAATTATCACTCACCGTGGTATAATTGTCTGTAATAAATAGTAGCAGTCATACTAGCAGTAGTAAAAGTAGTAGTAACATGACTCAGTCCTCCATCCTGAGCTGCTGGGACAAGAACCAGGAAGGAAAACCTCCATCAGAACCAGGAAGGAAAACCTCCATCAGAACCAGGAAGGAAAACCTCCATCAGAACCAGGAAGGAAAACCTCCATCAGAACCAGAACCAGGACGGAAAACCTCCATCAGAACCAGAACCAGGAAGGAAAACCTCCATCAGGACCAGAATCAGGAAGGAAAACCTCCACCAGGACCAGAACCAGGAAGGAAAACCTCCATCACGACCAGAACCAGGAAGGAAAACCTCCATCAGGACCAGAACCAGGAAGGAAAACCTCCATCAGAACCAGAATCAGGAAGGAAAACCTCCATCAGGACCAGAATCAGGAAGGAAAACCTCCACCAGGACCAGAACCAGGAAGGAAAACCTCCATCAGAACCAGGAAGGAAAACCTCCATCAGAACCAGAACCAGGACGGAAAACCTTCATCAGAACCAGAACCAGGAAGGAAAACCTCCATCAGGACCAGAACCAGCAAGGAAAACCTCCATCAGGACCAGAACCAGCAAGGAAAACCTCCATCAGGACCAGAACCAGGAAGGAAAACCTCCATCAGGACCAGAACCAGCAAGGAAAACCTCCATCAGGACCAGAACCAGGAAGGAAAACCTCCATCAGGACCAGAACCAGCAAGGAAAACCTCCATCAGGACCAGAACCAGGGAGGAAAACCTCCATCAGGACCGGGACCAGCAAGGAAAACCTCCATCAGGACCAGAACCAGCAAGGAAAACCTCCATCAGGACCAAAACCAGGACGGAAAACCTCCATCAGAACCAGAACCAGGAAGGAAAACCTCCATCAGGACCAGAACCAGCAAGGAAAACCTCCATCAGGACCAGAACCAGGAAGGAAAACCTCCATCAGGACCAGAACCAGCAAGGAAAACCTCCATCAGGACCAGAACCAGCAAGGAAAACCTCCATCAGGACCAGAACCAGCAAGGAAAACCTCCATCAGGACCAGAACCAGCAAGGAAAACCTCCATCAGGACCAAAACCAGGACGGAAAACCTCCATCAGGACCAAAACCAGGACGGAAAACCTCCATCAGAACCAGAACCAGGAAGGAAAACCTCCATCAGGACCAGAACCAGGAAGGAAAACCTCCATCAGGACCAGAACCAGCAAGGAAAACCTCCATCAGGACCAAAACCAGGACGGAAAACCTCCATCAGAACCAGAACCAGGAAGGAAACCCTCCATCAGGACCAGAACCAGTAGAGAAAACCTCCATCAGGACCAGGACCAGGAAGGAAAACCTCCATCAGGACCAGGACCAGGAAGGAAAACCTCCATCAGAACCAGAACCAGGAAGAAAAACCTCCATCAGAACCAGAACCAGGAAGAAAAACCTCCATCAGGACCAGAACCAGGAAGGAACACCTCCATCAGAACCAGAACCAGGAAGGAAAACCTCCATCAGGACCAGAACCAGGAAGGAAAACCTCCATCACGACCAGAACCAGGATGGAAAACCTCCATCACGACCAGAAGCAGCATGGAAAACCCCCATCAGGACCAGAACCAGGAAGAAAAACCTCCATCAGAACCAGAACCAGGAAGGAAAACCTCCATCACGACCAGAACCAGGATGGAAAACCTCCATCAGGACCAGAACCAGGAAGGAAAACCTCCATCAGAACCAGAACCAGGAAGGAAAACCTCCATCAGGACCAGAACCAGGAAGGAAAACCTCCATCTGAACCAGAACCAGGAAGGAAAACCTCCATCAGGACCAGAACCAGGATGGAAAACCTCCATCAGGACCAGGAAGAACAGCTGTCTGCCCAGTTGAACTCTTGGTTTTTGTGGTTTCAGATGGAGGTAACCAGGGGCAGCAGCGTTGCATAGCAACATGGCGGTCTGTAGTTGTGAATAACCTTGGGGTCGCAATCTGATCATCCAGAAATAAAAGTACCAAACAAAGAAAGATGATGGATTTCACTGCTTCACTTCCTGTCATAGAAAGTCTTGTTTGAATAATCAATTTAAAGGTGAACTGCCCCTTTAAAAAGCAACTAACCCCCAGCAGCCATCAGGGAGCCTGATTCCGTTTCATTACATGCCGTATTAGCATCCTCTTATAAAGCAGCGGCTCGAAGCTCACGCAGGTGGCAGCAGCTCCATCTCAGTGCGAGCAGATCGAAACTTAATCAGGCCGCTTTGTGCCCTAATTCATATTCTGTCGCGGAGACTGACACCCGGGTCACTGCTGCACACGCTGATTTCTCCCAGTGTTCTTACTGTAAGGCTCCTCGTTCTCCACATTATGGAAACAGCTTCACCTGGCTTTTGGGTTTAAACTCTGTTTGTTTATCATGGGGAAAGAGACAGAGTAAAGAAGATGATTAAAGAGCAAATTATTTCATGTTAAGTTCTGTTCCTTAACCCTTAAAAGTCCACTAGACTTCCCTGCATGTCATCACCAGTGTCTCAGCAACAGCAGCGTGTAACTATGTGGGGTAAACTGTATTGGATAGCTCACCCTTTAGATCACTGCTTCCCTTTTCAGAAAATACCAAAAAAGTAAATAATTTTGCAAAGTCAAAGTGTAAAAATCGTCATTTCTAGGGTTAATCATGTGGTGACATATTTTGTTTGATTTTAGACTGAAAATTGTTTTAGCTGTTAGCTCGACTATTAGCATAACTTTCTATTTCACCAAAACTGATTGCTGCCAGTTAGATGCTGAATGTTCATAAGTGTTTATTTCTTTTACAAACAGTCCATTTCATGAAAGAAATGTAAAAAACTTTAAAATGTTGCATTAATTCCACAGAATAATGACGACTTAGTGGGATGTTATGGAGGTAGAAAATAGCTCAAATTAAATACATAAATGCAGCTTTGGATAATCAAATGTTATTAATGTATTAAAATGGTGAATGAATACAAATGAATTTAATTTAAATATGATTTTACCCTACATAAACTATACATCTTTTTTTCTACATTTGGTTTGTTATGCTGCAGTTCATCATAAATTCATAATATCTATCAGCCTGGTGGGTGGGGCTAAACAAGAGAGCGTGGCCAATACCTTTAATTACTTTATTCTGAAAGTCAGGCTGCATTATGCATAGTTAATAGATGTAGCCATTAGACATATTGATGAATATCACCACCAGATGGGTCAGACTGTTTTGACTTGCTGAGCTTAGTATCCATGGTAACGGTTTTGCCGGGTTCTTGGGTAGCTCCACTTCTTCTCTGTCGCTCTAAAAATCCATATTAACCGGTTGTAAGACGAACAGTCCCACATACTGAACACAAATGGGTGACCGTATGGAAGCTGATCTGTGCATTCATTCAGTAAAAGAACTGAAATGTTCTTAGAGCTGCAGAAGTGACTTGAAATGTAGAAATGATCTAACGACACCGCTTTTCTCTGCTCCCTCCTCTCTCCCTCTCTACAGAAAGTGCAAATTGTTATAACTGTTCTGGACTATGACAAGATCGGCAAGAACGATGCCATCGGCAAGGTGTTTGTGGGGCTGAACAGCTCGGGGACGGAGCTGCGCCACTGGTCCGACATGCTGGCCAACCCCAGGAGACCCATCGCTCAGTGGCACGTGCTGAAGCCCGAGGAGGAAGTGGACGCTCAGCTCTCCACCAAGAAATAGACAGGGCCCTTTTAGCACCTGCCTTGTAGTACTCTTTAGCTAGTATGTGTAAATACCTCAGTGATAAATGGGTCCAACCATGTAAGCTCACCCTGATCTCAACCTCCTGATTTCCCACATTGATCATTCCGACCCCCGCAACATCCCGCTTTTTATCTGTCAGGTTTTTTTCTTTCTCTCTGATTTAGCAGCTGTTGATTTTCCATCTCTGAGCCCGTAACTGCCACGACCAAATGCCCCCTTCTTTTAAGCAATATGATCTGTATAGATAGCGCATGACTGAAAGATTTATGTACCACAGTTGTATATATAAGTATGCAGACAAAAATGATTTCTAGTTTGTGTTTGTATGTTGTTACCCGTTTCCTAATCTGTGTATATCTTGATGTTTTTAATAAGATGTTCTATTTTAAATTATGTAAATGCAGATATAGAGGAAAGCCAATATTATATATATCCCAGGATTTAAAAATTCTACCTTATTACCTTATTGCATTCCAGTAAAAGTAAAAAAAACATATGAAGCAAAAAGAGGAATTCCAACCTGCAGGATTCTAGTACGACTTCTATCACATCGTAAAGGACAACAGTTTAGCTAAGCATCACAGAAAAGACAAACAGATTAACTTATTCACATAAAACTCCAAAAATACAAGGCCATTAACTACTATGGTTCTGTGGTAAAATTATGCTGCTGGATATTATACAAGCACATGATTTCTTACAATGTTTTGTACTTATTTCTCAATCTTGAGGATGTGCGGTGTGTGTTTAGCTCAAAATGATAGTCTTTCATTTCTACACATTTAGCAGATAAAAACAATCTGTGTTCGACTTCTGCTAGCTCATTTTCATTCAAAAAATGAAGACAAAGTTGAGTCTTAACTCGTAAGGAATCAACCCCACGTGGTAAAACATAGAAGAAGAAGCACTAAGCTGTAGCCATCGTGTCCTTAAACTCGTCTGACAATATTTCGTTAAACAGCCTTGTCGTCACATTCAGGCCAGAGTTTCAGAGGAAGTTTAAAGCTTAAAAAAGATGTATAACACAGGACCATCTCTGGTTTTAAAAAGACTATTTTTTAGAGCAATTCAGCATTTTGACTATTTTTAGTGAACTGCATGATTTTTTTTACAATCTTTTACTAAAGGCTGGGACGGGGGCTCTGCCGACACCAGGGGGAGCTCTTCTGACACAATCCTCTTGCCTTCAATCAGAGGAGAAGAAAAACCCAGTTAGACTTTAGGTCGACGTAACGTTGACGGAGGTGAGTAGAGTTTTAAACACTGCCATTTATGAGGGAGGCGACTTGTGTAGAGAGCCTCTCGTCATGCACACTCCCACTTAGCGGTGGTTGTAGCGTTCATGTATTTGGGAACAATGTGTTTGGCTGCAGTGGTGCCCAAATCGCAGTCTTTGCTTTGCGTTGCCTTCTCACAGTGACAATAGAGCCAGCCATGTTTTACTGCCACTTGAAACTTTTATGTGGCTGCTGTTTTGCACTCGATGTCGTTGAACTCGCTTGTTGACTTCGTTAGGAAACATTTAGTGGACGTTTGTTTCAGGACACCTGCAGGGGGAGCCAGAGATCTTCACGTTTCGGCCAACACCTGTCCATCCGTTTTGTTTTCCTGTTGGCAGTGACAACCGGGGGTGTAAATCTCGATAGAGATCGTACACGACGCATCGATTCAGTGATAACGATCCAGTGTTCGCTAATATCACAAGTTCTGGTTCTGATCACACTTTTCAGCTTTCAGATCTTAACTTGGATACTGACGTGAAAAATGATTTGGGAGTTTAATCGTTTATTGAAGATTTCACAGATTTAATTTAAGTTTCTGATTATTTTCAGGTTAGCTATAGCAGCAGTTAGCGAAGTTGAAATCACAGCTATTAATGCAAACCAGCCTTAATTTCTGTGCATCCATACGATTAGTCCAATCACTGCAACCGCAACACAACTTTTATCTTTTCTTTACTCATTTGTAGAACAGGACGGTGGACCGTTCAGCCCAAAACAGAGAAACGTGAAACATCTGCCGTCTGAAACCACCTTTCATGATCCCAGTGTTCTGCATCGGCTGACGCAGATGCTCTGACTGAGAACGCTGAGAGAAACATCAGCTGCGTATACCTGACATAGGACCATGTATGAAGGTGGTCTGGTTCAGACTGGGATAAAAATCTGATGAAATCTGGACCAAAAAATTAGGTTCAGGCCTCGTTATTCTGCAGTGTGAACGCAGAATATCAGAGTCTGCATGTTTATGAATCAGTAGGCACTGACATAAAGTCATTTACAACCATCCAAAAGCACCAGAAGAAGAAAACCACAAATACTTTCTGTTCTGAGCTTCATCTTCAGGTGCTTTTTATGTGGCGGATTTTGCTTCGTCTTTTTTGTTTTTTAACTCAACGCTGCCACAGGATTTCTGGAGGTATTGCTGTTTTCCATGTCAAGTGACGGACAAGTTACGTGCAGTCGGTTACGCGTCGGTTCTGCGTCCAGCTTTAACAAAGCTTAATAAATCACTTACAGATGTTTTCACGAGAAAAAAAATCTGACTTTTTTTTTTAAAAAGCTGCAACAAAAATTGAGAATTTTAGGTTAAAACAACCAGAAAGACATAAAGCGAAATCCTGGATGGACTAAATAACTGAGCAACTGCAGTCTGACTTGATCACAGACGCACGTTGCACCGCTACATGTCCACCGATTGTGGGCACGTCGAGCCAAAAATCAAAAATATCGACATGAACATTGGTGTTGTTATTGGAAAAATACTTTAGTTTAACTTTGTCTCCACAGACCTCTGACTGAGCGACAGAGGCAACTGGCTGCAGGTAACCGTGGTTTGTTTTAACGTCTCATTAACTCTTCCACCTAATTTAAATAAATACACTGACTGGAATAGAAGCGTTTAGAGTGAATATTTTCTACTTCATTTGCTTCATTCTGAATATCTGGCCTAAATTCTACCTTGCATGAACAATCCAAAGACATAAAGTGGCACAAACGCTGCCGGCACATGGAAATGGACCGGATAATCCCACCTGGGATTGTTCTGGATTATCCCACCTGGGATTGTTCTGGATAATCTCACCTGGGATTGTTCTAGATAATCTCACCTGGGATTGTTCTGGATAATCTCACCTGGGATTGTTCTGGATAATCCCACCTGGGATTGTTCTGGATTATCTCACCTGGGATTGTTCTGGATAATCCCACCTGGGATTGTTCTAGATAATCCCACCTGGGATTGTTCTGGATTATCCCACCTGGGATTGTTCTGGATAATCTCACCTGGGATTGTTCTAGATTATCTCACCTGGGATTGTTCTGGATTATCCCACCTGGGATTGTTCTGGATAATCTCACCTGGGATTGTTCTGGATTATCCCACCTGGGATTGTTCTGGATAATCTCACCTGGGATTGTTCTGGATAATCCCACCTGGGATTGTTCTGGATTATCTCACCTGGGATTGTTCTGGATTATCCCACCTGGGATTGTTCTGGATTATCCCACCTGGGATTGTTCTGGATTATCCCACCTGGGATTGTTCTGGATTATCTCACCTGGGATTGTTCTGGATTATCCCACCTGGGATTGTTCTGGATTATCTCACCTGGGATTGTTCTGGATTATCCCACCTGGGATTGTTCTGGATAATCTCACCTGGGATTGTTCTGGATTATCCCACCTGGGATTGTTCTGGATTATCCCACCTGGGATTGTTCTGGATTGTCCCACCTGGGATTGTTCTGGATAATCTCACCTGGGATTGTTCTAGATTATCTCACCTGGGATTGTTCTGGATAATCCCACCTGGGATTGTTCTAGATAATCCCACCTGGGATTGTTCTGGATTATCTCACCTGGGATTGTTCTGGATTATCCCACCTGGGATTGTTCTGGATAATCTCACCTGGGATTGTTCTAGATTATCTCACCTGGGATTGTTCTGGATTATCCCACCTGGGATTGTTCTGGATAATCCCACCTGGGATTGTTCTGGATTATCTCACCTGGGATTGTTCTGGATAATCCCACCTGGGATTGTTCTAGATAATCCCACCTGGGATTGTTCTGGATTATCTCACCTGGGATTGTTCTGGATTATCCCACCTGGGATTGTTCTGGATAATCTCACCTGGGATTGTTCTAGATTATCTCACCTGGGATTGTTCTGGATTATCCCACCTGGGATTGTTCTGGATAATCTCACCTGGGATTGTTCTGGATTATCCCACCTGGGATTGTTCTGGATAATCTCACCTGGGATTGTTCTGGATAATCTCACCTGGGATTGTTCTGGATTATCCCACCTGGGATTGTTCTGGATAATCTCACCTGGGATTGTTCTGGATTATCCCACCTGGGATTGTTCTGGATTATCTCACCTGGGATTGTTCTGGATTATCCCACCTGGGATTGTTCTGGATTATCTCACCTGGGATTGTTCTGGATTATCCCACCTGGGATTGTTCTGGATAATCTCACCTGGGATTGTTCTGGATTATCCCACCTGGGATTGTTCTGGATTATCCCACCTGGGATTGTTCTGGATTGTCCCACCTGGGATTGTTCTGGATAATCTCACCTGGGATTGTTCTAGATTATCCCACCTGGGATTGTTCTGGATAATCTCACCTGGGATTGTTCTAGATTGTCCCACCTGGGATTGTTCTGGATAATCCCACCTGGGATTGTTCTAGATTGTCCCACCTGGGATTGTTCTGGATAATCCCACCTGGGATTGTTGGAACGGTCCGTCTCGCTGCATTAATCTGCGTGCTTTTAGACACAAACCTGGAAGTATTGCAAACGATTCAGACAGAAACAGGAATGTCTTGATTCCTGTCTGGTTTCGTTGAAGCGAGTGAATCGCTGGTCACTGAATCGATGTCTCGCTCCGCCCCGACTGATCACACCCAGAGAGCAGGGACTAACCGTAAAAGTTAATGGTCTGCGTAGCGATCCGTCCATCATGTCCTTTACTACGGGTCCAAATAGGAACGGAATACCACGAGGCCTCCGACCCCGGAGCGTCCTCTTGCTTATATCGCGCTAGCTTCAGGAGGACTTTATAAATGTTTTCAATGTTATTGTGTAGTTGACTATTATGAAAAGCTACTTGTCATTCCATAGGAGTCTCTGAGGACTGCTTTGTGTATCACTGTGACTGCCGTGTGTGCTTAGAGATGTAGATTTATCAGTAGGTAGCGAGTTTGTTCTGTAGTGACATCGTAGCGTTTATCGCCATCGCCCCCCACCCCCGCGCCGAGAGTGGCGCGGTTTTTCCCCAGCAGGTTGGCTTCACACAGCATTTTGTTGAGCACTGTGCAATACTTGTACGTTCATCCCATAGTGTTGCCGTGGGCGGCGTGGCCCCCCAGGAAGACAGGACGTTCTCCCTCCAGAGAGATGGTTAGGAAACAGCACACGTAGATTCAGCTTCCATTCAGGTTGGAGCTTGTTGACTTGTTTAGGGTTCGCTCCCTTTTCGCAGGCTTGTTTCCTCCGTTCAGACGCTCTTCCAGCATCTGGGCTTTCAGGGAGTCTTTGTTCAATACCAAACACGATTCACGTCCCCTCACAGAGACATGTCGTGGACATCTTCATGTCAGAGACGTGCATAAAGAGACAGGAATAAGATTATATCTTCATCCATTCTTTTTTATTTGTTGTTTTTGTTTGTTTCCTGCCCTGTTGATTCAAGCCCTTTTCTATTTGAGATGAAAACTCTGAATGTACAGTATGGACCGTGTTGGTGTAGATTAATTAATCTGTGAAATTATTAGATGTACTTTACACTTTTTGTTGGTAAAGGAAAAAAAAGTCTATATAGTAATTTTGTTCATATTTTTCAGCTATTATGAGTATATGTCATGTACGGGGTAGAGGCTCCCGCGTCTGTTAGCGTTACAAAAATCATGAGATATTCTCCTCCTCCGCTGAGGGCTCCTTTTATTTCATCCTCCACCTGCGATGAACTCCAGAACAGCTTCAGATTTAAATGGGAATAAATAAAAAGTAAAGAAATTCATGGAAAATACTAAAGAAATAACCCATCAGACATGATGACAAGGGACCCATTTGATTCCAAAAAACTACAAAAGCCATCATCTCCTCTTCTTATGGTTCCCTGCCAAAGTCTGCATGCAGAATCAAACCCTTTAAATTGTCCGACTGAAAGCGAGAAAAACAACTTGGCAAGCTCTCCGTGTGAGCAGAAGCTCTGCAGCGGCAGCCACAAAACGTCACATTGACCTTTCCAAACGCAAAGCTGTGTAAAGTAGAATGCTGTAGAAAGATCCTAGTTGCCTTTGTGTATATCAACTGCCTGCTTGAGTATTTTGTGTGTGGAAGTTTTCTCTGTACTCTTGTAGAACTGTTTGGGGTGTTCTTTCCTGCCATATCGCTCGCAGCGACAGACGGCGAGCTGCTGACCGTTATATTTACTGTGTATACCTTCATTTTGATGAGGTGTTTTACAGTTCTGTTTCACTTTGTGTAGTGATTCACTCTGTGGAGTTTTCTGACTGTTGTTATATAACTTCATATACACAAAGGATCAATAAAAACGTTTTATTTCCTGTTGATACAGAAGCGTTTCCTGATTCTTTCTGGTCACTGCACACGTCCAGCGCCTGGTTCTCCGCTTGTACAGAACTCCTTCGTTTCACAGGAACCGGGAGTGAAAGTCCTCCTACCCTCACCTCGGTTAATACACACAGTCCAGTTCAATGTGGTCCAGTTGACCCACTTAGAACAGATCTGATCCACATCAGACCAGTTTGGAAAACTGGGTTCACATAAACCAGTTGATTAAATGGTGACCGAGCTGAGGTAGAACCAGAACCAGGACCAGAACCAGTAGAGAAAACCTCCATCAGGACCAGAACCAGGAAGGAAAACCTCCATCACGACCAGAACCAGGAAGGAAAACCTCCATCAGGACCAGAACCAGGAAGGAAAACCTCCATCAGGACCAGAACCAGGAAGGAAAACCTCCATCAGGACCAGAACCAGGAAGGAAAACCTCCATCAGGACCATAACCAGGAAGGAAAACCTCCATCAGGACCAGAACCAGGAAGGTAAACCTCCATCAGGACCAGAACCAGTAGAGAAAACCTCCATCAGGACCAGAACCAGGAAGGAAAACCTCCATCAGGACCATAACCAGGAAGGTAAACCTCCATCAGGACCAGAACCAGTAGAGAAAACCTCCATCAGGACCAGAACCAGGAAGGAAAACCTCCATCAGGACCATAACCAGGAAGGAAAACCTCCATCACGACCAGAACCAGGAAGGAAAACCTCCATCAGGACCAGGACCAGGAAGGAAAACCTCCATCAGGACCATAACCAGGAAGGAAAACCTCCATCAGGACCAGAACCAGGAAGGTAAACCTCCATCAGGACCAGAACCAGTAGAGAAAACCTCCATCAGGACCAGAACCAGGAAGGAAAACCTCCATCAGGACCAGAACCAGGAAGGAAAACCTCCATCAGGACCATAACCAGGAAGGTAAACCTCCATCAGGACCAGAACCAGTAGAGAAAACCTCCATCACGACCAGAACCAGTAGAGAAAACCTCCATCAGGACCAGAACCAGTAGAGAAAACCTCCATCAGGACCAGAACAGGACAGGATGGAGAGGCTTCTGGGTCCGGTTTCCTGCCGACAGGCTGTTGAAGCGAAAGAGGAAATAAATATAAATAAGAGTGACATCATACTGGTTGTGTGACATCATACTGGTTGTGTGACATCATACTGGTTGTGTGACATCATACTGGTTCCCCTATTGTTACTCAGAGTGGAACTTGGCAGGTTTGACTCTGTGTTGGGGTTTGCTGCTCCTGCACACCAGAACCTGCATCTCCCCCTGTTGTCTGGGCAACACACACAGTTGTCCAGACGACGTCTGTCCAACTGGTTTTGCTGGTTTGGGGTCCCTGCTTCCTCCTGTCCTCTGGGAAATCCCACCACTGGTTCACCCTGCTTTCCTGCTTTCTTTCCCGGGTGTTCACCGTCTGTATGAACACACACACACACCACAGGCGTGTGTGTGTAAAATGAAATAAGACTTATTGTTTCTGCACAACTAAGCTGAATAACATTCGATCACATTCGAACACCCAGCTGGTGACGCGTCTCTCAGCAGGAAAACTGTTTCTTCACACACAAACGCAGAGGAACACCTGATGAACGCTCTCTACAGCTTCACATCATCATGAAGGAAATGTTTCACCTCCATCTGCTCCTGGGACCAGAGAGGAAGTCCTGCCTCCAGCTCTGGTCCAGTTGGCATGAAGTTCCCATGTTGTGCTGCAGAATGAGCCAGCAGCGTGTTGACTACTGCCATCTACAGGAGGTTAACGGGACCAACATCAGCGTCTCAGGATGGAGACAAACACCAAGCGAGCAGCTGAGATGGTCTCCACCTTCCCCTCAGAAAACATCCGTTTTTATCTCTGAATATTTACTAATGATCGAAGCCGAGGACGAGACTTTGTGCCCCTGATGATGTCATGTTCACTGATTTATAAATAAAAAGATCTCATTAAAAAAATGGTCATATTCATGATCTGTCTCCTCATTTTCCTCAAAACTAAGTTTATTCTTCACTCTGACACATTCTTTCTTTATTGTAAGTGATCAATCAGACATTTTTAATGTTTGTAAGGCTCTATTAATATTTTTTATTGTGTTTCTGATCATTTATACAGATGTTTTTTAAATAATTTTTCATATCCTGTGACGCTGCTGGGAAGTGAGTAATCTGGCTCTTATTCATCCTCCATTAAAACATGAAAGCTTCATTAAATTTTTTATTCTTTCATACATTTTACAGACTTCCTTTTTCTGTCCGAAACATATTATATTACATTCTTTGTTGTCTTAATTTGGCTTTTTCCATAAACTCAGCTTTTCTGTGTAAGACTGCAGTTTTCTGAGCTTCAGCTTCTTACCGTCAGCCTGGTGCAGCGTTTGTGTCGTGTTTGTGCTCACAGGAAGGCGTGATGATAAGATGCACAGCACAGATAAGGAAGACCAACGGAAAAGGAAATGATGAGGAACTAAACTGTGTTTTGGTGCAACTCTGCTGTGATATTCACACAGAAGATGCTTCTCATCAGGCAGAAAATTACATTTCTGAGTTTAATTGAATAAATGTTCCCATTTTAAAAGTTGTGTAGTTTTATGCTTTTTCTGAAGTCATTGTTCTTAAAATCTTGTTTATAAAAAACTTGCTGCTGTTTCATCTCTCACACACATTAACGAGAGCAGAACTCCCCATCTTACCCAGTGATGTTCAACATGATGATGATGATGATGAAGCCACCCAGCTGACACACTGCTGTATTTATCAGGTAGTATAGCAGTCATAGTCAATTAAATATATTATTCAGCTATAATTCTACTTTATTTATACATCATCAGTTCACAACGCCGTTATCTGAAGGTACTGTTACAGACAGTAAAACTCATCAACGTCCCGCTATAATCCACTTAAATTAGACCATCATATGATCCACATCCGTCCAGTTAATAATTACTGTGTTCATATAAACCAGTCCATAAAATAATTATACAGCGAAGGACACCAGTGGATTAGATCAAATCTATTTGATTCAATTTTACACTCTGAGCTGCAAGGTGAGGAAAACTCCCCCTTCAGTAGGAAGAATAAACCTCCATCGGAACCAGAACCAGGCAGAAATACGTCCATCTGAACCAGAACCAGTTTGAAAGTCTCCAACTGGAACCAGTAGCAGGAAGGAGAGCCTCTAGCAGAACCAGAACCAGGGAGGGAAACACCCATCTGAACCAGAGCCAGTTTAAAAATCTCCAACTAGAACCAGTAGCAGGAAAGAGAACCTCGTCAGAACCAGAACCAGGGAGGAAAACGCCCATCTGAACCAGAACCAGAAGCAGGAATGAGAACCTCTGTCAGAACCAGGACCAGAACCGGGACAGATGGACATCTGCCTGGACCACATATAAAATCTTTACTGTCAGCTCTCATCACAACCATTGCTGCAGTATTTTAGGGCAGAATTTTGTTATTTGAATATGGAAAATAAAATGAATATTTAATATAATCAATCTTTAATAGCTTAACCTCAGACTACAGAAAGTGCATCAGAAATTCTGTTTATGATGCACAAAATTGGCCAGTTAGGTTTAAGGTTGTATTACGGGATTTTATTCATAATAAGATTTAATTTAGCCATTTCTTTTTCTTTTTTTCTCTATAAAATATGAGACTGAAAAAAAAAACAAAACAATATAAGACTGTTTTGAATATTGTGCGTTTCCTGCTTCGTCCGGAAGTGACGCAATGACGCTGGTCAACGCTCACGTTGAGTTAGCAAACACGAACCTGATGTCTATGACACGAACCCTTGAATGACCAGAAGTTGAATAAATATAGGTCTTTTTGGTCAAAATATCAGGCTGAAAAATCAATAATATCTTATTGAAAGACTTAAACATGCATCAACTAACAATTTATATATATATTGATTTAAACAGATGGCTAATTAGGACTTTTATAAACGCAGTGGTAAATAAATCATATTTTATACTGAAAAACGTGACCGGAAGTCCCTCTTCATGCTGGCTAGCTTAACCTTACGTGACAGTTCGGACAGCAGAGGACTTGAGCTGCGCTGAGCTCCGCTGTTGCTGCTCTCTGCACAGATAAGCAACCTCGCAGTCTGAAAATGCTGTCCTACATCATTGGCGTGAGTATTCATTACTTTACTTGTCACATTGAGGTTTTATATCAGCTAGTTTGACGTGTTTAGCCCTGACCTGAGCAGCCGCAGCGGGCCTGCCTCCAGCATGCTTCCCGCAGGAATCTGCGTGACTCACTTCTCCCGCTGAGGATTAAACTACATGACTTTTAGCCAGACAACGCCCCGCAGAGGGCTCACACAGCTGGTAGCTAATGCTAAGCTGGTGGTCTGAGTTCTTTTTCCTACTTTTGACCTTCATCCCGCAGCTGATCCGCGGCGGCTTCGACAGCATCATCAACCTCATCTTCAGACTGTTCTTCTCCAAGAGGAGACCCGCCATCACCTTAGAGGACCCCAACATTAAGTATGCCCTCCGGCTGGTTGACAAGCAGGTAACCAGGGCTGCAGCTGGGGCGTCACGTGCCTCCTGGTCTTTGTGACTCTTGTGTTTGTGTTTCAGATTGTCAGTCATGACACGAGGAAGTTCCGCTTTGCTCTGCCTTCACCTGAACACGTCCTGGGGCTGCCCATTGGTCAGTATGTCCACCTGAGGGAGGGAGTTAGGAAGATCTAAGGGCTCCATGACTGGATAGGGGCCCAAAAAGATGTACAAACTATATAAGAACATCATTAAATCGTCATTAAAAATAATAAATACTTTTTTTCAAAGGTTGTAATAACCATAGACTGTATATGAAAGATGGACGGAGCCTCCGGCGGTTAAAAGTAAAGCCTATGTGAAATGTGTAAAACTGCAGTTCCCCCTTCATCCACTAGGGGCTGCAAAACAGAGCAAATCCCCATAGACTCCCATGTTAAAAAGACCAACTTCACAGCAGGAATAAACATGTTTACAGCAGAAATAAACATGTTTACAGCAGAAATAAACATGTTTACAGCGGGAATAAACATGTTTACAGCAGGAATAAACATGTTTACAGCAGGAATAAACATGTTTACAGTATAAAACATGTTTACTGTATAAATAAACATGTTTACATAGAAATACACATGTTTACATAGAAATACACATGTTCACAGCAGAAATAAACATGTTTACTGTAGAAATAAACATGTTCACAGCAGAAATAAACATGTTTACAGTATAAATAAACATGTTTACAGTATAAATAAACATGTTTACTGTATAAATAAACATGTTTACATAGAAATACACATGTTCACAGCAGAAATAAACACGTTCACAGCAGAAATAAACATGTTTACTGTAGAAATAAACATGTTTACAGCAGAAATAAACATGTTCACAGCAGAAATAAACATGTTCACAGCAGAAATAAACATGTTCACAGCAGAAATAGACATGTTTACAGCAGAAATAGACATGTTTACAGCAGAAATAAACATGTTCACAGTAGAAATAAACATGTTTACAGCAGACGTAAACATGTTTTTCAGCAGACATAAACATGTTTACAGCAGAAATAAACATGTTTACAGTAGAAATAAACATGTTTACAGCAGAAATAAACATGTTTACTTAGAAATAAACATGTTTACAGCAGAAATAAACATGTTTACAGCCTAGTTCAAAAATCAATTTTCGGTTTAATAGATCAGGTTTACCTTCATGACAACTGTGGGGGGAGTGAATTTTTTTCTAACTCGCCCGTTTAAAAGTAATTTAATCTCTAAGTTCAGCATATTTAAGGGCGTGTCCTTTTGATTGACAGGTACCTGATCTCCCGCTTCAAGTCAGAAGAATGTAGAACAACCGCGGTTTTTAGCCGGTTAACAACGTGACTTAGCTTTAGCCCGCTTACCTCCGTTAGCTGGTTAGCTCCTGTTATCTCCTGGTTAGCTCTTAGCTACAGAAAGTTGGAGTTCGCTCGATGTCAATCATCCACCATGACGCTCACAGCCCCCCTCTCAGCTCCACCTCTTTGCCCATATTTGTATTTTCCGGGAGAGACGACGCGCATGACGCTGTCAACATGGTGATGGTAGGAAACGCCCACCGAGCTTCAGTTCAGCTCTTCAGAAACCTACAGGTGACGTCACGGAGGCTCCGCCCATCTTTTATTTACAGTCTATGGTAATAACATTTAGAAGTAATATAAACTGATAAACCATTTATATTAAAATACCCTAGTTAGATTTATGCACTGTGATTTAACCCTTTATAGAGCACTTAAATAACTTCAAATTAGAAATTTTAACCTAAAATTGTCCTTCTGGCATGAACCAAGACCTCCAAAAAAAGTTTCATGCATAATATGAAAGGAAGCAAAGTGATCAAAAATAGTCACTTGTCCCATAAAGGATTAAACACAAACCTAGATCTTTATTATTCCCATGAAAAGCTTTTTTTTGTTGTCAGCTTGAAGCAGTTGAAGCAAAAACAAAAATCTAAAACTTGTGATCAAGTCGTTGTCTTTCATAGGGCCCAAAATTCCTGGCGGCGCTCCTGATGTCCACTGACACAGCTGCTGGATCCCTTCGTCCCCACATTGACCTGGACTGTCTCTGTCCTCCTTTTCAGGACAGCACATCTATTTGTCTGCTAGAGTTGATGGGAAGTTGGTCGTCCGTCCGTACACGCCGGTGTCTAGCGACGATGACAAAGGCTACGTGGACCTGGTGGTGAAGGTAAAGAGTCCACTCTGGTGTTCTGGGTGTCTCATGTGGCGTTGATCCCTGTTCGTAAAGCTTTTCTTGTTGCTTTGTGTTCACAGGTTTACTTTAAAGGAGTAAATCCCAAGTTCCCAGAGGGTGGGAAGATGAGTCAGTACTTGGAGAGCCTGAAGATTGGTGAAACCATCGACTTCAGAGGTCCCAGCGGACTGCTTGTTTACAAGGGCAAAGGTGAGCAGGGAACTGGTAGAGGTGTGGTCTTTAACCAGAAAGAATCCACCAGGTAAACCGAGTTTCTTCCTCTGCAGGCGTTTTCGCCATTCAGCTGGATAAAAAGTCTCCAGCTGAAATCAAGACAGCCAAACACGTGGGAATGATCGCTGGAGGGACAGGTGAGGGAAAGACTCCCTAAACACCGTTAACGTGATATGACCCGATGTATTTGCTGTATTTCTTGTCTGAAGGTTCGCATTTGATTTGACTCCAGATAAATGAATGAAAAGAACAAAAAGTGGTTCTGAAAGGACCAATCAGATGCTGCGGATGTGTTTTCTGCTGGACGGTTTGTTTGATGTGCAGATACTCCTACTGTCCCGTGTGAACACCTGAACACATCCTGGACAATCCATGACCCTTTTCTGTGTTGCCAGGTGTGGAGTTGACTTTCAGCAGATCGAACAGTTTTTAGTCTCTGACTTCTACCTGTTTAACGTGAAAAGGAAGGGGGCACCAGTCCAGTTTAGGGTTACAGAGAAACTGGAGTCTATCCCAGCAGTGAGAGGCAGGATACAGCCATCACAGACCACCAGCCCATCAAACGAGAGTTGAAGTTAAAAAGCAGAATGATCTGTACAGTTTTACGGTGATGGAGCAGTAAAAGGACAGTCCGGCACATGTTTACGCCAGCAGCCATCTAAGTGGTCTGATTGGCTTTAAACATCGGCTGGCTCCGCCCCTCTGATGCCTCTTGGTTCTTCAGCCTCTGTTAAATCCACATCACGCCTCATAACGGAAGGAAACGGATCGTGCTCAGCGCTTCTATTCTGTCGCTTTGCATACCGGGACTATTTTTTTACAGCGTATAGTGCATACCGAGACTTTTACCGGCTTTCCTCAACAACCAGTGGACCCTCCTACGACTTCATCACATTGTACAGCTTACATTTGTTCGTTTTAATCAAAGGTCGCGTCAAAAGAAATGTGTTAAGACCGGTTTAGATGCACAATGCTTGTTGTACTACATCACGCAGAACTTCACGTTGCTCACTCCCTTCTGTTTTCACATTGAAGTGGACGTGCTTTGAATGAGAGGAAAGGCGGAGGAAAAAAAGACTATGGCGGCTTTAATGTTAGCCTGGCTCCAAAAGGGCTCAAGGACACGAAGTGGAACAGAGCTGAGTGATGACAGTAGTACTACTAAACAGTCATTTACTACACCAGACAATGAAGGTCAGAGGCTGCAGACTAAGTGTATGGCCGGTCAGTATTTTGAGTTTTTGGAGATTATTTCCAGATTAAAGATAAGATAATATTGCTAAGTGTTATGGACCTAATGCTGGGAAAAAACATTTTTCACAGAGGAAAGGTGTAATAGTAATACACTGTTAAATTAGTCTGGTAATAAGCTAAATAAGTGGACTTATAACTTTTTAAAATGTTTTAAAGAGCTTTTAGTGTATGTATTTACTTTTCCGTGTTATTTTTAATATCCAGCAATGAGGCTTGAAGTTCATCAGTGTCTCCATGGCACTTTGAATTTGGAAAATGTGGATTTGATTTAGAACTTCCTGTTTTTTCTTTTTATTTCTGTGCTATAAAACTATTAATCTATAGATAAATTTATAGATGTACATGTAAGTATCAGCCATGTTTTTGTCCCATATTTGCACGACAAACTGACAGCAGGTCATTAAGGGACCACCACGTATCACGTTCCACTTAAAGCACTGGCTGTGCTTCGGAAAAACAAAGCAGCCACTTTAAACAGCGGACCTTGTAGCCAGTGGGGGGCGCTGCGTGTTCTGAAACCATACGTTACACCTCAGCACAGTTCATGGCTGTTTATTTAAAGTTGTATATTTCTAAACAAACAAGCCAACCATCTAAAGCACGCTGTGTGACGTCGGAGGCTTCAGAGCGTCGCATGTTCACGTCTGTGTTGGATCTTCTGGATTCAGTCTCGAGGGTTTAGTTCAGATGTTTGGTCTCCAGATCTGATCTGACGTCTGCAGAGCCAATCGGCCGACTTCGTCTCATTTTCATCACGTTAATCTGAGAAAAGCTCACAAGGACTCGCTCTCTGCTCGCGTGACCGTCTGTTAACATGTTCCAGGGATCACGCCGATGCTGCAGCTCATCACGGCGGTGATGAAGGACCCCCAGGACCAAACGGTGTGCCACCTGCTGTTCGCCAACCAGGTGAGCCTGATGAACCTGGGCAGAACGAGGCGACCTTTCCTTCCGTACCAAATGTTGCCGTTCTCCTTGTGTGCAGACGGAGAAGGACATTCTTCTGCGAGAGGAGCTGGAGGAGATTCAGGTCCAACATCCCGACCGCTTCAAGCTGTGGTTCACCGTGGACAGAGCGCCAGAAAGTAAGTCTGGAAACGGGACCGGAACTGGACTGAGAGCAGACTGGGGTCTGTCAGAGGTCTGGATCAGCTGTAATTCCAGCCCAAACTGATGTCAGTCACTTCAGGCAGCGTAAACATCGATAGAAACATTTAGTTTTAGTTGAAGCAGTTTCAGGTCTGCGCATCAGGGTTTCTACAGCATCATGTGGCTGTCCATCAGTTTATTGATCTGCACTGCTTTTAATTGGAAAATCTTCCTGGTGGCGTCGGTCCGTCTCCTCACCAGCGGGTGTCGCTAGTGAGTGCGGTAAGAGCTGAATGATCTGATGAAACATAGATGCACAGATTTCAGGTTGGTTTGGTGTCAGATGTAATTTTGTTTTGGTTGTAAATGCAGCAGACCTGTTCAGTTCGAGCTGAAAAAATCCCTGAAACCTGCTAAACTCACTGTTTCACATGTTTTAGCATCAGGTCTGAATCTGGTCAGGAGTAGGTCTGTATCAGGCCTGAATCCTGTCCAAAGCTGGTCTGTTCTGGGTGGGAATCAGGTCCTAAGCTGGTATGAATCAGGTCGGGAGTAGGTCCGTATCAGGCCGGGAGTAGGTCCGTATCAGGCCGGAATCAGGTCGGGAGTAGGTCCGTATCAGGCCGGGAGTAGGTCCGTATCAGGCCGGAATCAGGTCGGGAGTAGGTCCGTATCAGGCCGGGAGTAGGTCCGTATCAGGCCGGAATCAGGTCGGGAGTAGGTCCGTATCAGGCTGGAATCAGGTCCGGAATCGGTCCGTATCAGGCCGGAATCAAGTCGGGAGTAGGTCCGTATCAGGCCGGGAGTAGGTCCGTATCAGGCCGGGAGTAGGTCCGTATCAGGCCGGGAGTAGGTCCGTATCAGGTCGGGAGTAGGTCCGTATCAGGCCGGAATCGGGTCCGGAAGCGGTCCGTATCAGGCCGGAATCGGGTCCGGAATCGGTCCGTATCAGGCCGGAATCAGGTTGGGAGTAGGTCCGTATCAGGCTGGAATCAGGTTGGGAATCGGTCCGTATCAGGCCGGAATCAGGTTGGGAGTAGGTCCGTATCAGGCCGGAATCAGGTTGGGAGTAGGTCCGTATCAGGCTGGAATCAGGTTGGGAGTAGGTCCGTATCAGGCCGGAATCAGGTTGGGAGTAGGTCCGTATCAGGCTGGAATCAGGTTGGGAGTAGGTCCGTATCAGGCTGGAATCAGGTTGGGAGTAGGTCCGTATCAGGCTGGAATCAGGTTGGGAGTAGGTCCGTATCAGGCTGGAATCAGGTTGGGAGTAGGTCCGTATCAGGCCGGAATCAGGTTGGGAGTAGGTCCGTATCAGGCTGGAATCAGGTTGGGAATCGGTCCGTATCAGGCCGGAATCAGGTTGGGAGTAGGTCCGTATCAGGCCGGAATCAGGTTGGGAGTAGGTCCGTATCAGGCTGGAATCAGGTTGGGAGTAGGTCCGTATCAGGCTGGAATCAGGTTGGGAGTAGGTCCGTATCAGGCTGGAATCAGGTTGGGAGTAGGTCCGTATCAGGCCGGAATCAGGCCGGGAGTAGGTCTGAAGCAGGTGGGAGTAAGGTCTGTGTTCCCAATTGAGCGGACAGATTTGTGTCCTGGATCTGCTCCCAGTTTGTAGTGATGGTTAATACCCGACAACCTCGTGGTGTTTGATGTGAAACGGGGTTTGGATGCAGGGCTGGACCAGCAGTCTAACATTTCTTTAACTGGCGACCCCTGTGGATCCCAGCTGCACCATTAACTATCAGCACAGAGTCATACTGGTCTCTGTGTTTCAGACTGGGAGTTCAGTGAAGGCTTCATCAATGAAGACATGGTGAAGGAACACCTGCCGAGTCCGGGTGACGACACCCTCATCCTCATGTGCGGGCCTCCCCCCATGATCCAGTTCGCCTGCAACCCCAACCTGGACAAAGTGGGCCACTCCAGCAGCCGCAGCTTCACCTTCTAGACGTGGATCCACACTGGGGGAACTGGTTCTGGTGTCGGACCTGGAGCAGCGGACTGCACATTATGTAACGCCTTCACACGGCCATGTTTATCTGCCACGCCGTCACAGCGAGGACCAGCTCAGGACAGACAGGACAAGTCGTGAGTTTGGATTCGAGGTTTGAGTGCCTTAACGCCTGCACAGCTTTTTCCTTAAATGCATGTTCGACCGTAGACACACGCCGTCTGACGTGGCTGAAGTCGCGCGTCAGACGCCGCTTTTTGTTCAGACGTGTCCTGCAGGTTTGTGTTTGTTGTGAAACATAAAGCTCGTCTGGACTCCACTCACCTTTGTTTTCTGTGCTGCTGTCTCCATGGCAACAAGGAATTGTTTGTTCACTTTTATTACCAAAAACAACAACACAATACAAGCGTCTCGGTTTTTCCTTCTGAAAACGTTCCTCGTGACAATCAGTTAGCTTAGCATCAACGTAGCAGAACACACACACACACACACACACACACACACACACACACACACACACGTGATCTTTGGTTTCTAAACGGTCATTCTGTCTGAATCTGAGCGGGTCCAGGTTTACACGTTTCCCCGCTGGACTGGTGACGAGACGGAGAAGCTGTGAACCTGGACCACTTCTTCCACGCCATCATGACTCTCCAACCTGACTGGAAACAAAGTGGTGAAGAATAAAACAGTAGCAGGAAAGTTGGTTTGCAGTTCATGCATAACATTTCAGAGAAGTCGGGAGAGAAGCGGCTGCTTGGAGGAGGAAGCTCAGTCGGCAGCTTGTGTTTGTTGGCGCGGAGGACAAACGGCGCTCTCCTGGAAGAGCTGCTCGTCCTTCAGCATGCTCTGGAACAGAGGAGAGGAGTGTCAGAGCTCAGCGAGGAGGGAGGTGGCCACGTAGCAGCTCCGCCTCTCACCGTCAGGTTGTTGATCTCCTCGGAAAACGCTCCGATCTGCTTCACCGTCCCTTCAGAGTCCTCCATCTGGCGGAGACAGCTCAGACATCATACCTGCCTGTAGGCCACGCCCACAACCGGCACGCCGTCAGCCTACCTGCTCCAGCTGCTCGAAGGTGTCCTGGTACGCCCGGGCGCTCCTCTGGAAGCTGCTGTTCTGAGGCATCTCCACGTTCATGGGGCAGACGTAGTCCACGCCGTCATCCTGCCGTTTCCTCCTCAGAGAGCCGATGCCGCCGAAGGACAGACGTCTGGGCTGAGGAGAAGAGACGGACCGGATTAGATCTGAACAGCTGGATCTGGAGCTGGGGACCAGATCCATGTTCCTGCTGCCAGCTGGCGGAGAAATAAAATCCATAAATCCACTTGGAGCTTCTTCCGTCCAGCAGAGGAAGGAGAAAGGTTGGATTGGGAGAGGAGAAGGACTGACCTTGACCTTGGCCGTGGCGGTGAGGACGGCGTAGTCGGGGTTTTCCAGACAGTCCTGTTTGAGCCGCTGCGCCTCGGAGCCGACCAGCAGGTGGAAGTGCGTGGCCAGGTGACGTCTCAGCAGGGTTTTACTGGGAGGAATGTTGAGCAGGAGGGCGAGAGCCTCCACGTTGAAGCGAGGCTCCAACACCTTCACAAAGAAGCAGACAGGTCAGCGTGTGGATCCGACACGGCTCACGTCGCCACGCCGCCCCCTCCTCACCATCAGCCCTCCATGAACTCCGCTACCCCGCAGGTTGGGGGCGTACTCCGCCAGATCCACGGAGCGCAGCCACTCCATCACTCTGTGGTTCGTCCACTGGGAGATCTCCGCCGGCGTGACGTTGTTCTGGTTACAACCAAACATCATGTTCGTCAGAAACAAACCATGAAACGGAAGGTCTGCGTTGTCAAGCGCTCCGTACCTCATCGGACGGCCGCCGCCGGAGGCAGCTGGGGTCGTAGAAGTTCAGACGCAGGACCTGAATGGCTCTCTTGATGCTGAGGTGATGAAGAACGCTGCCGACTTTCAGGGACAGCAGGTCCTCCTGGAACACAGGTTATGATTCAGAGAACGGAGACCAGCAGGTTCCCAAACACTGCAACATGGTTCAACTGGTTTAGTTCTTTTTAATGTAAAACTGCATGTAGAAGCTGAAGCCTTTTAATCCCAGTCAGCCTACAGACGTGATGTTTCAGCCTCAGCTGTCAGATTCTGAAATGATGTAAAATGAACATATGAATAGATAAAGCAGCATGAAGGAGACACCTGTCTTCCTGCTCCTATCTACCTGCTGTCCTCACTGCAGCACCTCCACCTCAGCTGCATCCCAAATGTCTTCTTGGCTTTATTCCAGCCATAGAGGATCATTATTTTCCTGCTTTTCTCATCACTTGTTGATCTTTGGCTGCTCCTGATTGGACGTTACCGTCAGTTTAAGCTCTCTGATTGGTGGAAAGTCTGACAGGAAGTGTCTTCATCATCATGTCCAGGTGGAAATAGAGGTCTCTTAGCAACATGGTAGTGATGGTGATGAAGATGTGATAAATAATGGTGGATTTACCATCTAGAGTCTCTGAATAAACACTACATCTGGATTGTAGACCTCCTGGACGGATAGAAATGCTGGAAAACCAGCTGGAGGGTCACATGACCATCAGTATTTACCCAGCAGAGTTACACGCTGCGGCTCCTGAGACATCGACGGCGATGTAGGTACAGAGTTAGAGGAGAAGAAGAGATCTGGCAGCTCACCACCATCATGTAGTGCAGCATCCGTCCATCAACTCGAGCCTCATCAAAGCTGCTTTTGTACTGCGGGAGGCCGATGTCGTCCAGCCATCCTGAAAACAACAGTCATCAATCAGAGCGCGGCAGAAACTGGCATCTGACACGACAGAAGCCGTCACTCACTGGTCACCCAGTTATGGTCCAGTTTGCCCTTCAGATCGCCGTCCTCTGAGCCGAGAGCCTGCAGGGCGAGCCGCAGCTTCTTCCTGTGGAGATGCTGCTTCATGCCCAGCTCCTGAGGAGGAGAGCAGACAGAGGAGTTTCACTTCGTCTCTCTTGAAGGAAACCAGTTAAAGTCCCCACATGAAAGCAGGCGGTTGTGGTTGGAGCAGCTCGTACCTTCTCCAGGTCATGCTGCGATGCCTGCAGCAGCGTTTGGCCTGACTTGATCCAGTTTTGGCCCAAAGCAACGTAAAAGCCCAGACCCTGCTCATGGAGCCAAATGCAGACCTCGTCTTTACTCCACCGAGAGAAAGGAACGTCCACGGCACTGAAAGGCAGCAGGAGAACCTGTCAGCCATGTTAACTACCCGCTACTACGGTCATGACCAGACCTGCTGTGTTTTCCTTCACATCACTTGTCTTCTGTCCAAATAAAAACTCTCATTTCAACCTTTAAAGTGTTTACAAAACGGAGAAAATGACTTATTTCCCATATAACGGGTATTTCTAAGTCAGCTGTAAAGTCCTTCTAGGTGTCCGTCTCCCCGTCAGACTCAGACCTGCTGGCTCATCGGGACTAAAAGCCGACGTTAAACCAGGTTCAGGTAGAGCAGCTGAACTGTGTTTCAGCATCCCGGCTGAACTGAAAGCTTCCAAATGAAACGTTTCCTGAGGAGGAACCAGACGTGTAACCAGCATCCTCAGCCAGGACACGTTAAAACCTGCAACTGGAACCAGTAGGCGCCGCTGTACCAGTTAAACCCGGAATATAACGTGTGAACGTAGATCAAGTCCTAACATTTTATTTATTGGTTCTGCCCGACCCGTCTCATCCAGAACCTCCGACGCCTGTCGAGCTGAGCGTCGGCGTGTTGGACTGACAAGTCAGAGATCGTCCCTGGGGTCCTGCTGGCCTTAAAGAAACACTTTAATCCACATGAAAATGTTTCAGGAAGAACTTTCAGGTCCGTTACCAAGGTTACCTGGAAGGACCAAGTCGTCCCTGATGAGCTGGAAGGTTTCCAGTTTAAACTGGAACTGAGTCGACATGAAAAGCCTAAACCGTGGAGGGAGAGGCGGCCGACAGGAAGAACACCGACCTGTGCTTTGGTTCCTGCGACCATCCCAGCCGGGGGCCCGCCGTGGCCCTGACTCCGCCCCTCCTGAATTCCACCTCTGCTGCATCGTCGGGGTTGAAGGAGGTGGAGTGACTCCTCTTCAGCCTGTCCCAGAAAAACATCGTGAGCTTCTGGAGAATCCTGCTGCTCCGATTAAATGTTTGTGTCTCACCTGCCGAAGAACCTGCGGAACCCCTTAGACTTCTTCTTGGCTTCTGGCGACGGCGGCAGAGGAGCGGCACGCTGCGGTTTCTGTGGAGTAACACCAGCCAAGTCCAGGTGCTCGGTGCCTTTACGCTCCGTCTCAGCTGAGGAAAACACCACGTTTAGTCTCGCTGGCAGATCTGACGTGGCTTCATCTGGAGCTGCCATCTCACCGAGGTTTGGAGCGCTGGCCGTCTGTTTGCCTCCTCGCAGCTTGAAGAAGCCGCGGCCGAACGAGGCGCGAGCCTTCTTCCCACCAAAGATCCCCTCACCTGAGTTTCCTTTGTTAGGAGAGGCAGCAGGAGCAGCTTGAGTCTTCACCTGCAAGGAGAGATCAGGAGAAAGCTTCGGGACAGCTCAGGCAGAGGAGGGAGTGTAGTCGCAGCATCTGTCCACCAGGTGTCAGCGGAGGACTGAGACACGAGCACACACATCCTCGGCTGGACCTACCTGCTGCGAGCTGCACGGCTGCGGCTCGTCTGGACCGCTGCAACAAAAACAAAACCAGTTTCAGTCAGAAACAAGAGCATCGTCACGTGTTCAGAGTCACGTTTTACACGCCTGCTGGTAAAGAAACGTCACACCGCTTCGCCACAATGTTCCTGCTGTAGGAGAATATTCCAGCCAGTCTGGGCTCCAGTACAGACCAGTAAAATAACGCTGAACTCTACTGGTTTATAGCCAGTATAAGTATGTCAAGGTTTTATTTATAATCATTTATTAAATGATGCACTTTGAGCTGCTTTTGTGTAAAAAGTGCTTCATAAATTAAAACTGATTTGATTTAACATAAACCATGACTAATAAGCTCCACATTTTTCTGTTTTATTGCAAAGTACAAGTTAATTATCATGATGTTTATAATGTTTATATTGTCAAGAAATATTAAACACCTTGAAATGTGTGGAGAAAAAAAAAAAGTTTTAACCAGAACTTGTCTGACTGACGCTTTTATATGATTTTCTCCTTTTATTTACATATTTTATTTATAAAATTTTATTTTGAAAAAAAAATATTTTATATACATATATATATATACATATATATATATATATATATACATATGTGTATATATATATTTTTTTTTTTTTTTACAAAATACTATACTAAAGTAAATAGAAAATAATTTATATATATATATATATATGTATATATATATATATATATATATATATTTTTTTTTTTTTTTTTTGTTTGTTTTCTTAAGCCCAGCGTCTTGCTGAATGCGACGTCTCAGCTGTCTTCATTTTCTGTAACGATGATACATTGAGCTGGAAGCGGATGATCTGTACCATATGTAAGAGCAGCTGCATGCTGGTGCCACGAGCTTCGACTGGCACATGATCCCCTTAGTCGACTAATCGGCAGAATAAGCAGTGAATCGCGGATTATCAGTGTAATATATCGTGGCAGGGCGAGTCTGCTCACACAGGAACATGTGCAGTGTCAGACGGCTGGCCGTCCGACGTGCAACGACCCACTGTGAACGGAGGACATGGTAGGAAGGTGCTGGTGGACTGTCCAGCTGGACGCAGGTCCTTCCATGAAGCTACAGGCTTTTTCTTTTGCTTTTTTCTTCCCTCACTGTGACTGTAAACGTAGCAGAAAAGTCTGGTTCTGTTGTGGAGTTTTGGTAATAAACCTGAAACTGCTGGAAAAGCGGAATATTTCCCCTCTAAACTGAGACACCTTCGTAGGAAAACTGGATGAGCAGCAGAGGTGTGTGTCGGTTGTCGCAAACAGCTGTTTGTCTGTGAGACAAGCTTCAGTCTCCCCGCATCATGTTCTGATCTGTCGTGGAAATAACTAACCTGAATAAAACCAGGAATCGTGTGTGTTATTTTACCTTTGTGCTGCTTGTAGCTGTCGTTCCCGGTCCAGTTCCTTCATCTCAGACAGCACTGCTATACATGGGATGGACTGAGACGACAGACCGCAGCAGAGAAAAAACCGGGTTAACTGGACATGTTGTCCAAACAGCAGAACAGTCGGATAAACCAGAACCCAGCCGGCACTGGGAAGTCCTGGGAGAAACCATCTCAGACTGGGAGTCCCCGCTACCCTGCAGGAAGTCCACAGTCTGGGGTTCATCCTGTCAGAGGTGTGTTTACCTCGCCGGAGCTCCTTCCTGCCTCCCCGTCCAGCTCCACGGTGGTCTGATCAACCTCCATGGAAACCGAGACCGGCGACTCATCGGGGATATCGTCGTAGTCGTCGTCCTGCAGCTTCTCTGGGATAAGACGGCACAACAGTCATGTCAGTCTGATGAAAGAACGCCTCAGTTTCCTTTTAACTGGTAAAAACTTATCTGACCATGTTTACAACAAACTCCTGGAACGCATTTCTATCAGAGATAAAGTGTTGTGTAAGTTGAGTCGTAGTAAAACGGTCTAGTCCTCTGACCTCTGACCAGCTCCTGGATTTTCTTGCACTTGATGAGCGACTCTTCCAGCTCTTTAATCCGTCTCTCCTGGAGACAAACACAAACGCTGAGTCAGGACTGAAGCAGGTCAGAGCCGACGCCACGCTGCCGACGGACGTCCTACCTTCTCATCGTTCTCTGACGTCACACACTCCAGCTCCCTTTTCATCTTCAACATTTCCATTTCTGGGAAAACGACGACATGTAGAGGTTCAGTTTTAAATCTCTAAAGAGCTCGCAGCAGTCAGAGTCGTCAGAAAGGAAAACAAAACAAGGATTTTTATTTGATAATGAAAAAACTTTCTGCCATCTTCGTAACATGAAGGTCACTTTTTACGTTAATGTTGGTTTTTACTGCTAAGTTTTCCACAGGAAGAAGCTGAGTGGACATTTAGTGACACGTTGCCGTGGTAACGGGCTCTGGCCACAGCGCCTGCAGCCGCGGCGGTTACATCACGCCTCATCAGTGGAGGGAAGGGAGATGATTCTCATGTCACGTCATGTGGTAGAAAGTATCATCTCAGAGGGTAGGGGCACCTCTTACAGCATGTGTGTCCAAAGGTTTGATTCCCAAATAAATATTATTATTATTATTATTATTATTATTATATATTATCCGCCGTTTCCTCTGATCATTAAATGTGTGTCGAGCAAAACAATCCCGACTAAACTGTTATTAAATATAAACATTGTCCAGCGTTTAGTCTGTATCCAGTCAGCCAGTAAAACAGAAAGACGGGCAGAAACTAGTTGAAATGCAACGCTGTGGATCCTGAAACTGGACAGAGATGCTGGCGTGTCCATCGTCCATCGTGGAGACAGATGAAGGACGTAATGTTAGTGGACCCCGACCGCTGCTGCTTGCAGGAAGACAAAACGTCGCTCCATTCTCATCTGGACTGATGGATCCCGAACAGCCTGCAGGCTGATCTGAAAGTCGCCCCGCAGCCGTGTTTAGAGTTTCTGTTGCCACGGTTACCAACTAGCGTTTGAGCCAGCGCAACGATTCACATCAGGCTATTTGACCAAAACGTTTTTCTAGTTGTCCTCCAACACTTTCATACCCGGTCAGTGGGAATTCTAACTGGCTGCACGTCTATACGCACACAGCAAGTTAAATCACCGTTATATCCCTCTGTTAAGGCCGTCACCATAGCAACATGTCCAGATCTGCACGTCACGATGTTCTAGACTCCGCTTCGTGCATTGGAACCATGTAATGCACGGCTCCTTGTTTACTTAACGTCCACCCTGCAGGTATTCGCCCACACCATGGTATCAATCAGGGTAACTTACCCCACATGGTTACATAAAACTGCTCCTGAGAAACTGTTGGCAGTATAAGTAATACCACTCGGGCTCCAGTTTTAGGGACACAGGAACAAGACGTGTGGCTGGAAGTGTCCTGCACTGGTTTTAGAAACGTCTGTGTTCATGTTAGAATCTTTTCATGCAGTAGCTACAATAAGCATCATACCAGGTAGAAAACAACCCGCAGTAAAAAGCATGGAGCATTCAGCTCAGATGAACCCATCAGGAGACGAAGCTGAAATGAGAGGAACTGTCAGAAAGCCGGTGTGAATGTTGCATCCTCCGTCTCGCCCCATCTCTCTCTAACAGGCAGGAAGGAGTGTTCACTGATTTCTTTCTCAGCTGCAGTCCGGCTGAAAAAGCTTCCATTAAAAGTCTAAAATCTTTCTTTGTCTGCCGTTTGGTTTGTCTTTAAAAGCAGATATCTGATGTTTTCATTTGCTTTCTGTCCGTTTGTTCAGGGAAATGGAAAACCAACTAAAACTCTCAGTTCTCCAGGTTTCAGAGGAAACGCTGACAAACAGATGAGTTCAACCCCCCTGAAATAAGCGACATTCCTCTCCCAGCAGGAGGGAGCAGTCATGTGTTTGGTATGAACGTTGCACACACACAGATAAACTTTGGTTCAGACTGTCTGGGATGCAGAAGATGCTGAGAACATGATGAAAGAAAGAATCTGGATGAAGCTGTGGCGATGCTGCTGCTGCAGGGAAAGTGCTGCTGGAATGTGAAATGTCCATTTGTCTAATCCTCAAAAACCCAGAAAATTACAGCTGAGGACATGAAAGTCTGAAAGCAGCTCCCACCTCGCTCTCCTCCTTCAGTCCGGGTATGGCTCTCCATCATCTGTCTGCTCTCGTCCCTCAGCCTCCTCAGCTCCTCCTCCCGCTCCTCCAGCTGCCTCTCCAAAAGCTCCAGCTCCTCCTGTCAGGAGCCAACATAGGAAAACTTCATAAAAACTTACATGAAAGTGGAAGAAATGGTGCGATTCCCACCTGAGAAGCTTCCATCAGAGGATTCTGGCAAACCTTTCCACAGAGCTCTGATTCTGTCCTTTAGCTTTCTGACCATATATGGTCATTTCCTGTCTCACTGCTCGTCAGACTTTTCTACAAAACTTAAGTTTATTTTCAGAAACAGCGCCTGGTTCCAGAAAAGTACAAGAATGTGAACATTTATCAGCTGTTTTATAAGTGCCAAATGTCCAGGTAACAACCACCATCAGGTTAGTATTTAAATGTGCTTCTAAAGCTGATTTTAACTGAGATTAAAAACTGATGATATTTACCGTAACTACTATCCAGACTGTAACTATTTGGTCTGGTTTTTCTCCTTTATGATGAGCTCCAGGTTAACTTTCAGAGTCAGACTCATTTGTTTTACACTGAAATACGACTAAAACTCAGTCGCTTGTCCATTTATGCCTTCTCATTCATATAAAAACATTTAAATTATAGAGTTATTACCAAACTTTGCTGATTTAGTCTAATTTTGTATTTAGCTGCTTTACTAGAGTCAAAAATAACTCCAGTAGATGACAGGATTAAAAACAGCAGCGCCAGTCATATCTGTTCACATATTTCTAATTTAATCTGTTAGATGAAGTTATAGATTTGTTTTAATTAGCTTCAAAACATCAGAGCGTTCTCATTCAAAGCTCATTGACACGTCAAATCAGCAAAACATACATGTCAATGATTCCAGCAGACCTCAGTGGAAAAGTTAACGTGCAGAACGTGGACTCAGCGTTTCACATCACATACATGTTGCTTTACAAGCCCAACACCAAGCAAACCGGGATGTCGGGAAAAATGGGAATAAAAGCAAAATGCAACTATTTCCAAATCCCATCAAGCCATATTTTATTCCCAGTGGAACAAAAACAACATATCAGATGATAAAATATGAGACATTTTATCATTTCAGGGAAAATATGAGCTTATACTGAATCTGATGCAGAAACATCTGGAAACATCTGGAACAGGAGCAACAAAAGTCTGGAAAAGTACCAACTGGAGGAGCGTTTAACAACTAATCAGGTTACCTGGCAACAGGTCAGTCACATGAGTTTTTAGAGAGGCAGAGTCCCTCAGATGGAGAGATGGACAGAACTTCACCAATCTGAGACAAACTCAAAGAATTTCACCAAAAAAGTTCTGGAAGGTAAAAATATGAAGACTTTGAGGATATGACGCTTTAGATGGTCGGCTCTTCAAATAATCCAGAGAATCAGAGGGAATCTCTGTGGGCACGGGACAAGGCTGGATGCTGCTACTGGAAACCAGTGCATGGACTCAGTAAGACTCCAGAAATCCCTGTCTGAACACGGTTCAGCCTGAAATCCACACATGAAGCATCGCTGCAAGCTAACGCAGGCAGACATGAACAGCAGCTGGGCTGCATCTCATGTGATCCGCCTCAAACATTCATGCTACATATGAAAACAACGTAATAAAGACGTATAAGGTTCACACTAGTCGTAGCTCGCAATTTGGTTTATTCACCAACAATAAAGAGTTACGTTTCATTTTTTCCTTAAATTTTCCTATAATCCGGCACCTGCATTTAACTTACGATGCAGGTGATATTTTAACTTGTTTCCCTTAACTATGAAAACAAACCTATATGATCTGGGCAGTCTGCATGCTAGCAGCTAGCTTTACGCCGCTGCATACTGCCTGCTTTTGTTTTTAGCCCCTCCACCATCCATTCATACGCTCAGTTGGAAAAGCCTTCACACACAATATCTGCTAACAACAGGGCTGTGACGATATACTTTAGTCCCGATTCGATTCCGATTGTTTTGGATGCCGATTCGATTTAAATTGAGATTCTCACAATTCTTCAATATTGCTGATTTTTGTAGATTTAAAACAAAATAAATGTATAAAACTTTTTTTTTGCTCGTCATTTATCTTGATTTCATTGAGGAAAAAAACAACCCAGTAGCCAGACCATTATTTAGCTGCTATAATGTCCAAGAAGACAAGTTAAAAGATCAATAAAAACAATAAAAATGCCAAAAAATAATCCATAATAAAATTTTTATTTACAGTAGTTGGAAAAAGAAAAAATTGTGAAAAAAAAAATTGATTTTAAATTTGTGAAGCAAAAAAATCCTGATTTTCAATTTTTCAATAAGATTTTCCCACCCCTAGCTAACAACACCCATGTCCAGAGATAATTTGGAGAATAACCCCTAAAATACAAAGCAGGCTAAAGCTTCTTTCCACCAGCGTGGGAGATGTCCGACTAAAATGCAGAGAAGAAGACAAAATGTCTCAGTTTTAAAGTCTGATGTGTTGTTTATTTTCGACTGGGAATAAAATATGGGCTGATGTGATTTGAAAATCATTGTATTGGGGTTTTATTTACATTTTCTTATTGGGGTTGTGTTCTAACACACCGACCCTGATTGTGTTGGTGTGTTCTACACTACAGACACACAGCACATGTCAAACAGCAGAGGTGGAAGCACTTACATAGTGTGTGAAGCTGTGTGAAGAAGCAGCAGGTTTAGAGGATCTGAACAGCCAGAAAGAAGAAGAAAAGAGAACAGGCTGGATATTAAACCTTCACCTCAGCTCCAGTGAAGCGCTCAGAGCTCCTGTTTGGACACTTTGCAGGTTAACATGTAGCAGAAAGAGGTTAAAATCACAACACAAGAACCCAGATGAGGAGGTTTAAACAGAAGAAAAAGTACAGAAACCGTCGTGAGAAGGAGGAGGGAGTCACAAGGTTTTCATCGTAACGATGCATTCCATACAGACAAAGATGAATTCAGATCTTATGTTGTTACCAAATGTGATATTGATGTGTATTAACAACACTCACTTTGGTGGCTTTGAGTTTCTTCTCACACAGCAGCCTTTCATTCTCGATGTCCGTCACCCTGAACCGCAGATCTGTTACTTCCTGGTACAAGCCCTGAGGAAGGAAAGGAACTCCTATCAGCCATGAAACCGAAGACGTGTTGAAGAGACCTCAACAGGAGACAATCCGGGACGTTTGGTCCACTAATGAAGACCAATAGCAGACTTAAGGACCGGAGTGGTCATTCAGTATCTCCAGGCATCATTAATTGTCAGAAAAAGGTGAGATAGCTGTTCCCAGAGTGGAAACTTAACATGTAGGTAACAGTAAGTGTCATGGTTGTTGGTCAGAAACGGCTGATCTACTGATACTTCACACACATCTCCAGGGTTCACAGAGAAAGTCAGAAGAAGAGAAAACATCCATCAATCAACAGCTTATCTGGAAAAGAATGTCTGCTTGATGTCAGACATGGTTCCTCCACACCATCATGATGAAGTGGAACGGGAGATTCTCATGGTGATGAGGTGGAACGGGAGATTCTCATGGTGATGAGGTGGAACGGGAGATTCTCATGGTGATGAGGTGGAACGGGAGATTCTCAGGGTGATGAGGTGGAACGGGAGATTCTCATGGTGATGAGGTGGAACGGGAGATTCTCATGGTGATGAGGTGGAACGGGAGATTCTCATGGTGATGAGGTGGAACGGGAGATTCTCATGGTGATGAGGTGGAACGGGAGATTCTCATGGTGATGAGGTGGAACGGGAGATTCTCATGGTGATGAGGTGGAACGGGAGATTCTCATGATGTGGTGGACCGGGAGATTCTCATCATGATGCGGTGGAATGAGAGATTCTCATCGTGATGAGGTGGAATGAGAGATTCTCATCGTGATGCGGTGGAAAGGGAGATTCTCATCATGATGCGGTGGAAAGGGAGATTCTCATCGTGATGAGGTGGAATGAGAGATTCTCATAGTGATGAGGTGGAACGAGAGACTCATCATGATGAGGTGGAACGGGAGATTCTCATCATGATGAGGTGGAACGGGAGATTCTCATCATGATGAGGTGGAACGGGAGATTCTCATGGTGATGAGGTGGAACAGGAGATTCTCATCATGATGAGGTGGAACAGGAGATTCTCATCATGATGAGGTGGAACGGGAGATTCTCATCGTGAGCAGGTGGAATGAACGATTCTCATCGTGATGAGGTGGAACGGGAAATTCTCATCGTGATGAGGTGGAACGGGAAATTCTCATCGTGATGAGGTGGAACGGGAGATTCTCATGGTGATGAGGTGGAACGGGAGATTCTCATGGTGATGAGGTGGAACGGGAGATTCTCATGGTGATGAGGTGGAACGGGAGATTCTCATGGTGATGAGGTGGAACGGGAGATTCTCATGGTGATGAGGTGGAACGGGAGATTCTCATGGTGATGAGGTGGAACGGGAGATTCTCATGGTGATGAGGTGGAACGGGAGATTCTCATGGTGATGAGGTGGAACGGGAGATTCTCATGGTGATGAGGTGGAACGGGAGATTCTCATGGTGATGAGGTGGAACGGGAGATTCTCATGGTGATGAGGTGGAACGAGAGATTCTCATCATGATGAGGTGGAACGGGAGATTCTCATGGTGATGAGGTGGAACGGGAGATTCTCATGGTGATGAGGTGGAACGGGAGATTCTCATGGTGATGAGGTGGAACGGGAGATTCTCATGGTGATGAGGTGGAACGGGAGATTCTCATGGTGATGAGGTGGAACGGGAGATTCTCATGGTGATGAGGTGGAACGGGAGATTCTCATGGTGATGAGGTGGAACGGGAGATTCTCATGGTGATGAGGTGGAACGGGAGCTTCTCATCATGATCAGGTGGAACGGGAGCTTCTCATGGTGATGAGGTGGAACGGGAGCTTCTCATGGTGATGAGGTGGAACGGGAGATTCTCATGGTGATGAGGTGGAACGGGAGATTCTCATGGTGATGAGGTGGAACGGGAGATTCTCATGGTGATGTGGTGGAACGGGAGATTCTCATGGTGATGAGGTGGAACGGGAGATTCTCATCATGATGAGGTGGAATGGGAGATTCTCATGGTGATGAGGTTGAATGGGAGATTCTCATGGTGATGAGGTGGAACGGGAGATTCTCATGGTGATGAGGTGGAACGGGAGATTCTCATGGTGATGAGGTGGAACGGGAGATTCTCATGGTGATGAGGTGGAACGGGAGATTCTCATGGTGATGAGGTGGAACGGGAGATTCTCATGGTGATGAGGTGGAACGGGAGATTCTCATGGTGATGAGGTGGAACGGGAGATTCTCATGGTGATGAGGTGGAACGAGAGATTCTCATCATGATGAGGTGGAACGGGAGATTCTCATGGTGATGAGGTGGAACGGGAGATTCTCATGGTGATGAGGTGGAACGGGAGATTCTCATGGTGATGAGGTGGAACTGGAGATTCTCATGGTGATGAGGTGGAACGGGAGATTCTCATGGTGATGAGGTGGAACGGGAGATTCTCATGGTGATGAGGTGGAACGGGAGATTCTCATGGTGATGAGGTGGAACGGGAGATTCTCATCATGATGAGGTGGAACGGGAGATTCTCATGGTGATGAGGTGGAACGGGAGATTCTCATGGTGATGAGGTGGAACGGGAGATTCTCATGGTGATGAGGTGGAACGGGAGATTCTCATGGTGATGAGGTGGAACTGGAGATTCTCATCATGATGAGGTGGAACGGGAGATTCTCATGGTGATGAGGTGGAACGGGAGATTCTCATGGTGATGAGGTGGAACGGGAGCTTCTCATCATGATCAGGTGGAACGGGAGATTCTCATGGTGATGAGGTGGAACGGGAGATTCTCATGGTGATGAGGTGGAACGGGAGATTCTCATGGTGATGAGGTGGAACGGGAGATTCTCATGGTGATGTGGTGGAACGGGAGATTCTCATGGTGATGAGGTGGAACGGGAGATTCTCATCATGATGAGGTGGAACGGGAGATTCTCATGGTGATGAGGTGGAACGGGAGATTCTCATGGTGATGAGGTGGAACGGGAGATTCTCATGGTGATGAGGTGGAACGGGAGATTCTCATCATGATGAGGTGGAACGGGAGATTCTCATGGTGATGAGGTGGAACGGGAGATTCTCATGGTGATGAGGTGGAACGGGAGATTCTCATGGTGATGAGGTGGAACGGGAGCTTCTCATCATGATCAGGTGGAACGGGAGATTCCCATGGTGATGTACAGCTTCTGTGTGTCGCTTCATGTCAATATGAAGGAAAATTCAACCAATCTCCACTACTGCGTCTAATTTATGGTTGCAGGAAACTGGAGTTTATCCCATCATATATTCTTGTTGAACTATGTTACACAAATAAAATTATCCTTGCCTAAAACAGTCATGGAACCAAATTTCTCAGCTAAAACTCATCATGATAGGCCACATATGGGAGAACAAATTAACTACATTTAAGTATGGTTTGGAAAATTTCTTTTCCCCTCTCAGTTTTTTTAAGTAAAACAAAATCCAGAGTTGAGGGAAATTCCATAAATCCTCAGCTTTTAGTGTCTGGAACCTCCACAGGTTGTGTCCCAGCTGGGGAAAATTATGGAAACTATAAGCTGTGCTCGGGACAGGGGGGTGGGGGTATTCTGGCAGGAAACAGCTGCTGGCGCTCCACTGCTTTTTAAGCCTGTTTTGTAACCCTTTGCAAAGTTCAGCCAGCATCACATGACAGATCTGAGTCCTCCAGCCGAGTGAGACGGACCTTTGTGACTTTAAAACAATGACTGGGTTGCTGCCAGGAGTCACACAGTGCAGGTGCAACCAAGACATGCTTCGTTTCACAGCCTGGACCAGGACTTATTCCAGGACGGGGGTCCTACCTCGTTGCCTCTGTGATCTCGTTCCAAAGCAGTTATCTTCAGCTTCAGGCTGGAAACTTCGGTCATCAGCTCCAGTTTCTGAGTTTCCAGCGTGGTCCGGTTCAGCAGCTCCTGAGCAGCAGCATTCACTGTGAGGAAAGCTGGACTCTCAATGGAAGAGGAGGACCGCTTCAGAGGTCTCACCTGCTGAAGAAGCTCCTCAGCAGCATTTAGTTTCTCCCGATGCAGCTCCAAGCTGTTGTCCAGGTCGCGAATCTTTTCACCTTGCACCTCCACCTGGTCTGTTAAAACGCTCACCTGGGTGACAGAAGCACACATCAAACTTTTCTTTTTCTTATCTCTTTTGTCTGCTTGTGTTTTTTCTTCCAAAATAAAAACACATGTAGGGTCTACATGTGTTTTTAATCCAACCAACAGGCAGATATCAAGTTTTAAAGACACGCGTCCCTCGTTCTGAAATGAATGGGAGCCAACAGAGCCAGTGGTGGGTGAACTCTGAGCTTCTGTTTTCTGTGGTTGTAAACCTAGATGGGACGTAAATGCCTGGAAAACTCCCGTAGATTATTTAAAGTATCAGATATCATCACAATTCCCCCCGCAGAGTTTCACGCCACCGTTCCTGAGACAGATACTATACTGCGGCGCCAGACATCCAGAGCTTTACGGGTTGATTTAAACGGGACTAGGAGGCTACGGTTCTACAGTTCTTGGTTTAGTCACAACAAAAGAAACTATTTCATAGGAGGCTGTAACACTCTGCTCCTGTTTAGTCACTGTGAGGCAGATTTTAGATGTTTCCTGCTCCAACAGACCTCATTAAAGTCAAATCAGGTGTTGTGAAGCAGAGAACATGTAAAACCTGCTGGACAATGGTTCCAGAGGAAACCCCTGGTTTAGTCCTGCCTGCTTCGTCTGCAGAGCAACAAGGAAATTACAAGTTTAGTGATGAATGTGGAACCAAAGCAGATCTAACAACAGATCCGTGTGCAAATGTCTGGTTTTATTTCCTTTACGCTGTTCGGAGTGAACCGCACATTAGTCTGACTCCAACCTGAAGAATAAGACACTCTTTGTCACTCTCCAGTCGCGACAGGCGTTCTTGGTAGATGGCATCAGAGTTCTGGATGTTGTTCTGAAAAGAGAAACATAACATGGTCACGCTCTTCTGAAGAAGCTGCATCCGCTGCGCGCGCACACACACACACACACACACACACACACACACACACACACACACACACACACACACACACACACACACACACACACACACACACACACACACACACACACACACACACACACACACACACACGCAACACGACAATTACCCCTAAAACACATTCTCTATAGACAAGAGAAGTCAGATATTATCGGCTGATATCAGCATTAAAAGGCACTATTGGAAATTATTTTTAATATTTTTGTACGTTGGGTAAAACTTACAGTATGATACACTGTAAGTTTTACCCAACGTACACATATTATATATCGAACTCTTCAACTACATCTCCGACAACTCAAAATGACAAAATAGAAGAGACGTCATGTAAAGTTTTCCAGATAATTTTTTTGGCAAAATTCACCCTAAAACTATGAGTATCGGTTGATATCGGTATTTGAAATTCAGAGCTGGGAAAAAAATCTGTGTATCATCTGTCGGTAAAAAAAGCCGAAATCTACCACACACACAACTAGACGTTTCACTTCCCTCCAAAATCAGCTTCTTCTGGGGAATGCTGCATTCAGACTGTCGTAAAACTTGACCAGATGATAAAAACTTTATTTTAAGGCTGGAAAACTTCAGAAACTTTATTAATAAGAAGTATGAAGTGTTTTTGGTGGGTTATGTTAACAGATGTGGACTGGGACCTGTCCAGGTGGAACTGGATAAACTCCAGTTTGTAAAATAACAGGGAGTGACATCAGTACGCCCACAGATTGGCTGATATAAACCAGATAACGGACTGGAAATCGTATGAATATTGCCTTTCAGAAGTCAGAAGTAATCCGATTACTCTCAGATTGTGTTGCTCAGTGTTTTATATAAATAATCATCTTCAGATGTCATGAAGAGAAAGTCAGCAGGAATGTTTGGCTTCCATGTTCCTCTGAAAGGCGATGTGTTTTTATTTACCACTCGCCCCTGCAGCCACTCTGCCAGCCCCTCAGCCGTGGAATCCGGGATCTGACAGCGCAGATTGTCCCTCTCCTCGTTGTCCATGAGCTCCAGCGCTGCCCGCAGGTCCTCCAGTAGGTGCAGCACCCGAAGGCCTCCCAGGAAAGGCGATGTGGGCGACTGGCAGTCGAACAGCCCGTTGGAGTAGTCGATGGCCTTGGAGCCTGAAGAGGTGGAGACAGAGTCAGGACTGCCCGACCTCCTGAAAGCCTGGAGACCCACTGACCTGGACTGTAGTCATGACTTCCTGAAACTCTTATTCAACAACTACTCACCGCTCCCACTAGAGAGTCAACAATATATTTCACCGTTTTCAGTGCAGCATCGAGTCACATCAAGTTAAAGTGTCTCCATGATGCACATCTTCATCTTCATCATCATCTTCTGCCGCTTATCCGGGGTCGGGTCGCGGGGGCAGCAGCCTAAGCAGGGAAGCCCAGACTTCCCTCTCCCCAGCCACATTTGCCAACTCTGCGGGGGGATCCCGAGGCGTTCCCAGGCCAGCCGAGAGATATAATTCCTCCAGCGTGTCCTGGGTCTTCCCCGGGGTCTCCTCCCAGAGGGACGTGCCTGGAACGCCTCACCAGGGAGGTCCAGGAGGCATCCTGACCAGATGCCCGAGCCACCTCAACTGGTTCCTCTCGATGCGGAGGAGCAGCGGCTCTACTCTGATCTCCTCCAGGATGACTGAGCTCCTCACCCTATCTCTAAGGGAGAGCCCGGCCACCCTGCGGAGGAAACTCATTACAGCCTCTTGTGTACGAGATCTCCTTCTTTCGGTCACGACCCACAGCTCATGACCATAGGTGAAGGTAGGAATGTTGTAGATTGACTGGTAAATCGAGAGCTTCACCTTCCGGCTCAGCTCCTTCTTCACCACGACAGACCTCTGTCGCACATTTCATTCTAATTTATTCTGCCCAGAATAAAAGTCCAGAAGGGAAGAAATAATCAATCATTTTCCACAAACCCCTTCATTCATGTTGCATTGATCCTCTTAGATCAGCCTCTGCCAGAAACAACAGAGAAAGCTCCGCCCTCGCTCCTGCAGGCTGCGTCTGATTGGTCAACTGCTAGGAGTAGTTATACTGAGCAGTGAAGGTGGGCGTGGCTTTCTTCTCCTGAACGTGCACAACCTGGAGAAGACGACCAATCACCGAGTCCCTCCCCTGGGACTTCACTAATATTTCGAAGTAGAAAAAACTCAATTTTGTTGACATGGAAACCGAACGAGTGCTGGAACACTCCAACATGTGTTTAGGTGATAAAACACGGCGCTGCTCACATGTCTGCTGAGTGTTCAACACTATAACACTGTAGTCATCTCAGAAAACTAGACGTAGCATCATAGAGCCGCTTTAAGGTTTCTTTTCCTCTAGAACAGGATTCTACTTTGTTTTCTTTCCAAATCATCACCTAGTTGTCATTTATGGAAAATAAATCCGTGGAAATGCAGCCTCTGAGTCTCGCCGTCATGCCATGTTTAAATGTGGTTGTTACGTGTCATGTTGCCACTGTGGCGCCGTAACGTACGTTACCTCTTCCAGAGTTCATTAATGTATAACCTCCATGTTATCAAGTTGCATGTATGAAACTGAAGAGTCATAACACACTAATATGTTATTTGTTGATGGATGTGGGTCGGTGCCATCTTCTGACCTCATCTTAGGACACATAGCGTAGCGGAACCTGGACCTGACCAATGGCGGTGACTCCAGATTACATTAAACATGATGTCTGCATCACTTCACCTGCCTCCATCTCGCCCTGATGTTCCTTCTGTCTGGAACAGCGTCAGTCTGGACTCATCAGACCACATGATGGGCTTCTTCCAGCTCCGGAGTCTTTCTGCTCCCCAGCAAACTGAAGGTTCTCCTGACTGACCAGTGTCTTCTTCTGGCTCCACAGCTGTTCAGTCCCTCAGGTTCCTTCACACTGTTCATGTAGAAATGTTCCTACTGTCACTATTCAATATGGTCCTGAGTTCTGCTGCTGTTTTTCTTCTCCAAACACCACAGTGATGACCACCAGCAGCACATTTCTTCCTGGTAGACGATGGTCCAGTCTGGACCAATGCGTTGGACAGCTTTAAGCCCAGTTTTAGTAGTTTCTGCCACCTTCCATCTTGACTCTGAAACAGACCAACATTCTCTCTATGACTACGGGATGTGTCTTCCACATGGTTGTTTAAGAAATGACAAGCTGCATCAGTTTTACAACAACTTGTTGCAGCTGGAAGATGATCGCCCTGCAGGAATTATCCGACCGGTTCCGACTGGTTTGCTGAGGAAATTCCAGGTGAGTTTTTTTTTATCCGGGCGGCTTATGAAGCAATTTTTTGTTTTCTAAGTTCTGCACTTCAAGCAACTGTTTTGGCGACTGACTGGAAGGCACATATTGTTCTGCAGTTACTGTAAGGAAGGAGCAGCGGGAGCCTCTCCCGTCCTAAAGCACTCCCAGGCGGCCAGTCTCAGTCGGCTCCGGCTGCAGGTCAATGTAGAATAACTGCAGTAGGTTGTGGAAGTTCACCTAAACATACTTTATACCATTGTCAGTGACAACTGGCTGCATTATTTTCCTATACATAGTTCGGCCAGTTAAACACGGTAATATCCCTCCGTTACGGGGCGTTACCATAGCAACGCGTTAACCAGCTGGTTCAGATCAGCCGTCTTTTAACAGGTGAATGAGAGAAACGTGCTGCAGCCTGACAGCGGTTGTTTGGTATAAAACGTACATCCAGACCAACGTAAAATAGTTCCTATAAAGCGGTAAAAGCGGATTAAACAACTCAGAACCGTCCATTAGACGGTTATAATGTACGACACGGAGTCTAGAACACCACGACGCGCAGCGTTGTTTAGAAATACTGGATAATCGAGATCTCAATTTCAGTCAAAATAATGGTGATTAGAATTTTTTGCCATAATCAAGCAGCCCAACAGCAGGTTAACACTTTTATGTAAAGTAACCAGCTACGGTGTAAGAACTGTTCATTACATGGCAGATATCCTCAAAATATCCACAGTGAAAACATCACAGCTCATATTTTCAGACTGTCTGTGACTTTAGACACATTTATATGTATTAAAGCACAGAAAAGGGGATTTTTCTACACCCCCTTTGTTTCGTGGTGCTGCTGTTATTGCATAAGCCATCCTCCTGCTGCTTCACCAGGCTCAAACCTCCCAGCTAAATAAAGGAGGATTTTACTCTGAAATCTGGTGTCAGTGTATCAGCAGATATCTGAATCCAGGAGTAGGAACCCCGATTGCTTCACTTTGAGGTCATTTCCCTCCAAGTCGAGCACAATCATCATATTTATTTATGCGTTCCACCTCTGCATGTTAACACTCGCCTCAGTCTGTTTTATGTGACAAACAGAAAAACCGTCAGATGATGTTGCTTCAGCCGGCTCCGCCGCCTGTCATCGGTCTTAAATGTCAGCTATGATGAAGACGGCCCACATTAACATGGAGGGAGCTAAACAAACAAAGACTCAGACAATCGTGGCTTCTGTACGGTAGCAGAGGGAGAGGGGGCTTGATGATGGCTGTGGTTTCTGAGGAAATGAGGGGACTGGTGGGTGTCATGTGATCATCCACCTCGCTCCCATTGGAAAGGTCAGCGCTATAATTACACACATCAGCGGAAAAGTAGGGACTCGAAAAAGTGAAGTCTGGCCGGCTCTCCTGCAGCGGAGTGCAGCCAAAAGTTTCTACTCCAGACTCAGAGCCTGAATAATCATTAGTTTCCGTCACTGCAGGGATAATGGAAACTTTCTCTGATGACTCATGCGCCGTGGGCGGGACGGCGTAGGGTCTACAACTCATCCTGCATATACGTGTGTTCACACGGACAACATAGCAGGTAGAGGGAGGTAGACGTAGAGTTATGATTTCCAGATGTGACTATGCTCCACATATCTACTTGTATAAGAACGTCGACAGCTCTTCCAGTCCAGAGCGTTCCCAGTTACCTGCTATGATGCCATCCATTTGCTCCAAGGCTGCTGCCAACATCTCACTGGCGTCAGACATCATCTTCTGCTCAATAAACCTGAAAGAAGAAGATGAGCGTTACAAGATGGTCCAGGTCAATGCCAGGAACTGCACACGTTGTTCTTTACAGCAGATAGACGGTTAAACGGTACCAGCACTGCAGTGGGATTAGGACCAGTACAGGAACTGGTGATGCTGTATGGACCAATGAACAGCAAGTACAGGTACAAATCTGATCTACAGGAACTGTAATGGGATGAACTGGTACCCGTATCAGTAAACAGTATGGGTGAGTATTGTAATCTAAGGATGTGTATTAGGGCTGTGATGATACGCTTTTGTCCCGATTCGATTTGATTCCAATTTTTGGGGGCAGATTCGATTTAAATTGCGATTCTCAAAATTCTTCGATATTGATGATTTTTGTAGATTAAAAACGAATAAAAATGTACAAAACTTTGTTTTGCTCATCATTTTTCTTGATTTCAATGCGGAAAAAAACAACATAGATCATTTTGTTGCTATTATGCCTAAGAAGACAAGCAAAAAGATCAATAAAAAGACAAAAAATCTATTATGAATTATTTTTATTTGAATAAAAAAAATTGATCTTTAAAAAAAAAAAAAAATCGATTTGTAAAATTGTGAAGCAAAAAATCCCGATATTCGATTTTCAATTAGATTTTCCCACCCCTAGTGTACTCTGTTTGAAAAGATGTGGTATCTAATTAGATATATAGAAATATAGACGGAAACTGCTGCAATGGACCTGTTGAGCTGTCCAGGGTGTACCCCATCTCTCACCCAAAGACTGCTGGGATAGGCTCCAGCTCCCCACGACCCTTCATCGGACGACACGGTACAGATAATAAATGAATGAATAGATGGAAACTGGCCATGCCTGTACCATAACACTGCACATGCCCCATAAAATCAGCTCTAAAGTCAGCAGACACAGTAGCCATGGTTACATGATGCTTTTTCAGTCGTAATTAATAATTCGGAATTAAATAATTCAGAATTAACGAATTCTCCTACGAGTTTACATGAATATTACTTCCTCTTTAAAGCGGCGGGTTGGGAAGGGTTCTGATTGGACAGAGGGTGCACATGACGTATGACGTATACTGGAAATAAACAAAGTCGGCTTCCTGCTTTTCGACTTTCCGGTCGTAACTTGTAAAAACTACATAATAAGTACCAGTTTCACCACTATTTTTATTATAAATGTGAAGTAGCAGCTCAACACACTACTTCACTTTCTGCAGCAACTGAGAAGGAGAAGAAAGATAGACCACCGAACACAGGAGGCAAAACAACGCGCGTCATTAGGACAGGACAAGGTAACGAGCATGCTCAGAACAACCGGAGTTAACTTAGAGCGGAATGAAGGTTTACATGACAGAGGAATTAAATAGCTCAGGATTAAAATGCGAATAAACCAGACACTTATGGAGCTAAATCAGGGCCAAAATGTTTGTTTATTTGAAAAAAAAATTTGAAACTGATCAAAATTCATTTGAAAATGAAAGTCAAGTTTTTACGATGAACCCTGAAAAACAAATAATTGTATACAAAATAAAACAAAGTGAATCAAATGTTTGTATCAAATTTAATTCCAAAGGCCCGCCCACACGCCACATCAGGGCCAAAAGTTTGAAACTGAAAAACAGGAATCTGAAAAGTTAAATATCAAAAGAGCAAAGTGAAATAAAAATCTGAAACTGTGAATGAGGTTTGAAAAATGACAGGAAAAAAATCTAAATTTGAATAGCTAGATTCTAAAACTGAGTGAATAAAATCTGAAACTCACAAAACAATATCATATTGAAAATGGATTTTTAGAAACAAGATGTTTCAAAAACAAAATATACAACCCCTTTGGAATTAAATTTGATACACACATTTGTTTCACCTTCGTTTTCTTTTGTATACAATTATTTGTTTTTCAGAGTTCATTGTAAAAACTTGACTTTCATTTTCAAATGAATTTTAATCAGTTTCAAATATTTTTTTCAAATAAACAAACATATTGGCCCTGATTTAGCTCCATAGACACTTACATCGGAATTAAGTTTAATTCTGAATAGAAATTTGCATTAGGAATTAAGTGCTTACATGGTCATTTTTAGTCAGTTTAAAGCAGAATTAACTTATTCGGAATTAAAGAGGAATAAAAATTCCCATGTAAACACACGAACAAAGAGATCTAGCCTGATCAAAAAGGATGTTTTCAATGAATCTATGAGATGCAGATCATGAAAGATCTTCTCAGGACAAGGAAGAAAATGGGGCAAAAAAATAAAAATATTTACATGTGCAGAAGCGATTTGCAAGATAACATTAAACTGTTAATTAAAAAGAGAAAAACAAGGGAAGAACATCGATAAGCACGTCATCTGTAATCCTGTTGCTGCACGGTACAAGCTCTCTTTCTCCTCCTCAGCATGTAGTCACCTCTGCAGTGTGGACCCCAGCAGACCGGCAGCCGCACACACAGAAAACAATCTCCTGCTCTTCTTATCCAGAACGTCGTATTTCCGGCAGCCGCTGGTCACGCAGGCTGCCTCCTATCAGGAATAATGACACTATTCTCCCAGGGGTCCTGGTATGCTCGGCATTTCAAACTCCCATAATAAATTTGGAAAGTATCCTCATGACCACCGAATACAAACACTTATCACATGTCTGCACATTAAACTTATCACTTCAAACAAGCTCTGATTGGAAGAAATGGAGGCAGAATACGGCGCGAGAGCTGCTGACGCCATGAAGACAGAGGCGCTCCTTGTTCAGACTTCCATGAGGAGGTTCATTTCCTCTCTCTGTGAGGTCACCGTGTCCCACCCGGTGGGGTACAAACAGGCATTAAGACAGCAATTAAACTAACGACCTGTGCACTGCTGGTAAAAGTGGGAGCCCCGAGCGTTTCACGGCCTCCGTTCAACAACAACCCACATAAAGGAGGCGGGAATCTGCTGACGGTCAGACGGCTGCAGCAAACGTCTGAAAGCAAAACAACCTGCTTTACAGTCCGACTTTAAGGCCCCAGTGGGGACGGAGGGTGAAAGAGCACCACAGATGCATATCTTAGTTTCCGTAATTCAACGGAAAAGCATCTTTCTCTCTCAGACGTATTTGCACAGCTGCTCACTTCAACAAGAATCCTGCAGCTTGTATATCCTCCATGAGACGTTAGTTTAATATGTCTATGAAAATATAGCACAACCCTGATGCCAAAAGCGCTGTGAAAAACATACACAAAATCAGAATGCAATGATATATAAACCACATAAAACTGTATTTTAATCCCAGTAGAACATAGACATCATAAAACATGTGGAAACTAAAACATTTTATCATTTAATAATAATTTAAAAAATGAGCTGATGTGAATCTGGTGCAGCAACACGTCTGGATAAAGTTGGAACAGAAGCAACAAAAGGCTGCAAACTGGTACAAATGACAAACAACTGGAAGAAAATTTACCAAATAAGCAGGTTAACTGCTTACAGACATGTCTGGTGTAAAAGGAGCATTTCAGAGAGGCAGAGTCCCTCAGATGGAAGGATGGGCAGAACTTCACCAGTCTGAGACAAACTGGGTGTAAAAGGTGTGGAACTGGGGAATTGTGGCAACAGCTATTATTTTCAACACCCCACAATCTACTGTGTATCATGTCATTAAAAGATTCATAGATTCAGGAGGAATCTCTGTATGCACAGGATAATGCCCTCAGGTAAAACCAGACATGATTCTCTACTGGAAACCAGTGCATGGACTCAGGAAGCTTCCAGAAACCAGTGTGAACCCAGTTCAGGCTGAAATCCACACATGCAGGTTAAAGCTCCATCATATGTGAAGAGGATCCAGAAACACGCCGTCTTCTCTGGACCAAAGCTCATTTAAAATGTTCTGAGTGGAAACCTGGATGAAGATGTGGAATAGTTTGTGGACAGCATGGACGGCGTGTCCTGCAGACTAAAGAGGAGAGGGAGCATCCAGCTTGTTATCAGCCTGCATCTCTGATGGGATGGGGTTGCATTAGTGCCGATGGCGTGGGCAGCTTCCACATCTGGGAAGCTCCATCAATGCTGGAACATCTGCTCCCATCCAGACAACGTCTCTTTCAGGGAAGACCTTGCAGGTTCCACCATGCTGGACCACATCCTGCATCATCACAGCAGCATGGTGGAACAGGAGAACTGGTCCAGCAGGACCACATCCTGATGGTGGAACAGGAGAACTGGTCCAGCAGGACCACATCCTGATGGTGGAACAGGAGAACTGGTCTGCTGTCAGTCGTTATAAGAAGAGAAGGTGCTACACGATGCTAAAAGTCTCTCCGTTCCAACTTCTTATAGACCCAAACATCAGTCTAATGTCTGTAATAACGGATTATTTCTGCGGTCAACAGCTTTATGCGTGTTGGCAGTCAGCGCCTGATGAGCAGCAGAACGTTGCTGGATACGTCTGTGTTTTTATTTTGCCGTTTAGTAGAAGCTAAATGCGGCTAGTTAAAGCTAATCAGCTAAAGACAAAAGCTAACGTGACTCCTTAAACTGGTTTGCAGAATAAATATGTTTCTTATAATTAATGTACATATAAAGAACTAACAGAACAATGAGCAACTGTCCTGGTTTATTTTTATTGTTTCCATACACTGTTCTGTACTGCTGTAATGTCCCGTAAGCTAACGGCTAATGCTAACGTTTTTATTATAAGTTAATGATGTGGGATGTGCTAAAGTTACTGCTTTATTTCATACAACAACCATGTAGAGTCATGATTTGGGGGCAGATTTTGCTTAGCGTGAGTGGCTTCCTCCCTTCATTTTGCAACAGTCTCATGAGAACTGTGGCTGAAGTTGCAGGTTTGAGTCCCTAATGGCCAAAAGTTACACAGTAACCCCTAAAAATGAGCTCATACTTTCCATCTAATGGCTAAATGTCTGTGTTTCAACATCTGATGTGTTATTTATGTTCTGCTGGGAATGAAAGATGGCTTGATGAGATTTCATCGTCATGCCGAATCCCAGCTGTGTTGGCACTGGGGTTGTACATGTGACTGGTAAAAACCTCTGTCTACCCTGGGTAACAAGAGGAGTGGACAGCAGCAAGATAAAACACATAAGCATGGAGGAACAGTTGATGTTCATCTTCATCTGATAAAAATCATAGGAAATTAGGTTTAATAGTTTTCACGAGAAATTCTCCTGCAGTACAGTAGAGGTTATTAATCCACATGCTAGTCATTTAGGCTCATTCTGAGTAACTATCTTAGAAACTGAAGAGGGGATTTATTAAGTACTTATCTATGTAGCTGAACAGAAACTTTCCATGCAAGCTTATCTGTTCTCGGCTTATTAAAGCAGACCCTGGTTCAAAATGCCAGGCTGAGAGGTTTTCCACGTGTTCTTGCTTCAGTTATGATCAGGCCGAGTCCACCTTAACCAAGTAGGAGTCTGTACTGCGTATGACGGATGACACAGTCCAGGATCCCACAGTGAGTGGAGGAGTAACCAGTATGCATTCCTGGGCCGGTTAGTCCTCCTGTGTGCCTGGTACCAACATCCCCGCTGACCTTTTTCACCTTCTCCCCTCAACTCTTCCCAAATCCCCAAAGTACTGCTGAGTCTCAAAACATTCCACCTGATCCGTAAAAGGAACCAAACATCAGCAGCAACAACAAAAAGAAGATGTTCCAGAGAACCACAAGGCTGGAGATGCATCTGCTTTTCATCACACACGTGTGTTTAACATGACTGCCATTACTCACAACATGTTAGGGGTGTTCATCTCTGTGTGTGATGAAAGAAAACACCTAAAACCATCAATCAGGGGAAACTTGTTATCATAACACATGAATATACATCTACAACTTTTAATTTATTATTATTTACATTCCTGAACCTCTCTGATGATGATTAACCAGAAAAACAATCCACAAAAAAGAAAAAAAGTCTGAACCATGAATGTTCTGGTTACATGACGATAGCTGCGTTTCCGTTATATTTTCACTAAACAAAAGTTTGACAAATAATTTAAATTTACAGATGCTTCCATTGTCTAGAGTATAGGCCTCATAAGTCAGGCGGACGAGGTTGTACGAGGACTGCGGGTTCTGCGAGGTAGCCATGTAGCGATATTTTGCGGTTTTTACACTTGCTGTGGAGAATTTGCTTTTCTCACTCATTTTCTTTTATAAAACTCTAAAATTCACTGTTTGTTCCACACACAGACTGTGTATAAAAGATGGGCGGAGCCTCCATGACGTCACCCGTAGGTTTCTGAAGAGCTGAATTGAAGCTCGGTGGGCGGTTCCTACCATCACCATGTTGGCAGAGGCATGCGTGTCGTCTCACCAGGAAAATACAAATATGGTCAAAGAGGTGGAGCTGAGAGGGGGGCTGTGGGCGTCATGGTGGATGACTGACATCGAGCGAAGTCCAAGCTTTCTGTAGCTGGAGTATAAAAAATGTTGCGGTGTGAATTATTCGTAGAACATTCCGGTAATCGGAGTGGATCACAATGGTCTTTAGGGTTAAGCTTTTCTCTTCCTAATACAACCATTAAAAAGGCAGCCAGCAGTATGATACTGCAGAAACTAATAAATTCAGATAAATTGCAATTTGTCTCAACACTAAAAGCTTTTGTACAAATTGCAAAGTAAAAGTTAAATTACTTTCAAATAAAACATTTTAAATTCTATAACATGAATGAACAATAATGTGTTTCTTGCAGGAGTAAAACTGGGACTTCAAAAATACAGAAACTCTTAAATAAAACCTAAAAGTCAAACCTTAAACTGATGAAGAAAAAACACATGAATGACTTATTATGATCATGCAAACACCCTGACAGAGTCTGATCCAACACCTGAGATCAGATCCGGTCGTCCAAGCAGCAGGACCGGAAATATGGTTTTCCTTTGCGACACAGAACTCCTCTGTTTTTCTGCATTGTTTGTTTTGACTAAGTCTCACACACACACACACACACCATCCTGTAAATGATCTAAAGTCTAGAGAGGTGCAAGTCTTTCCTGATCAGAACAGACAAACGCATCATGTTTGACTCATTCTTGTCAGAAACCATCCGACTTTAATTCTGACTGCATCATTGCTGTGATGTAAAGTCAGCTTTGCTGACATGAGGACGACGGCTCCAGGAGCGTCCCTGGTCCACGTCTCCTGTCGTAACAGGAAATGTGTTTAGAATGAAAAGAGAGGACAACACCTGGTCACAATCACTGCATGAATGCCAGGTTGTCCGTTTAGAAAAACAGGTAAAGAAAAGGTCAAGCAGCAGTGATTTCCCCCCGACTGACCAACTCTGCTTCATCCTGGTAAAAACAAAGATAAATCTGCTTTAAATTTAATAACTGGGAATAAAAGATCATGTATTAAAATCGACTAAAAGACAAAAGTGTCTGAGAATCAGACTCTTCCAGTGCTGAGAAGTTGCTCTAATGTCAACCAGATGGACTGAAAATGATACGGAGGGGGAGGCGTGCAACTGACAGAAAGCAGGCTGGGATTACTGGACCATACTGAGCGCACGCGCACACACACGTGCACACACACACACACACACACGCGCGCACACACACACACACACACACACCCTACTCCTTCTCCAGTAACCTACTCCCAGCTGTGCAGCAGATGCAGACGCTCATTATATTACTGGTGGCATCATTTGTAGTAAATCAGAGCAGCTGATGGCAGCAGTAGAAGTTTGGGAGCAACGTTTTATTTACTAAAAAAAAAACCAAAAAAAAACTTTGGATTCATAAATCCGTCTGAAAGTCAGAGTGTCTGGCGCTACTTTATGGCCCAGAGCAGTCTGTCCCATTCATCCTCCAGATCCCCTTACTGCTCTGAAAGCAGCAGTCTGTCAGGCGCAGTTCATACAACACCAATTCCCAAAAGGTCGGAACGCCACGAAAACATCAATAAAAACACAATGCAGCTATTTCCAAATTAGATCAACTCATTTTTTTATTCCTAGTAGATCATAAACATCATATCAGACATGAAACTGAGACATTTTATCATTTCATGGAAAATCTGATGCAGCAGCACGTCTGTAAAAAGTCGTTCCAGAATGATGTTTAGCATCGTTAGCATCTCCTCTTCTTCTAACATCTGTAAACATCTGGGAAGTGAGGAGAGCAGCTGCTGGAGTTTTAGGAGAGGAATGTCGTCCTGTTCTGGTCTGATGCAGGATTCCAGCTGCTCTACTGGACCTTGTTGCTGGATTTCTGCTTCCATGATGCTCCAGATGTTTTGTACTGGTGAAACTGGACTGGAGGCAGACCAGTTCTCCTGTTCCACCATCAGGATGTGGTCCTGCTGGACCAGTTCTCCTGTTCCACCATCAGGATGTGGTCCAGCATGGTGGAACCTGCAAGGTCTTCCCTGGAAGAGACGTTGTCTGGATGGGAGCAGATGTTTCAGCATTGATGGAGCTTCCCAGATGTGGAAGCTGCCCACGCCATCGGCACTAATGCAACCCCATCCCATCAGAGATGCAGGCTGATAACAAGCTGGATGCTCCCTCTCCTCTTTAGTCTGCAGGACACGCCGTCCATGCTGTCCACAAACTATTCCACATCTTCATCCAGGTTTCCACTCAGAACATTTTAAATGAGCTTTGGTCCAGAGAAGACGGCGTGTTTCTGGATCCTCTTCACATATGATGGAGCTTTAACCTGCATGTGTGGATTTCAGCCTGAACTGGGTTCACACTGGTTTCTGGAAGCTTCCTGAGTCCATGCACTGGTTTCCAGTAGAGAATCATGTCTGGTTTTACCTGAGAGCATCAAACCACCATAATCCTGTGCATACAGAGATTCCTCTTGAATCTTTGAATGATAATATACGCAGTAGATGATGAGAGTTTCATTCATAGTTCTTTAATTCCACATTTTTTGACCCATTTTGTCTCAGATTGGTGACATTCTTTCTATCTTTACATGTGAGAGATGCAGATGTAAATCTGTTGCCAGTTAACTAGATTACTTGTGAAATTCTCCCCCAGTTACTGTGATTACTCTACCAGTTACTTTTCCCCATTAATTTGCACCTGTTGCAACTTTTTACCGATGTGTTGCTGCATCAGATTCACAAGAAGCTCATATTGAAAAAGGAAATGATAAAATGTCAGGTTCAGCTTCTCATTTATGTTCTACTTGGAATAAAATATAACACAATGATTTGGATCTTTAGGCTCAGAGGAGAAAGCATCATCCTAAGGGCGACATGATTGTTCTGCGAGGGCCGGTCCGAAGCCCGGGTTGCATCAGTAGTCCGGTGTAAAACATGTGAACACGGCTTCTGCAGCGGGAGCCGGAGATTCGCTGTGAGCAGGAGACAAAGCCGAAAGGGAAGGAGGAAATGATCAGACATGATCTCTGTGTAAAGCAGCAAAAGGAGTCTTTACAACCTAGCTGTGGCCTTTAACAACATAATGAGCTGTGGTATCGTGGTTAGTAATCAGCCCACCGCGTGATGCTTCCTGTCAACATGGAGCAGAATCTCCACCGTGTTGAATCCCTCACACCAAGAACCAAAGCAGAAAAATGGGTCTAAACCCGTACCGAGGCCCGTCTGACATCGTGGACGGAGAGAATACGGTCTCAGAATGAATGAATGTTCTTATGTCATCATTTTGCCTCTTGTCTGTAAACCTACTGGCCTGATTCCAGAGTTTATCCAGCTGCTGGAGGTGTGGATTTCTCTTGGCAGATTAATAAAGTATCTATCTATACGAATGAATGAATAAACTTCTTCCAGTACATCCCGTCCAGACAGGACGAGGCAGACTGAGGCAGCAGGGACGAGCTCGGCCACAACGCCGCATCATACTGCCTGGATGAACCCTTTAGGAAACTGAGTCTCAGACTGCAGAGACACCGACTGTCAGGCTGAATTTAGCACCAACAGTAAAACTAATTACTAAACAGAGACTATGATACATTTGTTTCAGTGAAACTACAGTTTTACTTGGAAAGCCGGAGTGAAAATCTCATGTTAAAGTCAAACACTCTCCCTTTGTTTACCCTCCCCCATGAGTGATGGTCCTCTGTACTTTCAGGCTGGGCTGCTGGGAGCCCAGTTGTTTGACAGAAACAAGCGTTCAGACTTTAAACTGGTGCTTTATTTCTCTGCAGCGGCTCTGCAACGCTGCACAAACAGCTCTTTGTTCCTCTGAAACTCACATGGGGAGCGCCGTAACGCTGATCCCAAGTTATTGCAGAATTTCCATGTGGCCTCAGCGACGTTAGAGGCAGCAATCACACCGGAGGGGAAGAGAGGAAAAAACTAAGAAAACAAAGAAGGAAGCTTGAGGAAATGAGCAAGAGATCTTAGAATGCCAAAAAGATCTCTCTTTGCTTTTGTTAGAGACCTGTCCTCAGAAAAACCCCACATATTCCTGTCCCAGCCGTTAGAGAGAGAGGCCAACGAGCTGAAAGAACAGAAGCATCCCCTCACTCAGGAAGACCTTCGCCCTGTCCCATCAGGAAGCATTTCCTGGAACACTCTGGAGAAATGTCTTCCTACTGAAAAACAGCCATTTTCCTGCAGTTCTCCCCGCTGTCCCACCAAAACACCCTGCAGCGTCGCCATCCTCAGACACAGCACCGTAAAGGGAAAAACCAGCTCTGGATCCTTTCACACAAATGTTCCTGATTAGGTTAATATCTTAATTCAATTTCTGAGGCGCATAAACATCCCAATATATCATGCAGACCGAGTGTGACACCCTCCCTTATTTCCACACACACCACGGCGAGATCGCTGTAGCAAGAATGGCAGGAATGTCAGTGTCTGGAAAAATAGGTGTCTGCCACGGAAAAGCTCCGGTCTGATATTTGGGCACGAGGTTTTATTACAGATGGAGTGTGGAACGGAGGAAACAGGGAGCCAGGATGAACGTAGCTAAACTGTTCACTGTGTTCATGGGATGTAATTCAGAGCGCTGAGTACAAACTACGTCCTGACTGAGATGGGAATGAAATCCTTCATTAGGCTGGAAGTGTCCTCCTGTAGGCATCGGCCGGCCGGCCGGCCGGCCGGGCAGAGCCTCAGCTGGGACGCCTTCTGAACAGACGCTGACTACAGACGTCCACCCAAACAAACGCTGTAAAGTCTGAGAAGCAGAATGACAGAATGAAACGGCGCTGGTTTGTGTGAATGACTTGGCTCTCACATTTAGAAACACATGAAGCTAAACTGATTCTCAGAGGCTTTAAAGTTAAGCTGAAACATTTAGATTTTACATTTGAAGTCCTGAAAGCAGAGGTCTGAGCAGCCAATGAGACGAGATACTTGAGAAGCAGCAGATGAGGGTGTCGTCCTGTTTGGGAGGCTTTTTCAACCAGTTTCTGACACTATTCTTCTCAGTTTTGTCCTCAGACTTTTAACAGATTCTCTAAGATGAAGGATTGTGAAGGAATCTCCAGGTCGTCCAACACAAACTCTTCTTCTTCTCATTAAATTTTGTAGTTTTACACTCATGCACATTATTAGTTTTGTATTTATTGTGTAGTTGTGTGTCCATTAAGAATGTAAATATTCAGAGCTGGACAGCTGCTAGTTGTAGAAGGAGGAGGTGGAAAAGTACTTTACATCATCTGACCTTTCCTCATGATCCATCATTAAAATGAGAGGAATTCTGCCACTTTAACCAAAATATAGTAGTATAGCTTAAAATAGTGAAATTAATGTCTTGTTTTGAATTTCATGCATCTCAGAGTCCATTTCATCTTCTAGCTTAAAAATGTGTATTTACAGAAATCTGCAAACTTTTCACAGTTTAACAAAAAGCTCTGAAAAACAAGAAACACATTCAATCTTAAGGCAAACTTACTGCAAGTGTTGATTTTTTGACAGAATCCGCAGGGTCCCACCCTTACATCACAGCAAATATGAATATTTTACAGAAACAAAGAAAATATATGAATGGAAAAACAACAATCCAAAGAAACGCGTTTCTGTGATGTTCGACACATTTCAGGTTAAACTTCCACAACAACGAAGCGAGGACGAAACGTTCATTAAAACCCTAAAACAATCTTTAAACTTCACTTAACTTACTGTTTTCGGTATAAAGATGCAAACAACGGGCTGTTACTTGTTTCCTGAAAGTTTTATTCCAAACACTGAGGACTTTTCAGCGCCGCTTCATGGTTCGCGTTGCGTTTCCCATTCAATTAGTCCGAGACCGTCAAGTTAGGCATGCGCAGTACAGGCGGGAAGTTGTGCCTTCACAATAAAAGCATACAGTTTGTAACGGGAAGAAGGCACTTCCGATCATTCAAAATAAAATCCCATGAAAACAAACTAAAATAAAAAAATTTTATCGTTTCATAAAATTTACATTAAAAAACGGAAAAATGTAAATGAAAATGAAAATGTTTTTAGATGTAATAAATTATTTGAAAAAGAGTTCTACCCCATTTTTTAAAAAGAGTGTAAAGTGTAAACATGAAGAGAATGCAGTGAGTCATTTGCTCATCTATCAAACTCATAGTTTTATTTAATTTATTTCAGTTCAGTTAATTTTTTATCCCTCACTAACCCCTCTCCCAAAAAAATAGTCATAATAACCTAAAAAGGATGAAAATAAGAATATATAATCATTGTTCATTTATTAATCCTGATTGGGAAATTCGACTCTGCATCTGATCTATCCCTAGATGAACTGGGAGCAGTGGACTGCCAATCTTTCAGCACCTGGGGAGCAGATTTAAGGGGTTTAGGGCCTTGCTGAGCTTCATCCTGGATCCTGGTACAAGGCCAGTCTATCCCTGCACACCAGCATGGCACTGCAGTCTGGAAGCACTGGTACAATCTGGAGACCATGATGGTGGTTTGGAGGCCTGGTTTAGTCAGATCATCACACCCTGGCAGGAATTAGCTGCTGGTAGAAGTATTCAGATCCAAAATGAAAACTAAACCAAATCAAACTGTAAAATGTCTTTAATGGCCACCTGGCTCGTATGATCTATGTGCAGGAGCATCTTTTTGTTCTCATAATGGGAGTTCTGGAACATACAGACTGTTACAATGGTCTGAAACAAAGTGGAAAGGTGTTCTGTGGTCAGATCAAACCTGGGTTTTCTCTGGAAACATGGCTGCTGTCCTGCAGACTAAATATGAAGGGAAAGCATCCGCTTGTTATCAGCAATTGGGACATTAATGCCCATCCAGCGCTGTGTCCATGGCAACCATGTTGCTCTCTGACCAGAAGCTTTTAGACGTTTCAAACTCGAACTAAACTTTTCACTCGTTGCTCTGAGACTTTGGAATGATTCACCAACATTTCCAGACGAGCCTCTTCCCTCAGGTTTTATATCTTATTTTAAACGCTTGTTTCTTGCAGTTTTCTTGTTATTTTTTTTTTTTTTTTTTTTTTTTTTGTCTTGTCCAGCATTTAGGCAGCAGAATGATGGTCTGGATGTTCTGCTGAGCAAATTTTCTCTGCCAAGGGAAGCTTTATAGATATAATGATCCCCTTGACTTTCTGAATTTTTATTTTATTTCTATGTTTATTTTGTATTGTTGTTTGAATTGTAGAGTTTGTACTGCTGGACCACAGAGGACAGACGAAAGACAGAAAGAGAAAGGAGAAGAAACACCTCATAAGAAAAGGGAAAGAGATAAAGGGAGAGAAAAGGGAGAGAAAAAAACAACAACTAAAAAATAACCCAAAAACAAAAAGAAAGAAAACAACCTACAGATGTATACATACACACATACAGGCACACACATACATATACACACACATACACACGCATACATACACATACATATACACACACATACACACGCATACATACACATACATATACACACACGTATACACACACGTATACACACATAATATATATATATACACAAATATATACATATGTACACATATACATATACACATACATACATACACACACACACCTCTATGCACACACATACACACACATACATACGTACAAACATATACGCACTTGCCAGTATTAACACATATACATACACATACAAGCCAACTTTAGATCATAGTAACTAAACTATGAATGTAAAAAGTTAAATATAAATGAGAAACAAACAGAAATGAGAAAACTAGCTGCTGTTAGTGAATAAACCTGCAGACGACTCGGTGACTGTGTCACATGCAGAACATGCAGAGTGGAACGTGTTCAGAGAAGACCATGCCAGTGTGACCCCTCCCACACAAAGGCAAGAGGCACGCCAGGAGTACCCCCGAGACCCGGGCCATCGGCAGCCATCCCCAGGCGCAGACCCCAACCGCCCCACCCCGGAGCCAGCCATGCACCGACCCAGGAGGAGGCAGAGGGGGGTCCCAGCCAGAGTCCCCCGCAGTCAGGGGGAACAGGCCCCAGCAGGCCCGGACCAGCGAGGACCGGCCCCGCCGGGCACCGGCCCCCCAGGGCAGACAGAGCGCGGGCCCCACGGCCCCAAGAGCCCAGAAGCAACCCCCCACCCCCGCAGGCAGAGGGCCCAGCCCACACCGACGGAGGGCCGGGATCCCCAGTTTTCTTGTTATTTTTATGTTTTCTGCTGGTTTATTTCTGGCTGATCTTTATTTCTTTTCTGTGCAGCATTTTGTTTCAGTGTTGGTGCGAGAGTCATATGACAGTATGGACACGTTACATGTGTTTGTATCATAACACTGTAATGACATGTTCATGTGCGGTTACATTTACACAGTTTATTATTCATTCACTGTACGGCAACTCAGCTCAGAACCCAACTGTCACATGTTGTAAACCAAGAACAGCTGTCAGGGCCAGGACTAAGGTCAACTAGTCCAGACCAGAGACCAGAGTCCAGACCAGAGACCAGAGACCAGAGACCAGAGACCAGAGTCCAGACCAGAGACCAGAGTCCAGACCAGAGACCAGAGACCAGACCAGAGACCAGAGTCCAGACCAGAGACCAGAGTCCAGACCAGAGACCAGAGACCAGAGACCAGAGTCCAGACCAGAGACCAGAGACCAGAGTCCAGACCAGAGACCAGAGTCCAGACCAGAGACCAGAGACCAGAGACCAGAGACCAGAGACCAGAGTCCAGACCAGAGACCAGAGACCAGACCAGAGACCAGAGTCCAGACCAGAGACCAGAGTCCAGACCAGAGACCAGAGACCAGAGTCCAGACCAGAGACCAGAGACCAGAGACCAGAGACCAGAGACCAGAGACCAGAGTCCAGACCAGAGACCAGAGACCAGAGTCCAGACCAGAGACCAGAGACCAGAGACCAGAGTCCAGACCAGAGACCAGAGTCCAGACCAGAGACCAGAGACCAGACCAGAGACCAGAGTCCAGACCAGAGACCAGAGTCCAGACCAGAGACCAGAGACCAGACCAGAGACCAGAGACCAGAGTCCAGACCAGAGACCAGAGTCCAGACCAGAGACCAGAGACCAGAGACCAGAGTCCAGACCAGAGACCAGAGACCAGACCAGAGACCAGAGACCAGAGTCCAGACCAGAGACCAGAGACCAGACACCAGACCAGAGACCAGAGACCAGAGTCCAGAGACCAGAGACCAGAGTCCAGACCAGAGACCAGACACCAGACACCAGACACCAGACACCATACCAGAGACCAGAGACCAGAGTCCAGACCAGAGACCAGAGTCCAGACCAGAGACCAGAGACCAGACCAGAGACCAGAGTCCAGACCAGAGACCAGAGTCCAGACCAGAGACCAGAGACCAGACCAGAGACCAGAGACCAGAGACCAGAGACCAGAGTCCAGACCAGAGACCAGAGACCAGAGTCCAGACCAGAGACCAGAGTCCAGACCAGAGACCAGAGACCAGAGTCCAGACCAGAGACCAGAGACCAGACACCAGACCAGAGACCAGAGACCAGAGTCCAGAGACCAGAGACCAGAGTCCAGACCAGAGACCAGACACCAGACACCAGACCAGAGACCAGAGACCAGAGTCCAGACCAGAGACCAGAGACCAGACACCAGACACCAGACACCATACCAGAGACCAGAGACCAGAGTCCAGACCAGAGACCAGAGTCCAGACCAGAGACCAGAGTCCAGACCAGAGACCAGAGACCAGAGTCCAGACCAGAGACCAGAGTCCAGAGACCAGAGTCCAGACCAGAGACCAGAGACCAGACCAGAGACCAGAGACCAGAGTCCAGACCAGAGACCAGAGTCCAGACCAGAGACCAGAGACCAGAGTCCAGACCAGAGACCAGAGACCAGAGACCAGAGTCCAGACCAGAGACCAGAGTCCAGACCAGAGACCAGAGACCAGAGTCCAGACCAGAGACCAGAGACCAGAGACCAGAGTCCAGACCAGAGACCAGAGACCAGAGTCCAGACCAGAGACCAGAGACCAGACCAGAGACCAGAGTCCAGACCAGAGACCAGAGTCCAGACCAGAGACCAGAGACCAGAGTCCAGACCAGAGACCAGAGACCAGACCAGAGACCAGAGACCAGAGACCAGAGTCCAGACCAGAGACCAGAGACCAGAGACCAGACCAGAGACCAGAGTCCAGACCAGAGACCAGAGACCAGAGTCCAGACCAGAGACCAGACACCAGACACCAGACCAGACACCAGACCAGAGACCAGAGACCAGAGTCCAGAGACCAGAGACCAGAGACCAGAGTCCAGACCAGAGACCAGACACCAGACACCAGACCAGAGACCAGAGACCAGAGTCCAGACCAGAGTCCAGAGTCCAGACCAGAGACCAGAGACCAGAGACCAGACACCAGACACCAGACACCAGAGACCAGAGTCCAGAGTCCAGACCAGAGACCAGAGTCCAGAGTTCAGACTAAACATGGAGAAACAGCATTTAGCTATAAAGCTGAGAACAAACTGGAGGGTAGATGAAACTCTCCCCACATGTCAGCACTTTTACATCCAGGATTCACGCACGTATGCATGAAATCTGCACTGTAACTTCTCTTAATTTAAATTATTTTCATCTCATTTTTTATTTTTTTATGATTTTTTATTTTAATTTAATTTTATATTGGGATTTTAGCAATTTTGTTGTACCTTTGAGGCTTTCTTTGCACCATCTGTAATATTGTTTTATGTAAAGCACATGAAAGGTGCTGTATAAATAAACTTGCTTTACTTTTTCCCAACCTGGGTTACAGGGAAACTGGAGTTGATCCCGGCAGTTAGCAGGCGACAGGCGGCCAGCAATGCATGGGCTTACCTGGGCTGAAGCCCAGGGACCCACGGAGTTTAGGGGCCTATCATTTTTGGGACGACATTACCTAAAAAGTCTAATTGTGATGTAACTTGTAAGTTCTGCTGTCAATCAGCATATTATGCACATTTGAAAGCGCTGATTGATCCCCGGGTTTTGCTCCTTGCTTGATTCAAGGCTTAGGTTATGTTTTTTTAGCGGCGTTTATCCGTTTGTGTTGAAGATAACTGATAAAGTTTTGGACGGATTTTAATGAAATTTTCAGGAGTTGTTGGAAATGTGAAAAGGAAGAACAGGTTTATTTTGGTGGTGATCCGGATCACAGTTCATATCCAGGAACTTTTTAAAGGCCTTGGCGGAGGTTTGTGCCCTCTAAGTGTTTTTCTAGTTCGCAGCTTTTTCCACCAACAGTTTTCTCTTTCTCGGCTGTTTAGCAGGAGGAGGCAAATAAACCGAGCCGGGTCGGGAAATCCTTCCTGCATTTTCTCAGCCATGTTTGCCTTCCGAGTTTCTTCTTCACTGCTTTGTATTTTCATCCTAACACGCTGTTTATATGCAGGGTGTGGCTATCAGGAATGCGCTGCTGGAGGGGGAGGAGGGGAGCCGGGAGAAGAAGCTTACTAAATATAAGAAATGAACATCTCCATTTGGGTCGGAACGTTTGGATTGGTCAGAGTTTTTACAGATTTACAGTAAACTGAGGGGTCTAACTATATTTCTTATTGTTCATGATTACAGAATGTATAGACTACTATCAGGATGAGGAACCACTTCACCCAGTATAAAACATCTCTGAGCAACATTACCTACCCCAGTTTTAAACAGACTAACATCTTTTCCACGCCACAGTTGGTGTTAGCAGCTGAAAGATGACCACCCTGCAGGATTTCTGCAGTGTGAAGCTCTGACCTGTCAGCTTGGTTCATGTCCAAGCAGAGTGTCTCTAACATGTGAAGGACATGGACTTCACATGTGGTCAAATTCATGCAATTTTCCTGCAAAAGCGATCCCACAGTTTAGAAAAGAAGTCAGTGTTTGTCCAGTCAGGGTCGACAGCTGACATGAAGATCTCTACAGGTTATGAAGAATGTCTTTTTTCTCTTATCACTTAACTTCATTGAGAGGACTTTTACTGGTGGGCTGAGAGTGGTGGAGACGATGCTGAAGTTCAGGAGGATTCCCAGTGGGCCACATGACTGGGTTTACACCACTTACCAGCCATTCAAACCAGTCGATCAGCTGGGTTTTCAGCCGGACAACCCGCTCAGATCCGATAGCTTGTTTGGTGAGACAGATTGGGCTTAAGGATGAAGTTGATAAAACAATGTTGTTGCATGGCCTTTGTTGAAGTTCAGTAGATAACTGCGTTAAAATGATTTCTAAGACACCTTCTGCTCATTTATTGATCCTGTTCAGCTGCTCCGAGCAGCAGTCATAATCCAACTACTTTTCACTCCATTTTCCTTATTTGTTAAGAGACCTCTGGGACACTGCGGTATTATGCAGACTACAGTCTGAAACATGTACGCAAAATGATTCCTTTAATATGAACTTTTTGTTGTTTTTATCATCCATGCTGCCTTTGTTTTGGTAAAACACTCTTTCCTCTCTGTTAAAGCACCAAGCTCCCCTTGCTTCTCCCCAGGTCACCGCCCAGCTGATGGAAAAGGAGTGGACCCATGAAGGAGAGCGCGTGTTCTCCCATCTCAGCTGCATCCTGCAGGGATCCAGCAGCGTATTGTCTCCTACATGTTTCCTTTGTTACGGCAGAACCTGAATGCAGAACAACTCCTACCTGATGGTTCAGCTTTATTGGCAAGAAAACACTCGTAGCAGAGAAATGGAGTGAAGAATCTGGGTTCCTGCAGCGAGCTGAGCAGCAACATCAGAAAATGTTGAGATTTCTGCTGCTACGATGACTTTTTGTAGTAATTGATGAGACATGTGTGCAATTATTAAACAAGCTGAAAATCTTAACACAATAAAGAAAACCTGTAAAGTAAACACACTAAATATAAAGACTTCATACAGTTTACTATCACAGAATAATAGCAGGAAGCAGTGGAGCTATTTATAATTTTTCAGGATGGAGTTGGAGTGTGTGGATGGAAGCATTTTTTCTTGTTTTTAAGAACAAATCACATTAAAGTGAGTGTAAATGAAAATCCCTGTTGGCAGCTCTGAAGGTCACTCTCATTTTCAGTCCTCTAGAAACAAAACCACTTGTTGGAAACACACAAACGCCTTCAGGCTTGGCCACCAGTAGGGGGCGCTAGAGGTGTTTGAGACAAGCCAGTGTTTTTACCAGATGAGCCCTGACCTGTAAGTGTGTGTAGACATGATGTAACACACTGAAGCACAAAAATAAGCCGAGGAAATTTCTCTTCCTGCTGAAGAGGAGAAGCACAGACACGTTGCTTTGTGGTGTTTGATTTAATGATCGTAAACAGCTTTATTTTTTCTCGCTTGGAACCGAGGTGAAGCGGTGCAGCGGCCTGCGGAGCAGCTAATCACCGTGTGCAGAGACTGAACATGGCCGCCCACTGGTCCAACACCGTGTCTCATCTCATATTCTGCAAACGTCTACATGGAAATGATCTTTCTGACACGGCGGTTTGATACCGACTGGATGTTTTCTCTGTTTTTTTAAACCTAATGTTTTAGAAAAGGTGGTCTATAGGTGGGTCTAAATCAGGGATGTTGAGCTCCGGTCCCACAGGTTTTATATGTGTCCCTGCTCCAATACACAGTTTGATGTCAGTTCTACCCAGTGATGTGGACCCATTGATCTGATTCAGATGTGCTGCAGCAGGAAACCTCCACATCCTGCAGGCGGAGCCCACCAGGACCGACTTCAGACACCCCTGAGAAGTTACAGCAAGGCTTTAAACAGAGTCACAAAGAGTTTTAATGAGCCGCGTTGGACGGGCGGCTCTGGACAGCAGCGCTTGTTTGTGGGGAAGCTGGAGTCTATCGCAGCAATCACTGGGCGAGAGGCAGGTAGACCTCGGCCGGTCGTCAGTCCATCACAGGGTCTTCACAGAGAGACAAACAACCATTCATGCTCACACTCCCTCCTAGGGACAATTAAGAGCAGGGATACTCAATCCTGGTCCTCGAGGGCCATGTCCTTCAGGTTTTCCACATGTTCCTGCTGCAACACACCTGATCAAATCAGTGTGTATTTAGCAGACATGCAGAGTTTGTCAGAGTCTGAGTCAGGTGTGTTCCAGCAAAGAAACTTGTAAATCCTGCAGGACACCTGCCCTCGAGGACCAGGGTAGAGTGTCCCTGATTCCAAGTAACCATTGAACCCAACGTGCATGAAGCAGAAGAACCCAGAGAGAACACACACATACATGGGGAGAACATGCAAGCTCCACACAGAAAGACCGCCAGCAACCTTCTTGCTGTGAGGCCACAGTGCTAACCACTACACCACTGTGTATATATTTATGGGATGTGTGTATTAGGTGTGCACAATATATAAGAATTGTACCGCCACTGTACTAGTCGCCTCAAAATAACTAGTAGTCCCGTTTTGCATATTTGAGGAATTTGTTGGGCCGGTCAGGATATGATTTTCTTCAGGTGTGTCCTGACTGATTGGCTGCAGCTGTTCCTCATTCCAGCCTGGAGGATGAGACTGAGGACTGCTCTCCAGGCATGGCCAGTTTGTCTGCCTGCCAGCGGTATTGTATGGCCAACAAGTTTCTTAGTGTCTGTCAAGTAATAAGAAAATATAAATATTCCTGCTTGTTTTCCATTCTCAGCCAGTCCAGCACCTCTGCCAAACTTGGGACCAAATTAAAATAACCTTGAGAAGTATTTGTTTACTTGACTTGTGGAGCCTCCTACCCACTTCACAATTCCTTAAAGGGAATTGATGCAATGCTGTGTGAAACAATGCCGTGTGTTCATGTTCTGTGGCAAATCATCTGGACTCTTCCTGGACGGTCCATAAAGATGCTAACAGCTGCAGCACTGTGGCGGTGGAAGGTAGTTAGAGCACTGACCACAGTGTAGATGCAGAAGAATGCATGGATACAATGAACAGCGCACCGGCTCTTTTGAACTACTGTATTCTGATCACAGGAGAGATGATGCACTTCAAACACTCTGAACGACATGCTGGATACTTGTGCCAAGCACCAGGACAGACCAGGTTTTACTGAACCAAAGTCCTTGGTGGAATCAGGATCAGAACAATTGCTTACAGCTCCTGCAGGAAAGATGCAAAAGAAGCAACAGAGGAGCATGGATGCTGCACCTGTTAAGAGAAAATAAGAAGTATGAAAAGCTGTAAAGAGTGAAGAAGATGAGGATTTATAATGTGCCCTCATAACTAAAGCCTCAAAAAAGTTGTTGTAGTCATTAGAATTCCTCCACTTTTTGGTCCAAAACATCACTGTGAGACGTCAGCAGTTCATTTACAGTCAATGTTCTGGTGCCACATCCAACTTATATGGATCCACTATCAGATTCCAGATGTATTGATAATAAAGTGTGTTGGCTATATAGTGGTGTTTGTTGCATGTTTGTTTTCTTTCTTCCAGACAGTTGTTCCTGTTCTGGATGCTAGCATACAGAATGTTGTTCCTGTTCTGGATGTTAGTATACAGAATGTTGTTCCTGTTCTGGATGGTAGTATCCAGAATGTTGTTCCAGTCCTAGATGGTAGTATCCAGAATGTTGTTCCTGTTCTGGATGGTAGTATCCAGAATGTTGTTCCAGTCCTAGATGGTAGTATCCAGAATGTTGTTCCTGTTCTGGATGGTAGTATCCAGAATGTTGTTCCTGTTCTGGATGGTAGTATCCAGAATGTTGTTCCTGTTCTGGATGGTAGTATCCAGAATGTCGTTCCTGTTCTGGATGGTAGTATCCAGAATGTTGTTCCTGTTCTGGATGGTAGTATCCAGAATGTTGTTCCTGTTCTGGATGGTGGAATCCAGAATGTTGTTCCTGTTCTGGATGGTAGTATCCAGAATGTTGTTCCTGTTCTGGATGGTAGTATCCAGAATGTTGTTCCAGTCCTAGATGGTAGTATCCAGAATGTTGTTCCTGTTCTGGATGGTAGTATCCAGAATGTTGTTCCAGTCCTAGATGGTAGTATCCAGAATGTTGTTCCTGTTCTGGATGGTAGTATCCAGAATGTTGTTCCTGTTCTGGATGGTGGAATCCAGAATGTTGTTCCTGTTCTGGATGGTAGTATCCAGAATGTTGTTCCTGTTCTGGATGGTAGTATCCAGAATGTTGTTCCTGTTCTGGATGGTAGTATCCAGAATGTTGTTCCAGTCCTAGATGGTAGTATCCAGAATGTTGTTCCTGTTCTGGATGGTAGTATCCAGAATGTTGTTCCAGTCCTAGATGGTAGTATCCAGAATGTTGTTCCTGTTCTGGATGGTAGTATCCAGAATGTTGTTCCTGTTCTGGATGGTGGAATCCAGAATGTTGTTCCGGTTCTGGATGGTAGTATCCAGAATGTTGTTCCTGTTCTGGATGGTAGTATCCAGAATGTTGTTCCTGTTCTGGATGGTAGTATCCAGAATGTTGTTCCTGTTCTGGATGGTGGAATCCAGAATGTTGTTCCTGTTCTGGATGGTAGTATCCAGAATGTTGTTCCTGTTCTGGATGGTAGTATCCAGAATGTTGTTCCTGTTCTGGATGGTAGTATCCAGAATGTTGTTCCTGTTCTGGATGGTAGTATACAGAATGTTGTTCCTGTTCTGGATGGTAGTATACAGAATGTTGTTCCTGTTCTGGATGGTGGAATCCAGAATGTTGTTCCTGTTCTGGATGGTAGTATCCAGAATGTTGTTCCTGTTCTGGATGGTAGTATCCAGAATGTTGTTCCTGTTCTGGATGGTAGTATCCAGAATGTTGTTCCTGTTCTGGATGGTAGTATCCAGAATGTTGTTCCAGTCCTAGATGGTAGTATCCAGAATGTTGTTCCTGTTCTGGATGGTAGTATCCAGAATGTTGTTCCTGTTCTGGATGGTGGAATCCAGAATGTTGTTCCTGTTCTGGATGGTAGTATCCAGAATGTTGTTCCTGTTCTGGATGGTAGTATCCAGAATGTTGTTCCTGTTCTGGATGGTAGTATCCAGAATGTTGTTCCAGTCCTAGATGGTAGTATCCAGAATGTTGTTCCTGTTCTGGATGGTAGTATCCAGAATGTTGTTCCAGTCCTAGATGGTAGTATCCAGAATGTTGTTCCTGTTCTGGATGGTAGTATCCAGAATGTTGTTCCTGTTCTGGATGGTGGAATCCAGAATGTTGTTCCTGTTCTGGATGGTAGTATCCAGAATGTTGTTCCTGTTCTGGATGGTAGTGTCCAGAATGTTGTTCCTGTTCTGGATGGTAGTATCCAGAATGTTGTTCCTGTTCTGGATGGTGGAATCCAGAATGTTGTTCCTGTTCTGGATGGTAGTATCCAGAATGTTGTTCCTGTTCTGGATGGTAGTATCCAGAATGTTGTTCCTGTTCTGGATGGTAGTATACAGAATGTTGTTCCTGTTCTGGATGGTAGTATCCAGAATGTTGTTCCTGTTCTGGATGGTAGTATCCAGAATGTTGTTCCAGTCCTAGATGGTAGTATCCAGAATGTTGTTCCTGTCCTAGATGGTAGTATCCAGAATGTTGTTCCTGTTCTGGATGGTAGTATCCAGAATGTTGTTCCAGTCCTAGATGGTAGTATCCAGAATGTTGTTCCTGTTCTGGATGATAGTATCCAGAATGTTCTTACTGTTCTGGATGGTAGTATCCAGAATGTTGTTCCTGTTCTGGATGGTAGCATACAGAATGTTGTTCCTGTTCTGGATGGTAGTATCCAGAATGTTGTTCCTGTTCTGGATGGTAGTATACAGAATGTTGTTCCTGTTCTGGATGGTAGTATCCAGAATGTTGTTCCAGTCCTAGATGGTAGTATCCAGAATGTTGTTCCAGTTCTGGATGGTAGTATCCAGAATGTTGTTCCTGTTCTGGATGGTGGAATCCAGAATGTTGTTCCTGTTCTGGATGGTAGTATCCAGAATGTTGTTCCTGTTCTGGATGGTAGTATGCAGAATGTTGTTCCTGTTCTGGATGGTAGTATCCAGAATGTTGTTCCTGTTTTGGATGGTAGTATCCAGAATGTTGTTCCTGTTCTGGATGGTAGTATCCAGAATGTTGTTCCTGTTCTGGATGGTAGTATCCAGAATGTTGTTCCTGTTCTGGATGGTAGTATCCAGAATGTTGTTCCTGTTCTGGATGGTAGTATCCAGAATGTTGTTCCAGTCCTAGATGGTAGTATCCAGAATGTTGTTCCTGTCCTAGATGGTAGTATCCAGAATGTTGTTCCTGTTCTGGATGGTAGTATCCAGAATGTTGTTCCAGTCCTAGATGGTAGTATCCAGAATGTTGTTCCTGTTCTGGATGGTAGTATCCAGAATGTTGTTCCTGTTCTGGATGGTAGTATCCAGAATGTTGTTCCTGTTCTGGATGGTGGAATCCAGAATGTTGTTCCGGTTCTGGATGGTAGTATCCAGAATGTTGTTCCTGTTCTGGATGGTAGTATCCAGAATGTTGTTCCTGTTCTGGATGGTAGTATCCAGAATGTTGTTCCTGTTCTGGATGGTGGAATCCAGAATGTTGTTCCTGTTCTGGATGGTAGTATCCAGAATGTTGTTCCTGTTCTGGATGGTAGTATCCAGAATGTTGTTCCTGTTCTGGATGGTAGTATCCAGAATGTTGTTCCTGTTCTGGATGGTAGTATACAGAATGTTGTTCCTGTTCTGGATGGTAGTATACAGAATGTTGTTCCTGTTCTGGATGGTGGAATCCAGAATGTTGTTCCTGTTCTGGATGGTAGTATCCAGAATGTTGTTCCTGTTCTGGATGGTAGTATCCAGAATGTTGTTCCTGTTCTGGATGGTAGTATCCAGAATGTTGTTCCTGTTCTGGATGGTAGTATCCAGAATGTTGTTCCAGTCCTAGATGGTAGTATCCAGAATGTTGTTCCTGTTCTGGATGGTAGTATCCAGAATGTTGTTCCTGTTCTGGATGGTGGAATCCAGAATGTTGTTCCTGTTCTGGATGGTAGTATCCAGAATGTTGTTCCTGTTCTGGATGGTAGTATCCAGAATGTTGTTCCTGTTCTGGATGGTAGTATCCAGAATGTTGTTCCAGTCCTAGATGGTAGTATCCAGAATGTTGTTCCTGTTCTGGATGGTAGTATCCAGAATGTTGTTCCAGTCCTAGATGGTAGTATCCAGAATGTTGTTCCTGTTCTGGATGGTAGTATCCAGAATGTTGTTCCTGTTCTGGATGGTAGAATCCAGAATGTTGTTCCTGTTCTGGATGGTAGTATCCAGAATGTTGTTCCTGTTCTGGATGGTAGTGTCCAGAATGTTGTTCCGGTTCTGGATGGTAGTATCCAGAATGTTGTTCCTGTTCTGGATGGTGGAATCCAGAATGTTGTTCCTGTTCTGGATGGTAGTATCCAGAATGTTGTTCCTGTTCTGGATGGTAGTATCCAGAATGTTGTTCCTGTTCTGGATGGTAGTATACAGAATGTTGTTCCTGTTCTGGATGGTAGTATCCAGAATGTTGTTCCTGTTCTGGATGGTAGTATCCAGAATGTTGTTCCAGTCCTAGATGGTAGTATCCAGAATGTTGTTCCAGTCCTAGATGGTAGTATCCAGAATGTTGTTCCTGTTCTGGATGGTAGTATCCAGAATGTTGTTCCAGTCCTAGATGGTAGTATCCAGAATGTTGTTCCTGTTCTGGATGATAGTATCCAGAATGTTCTTACTGTTCTGGATGGTAGTATCCAGAATGTTGTTCCTGTTCTGGATGGTAGCATACAGAATGTTGTTCCTGTTCTGGATGGTAGTATCCAGAATGTTGTTCCTGTTCTGGATGGTAGTATACAGAATGTTGTTCCTGTTCTGGATGGTAGTATCCAGAATGTTGTTCCAGTCCTAGATGGTAGTATCCAGAATGTTGTTCCAGTTCTGGATGGTAGTATCCAGAATGTTGTTCCTGTTCTGGATGGTGGAATCCAGAATGTTGTTCCTGTTCTGGATGGTAGTATCCAGAATGTTGTTCCTGTTCTGGATGGTAGTATGCAGAATGTTGTTCCTGTTCTGGATGGTAGTATCCAGAATGTTGTTCCTGTTTTGGATGGTAGTATCCAGAATGTTGTTCCTGTTCTGGATGGTAGTATCCAGAATGTTGTTCCTGTTCTGGATGGTAGTATCCAGAATGTTGTTCCTGTTCTGGATGGTAGTATCCAGAATGTTGTTCCTGTTCTGGATGGTAGTATCCAGAATGTTGTTCCAGTCCTAGATGGTAGTATCCAGAATGTTGTTCCTGTCCTAGATGGTAGTATCCAGAATGTTGTTCCTGTTCTGGATGGTAGTATCCAGAATGTTGTTCCAGTCCTAGATGGTAGTATCCAGAATGTTGTTCCTGTTCTGGATGGTAGTATCCAGAATGTTGTTCCTGTTCTGGATGGTAGTATCCAGAATGTTGTTCCTGTTCTGGATGGTAGTATCCAGAATGTTGTTCCTGTTCTGGATGGTAGTATCCAGAATGTTGTTCCTGTTCTGGATGGTGGAATCCAGAATGTTGTTCCTGTTCTGGATGGTAGTATCCAGAATGTTGTTCCTGTTCTGGATGGTAGTATCCAGAATGTTGTTCCTGTTCTGGATGGTAGTATCCAGAATGTTGTTCCAGTCCTAGATGGTAGTATCCAGAATGTTGTTCCTGTTCTGGATGGTAGTATCCAGAATGTTGTTCCAGTCCTAGATGGTAGTATCCAGAATGTTGTTCCTGTTCTGGATGGTAGTATCCAGAATGTTGTTCCTGTTCTGGATGGTGGAATCCAGAATGTTGTTCCTGTTCTGGATGGTAGTATCCAGAATGTTGTTCCTGTTCTGGATGGTAGTATCCAGAATGTTGTTCCTGTTCTGGATGGTAGTATCCAGAATGTTGTTCCTGTTCTGGATGGTGGAATCCAGAATGTTGTTCCTGTTCTGGATGGTAGTATCCAGAATGTTGTTCCTGTTCTGGATGGTAGTATCCAGAATGTTGTTCCTGTTCTGGATGGTAGTATCCAGAATGTTGTTCCTGTTCTGGATGGTAGTATCCAGAATGTTGTTCCTGTTCTGGATGGTAGTATCCAGAATGTTGTTCCAGTCCTAGATGGTAGTATCCAGAATGTTGTTCCTGTCCTAGATGGTAGTATCCAGAATGTTGTTCCTGTTCTGGATGGTAGTATCCAGAATGTTGTTCCAGTCCTAGATGGTAGTATCCAGAATGTTGTTCCTGTTCTGGATGATAGTATCCAGAATGTTCTTACTGTTCTGGATGGTAGTATCCAGAATGTTGTTCCTGTTCTGGATGGTAGCATACAGAATGTTGTTCCTGTTCTGGATGGTAGTATCCAGAATGTTGTTCCTGTTCTGGATGGTAGTATACAGAATGTTGTTCCTGTTCTGGATGGTAGTATCCAGAATGTTGTTCCAGTCCTAGATGGTAGTATCCAGAATGTTGTTCCTGTTCTGGATGGTAGTATCCAGAATGTTGTTCCTGTTCTGGATGGTGGAATCCAGAATGTTGTTCCTGTTCTGGATGGTAGTATCCAGAATGTTGTTCCTGTTCTGGATGGTAGTATACAGAATGTTGTTCCTGTTCTGGATGGTAGTATCCAGAATGTTGTTCCTCTTCTGGATGGTAGTATCCAGAATGTTGTTCCAGTCCTAGATGGTAGTATCCAGAATGTTGTTCCTGTCCTAGATGGTAGTATCCAGAATGTTGTTCCTGTTCTGGATGGTAGTATCCAGAATGTTGTTCCAGTCCTAGATGGTAGTATCCAGAATGTTGTTCCTGTTCTGGATGGTAGTATCCAGAATGTTGTTCCTGTTGTGGATGGTGGAATCCAGAATGTTGTTCCTGTTCTGGATGGTAGTATCCAGAATGTTGTTCCTGTTCTGGATGGTAGTATGCAGAATGTTGTTCCTGTTCTGGATGGTAGTATCCAGAATGTTGTTCCTGTTCTGGATGGTGGAATCCAGAATGTTGTTCCTGTTCTGGATGGTAGTATCCAGAATGTTGTTCCTGTTCTGGATGGTAGTATCCAGAATGTTGTTCCTGTTCTGGATGGTAGTATCCAGAATGTTGTTCCTGTTCTGGATGGTAGTATCCAGAATGTTGTTCCAGTCCTAGATGGTAGTATCCAGAATGTTGTTCCTGTCCTAGATGGTAGTATCCAGAATGTTGTTCCTGTTCTGGATGGTAGTATCCAGAATGTTGTTCCAGTCCTAGATGGTAGTATCCAGAATGTTGTTCCAGTTCTGGATGGTAGTATCCAGAATGTTGTTCCTGTTCTGGATGGTGGAATCCAGAATGTTGTTCCTGTTCTGGATGGTAGTATCCAGAATGTTGTTCCTGTTCTGGATGGTAGTATCCAGAATGTTGTCCCTGTTCTGGATGGTAGTATCCAGAATGTTGTTCCTGTTCTTGATGGTAGCACACAGAATGTTGTTCCTGTTCTGGATGGTAGTATCCAGAATGTTGTTCCTGTTCGGGATGGTAGTATACAGAATGTTGTTCCTGTTCTGGATGGTAGTATCCAGAATGTTGTTCCAGTCCTAGATGGTACTATCCAGAATGTTGTTCCTGTTCTGGATGGTAGTATCCAGAATGTTGTTCCTGTTCTGGATGGTGGAATCCAGAATGTTGTTCCTGTTCTGGATGGTAGTATCCAGAATGTTGTTCCTGTTCTGGATGGTAGTATCCAGAATGTTGTTCCAGTCCTAGATGGTAGTATCCAGAATGTTGTTCCTGTTCTGGATGGTAGTATCCAGAATGTTGTTCCAGTCCTAGATGGTAGTATCCAGAATGTTGTTCCTGTTCTGGATGGTAGTATCCAGAATGCTGTTCCTGTTCTGGATGGTGGAATCCAGAATGTTGTTCATGTTCTGGATGGTAGTATCCAGAATGTTGTTCCTGTTCTGGATGGTAGTATCCAGAATGTTGTTCCTGTTCTGGATGGTAGTATCCAGAATGTTGTTCCAGTCCTGGATGGTAGTATCCAGAATGTTGTTCCTGTTCTGGATGGTAGTATCCAGAATGTTGTTCCAGTCCTAGATGGTAGTATCCAGAATGTTGTTCCTGTTCTGGATGGTAGTATCCAGAATGTTGTTCCTGTTCTGGATGGTGGAATCCAGAATGTTGTTCCTGTTCTGGATGGTAGTGTCCAGAATGTTGTTCCTGTTCTGGATGGTAGTATCCAGAATGTTGTTCCTGTTCTGGATGGTGGAATCCAGAATGTTGTTCCTGTTCTGGATGGTAGTATCCAGAATGTTGTTCCTGTTCTGGATGGTAGTATCCAGAATGTTGTTCCTGTTCTGGATGGTAGTATACAGAATGTTGTTCCTGTTCTGGATGGTAGTATCCAGAATGTTGTTCCTGTTCTGGATGGTAGTATCCAGAATGTTGTTCCAGTCCTAGATGGTAGTATCCAGAATGGTGTTCCTGTCCTAGATGGTAGTATCCAGAATGTTGTTCCTGTTCTGGATGGTAGTATCCAGAATGTTGTTCCAGTCCTAGATGGTAGTATCCAGAATGTTGTTCCTGTTCTGGATGGTAGTATCCAGAATGTTGTTCCTGTTCTGGATGGTGGAATCCAGAATGTTGTTCCTGTTCTGGATGGTAGTATCCAGAATGTTGTTCCTGTTCTGGATGGTAGTATCCAGAATGTTGTTCCTGTTCTGGATGGTAGTATCCAGAATGTTGTTCCTGTTCTTGATGGTAGCATACAGAATGTTGTTCCTGTTCTGGATGGTAGTATCCAGAATGTTGTTCCTGTTCTGGATGGTAGTATACAGAATGTTGTTCCTGTTCTGGATGGTAGTATCCAGAATGTTGTTCCAGTCCTAGATGGTAGTATCCAGAATGTTGTTCCTGTTCTGGATGGTAGTATCCAGAATGTTGTTCCTGTTCTGGATGGTGGAATCCAGAATGTTGTTCCTGTTCTGGATGGTAGTATCCAGAATGTTGTTCCTGTTCTGGATGGTAGTATCCAGAATGTTGTTCCAGTCCTAGATGGTAGTATCCAGAATGTTGTTCCTGTTCTGGATGGTAGTATCCAGAATGTTGTTCCAGTCCTAGATGGTAGTATCCAGAATGTTGTTCCTGTTCTGGATGGTAGTATCCAGAATGTTGTTCCTGTTCTGGATGGTGGAATCCAGAATGTTGTTCCTGTTCTGGATGGTAGTATCCAGAATGTTGTTCCTGTTCTGGATGGTAGTATCCAGAATGTTGTTCCTGTTCTGGATGGTAGTATCCAGAATGTTGTTCCTGTTCTTGATGGTAGCATACAGAATGTTGTTCCTGTTCTGGATGGTAGTATCCAGAATGTTGTTCCTGTTCTGGATGGTAGTATCCAGAATGTTGTTCCTGTTCTGGATGGTAGTATCCAGAATGTTGTTCCAGTCCTAGATGGTAGTATCCAGAATGTTGTTCCTGTTCTGGATGGTAGTATCCAGAATGTTGTTCCTGTTGTGGATGGTGGAATCCAGAATGTTGTTCCTGTTCTGGATGGTAGTATCCAGAATGTTGTTCCTGTTCTGGATGGTAGTATCCAGAATGTTGTTCCAGTCCTAGATGGTAGTATCCAGAATGTTGTTCCTGTTCTGGATGGTAGTATCCAGAATGTTGTTCCAGTCCTAGATGGTAGTATCCAGAATGTTGTTCCTGTTCTGGATGGTAGTATCCAGAATGTTGTTCCTGTTCTGGATGGTGGAATCCAGAATGTTGTTCCTGTTCTGGATGGTAGTATCCAGAATGTTGTTCCTGTTCTGGATGGTAGTATCCAGAATGTTGTTCCTGTTCTGGATGGTAGTATCCAGAATGTTGTTCCAGTCCTAGATGGTAGTATCCAGAATGTTGTTCCTGTTCTGGATGGTAGTATCCAGAATGTTGTTCCAGTCCTAGATGGTAGTATCCAGAATGTTGTTCCTGTTCTGGATGGTAGTATCCAGAATGTTGTTCCTGTTCTGGATGGTGGAATCCAGAATGTTGTTCCTGTTCTGGATGGTAGTATCCAGAATGTTGTTCCTGTTCTGGATGGTAGTATCCAGAATGTTGTTCCAGTCCTAGATGGTAGTATCCAGAATGTTGTTCCAGTCCTAGATGGTAGTATACAGAATGTTGTTCCTGTTCTGGATGGTAGTATCCAGAATGTTGTTCCAGTCCTAGATGGTAGTATCCAGAATGTCGTTCCTGTTCTGGATGGTAGTATCCAGAATGTTGTTCCTGTTCTGGATGGTAGTATACAGAATGTTGTTCCCGTTCTGGATGGTAGTATCCAGAATGTTGTTCCTGTTCTGGATGGTAGTATCCAGAATGTTGTTCCAGTCCTAGATGGTAGTATCCAGAATGTTGTTCCTTTCCTAGATGGTAGTATCCAGCATGTTGTTCCTGTTCTGGATGGTAGTATCCAGAATGTTGTTCCAGTCCTAGATGGTAGTATCCAGAATGTTGTTCCAGTCCTAGATGGTAGTATCCAGAATGTTGTTCCTGTTCTGGATGATAGTATACAGAATGTTCTTACTGTTCAGGACGGTAGTATCCAGAATGTTGTTCCTGTTCTGGATGGTAGTATACAGAATGTTGTTCCTGTTCTGGACGGTTGTATCCAGAATGTTGTTCCTGTTCTGGATGGTAGTATCCAGAATGTTGTTCCAGTCCTAGATGGTAGTATCCAGAATGTTGTTCCTGTTCAGGAAGGTAGTATCCAGAATGTTGTTTCTGTTCTGGATGGTAGTATCCAGAATGTTGTTCCAGTCCTAGATGGTAGTATCTAGAACGTTGTTCCTGTTCAGGAAGGTAGTATCCAGAATGTTGTCCCTGTTCTGGACGGTAGTATCCAGAATGTTGTTCCTGTTCTGGATGGTAGTATACAGAATGTTGTTCCTGTTCTGGATGGTAGTATCCAGAATGTTGTTCCAGTCCTAGATGGTAGTATCCAGAATGTTGTTCCTGTTCTGGATGGTAGTATCCAGAATGTTGTTCCTGTTCTGGATGGTGGAATCCAGAATGTTGTTCCTGTTCTGGATGGTAGTATCCAGAATGTTGTTCCTGTTCTGGATGGTAGTATGCAGAATGTTGTTCCTGTTCTGGATGGTAGTATCCAGAATGTTGTTCCTGTTTTGGATGGTAGTATCCAGAATGTTGTTCCTGTTCTGGATGGTAGTATCCAGAATGTTGTTCCTGTTCTGGATGGTAGTATACAGAATGTTGTTCCTGTTCTGGATGGTAGTATCCAGAATGTTGTTCCTGTTCTGGATGGTAGTATCCAGAATGTTGTTCCAGTCCTAGATGGTAGTATCCAGAATGTTGTTCCTTTCCTAGGTGGTAGTATCCAGCATGTTGTTCCTGTTCTGGATGGTAGTATCCAGAATGTTGTTCCAGTCCTAGATGGTAGTATCCAGAATGTTGTTCCAGTCCTAGATGGTAGTATCCAGAATGTTGTTCCTGTTCTGGATGATAGTATACAGAATGTTCTTACTGTTCTGGACGGTAGTATCCAGAATGTTGTTCCTGTTCTGGATGGTAGTATACAGAATGTTGTTCCTGTTCTGGACGGTAGTATCCAGAATGTTGTTCCTGTTCTGGATGGTAGTATCCAGAATGTTGTTCCAGTCCTAGATGGTAGTATCCAGAATGTTGTTCCTGTTCAGGAAGGTAGTATCCAGAATGTTGTTTCTGTTCTGGATGGTAGTATCCAGAATGTTGTTCCAGTCCTAGATGGTAGTATCTAGAACGTTGTTCCTGTTCAGGAAGGTAGTATCCAGAATGTTGTCCCTGTTCTGGACGGTAGTATCCAGAATGTTGTTCCTGTTCTGGATGGTAGTATACAGAATGTTGTTCCTGTTCTGGATGGTAGTATCCAGAATGTTGTTCCAGTCCTAGATGGTAGTATCCAGAATGTTGTTCCTGTTCTGGATGGTAGTATCCAGAATGTTGTTCCTGTTCTGGATGGTGGAATCCAGAATGTTGTTCCTGTTCTGGATGGTAGTATCCAGAATGTTGTTCCTGTTCTGGATGGTAGTATACAGAATGTTGTTCCTGTTCTGGATGGTAGTATCCAGAATGTTGTTCCAGTCCTAGATGGTAGTATCCAGAATGTTGTTCCTGTTCTGGATGGTAGTATCCAGAATGTTGTTCCTGTTCTGGATGGTGGAATCCAGAATGTTGTTCCTGTTCTGGATGGTAGTATCCAGAATGTTGTTCCTGTTCTGGATGGTAGTATGCAGAATGTTGTTCCTGTTCTGGATGGTAGTATCCAGAATGTTGTTCCTGTTTTGGATGGTAGTATCCAGAATGTTGTTCCTGTTCTGGATGGTAGTATCCAGAATGTTGTTCCTGTTCTGGATGGTAGTATACAGAATGTTGTTCCTGTTCTGGATAGTAGTATCCAGAATGTTGTTCCTGTTCTGGATGGTAGTATCCAGAATGTTGTTCCAGTCCTAGATGGTAGTATCCAGAATGTTGTTCCTTTCCTAGGTGGTAGTATCCAGCATGTTGTTCCTGTTCTGGATGGTAGTATCCAGAATGTTGTTCCAGTCCTAGATGGTAGTATCCAGAATGTTGTTCCAGTCCTAGATGGTAGTATCCAGAATGTTGTTCCTGTTCTGGATGATAGTATACAGAATGTTCTTACTGTTCTGGACGGTAGTATCCAGAATGTTGTTCCTGTTCTGGATGGTAGTATACAGAATGTTGTTCCTGTTCTGGACGGTAGTATCCAGAATGTTGTTCCTGTTCTGGATGGTAGTATCCAGAATGTTGTTCCAGTCCTAGATGGTAGTATCCAGAATGTTGTTCCTGTTCAGGAAGGTAGTATCCAGAATGTTGTTTCTGTTCTGGATGGTAGTATCCAGAATGTTGTTCCAGTCCTAGATGGTAGTATCTAGAACGTTGTTCCTGTTCAGGAAGGTAGTATCCAGAATGTTGTCCCTGTTCTGGACGGTAGTATCCAGAATGTTGTTCCTGTTCTGGATGGTAGTATACAGAATGTTGTTCCTGTTCTGGATGGTAGTATCCAGAATGTTGTTCCAGTCCTAGATGGTAGTATCCAGAATGTTGTTCCTGTTCTGGATGGTAGTATCCAGAATGTTGTTCCTGTTCTGGATGGTGGAATCCAGAATGTTGTTCCTGTACTGGATGGTAGTATCCAGAATGTTGTTCCTGTTCTGGATGGTAGTATGCAGAATGTTGTTCCTGTTCTGGATGGTAGTATCCAGAATGTTGTTCCTGTTTTGGATGGTAGTATCCAGAATGTTGTTCCTGTTCTGGATGGTAGTATCCAGAATGTTGTTCCTGTTCTGGATGGTAGTATACAGAATGTTGTTCCTGTTCTGGATGGTAGTATCCAGAATGTTGTTCCAGTTCTGGATGGTAGTATCCAGAATGTTGTTCCTGTTCTTGATGGTAGCATACAGAATGTTGTTCCTGTTCTGGATGGTAGTATCCAGAATGTTGTTCCTGTTCTGGATGGTAGTATACAGAATGTTGTTCCTGTTCTGGATGGTAGTATCCAGAATGTTGTTCCAGTCCTAGATGGTAGTATCCAGAATGTTGTTCCTGTTCTGGATGGTAGTATCCAGAATGTTGTTCCTGTTCTGGATGGTGGAATCCAGAATGTTGTTCCTGTTCTGGATGGTAGTATCCAGAATGTTGTTCCTGTTCTGGATGGTAGTATCCAGAATGTTGTTCCAGTCCTAGATGGTAGTATCCAGAATGTTGTTCCTGTTCTGGATGGTAGTATCCAGAATGTTGTTCCAGTCCTAGATGGTAGTATCCAGAATGTTGTTCCTGTTCTGGATGGTAGTATCCAGAATGTTGTTCCTGTTCTGGATGGTGGAATCCAGAATGTTGTTCCTGTTCTGGATGGTAGTATCCAGAATGTTGTTCCTGTTCTGGATGGTAGTATCCAGAATGTTGTTCCAGTCCTAGATGGTAGTATCCAGAATGTTGTTCCTGTTCTGGATGGTAGTATCCAGAATGTTGTTCCTGTTCTGGATGGTGGAATCCAGAATGTTGTTCCTGTTCTGGATGGTAGTATCCAGAATGTTGTTCCTGTTCTGGATGGTAGTATGCAGAATGTTGTTCCTGTTCTGGATGGTAGTATCCAGAATGTTGTTCCTGTTTTGGATGGTAGTATCCAGAATGTTGTTCCTGTTCTGGATGGTAGTATCCAGAATGTTGTTCCTGTTCTGGATGGTAGTATACAGAATGTTGTTCCTGTTCTGGATGGTAGTATCCAGAATGTTGTTCCTGTTCTGGATGGTAGTATCCAGAATGTTGTTCCAGTCCTAGATGGTAGTATCCAGAATGTTGTTCCTTTCCTAGGTGGTAGTATCCAGCATGTTGTTCCTGTTCTGGATGGTAGTATCCAGAATGTTGTTCCAGTCCTAGATGGTAGTATCCAGAATGTTGTTCCAGTCCTAGATGGTAGTATCCAGAATGTTGTTCCTGTTCTGGATGATAGTATACAGAATGTTCTTACTGTTCTGGACGGTAGTATCCAGAATGTTGTTCCTGTTCTGGATGGTAGTATACAGAATGTTGTTCCTGTTCTGGACGGTAGTATCCAGAATGTTGTTCCTGTTCTGGATGGTAGTATCCAGAATGTTGTTCCAGTCCTAGATGGTAGTATCCAGAATGTTGTTCCTGTTCAGGAAGGTAGTATCCAGAATGTTGTTTCTGTTCTGGATGGTAGTATCCAGAATGTTGTTCCAGTCCTAGATGGTAGTATCTAGAACGTTGTTCCTGTTCAGGAAGGTAGTATCCAGAATGTTGTCCCTGTTCTGGACGGTAGTATCCAGAATGTTGTTCCTGTTCTGGATGGTAGTATCCAGAATGTTGTTCCTGTTCTGGATGGTGGAATCCAGAATGTTGTTCCTGTTCTGGATGGTAGTATCCAGAATGTTGTTCCTGTTCTGGATGGTAGTATGCAGAATGTTGTTCCTGTTCTGGATGGTAGTATCCAGAATGTTGTTCCTGTTTTGGATGGTAGTATCCAGAATGTTGTTCCTGTTCTGGATGGTAGTATCCAGAATGTTGTTCCTGTTCTGGATGGTAGTATACAGAATGTTGTTCCTGTTCTGGATGGTAGTATCCAGAATGTTGTTCCTGTTCTGGATGGTAGTATCCAGAATGTTGTTCCAGTCCTAGATGGTAGTATCCAGAATGTTGTTCCTTTCCTAGGTGGTAGTATCCAGCATGTTGTTCCTGTTCTGGATGGTAGTATCCAGAATGTTGTTCCAGTCCTAGATGGTAGTATCCAGAATGTTGTTCCAGTCCTAGATGGTAGTATCCAGAATGTTGTTCCTGTTCTGGATGATAGTATACAGAATGTTCTTACTGTTCTGGACGGTAGTATCCAGAATGTTGTTCCTGTTCTGGATGGTAGTATACAGAATGTTGTTCCTGTTCTGGACGGTAGTATCCAGAATGTTGTTCCTGTTCTGGATGGTAGTATCCAGAATGTTGTTCCAGTCCTAGATGGTAGTATCCAGAATGTTGTTCCTGTTCAGGAAGGTAGTATCCAGAATGTTGTTTCTGTTCTGGATGGTAGTATCCAGAATGTTGTTCCAGTCCTAGATGGTAGTATCTAGAACGTTGTTCCTGTTCAGGAAGGTAGTATCCAGAATGTTGTCCCTGTTCTGGACGGTAGTATCCAGAATGTTGTTCCTGTTCTGGATGGTAGTATACAGAATGTTGTTCCTGTTCTGGATGGTAGTATACAGAATGTTGTTCCTGTTCTGGATGGTAGTATCCAGAATGTTGTTCCAGTCCTAGATGGTAGTATCCAGAATGTTGTTCCTGTTCTGGATGGTAGTATCCAGAATGTTGTTCCTGTTCTGGATGGTGGAATCCAGAATGTTGTTCCTGTTCTGGATGGTAGTATCCAGAATGTTGTTCCTGTTCTGGATGGTAGTATGCAGAATGTTGTTCCTGTTCTGGATGGTAGTATCCAGAATGTTGTTCCTGTTTTGGATGGTAGTATCCAGAATGTTGTTCCTGTTCTGGATGGTAGTATCCAGAATGTTGTTCCTGTTCTGGATGGTAGTATACAGAATGTTGTTCCTGTTCTGGATGGTAGTATCCAGAATGTTGTTCCTGTTCTGGATGGTAGTATCCAGAATGTTGTTCCAGTCCTAGATGGTAGTATCCAGAATGTTGTTCCTTTCCTAGGTGGTAGTATCCAGCATGTTGTTCCTGTTCTGGATGGTAGTATCCAGAATGTTGTTCCAGTCCTAGATGGTAGTATCCAGAATGTTGTTCCAGTCCTAGATGGTAGTATCCAGAATGTTGTTCCTGTTCTGGATGATAGTATACAGAATGTTCTTACTGTTCTGGACGGTAGTATCCAGAATGTTGTTCCTGTTCTGGACGGTAGTATCCAGAATGTTGTTCCTGTTCTGGATGGTAGTATCCAGAATGTTGTTCCAGTCCTAGATGGTAGTATCCAGAATGTTGTTCCTGTTCAGGAAGGTAGTATCCAGAATGTTGTTTCTGTTCTGGATGGTAGTATCCAGAATGTTGTTCCAGTCCTAGATGGTAGTATCTAGAACGTTGTTCCTGTTCAGGAAGGTAGTATCCAGAATGTTGTCCCTGTTCTGGACGGTAGTATCCAGAATGTTGTTCCTGTTCTGGATGGTAGTATACAGAATGTTGTTCCTGTTCTGGATGGTAGTATCCAGAATGTTGTTCCAGTCCTAGATGGTAGTATCCAGAATGTTGTTCCTGTTCTGGATGGTAGTATCCAGAATGTTGTTCCTGTTCTGGATGGTGGAATCCAGAATGTTGTTCCTGTTCTGGATGGTAGTATCCAGAATGTTGTTCCTGTTCTGGATGGTAGTATGCAGAATGTTGTTCCTGTTCTGGATGGTAGTATCCAGAATGTTGTTCCTGTTTTGGATGGTAGTATCCAGAATGTTGTTCCTGTTCTGGATGGTAGTATCCAGAATGTTGTTCCTGTTCTGGATGGTAGTATACAGAATGTTGTTCCTGTTCTGGATGGTAGTATCCAGAATGTTGTTCCAGTTCTGGATGGTAGTATCCAGAATGTTGTTCCAGTCCTAGATGGTAGTATCCAGAATGTTGTTCCTGTCCTAGATGGTAGTATCCAGAATGTTGTTCCTGTTCTGGATGGTAGTATCCAGAATGTTGTTCCAGTCATAGATGGTAGTATCCAGAATGTTGTTCCTGTTCTGGATGGTAGTATCCAGAATGTTGTTCCTGTTCTGGATGGTGGAATCCAGAATGTTGTTCCTGTTCTGGATGGTAGTATCCAGAATGTTGTTCCTGTTCTGGATGGTAGTATGCAGAACGTTGTTCCTGTTCAGGAAGGTAGTATCCAGAATGTTGTCCCTGTTCTGGACGGTAGTATCCAGAATGTTGTTCCTGTTCTGGATGGTAGTATACAGAATGTTGTTCCTGTTCTGGATGGTAGTATCCAGAATGTTGTTCCAGTCCTAGATGGTAGTATCCAGAATGTTGTTCCTGTTCTGGATGGTAGTATCCAGAATGTTGTTCCTGTTCTGGATGGTGGAATCCAGAATGTTGTTCCTGTTCTGGATGGTAGTATCCAGAATGTTGTTCCTGTTCTGGATGGTAGTATGCAGAATGTTGTTCCTGTTCTGGATGGTAGTATCCAGAATGTTGTTCCTGTTTTGGATGGTAGTATCCAGAATGTTGTTCCTGTTCTGGATGGTAGTATCCAGAATGTTGTTCCTGTTCTGGATGGTAGTATACAGAATGTTGTTCCTGTTCTGGATGGTAGTATCCAGAATGTTGTTCCAGTTCTGGATGGTAGTATCCAGAATGTTGTTCCAGTCCTAGATGGTAGTATCCAGAATGTTGTTCCTGTCCTAGATGGTAGTATCCAGAATGTTGTTCCTGTTCTGGATGGTAGTATCCAGAATGTTGTTCCAGTCCTAGATGGTAGTATCCAGAATGTTGTTCCTGTTCTGGATGGTAGTATCCAGAATGTTGTTCCTGTTCTGGATGGTGGAATCCAGAATGTTGTTCCTGTTCTGGATGGTAGTATCCAGAATGTTGTTCCTGTTCTGGATGGTAGTATGCAGAATGTTGTTCCTGTTCTGGATGGTAGTATCCAGAATGTTGTTCCTGTTCTGGATGGTGGAATCCAGAATGTTGTTCCTGTTCTGGATGGTAGTATCCAGAATGTTGTTCCTGTTCTGGATGGTAGTATCCAGAATGTTGTTCCTGTTCTGGATGGTAGTATCCAGAATGTTGTTCCTGTTCTGGATGGTAGTATCCAGAATGTTGTTCCAGTCCTAGATGGTAGTATCCAGAATGTTGTTCCTGTCCTAGATGGTAGTATCCAGAATGTTGTTCCTGTTCTGGATGGTAGTATCCAGAATGTTGTTCCAGTCCTAGATGGTAGTATTCAGAATGTTGTTCCTGTTCTGGATGGTAGTATCCAGAATGTTGTTCCTGTTCTGGATGGTGGAATCCAGAATGTTGTTCCTGTTCTGGATGGTAGTATCCAGAATGTTGTTCCTGTTCTGGATGGTAGTATCCAGAATGTTGTTCCTGTTCTGGATGGTAGTATCCAGAATGTTGTTCCTGTTCTGGATGGTAGCATACAGAATGTTGTTCCTGTTCTGGATGGTAGTATCCAGAATGTTGTTCCATTTTCTGGATGGTAGTATACAGAATGTTGTTCCTGTTCTGGATGGTAGTATCCAGATTGTTGTTCCAGTCCTAGATGGTAGTATCCAGAATGTTGTTCCTGTTCTGGATGGTAGTATCCAGAATGTTGTTCCTGTTCTGGATGGTGGAATCCAGAATGTTGTTCCTGTTCTGGATGGTAGTATCCAGAATGTTGTTCCTGTTCTGGATGGTAGTATCCAGAATGTTGTTCCTGTTCTGGATGGTAGTATCCAGAATGTTGTTCCTGTTCTGGATGGTGGAATCCAGAATGTTGTTCCTGTTCTGGATGGTAGTATCCAGAATGTTGTTCCTGTTCTGGATGGTAGTATCCAGAATGTTGTTCCTGTTCTGGATGGTAGTATACAGAATGTTGTTCCTGTTCTGGATGGTAGTATCCAGAATGTTGTTCCTGTTCTGGATGGTAGTATCCAGAATGTTGTTCCAGTCCTAGATGGTAGTATCCAGAATGTTGTTCCTGTCCTAGATGGTAGTATACAGAATGTTGTTCCTGTTCTGGATGGTAGTATCCAGAATGTTGTTCCAGTCCTAGATGGTAGTATCCAGAATGTTGTTCCTGTTCTGGATGGTAGTATCCAGAATGTTGTTCCTGTTCTGGATGGTAGTATACAGAATGTTGTTCCTGTTCTGGATGGTAGTATCCAGAATGTTGTTCCTGTTCTGGATGGTAGTATCCAGAATGTTGTTCCAGTCCTAGATGGTAGTATCCAGAATGTTGTTCCTGTCCTAGATGGTAGTATCCAGCATGTTGTTCCTGTTCTGGATGGTAGTATCCAGAATGTTGTTCCAGTCCTAGATGGTAGTATCCAGAATGTTGTTCCAGTCCTAGATGGTAGTATCCAGAATGTTGTTCCTGTTCTGGATGATAGTATACAGAATGTTCTTACTGTTCTGGATGGTAGTATCCAGAATGTTGTTCCTGTTCTGGATGGTAGTATCCAGAATGTTGTTCCTGTTCTGGACGGTAGTATCCAGAATGTTGTTCCTGTTCTGGATGGTAGTATCCAGAATGTTGTTCCAGTCCTAGATGGTAGTATCCAGAATGTTGTTCCTGTTCAGGAAGGTAGTATCCAGAATGTTGTTTCTGTTCTGGATGGTAGTATCCAGAATGTTGTTCCAGTCCTAGATGGTAGTATCTAGAACGTTGTTCCTGTTCAGGAAGGTAGTATCCAGAATGTTGTCCCTGTTCTGGACGGTAGTATCCAGAATGTTGTTCATGTTCTGGTTGATAGTATCCAGAATGTTGTTCCTGTTCTGGATGATAGTATCCACAATGGAACCACATATATCTTTGATATTTTGGAATACTTGTTGGGAACTCCCCCTGGATGTTTTTGACCAGTTACACTGCGTATGTACTGAAAATGGTCCGATTGCGTAATCAAAAAGAATTCTATGAAAAAACTGCATAAAGATGGTGATAAAAAAATAAACACCAATAAAAACATAACTTCTTAATTGGAGGTGATAGAAGTCAAACAGAGTAGAGTAGTCCATTTGTTCTCCATAAAGCCTCGTCTTACGCTTCCTTTCCTATAAATCCAGTTGATTCTTATGAAAGAATGACCAAGAATTATATCAGATTGTTTTTACAGCAAACAGATAAACTGAAAATGTGAGTAAGCATGAGGCATTCTGGGCAGCTTTCAGGAACAGCAGGAAAATAAAACTTATTTTTTGTACTTCCAACCAGATCCCTTCATCCTGAGGTAGAACAACTGACATCATTTCAGCTATGCGCCTTAACAACCACACACACACACACACACACACACACACACACACACACACACACACACACACACACACACACACACCTCACCATGCAAGGAAATTAGAAATTGTTGAGGGCTTGTTCAGGTACCTCCAAGCAACAATGTTGCCATGGCCACTAAGACTCACTGGGCTGGATGGCAGACTGCCTGACGGTATCATCTCCAGAGACTCTGCTGCATGAGATTAAACATGTTCTGAAGCATCAAAGCTGTCACAGCACAGCGTCATGATCACATTAACACTGACAGTTATTTAACAAGAATAAGGCCCTGAAATTAATAATAAATGCTTTTTATTTGGTTTCCTGTGTGATGAGGAAACGGCCTCCAAGGACTGAGAACTGTGACAACTGCAGGATCACCAAGTCCTGCAGCAAGTCCTGATGAGCTACAAGGCTGTTTAAAATGTAAATAAAACACCCATCCATCCATCCATCCATCCATCCATCCATTATCATCCATCCATCCATCCATCCATCATTCATCCATCAATCCATTCATCCATCCATCTATCCATCCATCCATCTGTCATTCATCTATCCATCATCCATCCATCCATCCATCCATCATTTATCTATCCATCATCCATCCATCAATCCATCCATCTATCATCCATCAATCCATCCGTCCATCCATCTGTCTATCCATCCATCCGTCCATCCATCTGTCTATCCATCCATCCATCCATCCGTCTATCCATCCATCCATCCATCCATCCATCCATCATTCATCCATCAATCCATTCATCCATCCATCTATCCATCCATCCATCTGTCATTCATCTATCCATCATCCATCCATCCATCCATCCATCCATCCATCATTTATCTATCCATCATCCATCCATCAATCCATCCATCATCCATCCATCAATCCATCCGTCCATCCATCTGTCTATCCATCCATCCGTCCATCCATCTGTCTATCCATCCATCCATCCATCCGTCTATCCATCCATCCATCCATCCATCCATCCATCCATCCATCCATCATTCATCCATCAATCCATCCATCCATCCATCCATCTGTCATTCATCTATCCATCATCCATCCATCCATCCATCCATCATTTATCTATCCATCATCCATCCATCAATCCATCCATCATCCATCCATCAATTCATCCGTCCATCCATCTGTCTATCCATCCATCCATCATCCATCTGTCTATCCATCCATCCATCCATCCGTCTATCCATCCATCCATCCATCCATCATTCATCTATCCATCATCCATCATCCATCCATCCATCCATCCATCCATCAATCCATCCATCCATCATCATCCATCCATCCATCTTTCCATCATCCATCCATCCATCATCCATCCATCCATCCATCCATCCATCATTCCTCCATCAGTCCATCCATCCATCCATCCATCCATCCATCATTCATCCATCAATCCATCCATCCATCCGTCATTCATCTATCCATCATCCATCCATCCATCCATCCATCCATCCATCCATCCATCATCCATCATTATCCATCCATCCATCATCCATCCATCCATCATTTATCTATCCATCATCCATCCATCCATCCATCCATCATCATCCATCCATCAATCCATCCATCCATCATCCATCATCATCCATCCATCCATCCATCTTCTGCCGCTTATCCGGGGTCGGGTCGCGGGGGCAGCAGCCTAAGCAGGGAAGCCCAGACTTCCCTCTCCCCAGCCACATTTGCCAACTCTGCGGGGGGGATCCCGAGGCGTTCCCAGGCCAGCCGAGAGATGTAATCCCTCCAGCGTGTCCTGGGTCTTCCCCGGGGTCTCCTCCCAGTGGGACGTGCCTGGAACACCTCACCAGGGAGGCGTCCAGGAGGCATCCTGACCAGATGCCCGAGCCACCTCAACTGGTTCCTCTCGATACGAAGGAGCAGCGGCTCTACTCTGATCTCCTCCCGGATGACCGAGCTCCTCACCCTATCTCTAAGGGAGAGCCTGGCCACCCTGCGGAGGAAACTCATTTCAGCCGCCTGTATACGAGATCTCCTTCTTTCGGTCACGACCCACAGCTCATGACCATAGGTGAGGGTAGGAACGTAGATCGACTGGTAAATCGAGAGCTTCGCCTTCTGGCTCAGCTCCTTCTTCACCACGACAGACCGGCGCAGAGCCCGCATTACTGCAGACGCCGCACCGATCCGTCTGTCGATCTCGCGCTCCATCCTTCCCTCACTCGTGAACAAGACCTCGAGATATTTAAACTCCTCCACTTGAGGCAGGACCTGACTCCCGACCCGGAGAGGGCAATCCACCCTATTCCGGCTGAGGACCATGGTCTCAGATTTTGAGGTGCTGATTCTCATCCCAGCCGCTTCAAACTCGGCCGCGAATCGCTCAAGCGAGAGCTGGAGATCACGACCAGATGAAGCCAACAAGACCATGTCATCCGCAAAAAGCAGGGACCCAATCCTGAGGCCACGAAGTCGGATCCCCTCAACACCTCGGCTGCGCCTAGAAATTCTGTCCATATAAGTTATGAACAGAATCGGTGATAAAGGGCAGCCTTGGCGGAGTCCAACCCTCACCGGAAACGAATCCGACTTACTACCGGCAATGCGGACCAAGCTCTGACACCTGTCGTACAGGGACTGGACAGCTCGTACAAGGGGGTCCGGTACCCCATACTCCCGGAGTACCCCCCACAGGAGCCCCGGTCGAATGCCTTCTACAGATCCACAAAGCACATGTAGACTGGTTGGGCAAACTCCCATGCCCCCTCCAGGACCCCAGAGAGGGTATAGAGCTGGTCCACTGTTCCACGACCAGGACGAAAACCACACTGCTCCTCCTCAATCCGGGATTCGACTATCCGGCGGACCCTCCTCTCCAGGACCCCTGAATAGACCTTACCAGGGAGGCTGAGGAGTGTGATTCCCCTGTAATTGGAACACACCCTCCAGTCCCCCTTCTTAAAAAGGGGGACCACCACCCCAGTCTGCCAATCCAGCGGTACTGCCCCCGATGTCCACGCGATGCTGCAGAGGCGTGTCAGCCAGGACAGCCCCATAGCATCCAGAGCCTTAAGGAACTCCGGGCGGATCTCATCCACCCCCGGGGCCTTGCCGCCAAGGAGCTTTTTGACCACCTCAGCGACTTCAGCCCCAGAGATAGGAGAGTCCACCCCTGAGTCCACCAGCTCTGCTCCCTCATGGGAAGACGTGTTGGTAGGATTGAGGAGGTCTTCGAAGTATTCCCTCCACCGACCCACAACGTCCCGAGTTGAGGTCAGCAGCTCCCCACCTCCACTGTACACAGTATTGATGGAGCACTGCTTCTCCCTCCTGAGCCGCCGGATGGTGGACCAGAATCTCCTCGAAGCCGTCCGGAAGTCTTTCTCCATGGCCTCGCCGAACTCCTCCCATGCCCAAGTTTTTGCCTCGGCAACAGCCGAAGCCGCATGCCGCTTAGCCCGTCGGTACCCATCAGCTGCCTCCAGAGTCCCACAGGCCAAGAAGGCCCGATAGGACTCCTTCTTCAGCTTGACGGCATCCCTCACTGCTGGTGTCCACCAATGAGTCCTGGGATTACCGCCACGACAGGCACCAACGACCTTACAGCTACAGCTCCGGCCAGCCGCCTCAGCAATAGAGGCACGGAACACAGCCCATTCGGACTCAATGTCCCCCGCCTCACCCGGGACATGTTCGAAGCTCTGCTGAAGGTGGGAGTTGAAATCCATCCATCATCATCCATCTATCCATCATCCATCCATCCATCCATCATTCATCTATCCACCATCCATCCATCCATCAATCCATCCATCATCATCCATCTATCCATCATCCATCCATCCATCCATCCATCATTCATCTATCCATCATCCATCCATCCATCCATCCATCATCCATACATCATTTATCTATCCATCCATCATTCATCCATACATCATTTATCTATCATCCATCCATCCATCCATCCATCCATCATCCATCCATCCATCCATCATTCATCCATACATCATTTATCTATCCATCCATCATCCATCCATCCATCCATCATTCATCCATACATCATTTATCTATCCATCCATCCATCCATCCATCCATCCATCGATCATTCATCTATCCATCATCCATCCATCATCATTAATCTATCCATCATCCATCCATCCATCCATCCATCAATCATTTATGTATCCATCAATCCATCCATCATCCATCCATCCATCATCCATCATCATCCATCCATCATCCATCCATCCATCTATCCATCCATCCATCCATCATTCATCTATCCATCATCCATCCATACATCCATACATCATTCATCTATCCATCATTTATCTATCCATCCATCCATCCATCCATCCATCATTCATCTATCCATCATCCATCCATCCATCCATCCATCCATCATCATCATCCATCCATCCATTCATCATCCATCCATCCATCCATCCATCCATCCATCATTCATCTATCCATCATCCATCCATCCATCATCCATCCATCCATCCATCCATAATTCATCCATCCATCATTTATCTATCCATCCATCCATCCATCCATCATCCATCCATCCATCCATCCATCCATCCATCCATCATTCATCTATCCATCATCCATCCATCCATCCATCCATCCATCCATCATTCATCTATCCATCCATCCATCCATCATCATTAATCTATCCATCATCCATCCATCAATCCATCCATCATCCATCCATCTATCATCCATCATCATCCATCCATCCATCCATCCATCCATCATTCATCTATCCATCATCCATCCATCCATCCTTCCATCCATCATTCATCTATCCATCATTTATCTATCCATCCATCCATCCATCCATCCATCATTCATCTATCCATCATCCATCCATCCATCCATCCATCCATCCATCATTCATCTATCCATCATCCATCCATCCATCCTTCCATCCATCATTCATCTATCCATCATTTATCTATCTATCCATCCATCCATCCATCCATCCATCCATCCATCATTCATCTATCCATCATCCATCCATCCATCCATCCATCCATCATTCATCTATCCATCATCCATCCATCCATCCACCATCATCATCATCATCATCATCCATCCATCCATCCATCCATCCATCCATCCATCATTCATCTATCCATCATCCATCATCCATCCATCCATCCATCATTCATCTATCCATCATCCATCATCTATCCATCATCCATCATCCATCCATCCATCCACCATCATCATCATCATCATCCATCCATCCATCCATCCATCCATCCATCCATCATTCATCTATCCATCATCCATCCATCCATCCATCATTCATCTATCCATCATCCATCATCCATCCATCCATCCATCCATCCACCATTCATCTATCCATCATTGGGTTCATCCTGGAGACCAGCTGAGAGATATACTCCCTCCAGTGCTTCTTCCCCGGGGTCTCCTCCCAGAGGGACATTTCCGGAACACCTCACCAGGGAGGTGTCCAGGAGGCCTCCTGACCACTCATTTTATTCCAAACAGAACATAAACAACATGTCAGATGTTGAAACTAAACAGCTGGAATCCTGCATCAGACCAGAACGGGACAACATTCCTCTCCTAAAACTCCAGCAGCTGCTCTCCTCACTTCCCAGATGTTTACAGATGTTAGAAGAAGAGGAGATGCTAACGATGCTAAACATCATCCTGGAATGACTTTTTACAGACGTGTTGCTGAATCAGATTTTCCATGAAATGATAAAATGTCTCAATTTCATGTCTGATATGATGTTTATGACGCACTGGGAATAAAATGTCCTATACGGTGGCCCAATATTTTTTAGATTTGAATTTGAATAGGCTTAAGTTCCTTCAGGAAACACTATCATAAACATTGGAGCTCAGGGGGACTCTATTCAATCTCCATAGTTTAGAAATGTATCTTTTTTTGACAGAATAAAAACTCTTAATGGGAAATTATATAACAGCTAAATGATGATAAGTGAAGCTGAAGGCAGAGAATCCACAGAGAATCAGAAGACAATTAAAAAGTACTTATTCTTGTGGAAGGATTTGCTGCAGCCTGTGCAGCTTGTGTGTGCTTGTGCCTCTTTCATCTCCATGTTTCCTGCTCCGGTAAAGACAAAATCCTCTTAATCCCTCGTGCTCAGCCCTGATACATTTAGATGTTTTCCCAACAGGTATAAGAAAACCACCATAAAACTTATGTATGAGGTGGAAAACCTTTTTCTAAAAATCTGTGGCAAAGCTGATGTTTAGAGCTGAATATTAGGGAATCTTCATTTTGGTGTAATCCCAGGAGGTTTCAGGACATTTGTGATGGTGTCAAGGTTTAACAACATGGTAACACTGAACGTGAATGTGACTGGCTTTATTTTTTAAATCTACATAAAATTTGATAGTCAGAACAAATTTCATTAAGCTGCATCTTCTGGCCGAATTGAGAACTTTTCCTCACTTTAATCTAAAACAATAAAAAAAAAACAATCAGGCTTCTTTCAGTTCAGGGCTTGGTGATGACACAAATCTACAAAATACTGCAGCTTGTTTCTTAGGGTGCATTCACATCAGGAAAGTCCACTAGACTCAGTGTGATTGGGGGCTCTGCTCAGTTACAGGAAGGTGTCTCCATGCGGACCGAAATCGTGTTCACGCTGCACTTCGGTAAACCAGCCAAACCATTAGAATAATATATACACATTCCCGCCAGAGGTGGCGCTGCACTAGTATTTAGCAAAAGAGAGGACAATTTTAGGTTTTACTGTGTAAATATCAGAGGGCTTCAGTGCGCCTTAGCAGTGCAGAGAATAAAGCGCTCTGCGTTGCTCTGATATGTATCAGCTTTTACTTGATTTTATGTTTTCGAATTAATGTTTCTTTGTCAAACCAGCCAGTTGTTCACTTAATGAGCCAAATGTCAGTTTGTCCTTCCAATTGTCTCCATTCCTAACCTCCACCAGGGAGGTGTTCGGATGTTATCAAAAGGTTTATCTTTCTGTCTGTCTGACTGTCTGTCTGTCAGCAATTTAATGCATAACAACTGGAAAGATCTTCATGATGTGTTTCTGAGAACGGGTCTTGGTCAACTTAGACTCCATTACATGTTGGGAGTGATCCGAGTTAGCATCTGGATGCAGGAATGTTGTGAAGGATTCTTCCTGATTGCGAGATAAAACCATTTTCAGTATATCTGCATAAAACTCCACAACAACTGGTGATAAAATCCAGGAGAAGTTCCCAACAGGTTTTCCAAGAAATCAAGCACAGATAAGGATCCCAGCAACTACCATCCAGAACAGGAACATTCTGGATACTACCATCCAGAACAGCAACATTCTGGATACTACCATCCAGGACAGGAACAACATTCTGGACACTACAATCCAGAACAGGAACAACATTCTGGATACTACCATCCAGAACAGGAACATTCTGGATACTACCATCCAGAACAGCAACATTCTGGATACTACCATCCAGGACAGGAACAACATTCTGGACACTACAATCCAGAACAGGAACAACATTCTGGATACTACCATCCAGGACAGGAATAACATTCTGGATACTACCATCCAGAACAGGAACATTCTGGATACTACAATCCAGAACAGGAACATTCTGGATACTACCATCCAGAACAGGAACAACATTCTGGATACTACCATCCAGAACAGGAACAACATTCTGGATACTACCATCCAGAACAGGAACATTCTGGATACTACCATCCAGAACAGGAACAACATTCTGGATACTACCATCCAGAACAGGAACATTCTGGATACTACCATCCAGAACAGGAACAACATTCTGGATACTACCATCCAGAACAAGAACAACATTCTGGATACTACCATCCAGAACAGGAACAACATTCTGGATACTACCATCCAGAACAGGAACATTCTGGATACTACCATCCAGAACAGGAACATTCTGGATACTACCATCCAGAACAGGAACAACATTCTGGATACTACAATCCAGAACAGGAACAACATTCTGGATACTACTATCCAGAACAGGAACATTCTGGATACTACCATCCAGAACAGGAACATTCTGGATACTACCATCCAGAACAGGAACAACATTATGGATTCCACCATCCAGACCAGGAACAACATTCTGGATACTACCATCCAGAACAGGAACATTCTGGATACTACCATGCAGGACAGGAACAACATTCTGGACACTACAATCCAGAACAGGAACAACATTCTGGATACTACCATCCAGAACAGGAACATTCTGGATACTACCATCCAGAACAGGAACAACATTCTGGATACTACTATCCAGAACAGGAACATTCTGGATACTACCATCCAGAACAGGAACAACATTCTGGATACTACCATCCAGAACAGGAACATTCTGGATACTACAATCCAGAACAGGAACAACATTCTGGATACTACTATCCAGAACAGGAACATTCTGGATACTACCATCCAGAACAGGAACAACATTCTGGATACTACCATCCAGAACAGGAACATTCTGGATACTACCATCCAGAACAGGAACAACATTCTGGATACTACAATCCAGAACAGGAACAACATTCTGGATACTACTATCCAGAACAGGAACATTCTGGATACTACAATCCAGAACAGGAACAACATTCTGGATACTACTATCCAGAACAGGAACATTCTGGATACTACCATCCAGAACAGGAACAACATTCTGGATACTACTATCCAGAACAGGAACATTCTGGATACTACAATCCAGAACAGGAACAACATTCTGGATACTACTATCCAGAACAGGAACATTCTGGATACTACCATCCAGAACAGGAACAACATTCTGGATACTACCATCCAGAACAGGAACATTCTGGATACTACCATCCTGAACAGGAACAACATTCTGGATACTACCATCCAGAACAGGAACATTCTGGATACTACCATCCAGAACAGGAACAACATTCTGGATACTACTATCCAGAACAGGAACATTCTGGATACTACCATCCAGAACAGGAACAACATTCTGGATACTACCATCCAGAACAGGAACATTCTGGATACTACCATCCTGAACAGGAACAACATTCTGGATACTACCATCCAGAACAGGAATGACATTCTGGATACTACCATCCAGAACAGGAACAACATTCTGGATACTACCATCCAGAACAGGAACATTCTGGATACTACCATCCAGAACAGGAACAACATTCTGGATACTACCATCCAGACCAGGAACATTCTGGATACTACCATCCAGAACAGGAACATTCTGGATACTACCATCCAGAACAGGAACAACTTTTCATCACTGCAAGACTGGAACTGGAACATTTCCTCCAAGGCCTCATCCAACTTTATGTATTTATTCTCTTAACCACTTAGTCTGATTAAGGGTTGCAGGAGGTACACCTGGACAGGTCACCAGTCCATTACAGGGCCACACAGAGAGAAAAACAACCATTAACATTCACACTCACTCCTATGGGCAATTTATCGGCGGTGGGAGGAAGCCGAAAAACCTGGAGAGAACCCATGCATACATGAGGAGAACATGCAAACTCCACCATTCAAACCTCCCCCAGCAACCGAACCAGCTGGGATTCCACAACTACGCCACCGTGCAGCGGCCAACTTTATCATTTTTACATGCTGGTATAACCCATTACTCTCAGCATATAATTGGCTGTATGGCGTGCCGGTCAAACTAACCACCTGATGAGCAGCAGTGGTTGTAGATTCTACTTTCTCCAGTGATATCAGGCTTCTGCTATTAGCTACAAAGAAGGTTAATGGATTCACCACTTATACCTGTGTTTTAACCTTCATTTGGCAGGTCAGCGAGTTCATTTCGAGGCTTGGTTCCATTGGCATTGGTGTAACATGATTAAGCTGCCATGGTGCTGTGGAAGTTTGGGTCAGCTCTTAGCATAAATACTCAGCTGACCCCAGCAGCCTGAGAAGTGGACATGGTTTCTTCTTTGTTGTTTCCAGCTCACGTTTGAGTGAAAGTCTTCACTTTGTAGTTTTTTGTTTCTTTTTAGCTGCTGTGAGTTTTCTCCATGTCTGAGAGCAAACTCCTGTTGCTGCTTGATTAGTAGTGTAAGTAATTACAGTGTGTCTGGGGGATATGTGTGTCTCATGGACAAAGCTATTTGTAGAGTGTTCCTTTCTCTGATGGCACAATTTGTACTTAAGAGGCAGAATGGTTGAATTTGCTGTGACTACAGCCACCCTGGAATAATCATACAGAGCATGTAGCTGGTATGTGTCACTGCATCACTGCAGTCACCACACGCTCCTCATCACGGTGTGATGAACGTAGAAAAACCTGAAAGTCTTCGGTTTTTTAACAAGGATGAGGAGTGATAACGGTCAGGGGAGGATACATGTTTCTGCAGATGGATGGGAGAAGTGTGCCACAGCTTTGATCAACAACCCATGTGACAAATAAAGACATTTCAAAGTGTAAAATAACAAAGACCAATGGCCATCTGCAGAGAACTCCATCCATCCATCCATCCACCGATCCATCCATCCATCCATCCATCCATCTATCCATTTTCTTGTTACTTCTGCAGGGTGGGGTTGCAGGGCAGCTGCCTAACCCCTTAGACTCTTTGTTGTAAGTTGAATCTTGTTGGATCATTTTTTACGTGACTTCCTGTGTTTTTGCACCATCAACAGTTTTCTTGTGTTTGTCCTCTCTAAGGGCCGGAGGTACCACTGCTAACTGGTAAAGCTAGAAGCACCTATGTGCTTATGGATATGGGTGATGTTGATGATTATGAAAGCCATTCTTAAAAACTATGATATTAATCCTGAAACGTAGCGACAGAGATTTTGTCTCACAGATGTTGAGCCTGGAGAGAATCTTAAGGAACTTTATGTGAGATTAAAGGAGCTACATGACAAATGGATTCAACTAAGAGGTAAAACTGTCAAAGATGTTGGTGGAATTATCATTTCGGAGAAATATCTGCACAATGTATCTCCTGAACTTCAGATAAGGATCCCTCATCAGCGGCAGAGGCTGCTGTATTAGCAGAGCTGTTTGTGGCTGCTGGGAAAAAAAAGACAACCATGGAGTAATTCCACCTGGAAGGTTGCAAAGGACACATGCCGGCCTTCATCCTCTCAACATCAGAAAGTGATACCAGGTGGGGGTAAAAGTCCATGCATTGCTACAGAAATAAAAGTGTATGGAAATGCCGGACTGCGACACCAAAAGAAAAAAAGAAACATAATCAATTGATTTTACTTGTCATGTTTGATTATGATTGCTCCTCCAGTCCATTTCACAGCAGGATCCTGTTTTGTTTGCTGAGATTTTTCTTTTTACCATCTACAGGGTTTACTGTGAGCAAAGCTCTGCTGGATCTATTTCCATGCAGGGCTGAAAAATTTGATGACCATCACAAATCATGAGTCACTGCAGAACTGTGATTCACATTTTCCCACCTTTGCATTCTCCTTTTAACCACCACAGTCAGAACTGCAGCACCACTTCAGAACGGACGTCACAACTCACCAAGAACACGACAAGCATGAGGTTGTTGTTTGACCGTGTGACTCACCCGAAAGTTTAGATGTTAAAGTTCAGGCTGGTTTTTCCTCTGAAGAACTCCAAAATGATTATTTTTTTCCTGCAATGTGTAGTTTACTTTAACCAGGGGTTGTTGTAGCTTGGGAAGCAGCGCAGCAGTCTGTCAAGGTCATGGATCAGTTCTAGACCTCCTCTGGCTACATGTCCGATGAACCTCCCATGGCCCCTGGTGTGTCTGTTCGTAAATGGATGAATGTGACATGCAGTGTAAAGTGCTCTGAGTGGTCATGTGACTGGAAAAGTGCTAAATGAGTCCATTTAGCATTTATTTTAATTACATGAGGATGAAATAATGGTGAGCATAGTTTTGATTGGAGACCGTACTTTTTTGTGTTTACGTAAATTCTGCTTCATCTCCAACGTTTCCCTACGTAGAAACTAGAGCGTGACACGGGACTGGATTTTCAGTCCCGTCCCATCCCAATCCTGGACCAAAGCTAAATAAGACCTGTCCTGTTCCAATCCTGACAAAAAAAAGGCAGTCTTTATGCAATGCGCTGAATTTGATTAAATGATTAAATTCTGTTCACATAATCGTCAATATATATATATATATATATAATAATATATATTAAAACTTTGCGTTGTAAATCATTTTTTGCCATACTGGTTTCTCTGGTGTTTGCAAACTCAATTCCTCTTCTTATTTCAATTCTGACAGGAAAGTAGTGTTGGCTTCTGGGTAGTGTAGTTCTTCTTTACTTGGGTTACAGTGTAGGATTATTGACTGAAAACTACAATTTGAACGCACCCGTCGTTTTTTTTTTTTTTGGTTGTTGGTTTGTTGGCTCCCACTCCCGTCCACTCCTGCTTTTTTCTTGTTCCGTCCCAATCATGTAATTAATAGTAAAATTGACTCCCATCCAGTGGGAATCCCGTAGGAATCCTGTGAACCGTGGAATTCCTGAAAAACTTCAGCCTCTATTAGAAACACAACGCTCACTGGCTTTTATTAAAATGACAAAATAAATTTAAGCGCATGACCCTTGCAGTCCTGTCTGATAGATGAGTCTTCCTCACTCAGAGTAAGTCATGGAGTTCCTCAGGGTTATGTACCTGGACCAACACTTTTCATGTTATACATGCTTCCTTTACATCATGTTTGAAATCACGGCATAAATAGTCATTGTTACGCAGGTGATACTCAGCAATACTAATTGTAATTATTCAGAAAATTGGATCCACATGAGTTCAGACAGCCCAGAACTGGGTTAGTTACACAGGTTAGATTCAGCAGAGTTCAGCAGAGTAGTGACGAACCAGTAATTCAGTTCAGATCTCTTCAGGGAAATATTTAACAGAAATCCACAGGTTACAGGAGAGCAGGAGGTGAGTGCTGGAAGACAAGCTGTGGTTTGAGTCATTCAGGCAGTCTCCATTCAAACAAGACATCCAGAATGATCGAAGCAATCCTTAACTAGTCCAGAAAACCAAAAAGCTTAGTAACAGACGGGTTACTCACAACATGGCTGAGGCAGGTAGTGATATTACCCCCAAGCCCATCTGCTCAACCCTGCCTCATGTCAGGAGTGCTGGATTATTCCATCCATGTCTAAACCTGCCGCTGTCACTGCTTTAGGAGAAAACCTGGTTCTGATTTCATCCTTAATAACCTCAGCCCTGTCTCTAAGTTACCATTCATCTCTAACAGACGATAAAGCGTCTGCAGAATGACTGTAGAACTTATCATTCATCCCGATAGAAGCTCCTTTGTGAAGGGAAATGTAAGATTAACTAACAAAGAGGTGTGATACAGTGGTTTACTTCATTCAGCTGAGATCATTTCATCCAGGTTGTTTTATTGCTCCATTCTTCTCTGCTTAGTTATCTGGGTTAAGGTATGCAAACATGATTTTACTAAATCTATCTACACACATAAATGTGAGAATTTAAACAAAAACATCTCAAAAAATCAGCCAACAATCGCAGCTCTCACTTATTAACCTGCAGTGCTGCTATGAACATGTTGCTTTCGTTGCTGCCAAAAGAACCTGAAGGTCATATTAAACAGACATCAGTACACGCAGAATGTGTTTGATTGGACCGTATCCTGGAGCAAAAACATCTGCCTGGTTTATCATCTGGTAAAGAGCAAAGAAACCTAGCAACAGGCTGCAGCACACTGAGCTCCGTTTGTTCAGGTACAGGTAACAAGCGACACAAACTGCATAAGAACGCACACACAGCTCTTGCTCACAAGCTGTGAAGGCAGGAGAATACGTGCCAACTGGAGGCTGCTTACACACAGCGCTGACCTGAACCCGTTTAACCCGACAGAAAAAGCCGGATGAACATGATTCACTGCTTGTGAAAGTCTGTAGATTGTCACAAATTTCTGTAATTCTGTGTGGGTTAAAGGAGCTAGGTAATTATAAAAGGCAGATGGACGATTCACCTGAATGTTTTTGCACTTTTCAAACCTTTTTTGCTTGTTTTGTTGTTTTATGATGTCAGAACCTGGAAGGAGACAGATAAAACTCTCCTCTTATGCTTTGTTTGTGAATGACTGGAAAGTCATACCAGTGTCCGTCTTACAGCCTGTGTTTCTTATGTGTCTCAAAGAGCTAAAAGCAAAATCAGCTGTTACAAAGAAAAATACTTTGTAACAGTAGAAAAAAAAAATTGCAAAAACAAAACTTTATGACTTTTTCTGCCAAATTTATTTGGTGTTATTTCTCCTCTTCTGGTTATCCCTATCCAGTGGACTGGTCCCAGTCCAGCACCACCTGCATTAAACTGTTTGAATAATGATCTTGAGACAGATTGAGGAGACAAGATGTCAGATGAGGTTATGGTGCCAGAAGGATAGGATTAAGAAAAATGAGAACATTAATCCCCTACAGGGCATCATCCAGCTCCGTGGCCCAACTATATAATTAATTAAATTCTGACACTTATTTTTCTAAATGAAATCATTAAATATGGAAGATGAATATCAGGGTTATGTATTTAAGTTTCACAATCATATCAATTTCCCTGAACCGTTTATGGCAGGGCTGTTCAACTCGGTTCCACGGAGGCTGAAATCCTACAGGTATGTATTCCTGCTAAATTCCTTTTTTTAAAAGGATGCATTCACATCAGGACAGTCTGCTAGACTCGGTCCGATTGGGGACTCGGTCCAGTTGTAGGGGGGTGTATCCATTCATACTGAGATTGCATTCTCACTGCACTTTGGTCAAACCAGCCGAACCATCAGAATAATATCTCCCCATTCCCACCAGAGGTGGCGCTGCACTAGTATTTAGCGGAAGAGAGGACCAGACCGGCGTGAAGAAGAAAACTCTGTTTCCTCCACCTGCCAGTTAAACATGGAGACCAAACTATGGCTGTTTTGGATTTTTATTGTGTCTTATGCAAGTATTCTGCAGAAATCCACTGCAACAATGGACGCAGTATGAACACCAGACGAGGCAGAGGACCCTTAACGCCATCGCTATGGATTTACCCACAATGCAATGCTACGCCACATGCAGGAAGGGACTTGTTTTTTAAAGTCAAATTCCTGTATTTGGTCCTCTTGAAACAGACTGAGACCTGCGTTTGTAGGCGGACTGCATCCACTTTGGTCCGGATCACAATTCGTTTGGTGCGTTCACATTTCCTCAAACGAGGCGACTTTCTAAGCCAATGGAGTCGGATTCGGATCATAAAGGCCGATGTGAATGAGCCCTAGTAATTTGCCTACCCCCAGCCCCCTGGCAGCAAGTGGTTGGTTTCCCAGTCATGACAATCTATCATCTTATTATTTCCTGGCTGCTTTCTGACAGTTTTAGCATTGTAAACCAGTTGGCATGACCAACACTGGCTGCTGTGGCCTCTTCACTAAAACCCCTGCATGCTGATCTCTTAGAAGGCTTCATGATCTTAAGGTGAATGTCCACATGCATGAAGAAACTAAGAGCGAGTCTGAGAACGGCTCGACTACTGTCATGATGGAGAACATATGATAACATATTCATCAATATTTACCCAGAACGGCAATGTTGTTCATCATAGGCATTTTTAGCCCATTTTTGGGGGTGTTAAAGCCCCCCTAGACTGAAGCAAAGCACCCCTCAAATTGATTTGTTTTTTTCTTTTAGTGTATGCGTTTTTCAAAATAAAGAAAAAAAACCAAACTATAAAAGTGTAGAAGCTACACACTACCTGGTTTAAAAAGTAATATTGTAACACCCCCCCACATGCGCTCACACACACCCCCACCACCACCCCTGGCCGCCGTAATGGTTTAATCTATTGATCTATTGTCCAGCCTTCCCCGACTCAGACAGGGAGAAATCTTAATGCTCTCTGCTGAATGAGTTGTCAAACCGTGATAGTAGAAAGTGTCTGGCTTTAACCAGGATTTGTTGCACAAGGCTTAACTTCCACTTCATACCAACACATTTATATGATTACCAGTCCTCCTGATTGCTCCTGCGCTCTTCTCAGATGACATTGTAGGTGACGTTGTCAAGCAGTCAAATATCTATGCAGTACAGTGTGACCCAACCAGGCCCCTGAACCTCATAACAAAAGAACTGGAGCAGTACCTCGGCACTGTCATGTGCTGTTCAGATTACCAGACACAAGGGCTCAAGTGTCACAATCAGCCTTGCTTCCTCCAGCATTGCTGCTTGCCACACCCCTAATCAGTTCATTGCTCTCATGCCTGACCTTCCAGCACTCCGACCGCAATTGCCTGCCCGTTACCGACCTGATCTGTCCCCGACTTCCGCTTCCTGCCTTGCCCTTGGAGCCTGCTCCCCAGTGGTTACTGGGTTTCTGTCCTGGAGGACCCCCAACCGTGAGTTGTGGATCTTCACTCACCTTGTTGTGCTAGGTGTCCACTCTGTCGGCCCAGAGGAAAGTTACTCTGCTCTGCTCTACTCATTGGGAACCAGAGTTCAACTCCAGCACCGAACCTCAGCAAGTGGCTGAAATAAAAACTGTTAATCTGCCCAGATCTCTTGTGCTGCTTTTGGGTCCTTTCTCCGATCATTTCAGTACAATCTGGCCATAAGATGGACCCAGCGCACAATCCCACTCCACTCAGCATCCTGGAAACAATAGAGGGGGTTCTGCAGCAACATGAAGCCATACTGACTGCATCGGCTGCGGAGGCCAGACAAGCAGCTGAGATCCAAGGCCGCTCTCTGGCGGCATTGACAGCACAGATGCAACAACTGACGGCTCAATTCTTACAGTTCGCTTCTTCTCCCCTGCAGGTTCCTTCCTCTGATGTGTCAGCTCCTGCCTCGGTCTCTTTGCCCAGTGACACTCCTGAGCCCTGGGTGGGAACGCCGGAGCGTTACTCAGGGGATCAAGAGACTTGTGGTCCCTTTCTCACCAACTGCTCTCTTCTGTTTGCCCTGCAGCCCCGAACCTTCGCATCAGAGTCGGCGAAGGTTGCGTTTGTCATCAACCACCTGTCTGGCAGAGCTCGCTTATGGGGAACGGCAGAGTGGGAAAGGAGATCAGCTGTTTGTTCCTCTTTTGACCTGTTTGCTGCCGAGCTTCGCAAAGTCTTTGGATTCGAGAGAAGTGGTTCTGATTCTGCAAGGGGCCTGCTGGGACTAAGACAAGGCACAAGGACAGTGGCAGACTACTCAATTGACTTCCGCATTAGGGCCAGTCAAAGTAGTTGGAACTGTTCAGCCCTTTGTGATGCCTTCCTTCATGGTCTGTCTGACAACATCAAAGACGAGCTGGTGTCTCATGACACCCCAAACTCCCTGGATGGGGCAATTGAACTGGCAATACGTATAGACAATCGTATCCAGACTCGTCAACAGGAGAGGAGCCAAGGGAGAACCCGGAGATCTCCTCTTCCTCACCCCTGCCAATGGACTTCAGGCATTACCGCCCCATTACTGCAGCAGACGGGAGATCTGGAGCCTATGCAGTTGGGACTCACCTCCCTCCCTCCGGAAGAGAAGGACCGTAGCCGTAAGTCCAATCTTTGTCTATATTGTGGGGCTGCTGGACACTACGCCATTGGGTGTCCAGTAAAAGCCAAAGCTCACCAGTGAGGGAGGAGGCACTGGTGAGCTCAACAGCTTTGTCAACTCCTCACAGCCAGAGACTCCTGTTCCAGGGTCATCTCCTTCTGCCCGAGGGGCCCAAGACTTTGCCTATTTTTATTGATTCAGGGGCTGAAGCCTGTATCATTAACGAGGGTATGGTCCATCAGCTGGGACTTGAGCGGGTTCCCCTGTCCCGTCCGGTTCCTGCCAGAGCACTAGATGGCCATGTATTGGGTACTGTCACACATCAGACCTCTCCTGTTCGTCTGCTGATATCTGGAAATCATCAGGAAACCATCCAGTTTCACATCCTGAGCTCTGCCTGCCTGCCACTCATCCTTGGGTATCCATGGCTTCGCCTCCACAACCCACACATTGACTGGACTACTGGGGCCATCTTGGAGTGGAGTCCTTCTTGTCTCCAAAGATGCCTCCAGCAAGCCTCATCCCCGCTTCACTCCTCCAATTCCTGTTCTCTGGTTGACTTCGCCAGAGTGCCTCCTGAATATCATGACTTCCGCCAGGTCTTCAGTAAGGCAAGGGCCATGTCTCTGCCTCCTCATCGCCCCTATGACTGTGCCATAGATCTCCTTCCTGGAACATCTCCACCCAAAGGACGCCTGTACTCCCTGTCAGAACCTGAACGAAGGGCCATGGAGACTTATATCAACGACTCCCTGGCTGCTGGAATCATTCGCCCATCTTCTTCTCCTGCTGGTGCAGGATTTTTCTTTGTTGAAAAGAAAGACAAGACTCTAAGGCCATGTATTGATTATCGTGGATTGAATGATATTACAATAAAAAACAGATATCCGTTGCCTCTCATGTCCACTGCATTTGAGCTTCTCCAGGGGGCCACCATTTTTTCAAAACTCGACCTGCGTAATGCCTACCACCTTGTCCAAATCCGGGAGGGGGACGAGTGGAAGATGGCCTTCAATACCCCAACAGGACATCATGAGTATCTTGTAATGCCATTTGGGCTCACAAATGCTCCTGCTGTCTTCCAAGCACTTGTGAATGACGTTCTCAGGGACATGCTTAATCGGTATGTTTTTGTTTACCTAGACGACATTCTCATCTTCTCTCGATCCAAGGAGCAACACGTCCATCAAGTTCAGTCAGTCCTTCACCGCCTTCTGGAGAATGCCCTGTTTGTCAAGGCTGAGAAATGTGAGTTCCATGTCTCTTCAGTGTCTTTTCTGGGACATATAATCACAAAGGGGAAGGTCAAGATGGATCCAGAAAAGGTCTCTGCTGTCTCGGCCTGGCCTGTTCCAGAAAATCGTAAACAGCTCCAGCGTTTCCTGGGATTTGCCAACTTTTACCGGCGCTTTATCCGCAACTACAGCTCTGTTGCTGCTCCTCTTACCACTCTAACCTCCTCTAAAGTGCCTTTTCAGTGGTCACAGTCAGCTGCCTCTGCTTTCCAGTCTCTCAAGGAGCAGTTTACCTCTTCGCCTATCCTCCAGATGCCTGACCCAGGGCAGCAGTTTGTGGTCGAAGTTGACGCCTCCGATGTCGGCGTGGGGGCCGTCTTGTCCCAACGCTCTGTTGCTGATCACAAGCTCCATCCTTGTGCCTTCTTTTCTCGACGCTTGTCCTCTGCCGAGAGGAATTACGACATCGGCAACAGAGAACTGTTAGCCGTTAAGATGGCGCCGGGTGGAGTCGAGGAAGTTGGCGGCGAAGTTCGTCGGGCCTTTCCCCATTCAGAAGGTGATCAATCCGGTGGCCGTCCGCCTGAAGCTTCCCCGTTCCATGAGAGTTCACCCCACCTTCCATGTCTCCAGGATTAAACCAGTTCTCCATAGTCCTTTGGTCCCTCCGACTCCTCCGCCCCCCCCTCCTGTTATGGTTGATGGCGGGCCAGTGTATGTGGTGCGTTGTCTACTGCGCTCTCGTCGGCGGGGGAGGGGTCTTCAGTATCTGGTTGACTGGGAGGGTTATGGTCCTGAGGAAAGGTCCTGGGTTCCTGCTCACCACGTCATGGCTCCTGATCTTGTGGCCGATTTTCATCGACAGCATCCTGATCAACCGGCTGCTGCCCCTGTTCGTCGCAGGTCCCTCGTTACCCCTTCTGTCCGGGATGGTGCGGCTGGTTCCTCGGGGACATGATGTCCTACTGGTCGGTCCCTCCCCCGTTTCCCCCTCCTCCCACCCGGTTTTGTTGCGGTTTGGGATGTCAGGGGCCATCCCTTGGGGGAGGTGGGGTTCTGTCACAATCAGCCTTGCTTCCTCCAGCATTGCTGCTTGCCACACCCCTAATCAGTTCATTGCTCTGATGCCTGACCTTCCAGCACTCCGACCCAATCGCCTGCCCGTTACCGACCTGATCTGTCCCCGACTTCCGCTTCCTGCCTTGCCCTTGGAGCCTGCTCCCCAGTGGTTACTGGGTTTCTGTCCTGGAGGACCCCCAACCGTGAGTTGTGGATCTTCACTCACCTTGTTGTGCTAGGTGTCCACTCTGTCGGCCCAGAGAAAAGTTACTCTGCCCTGCTCTGCTCTACTCATTGGGAACCAGAGTTCAACTCCAGCACCGAACCTCAGCAAGTGGCTGAAATAAAAACTGTTAATCTGCCCAGATCTCTTGTGCTGCTTTTGGGTCCTTTCTCCGATCATTTCATCAAGTGGCCCAAACTGCTAACCCCATCACACCTCATCAAATATCTATCAAACTAGCCTACATTTCAACAACAACACAGAGAGACAAGAGGACAGTGAAGATCCATTCAATGAAATCTGATGTCTGGTTGGTGATCTAACGTCAAAACTCAACCCAATCCTCATGGGTGACAAATTTTTCATTGATGAACAAATGGTCCCATTTAAGTCTGGGGTAGGTGAAGCAGGATGTGAAAGTGGCGCCCTGTCTTGGCTCCTCCCCCTCTGGTTCTGTTCTTTGTGTGATCCAAGTTTTATTTTTTTTTCGCAGCTTTTTCCACCAACGATTTTCTCTTTCTCGGCTGTTTAGCAGGAGGAGGCAGATAAACCGAGCCGGGTCGGGAAATCCTTCCTGCATTTTCTCAGCCATGTTTGCCTTCCGAGTTTCTTCTTCATTACTTTGTATTTTCATCCTAACACGCTGTTTATATGCAGGGTGTAGCTATCAGGTATGCGCTGCTGGAGGGGGAGGAGGGGAGCCGGGAGAAGAAGCTTACGACATATAAGAAATGAACAACTTCAACGTTTGGATTGGTCAGAGTTTTTACAGATTTACAGTAAACTGAGAGGTCTAACTATATTTCTTATTGTTCATGATTACAGAATGTATAGACTACTATCAGGACGAGGAACCACTTCACCCAGAGTAAAATGTCTCTGAGCAACATTACCTACTGTAGCTTTAAGGGAAAACACAAACTAAGGAAGTGGGGATAAAACAGGGTATTCAATTTAGTTCTATGAGGGCTGCAATCCAAGAGGTTTTCCATGTATTCCTGCTTCAAGACACCTGAATCAAATTAAATGCATCTAACAGCTGATCAAGTTCTGCACAAACACCAATTAATTTGAGTCAGCTGTGTTGGAGCAGGGATATATGGAAAACCTGCTGCCTTGCCATAGAACCGAATGGAGTACCCCTAGGTGAAAAGATACTTCTTATGACTGGTTTAGATTGGGTGCTGCACAACTTGGAAAGCAGGGAGTGCTGTCTAACTGCCAGAGCAACCAGATGTGTGGGCCAAGTGAAGGTGCCAGTCCTTCACTTGGCCCACATCGTATCCAAACATGAAAATTAGCTCTTTTCACACAACTGCTTTACAAGTGTGCCTCTAGTGATCACAGTGGCGAGGAATACACTGCACTGGTACTGTTCATAGCAACAGAATTCTAGGAATTAACTTGACTGGTGATGCTGGTCTGCAGAGAGCTGTCATGGTTCACGGTTTAAGGGATCCAAAGCTGTTTATTATAAAAAGGTTCAGGAAGATACAGGAACAGAAGGTAGATGATGGACTGGTAACTGCTGTGGAGGAGTGAGCTTGATTTCAAGGAGTACATCAGGTTGACCAGATGCAGCTGTGGTTGGAGAGGAAGGAAAAACTAAGTAAGGGCAGGTGGAACCAGGAAGGCAGGGCATGACAAGAGCAGGTCATGGCGCTTTTAGAGAAGATGGACATAGTCAGAAACAACACCTTGCATGGTGTAAAATGGCCTGACCACCACACTGTAACCCTTCTCAGTTATTACAATGGCACCTACCCTGTCACTGAGGTTGAGAGATGAGATTGCAACCGAAAAATGGTCACAAACGTCTGAAGCCCTGCTGTGGTGAGAGAGTACGATCAGTCCATGAATGGAGTGGATCTGCTTGACTCCCAGAATGCACTGCACCGAACCAAAATCAGATCAAAGAACTGGTCCCATCAACTTCCTGGATGTGTTTGTTGTAGCTACATGGTGACTGTACTGAAGAGATTATGGGGCTGCTGGAATCACTGGAAAGCACAATGAAGATGTTTATCTTTAAATTAAATGGACTTGTACTTCTATAGCGCTTTTCTAGTCATGCAGACCACTCAAAGCCCTTTACACTACTTGTCACACTCACCCACACACTCATCCAACACACTCACACCCCGATAGGCACATCAGGGGGCAGCTTGGGGTCCAGTGTCTTGCCCTAGGACACTTCAGCCTGTTAGGGGAAGCCTGGAATCAATCCTCCAACTTTCCAGTTGAAGGACAACTGCTCTTCCTCCTGAGCTACAGCCGCGGAACAAAATTATATATTGCCAAAGGTCTTTACAAATGTGGAAAGAATCTGGAGGTCGCCCCAGTTGCTCCACTGCAAGAGAGTACAAAAACATGAAGAAAGGACCTGCTGCTCCAATTCCAGCTCCTGGATGCTACGGCACACTGGATGACCATTTCTGGTTTAACTTTGTCAAAATAAACATTTTTAAGATAAATATAATGTTTGTTTGTGTTGTCCTAACCCAAATCTTCTTTGACGGTGAGGGGGGGGGTGTCTGATTTTATCATAAGTATATAATTAGAAACCACCAAGCTCTCACATCATGTGGTGAAATTTTTGTTTTATTTTCCTGAAAATAACAGTGTCATTCCATGCAGGGTTAACCAACCGAGAGATGAGCTTGTCTGATGTCCTGGTGCTTACGCCTGCTGAGTGGGTGATGTGGGGAGTAGACTCTTCTTCATGTTTAATCTTTATCCAATTCAATCAATTAGCATTCACCTGAGCTGGTGGGAGTGGGAGACGTGATATTCCCACTGCAGTCTCAGAGCTATCAGACAAACAGATCAGCTGTCTTTAGCTGAGTGATGAGATCTGGCTTGTTTCGTTGATTAATGTGGTTATGTTTATATTGAGCCTCCTCTCCTCTGACCAGGAGATCACATTACTGCTCATCCTGAAACTTTGTCTGTGTGTGTTTAGATATATGAATGTGTGGTAAATTACATTTAAGTTTAATATTATCATCTTCATGAGATAAAAAGTTAGACTTTGAGTGACTACAACTCTGCCTGATGGGTGAAGAAGAAAAGAAATGAGAGGAGCTTAAAGCAAAACCTTTTAAAAAATTTAAAAAAAAAAAAAATCCCTGTAGAACTTAAACATGTCCAAAGTTGAAATATGAGCCAGTTTAAAATTTCATGGAAAATCTGAGCTGATTGTGAATCTAATGGTCTCTAAAAAGTCGTTCCAGGATGATGTTAGCATCGTTAGCTTCTCCTCCTCTTCTAACATCTGTAAACATCTGGGAAGTGAGGAGAGCAGCTGCTGGAGTTTCAGGAGAGGAACGTTGTCCCGTTCTGGTCTGATGCAGGATTCCAGCTGCTCTACTGGACCTTGTTGCTGGATTTCTGCTTCCATGATGCTCCAGATGTTTTGTACTGGTGAAACTGGACTGCAGCAGACCAGTTCTCCTGTTCCACCATCAGGATGTGGTCCAGCATGGTGGAACCTGCAAGGTCTTCCCTGAAAGAGACGTTGTCTGGATGGGAGCAGATGTTTCAGCATTGATGGAGCTTCCCAGATGTGGAAGCTGCCCACGCCATCGGCACTAATGCAACCCCATCCCATCAGAGATGCAGGCTGATAACAAGCTGGATGCTCCCTCTCCTCTTTAGTCTGCAGGACACGCCGTCCATGCTGTCCACAAACTATTCCACATCTTCATCCAGGTTGAAGTCCATGCACTGGTTTCCAGTAGAGAACTATGTGGGACTGTTGATGGAAATTAGCATAAAGTTAAATCAGGGATTATTTACTGTTATATTGTAGGTTTATTAATATTCACTGTCCCATTTGTAACACCCCAACATCCTCAGCATCCAGTTTGACCTTTATTCTTGTCACTGACATACAGGGATTCCTCCAGATTCTCTGAATCTTTTAATGATATCATACACTGTTAATGGTGAGATCTTCAAAATTATTACAATTTTACATTGTTTAATTTTTTCTCAAATTATTCTACACTCTTTGGACCCAGTTTGTCTCAGATTAGTGAACTTGTGTCCATCTTATCATCTAAGAGACTCTGCCTCTCTAAAATGCTTCTTTCCATGTAACCGACCTGATGCCAATTAACCTGAAAAGTTATCTAAAGCTCCTCCAGTTGATACTTCTCCAGCCTTTCATTGCTCCTGTTCCAGCTTTTTAAAGATGTGTCATTGCCATCAGATTCAAGTTAAGCTCATATTTTCCATTAAAAGGTGAAATGTGAGTCCCGCCTTATTTGGATTGGGTGTCAGTATTTGACAGGAACAAATTTAGTAGCTAATGAAGGACATGGATCATGAAGCATCCAAAATTATACGCTGTAGTTTAATGGTGCTCCTGGAGTATAATTTTCAATTCAATTCAATTCAACTTTATTTATATAGCGTCAAATCACCGCAATGCACTAACCCTCAAGACACTTTACAGACAGAGGGGAAAACATAATGAAGGCCAATTCATAACAGCCTATATAAGGAAACCAACAGATTGAGTTGAGTCCAACTCAATCTCCCATCCTGAGCAAGCACACTGGCAACAGTGGGAAGGAAAAAACTCCCTTTTAACAGGAAGGAAACCTCTGGCAGAACCCGGCTCAGGACAGGCAGCCATCTGCCTCTGCTGTGTGGGGGGAAGAGGACAGAAAGACAACAGACAACAGGAACTGCTACTCCCGGCCAGGGAGACCTGCTGAGACAGGAGACATACATGTTAATGATGCAACACTGTTATGGGGGGGGGGGGGGGGGGGTAAAAGAAAGAGATAAAGAGAAAAAGAAAGAAGCTCAGTGTATCAGGAAATGTCCCTCAGCAGTCTAAACCTATAGCAGCATAACTAAGGGATGCTAACCATCCCTAGTTATAGGACTTATCAAAAAGATAAGTCTTCAGCCTAGTCTTAAAGGTGGGGAGGGTGTCTGCTTCCCTAACACTAACTGGGAGCTTATTCCATAAGAGAGGGGCCTGATAACCAAAGGCTCTGCCTCCTGCTCGGCTCTTTGAGACTCTAGGAACCACAAGTAAGCCTGCAGTCTGCGAACGAAGTACTCTGCTTGGTATATAAGGAACTATGAGGTCTTTGATATATAGTGGTGCCTGGCTGTGGAGGGCTTTATATGTAAGGAGAAGGATTTTAAATTCTATTCTAGATTCAACAGGCAGCCAATGAAGAGAGGCTAAAACTGGAGAAATATGATCTCTCATGCTGGTTCTGGTCAGGACTCTGGCTGCAGAATTCTGGATCAGCTGAAGGCTTTTCAGGGCATATTTAGGACAGCCCAGTAATACAGTAATCTAGTCTCGAAGTAACAAAAGCGTGAACCAGTTTTTCTGCATCACTCTGAGACAGACTGTCCCTAATTTTGGCTATATTACGTAAATGAAAGAAGGCTGTTTTAGTAACCTGCTTAATATGTGGACCAAAGGACAGGTCAGGGTCAAATATTACTCCAAGGTTTCTCACTGTAGCACTGGAAGCTAAAGTAATGCCATCCAGGTTCATTACAAAACCGGAAAATTTAGCTCTGAGTTTTTCAGATCCAACGAGAATTACTTCAGTCTTATCTGAGTTTAAGAGGAGAACATTTCTAGACATCCAAGTCTTTATGTCTATGAGACAATTTTGTAGCCTATTGGGCTGATTTGTTTCATCTGGTTTAAAGGATAAGTATAGTTGAGTATCATCTGCATAACAATGAAAGTTTATTCCATGCTGTCTAATAATTTTGCCTAAAGGGAGCATATATAGTGTGAAGAGTATTGGTCCAAGTACAGAACCTTGAGGAACTCCATGACTTACTGTAGTTTGTGAGGAGGACTTGTCATTTACATGAACAAACTGAAGTCTATCAGATAAATATGATTTAAACCAGCTTAACGCTGTACCTGTAATTCCAATCACCTGTTCTAGTCTTTGTAACAGAATGTTATGATCGACTGTATCAAATGCAGCACTAAGATCAAGCAAGATAAGTAGGGACACAAGTCCTTTGTCTGAGGCCATAAGAAGGTCATTAGTAACTTTCACCAATGCCGTCTCAGTGCTATGATGAGCTCTAAATCCTGACTGAAACTCTTCTAATAAATTATTTCTGCTCAGGTGGGCATGTAGCTGAGCTGAAACTATTTTCTCCAGAATTTTGGACATAAACGGGAGGTTAGATATAGGTCTATAATTTGCTATCACCTCTGGATCCAGAGATTGCTTTTTAAGTAAAGGCTTGATTACAGCAGTTTTAAATGATTGTGGTACATATCCTGTCACTAAAGACATATTGATAAGATTTAGTAGTGATGTATTAATTAAAGGGAAAATGTCCTTAAAGAGGCTCGTTGGGAGAGGGTCTAAGATACAGGTGGATGGTTTAGATGAAGCTATTATTTTAGTTAATTCAGAGGGTTGGACAGGACAGAAACGATTTAGACACAAGTCAGATCCTGGTTCTAAGGATGCTTCGGAGACCACAACAGGCTCAACATTATAGGTAGAAGGAAGAGTATTGTGAATTTGATCTCTAATAGTGTCAATTTTGTTCCTGAAAAAATACATGAAATCATCACAGCTAAGTGAGAAAGGAATACATGGCTCCACAGCGCTCCGGCTCCTAGTAAGCCTAGCTACAGTGCTGAAAAAAAACCAAGGGTTGTTTTTGTTTTCCTCTATCAATGATGAATAATAAGCTGTTCTTGCCGTACGTAAGGCTTTTTTGTATACAATTAAACTTTCTTTCCAGGTTAAGTGAGACTCCTCTAGTCCTGATGAACGCCATCTGTTTTCCAAACGCCTTGATGCCTGTTTTAGAGCTCGAAGCTGGGAATTAAACCAGGGAGCCTTCATAATCTTATCTAATTTCTTCTTCTTTAGGGGAGCAACATTATCCAAGGTTGTACGCATTGAAGCTGTTATAGTATCAGCATGTTGATCAATCTGAGCAGGAGTAAGGCTTAAAGGGGGACTCTCAGTCATGCTAACACATGGTAGAGGGGAAAAAATGGATTCAATTGATTGTTTAAATTTTGTAATATTATTGTCTGATAAACATCTACTATAGTAGAATTTATTTTTGGTCAGTGAGTAATCAAATAAAGTGAATTCAAAGGTTAATAAGAAGTGATCGGACAAGACAGGGTTTTGAGGAAATACTTTGAGCTTATCAGTCTCAATACCATATGTTAGAACAAGATCAAGAGTATGGCCATGAGAGTGAGTGGCTCCATGGACATTTTGTGAAAACCCAATTGAGTTTAGAATAGAGCTAAAGGAAATGTTTAAACTATCATTTTCAACGTCAACATGAATATTAAAATCACCTAGTACAATGACCTTATCAGTAGTCAGCACTAACTCAGACAAGAGATCAGAGAATTCGGTCAGAAACTCGGAGTAAGGTCCAGGTGGGCGATACACTAATGCTAAAAGGAGCGGTTTCTCTGAATTCCATTTTGGATGAGATAAATTTAATGTCAGGAATTCAAAGGATTTATAGTTAGTTTTGTGCTTAGGATTAATTAATAATTCTGACTTAAAGATAGCTGCAACACCTCCTCCTCTGCCTGTAGTTCTAGGAATGTGAAAGTTTAAATAGTTAGCTGGCGTAGCTTCATTAATACTAACATAATCCTCTTGCTGTAACCAGGTTTCCGTAAGACAGAATAAATCAATGTGCTGATCACCTATCAAGTCATTGACTAATAAAGACTTATTTGGGAGGGATCTGATATTCAGTAGGCCACACTTTATTGTCTTATTTTCAGATTTTATTAGATCCATTGTTTTTATTTTTATGAGGTTTTCACGATTAACCCCAGAAGTGTTTTTGTGTTGTTTAATTCTTACTGCTGGGGAGTTGTATAAGGTCAGAATGGGGTTTTGGGTGGGCGGCAGCAGGTGGGAAGCTGCAGAAAAGTGTGTAGGACTACAATTCTGCCTCCTGGTCCCAACCCTGAGTTGTCAATTTAGCTGACTAATAAAAGAGTCCATATTGCTAGATAAGAGAGCGGCTCCATCCAACGTGGGATGGATGCCATCTCTCCTAATAAGACCAGGCTGTCCCCAAAAAGCGCTCCAATTATCTATAAAACCCACGTTGTTATCGGGACACCACCTAGACAACCAGCGGTTGAAGGATGACATGCGGCTAAACATGTCATCGCTGATTAAATTTTCTTCTTTCTGATGTAAAATATACGCCCAACCTCCACGATTCACCTCAGAACTAAGGTAAATTGAAAAAACCTTACTGGAAAAATAACATCCCTACATTTATTAAATTTAATTAGTCTCCTCTTCACCAGGTGACATTTTGAAAATCAAAACTTTTACATTAATGTGTTCCAAGAAGGATCAATTAATTTCTACCTGCACATATTATTTAATACTCATAGTGGAATCAGAGTGCAGACAGAGACACAAGGGTTTGAATTAAAATTATATGTGATTTGTGACTTAATCCCCTGATTAAAACAGCTGGTAAAGCGTGGGAGGCCCTCTGACGTCTCACTGTAGTAATCCTGTTATAAATTTCCTACAAGCTAATCCCTCTCAGGAGAACTGAGGGATGAACTGGAATGTACAGTAAACACCAACACTGCCTTTCATTGTGATGTCATTACATAACTACCAGGGGATGAGGAGCTAATATTAGCTATGTCAGCATGAAAAATATTTCTTCTTAAACTGATTCCTCTGCAACAATAAAATCACCAACAGAACTATTTTTCATACAGAACTGCCTTTATTGTCAGTGTGATACATTCAACAAGCTGGAAAAGATTTCCCTCCATATTGACATGAAGCATCTCACATTTCCACCTCATCACCATGAGAATCTCCCGTTCCACCTCATCACCATGAGAATCTCCCGTTCCACCTCATCATGATGAAAATCTCCCGTTCCACCTCATCATGTTGAAAATCTCCCGTTCCACCTCATCATGATGAGAATCTCCAGTTCCACCTCATCACCATGAGAATCTCCTGTTCCACCTCATCATGATGAAAATCTCCCGTTCCACCTCATCATGATGAGAATCTCCTGTTCCACCTCATCATGATGAAAATCTCCCGTTCCACCTCATCATGTTGAAAATCTCCCGTTCCACCTCATCACCATGAGAATCTCCCGTTCCACCTCATCATGATGAAAATCTCCCGTTCCACCTCATCATGTTGAAAATCTCCCGTTCCACCTCATCATGATGAAAATCTCCCGTTCCACCTCATCATGTTGAAAATCTCCCATTCCACATCATCACCATGAGAATCTCCCGTTCCACCTCATCACCATGAGAATCTCCCGTTCCACCTCATCATGATGAGAATCTCCCGTTCCACCTCATCATGATGAGAATCTCCCGTTCCACCACATCACCATGAGAATCTCCCGTTCCACCTCATCATGTTGAAAATCTCCTGTTCCACCTCATCACCATGAGAATCTCCCGTTCCACCTCATCATGATGAGAATCTCCCGTTCCACCTCATCATGTTGAAAATCTCCTGTTCCACCTCATCACCATGAGAATCTCCCGTTCCACCTCATCATGATGAGAATCTCCCATTCCACCTCATCATGATGAGAATCTCCCGTTCCACCTCATCACCATGAGAATCTCCCGTTCCACCTCATCATGATGAGAATCTCCCGTTCCACCTCATCACCATGAGAATCTCCCGTTCCACCTCATCATGATGAGAATCTCCCGTTCCACATCATCACCATGAGAATCTCCCGTTCCACCTCATCACCATGAGAATCTCCCGTTCCACATCATCACCATGAGAATCTCCCGTTCCACCTCATCACCATGAGAATCTCCCGTTCCACCTCATCATGATGAGAATCTCCCGTTCCACCTCATCACCATGAGAATCTCCCGTTCCACCTCATCATGATGAGAATCTCCCGTTCCACCTCATCATGATGAGAATCTCCCGTTCCACCTCATCATGATGAGAATCTCCCGTTCCACCTCTTCACCGTGAGAATCTCCCGTTCCACCTCATCACCATGAGAATCTCCCGTTCCACCTCATCACCATGAGAATCTCTCGTTCCACCTCATCACCATGAGAATCTCTCGTTCCACCACATCACCATGAGAATCTCCCGTTCCACCACATCACCATGAGAATCTCCCGTTCCACCTCATCACCATGAGAATCTCTCGTTCCACCTCATCACCATGAGAATCTCCCGTTCCGCCACATCCCAAAGCTGCTCTGCTGGATGTAGATCTGGTGACTGTGGAGCCGTTGGAGGACAGTGAACTCATCGTCATGGTGGAGATGATGTGAGCTTTGTGACATGGTGCATCATCCTGCTGGAAGTTTCCATCAGAAGATGCTACACTGTGCTCAGAAAGGGATGGACATGGTCAGCAGCAGGACTCAGGTAGGCTGTGCTGGTTAAACCATGTCATTCCACCAGCAGCAGCCTGAAGCGGTGATCCTGACGGCAGGATGGATCCATGTTGTCATGATGTTTCCAGCAGATTCTGATCCTACCATGTGAATGTGGAGGTGAATTGGAGACTCATCAGACCAGCAACGTTTCTCCATCTTCTATTGTCCAGTTCTGGTGAGTCTGTGTGAATTGTAGCCTCAGTTTCCTGTTCTTACTGACAGGAGGAACCCGCTGTGGTCTTCTGCTGCTGGAGACCATCTGCTTCCAGGCTGGACAGGTTCAGAGATGATGTTCTGCATGTCTTGGTTGGAACCAGTGCTTACTGGACTTCCTGCTGCTTTTCTATCATCTCCAACCAGTCTGTCCATTCTCCTCTGATCTCTGACATCAACCAGACATTGAGGTCCAACAGGTGTACACCCTGCCTGTGAATGTATTCCTGCCTGGACACATTGCTATAGAGACAGATTTTAGTGAGTCCAGCACAAAGCAGCAATTTCATGTGAAAAAAGCAACAATATTTTTACTGTCATGATAATCTCTGACAGTAAAACAGCTGTTTGGAAGTTGTACTCAGAGCCGATTAGGTGTGCCTTTGCCTTACGTGCTGCCCAGCTTGGTGCTGCAGTCCACTTTTATACATCATAGAATAAAACAAGATGGTTCATTTCTCATTTTTACTCCAGTGATCAGTCTGATCAATTATCTGATTTACAAAATCATTCCAGTATCAGAGATCTGAACACGTTGATGGCCAAAACATAATATTTAATAACAAATATCCTTTCCTTTAGTGCGATCAGTAAAAACTAACAATAGAAACCCGAGCTGGAAGTTAGATCTGATTCTTCCAGGAAAGTGTTAATAGATTTACATGAGAACACGAAGCTGTTGAACCGCAGCGGGCTTCAGCCTTATAAAAATTATAAACATCACACAGGAGATTACTGACTGGACACAACGTTAATAACACGTGTATTTTTAGACATGCAGGTAAAATTCAGCATGCTAACTGTTGCATATCAGTGTCATTTTATCTGTCATAATCACTTAACAACAACTGCGTTTATGGCCTTTATCTGGGATTCAAGCATCCTGAGAGCAGAGCTTAAACAGGCCAAATACTAAGAGCTCGACACGCAGGAAAAGCAGCCAAACCATCTCGTCCCTTTGAGAAAAGTCCAGCAAATCAAGCCAAACAAACAGCTGGATAAAGAAGCAGGAAGTGCAAGCAATGAAAATACAAAGAAGAAATATTTTAGTTTGCCAGACTGAGTTAGCATTCAACCTTCCTTACTCCTGTGAATCCCATCGTCTTTTCTTCATCTGGCATTTATTTCTGAGTTTTATTCCTTTGAGATGATGAAAGATCAGCCAGAACTCTTCAGGAAAACTCAGCAGGCGGCGCTGGATTAAAGTAAAAGCAAATAAAAGCCAGACCATCTGCGAGCACTTGGAGAGTCACATTGGAGGTGTTTGACATTAACACTACAAGACAAACAAACCTTTGAATATCCCCTCTGATGAGCAGGGTCACACATTGAGGCAGTTTGGATGTGTTGCTCCGGGTGTGTTTACTGAGCTTGTAGGGATTAGAATAATTTCCTCCTTTGACACATGAATAGCGATCTATTGCCTGCAAGCAGTTGATCATGACAATAATACATGTCTTTTATAAAATAAAAGAGAAACGGGGTGAATTAAAGGGAAGAAAACATGCATGTGTGGTTTCATGTCATGATTAGTGTATAATTAGCGCGTATAATGCTGTTTAAGGTCGGGGTTTGGAAGCAGTCAGTTTCTGTTTTGCAAACGTCCTGAAAAGCCCTGAATGCTGGAGGAAAACACAAAGGTCAGGTCTCGTCTCGACGACTCGGTCCACTGACTGCTGGGTTGAAAGGAATGTTACATGATTCCTGCTGTTATCCTTTTCTAGTCTGTGTGATTTAAAGGCTTTTTCTCACCTTCTCTCTTTCAAAAGACATGTTTCTTTTTATTACTCGGCGCGGTGTGAAGCCCCCTTCCGGCCTTTCACACAGACTCAAAGAGCGACCTGTGAAGCTAAAAGTGGCTCGGCTGTGTGCTGTTAAAGTCAGCAGTGGCCACTTGTTACAAAAAAACGGTTTCTTTTGGTTCCAGATTGATTTTCAACATAGCATATGTTGAGAGTTTAGAAACAAACTAGCTAACCACTCTTAAAAATAAAAATGGGAAATAGCAAAGTTTGTTGATTTGAAAGGAGCTTTCAAACAGAGTAGGACTCTGCAGGTTTCAGGCTGTCCGAGACATCGTGCTGTTTAAGTCAGCAGTGTGGAAATCTCCCCTAAACTCTACTAAAACAAGTGTCCATGTTGTTTTTCTCTTCCTTGTCTTTGAGGCTGATGCTAGCAGGGCTGCACATTTTTCAAACTGAGTGCAAATGCTTACGATCAAACATTTGCTGTATTGAGTATTGAGATCATAGACTGTATGTAAAATCATAGACTGAATATGAAAGATGTACGAAGCCTCCGTGACGTCATGTGAAACATCTGAGAGGGGAGCTGTGAGCGTGTTGTGGATGATTGACATCTGCTGAACTCTGAGCTGTCTGTAGCTAAGAGCTAACTGAGCTAACCTGGAGCTAAGCTAAAGCTAACCCGGGCTAAAGCTAAGTCACGTTGTTAACCAGCTAACCGCGGTTGTTCTACATTCCTCCTTTCCTCCTGGAAATCAGGTACGTGTCAATCAAAAGGACACGCCCCTAATCATGCAGAATTTCAATATAAAATTACTTCTAAATGGAGGAGTTAGAAAAAAATTCACCTGACCTATTAAGCCTAAAATGTTTTGCATGCCAGGCTGCAAACGTGTTTATTTCTGCTGTAAACAATGTAAAAGCAATTCCTTCTCGTTTTACTTTAATTGTGTCATGAAATGAGTAGCGTTGGAAAGGGAAATTACATGCAATTTGGATTTTTTAAAAATTTTATTCATGGATCAAATATGCATATAATGCAAATGCAAATAATTTCTGCTAATGCGTTTAAATTTTTTAATTTGACATTTCTATTTGAAGTTTGGTCCCTGTTTGCTAGGGCTTATTTTGAAAATTAGATCTTAAATGTTCTTTTCTTTCTATCGTTTTAATAAAGTTAAACAATAAGCAGTCTTGAAGAGTAAAATGGAATTTATTTATTTATTTTCTTGTCAAAATGGAGAATTTCTGGTATTGGTTTTTACTTTGAATTATGATACAGAATTGCTTCCATAAGTTTGTGGGAGGAGCGTCACTTAAAACACTGTGTTTCAGTGAAAAGGTTAGAAATTTAATGTGTTTTTTTCATAGAAAAACAAAATTTTAATATGTTTCAGCTCTAGTTTTATAACAATCACAACAAAGTCACCTGAGAGCATTTTGTTCAGGATGTTCCTGGTGGTTACCACGGTAACGTCACGTTTGCTGCATATTTCAATTAAGATTTTCATTTAGATGTAGTGCCATTTAACAGAGGAAGGTGGTATACGACAGGAAATGTCCAACATGACAACAAGCCTGTGAAAACACCATCTTCTCACCTGTTTGCTTCCTCGTGGGACTGTGCCGAGCCTGATCATCGTCTACACCGTGTTGTCTGAAGGTTGAGGTGATGATTAATCTCAGCAATGCGGTGACGTATCGGCCTCAGGTTTACTGTGGCAGCCTGTCAGGAGCTGTCAGGCTCCCTTCGGCTTCTCCCTTTATAGCCACATAGTACAGAAACAGCAAATACATTAGCGAGAAGAGAGGCTTCACATTTTCTGCAGGCATCTGGAACGGTCAGCCACGGTCGTGTCTCCAATACACCAACCTGAAATCGTCAGAGATGTGCAAAGTGGTACAGGCTGAAAGCTTTTCTCATGTTTGTGGTTCTATGTCTGTGTGGGTATTTGTCACGCGTGTGTGTGTTTGTGACTAGTTCAGGGACTCCATGGATTAAAACAGGATTTTTAGTTGTTTTTAAAGTAAAGCACTCCCACCGTCCAAAGACATGCACATTAGGTTAACTGGTTACTCTAAATCACCCCTAGAAGTGAGTGGAGTGGTTATTTATCTCTGTGTGTCCCTGCGATGGACTGGTGAGCTGTCCAGGGTGTACCCTGCCCTTCACCCAAAGACTGCTAGGATAGGCTCCAGCTTCCCCACAACCCTTAGGCGAATGATTGTGTAAACATGACTGATTGTGTTTGTCAGTCTTTTTCCAGAATTTTATGGAAGATATAAATATTGTTTGTTTATGACCTATAGTCTGATTAATGTATAAGTACCAATGTGTACCAGCAGGATTTAATCTATTCGTTAACAGAAGATATGAATGAATAAGTGCATTTTTTGCTGTAATTCTTAAAATGTCTCCTGGTGAAGACAAGGAGACTAAATACATTAATTAGATTTAGAAATGCTTTTTTTTTCCAGTAAAGTTATTAGATATAACTAGCAGGTCCTGAATTTGATTGGGAGATCGCTACAAAGTTGGAACAGGAGCAACGAAAGCCTGTCTGGGATGATCCAACCATCTACAGCGTACAATCCAAATGGAGTCAGGGCCTTACTAGTTGAACCAAATACATTATATGTCGAAGAAGATGTCAAGAAATAAGTTCATGGAACCCATTTGGAAAAATCATTTTTAAAAAATATCAATGAAAAAAAAATTGTGGACTCTAATCAGTGTGGAATAATTTCAGAAAAACCCTGCTCTCCTAAAGCTGCTCCCCTTACTTCCCAGATGTTTACAGATGTTAGAAAAAGAGGAGATGCTAACGATGCTAAACATCATCCTGGAACGAGTTTTTACAGACGTGTTGCATCAGATTTATAATCAGCTCAGATTTTCCATAAAGGTGGGACGGGAGATTCTCATGGTGATGAGGTGGAACGGGAGATTCTCATGGTGATGAGGTGGAACGGGAGATTCTCATCATGATGAGGTGGAACGGCTGATTCTCATGGTGATGAGGTGGAACGGGAGATTCTCATGGTGATGAGGTGGAACGGGAGATTCTCATGGTGATGAGGTGGAACGGGAGATTCTCATCATGATGAGGTGGAACGGCTGATTCTCATGGTGATGAGGTGGAACGGGAGATTCTCACCATGATGAGGTGGAACGGCTGATTCTCATGGTGATGAGGTGGAACGGGAGATTCTCATGGTGATGAGGTGGAACGGGAGATTCTCATGGTGATGAGGTGGAACGGGAGATTCTCATGGTGATGAGGTGGAACGGGAGATTCTCATCATGATGAGGTGGAACGGGAGATTCTCATCATGATGTGGTGGAACGGCTGATTCTCATGGTGATGAGGTGGAACGGGAGATTCTCATGGTGATGAGGTGGAACGGGAGATTCTCATGGTGATGAGGTGGAACGGGAGATTCTCACGGTGATGAGGTGGAATGGGAGATTCTCATGGTGATGAGGTGGAACGGGAGATTCTCACGGTGATGAGGTGGAATGGAAGATTCTCATCATGATGAGGTGGAACAGGAGATTCTCATCATGATGAGGTGGAACAGGAGATTCTCATGGTGATGAGGTGGAACGGGAGATTCTCATGGTGATGAGGTGGAACGGGAGATTCTCATGGTGATGAGGTGGAACGGGAGATTCTCATGGTGATGAGGTGGAACGGGAGATTCTCATCATACTGAGGTGGAACGGGAGATTCTCATGGTGATGAGGTGGAACGGGACATTCTCATCATGATGAGGTGGAACGGGAGATTCTCATCATACTGAGGTGGAACGGGAGATTCTCATGGTGATGAGGTGGAACGGGAGTTTCTCACCATGATGAGGTGGAACGGGAGATTCTCATGGTGATGAGGTGGAACGGGAGATTCTCATGGTGATGAGGTGGAACGGCAGATTCTCATGGTGATTAGGTGGAACGGGAGATTCTCATCATGATGAGGTGGAACGAGAGATTCTCATCATGATGAGGTGGAACGGGAGATTCTCATGGTGATGAGGTGGAACGGCTGATTCTCATGGTGATGAGGTGGAACGGCTGATTCTCATGGTGATGAGGTGGAACGGGATATTCTCATGGTGATGAGGTGGAACAGGAGATTTTCATGGTGATGAGGTGGAACGGGAGATTCTCATGGTGATGAGGTGGAACGGGAGATTCTCATGGTGATGAGGTGGAACGGGAGATTCTCATGGTGATGAGGTGGAACGGCTGATTCTCATGGTGATGAGGTGGAACGGGAGATTCTCATGGTGATGAGGTGGAATGGGAGATTCTCATGGTGATGAGGTGGAATGGGAGATTCTCATCATGATGAGGTGGAACGGGAGATTCTCATGGTGATGAGGTGGAATGGGAGATTCTCATGGTGATGAGGTGGAACGGGAGATTCTCACCATGATGAGGTGGAACGGGAGATTCTCATGGTGATGAGGTGGAACGGGAGATTCTCATGGTGATGAGGTGGAACGGGAGATTCTCATGGTGATGAGGTGGAACGGCTGATTCTCATGGTGATGAGGTGGAACGGGAGATTCTCATGGTGATGAGGTGAAACGGGAGATTCTCATGGTGATGAAGTGGAATGGGAGATTCTCATCATGATGAGGTGGAACGGGAGATTCTCATCATGATGTGGTGGAACGGGAGATTCTCATGGTGATGAGGTGGAACGGGAGATTCTCATGGTGATGAGGTGGAACGGGAGATTCTCACCATGATGAGGTGGAACGGGAGATTCTCATCATGATGAGGTGGAACGGGAGATTCTCATGGTGATGAGGTGGAACGGGAGATTCTCATGGTGAAGAGGTGGAACGGGAGATTCTCATGGTGAAGAGGTGGAACGGGAGATTTTCATGGTGATGAGGTGGAACGGGAGATTCTCATGGTGAAGAGGTGGAACGGGAGATTTTCATGATGATGAGGTGGAACGGCTGATTCTCATGGTGATGAGGTGGAACGGGAGATTCTCATGGTGATGAGGTGGAACGGGAGATTCTCATTGTGATGAGGTGGAACGGGAGATTCTCATCATGATGAGGTGGAACGGGAGATTCTCATGGTGATGAGGTGGAACGGGAGATTCTCATGGTGAAGAGGTGGAACGGGAGATTCTCATGGTGAAGAGGTGGAACGGGAGATTTTCATGGTGATGAGGTGGAACGGGAGATTCTCATGGTGAAGAGGTGGAACGGGAGATTTTCATGATGATGAGGTGGAACGGCTGATTCTCATGGTGATGAGGTGGAACGGGAGATTCTCATGGTGATGAGGTGGAACGGGAGATTCTCATTGTGATGAGGTGGAACGGGAGATTCTCATCATGATGAGGTGGAACGGGAGATTCTCATGGTGATGAGGTGGAACGGGAGATTCTCATGGTGAAGAGGTGGAACGGGAGATTCTCATGGTGAAGAGGTGGAACGGGAGATTTTCATGGTGATGAGGTGGAACGGGAGATTCTCATGGTGAAGAGGTGGAACGGGAGATTTTCATGGTGATGAGGTGGAACGGCTGATTCTCATGGTGATGAGGTGGAACGGGAGATTTTCATGGTGATGAGGTGGAACGGGAGATTCTCATTGTGATGAGGTGGAACGGGAGATTCTCACCATGATGAGGTGGAACGGGAGATTCTCATGGTGATGAGGTGGAACGGGAGATTCTCATGGTGATGAGGTGGAACGGGAGATTCTCATGGTGATGAGGTGGAACGGGAGATTCTCATGGTGATGAGGTGGAACGGGAGATTCTCATGGTGATGAGGTGGAACGGGAGATTCTCATCATGATGTGGTGGAACGGCTGATTCTCATGGTGATGAGGTGGAATGGGAGATTCTCATGGTGATGAGGTGGAACGGGAGATTTTCATGGTGATGAGGTGGAACGGGAGATTCTCATGGTGATGAGGTGGAACGGGAGATTCTCACCATGATGAGGTGGAACGGGAGATTCTCATGGTGATGAGGTGGAACGGGAGATTCTCATGGTGATGAGGTGGAACGGGAGATTCTCATGGTGATGAGGTGGAACGGGAGATTCTCATCATGATGTGGTGGAACGGCTGATTCTCATGGTGATGAGGTGGAACGGGAGATTCTCATGGTGATGAGGTGGAACGGGAGATTCTCATGGTGATGAGGTGGAACGGGAGATTCTCATGGTGATGAGGTGGAACGGGAGATTCTCATGGTGATGAGGTGGAACGGGAGATTCTCATGGTGATGAGGTGGAACGGGAGATTCTCATCATGATGTGGTGGAACGGCTGATTCTCATGGTGATGAGGTGGAACGGGAGATTCTCATGGTGATGAGGTGGAACGGGAGATTCTCATCATGATGAGGTGGAACGGGAGATTCTCACCATGATGAGGTGGAACGAGAGATTCTCATCATGATGTGGTGGAACGGCTGATTCTCATGGTGATGAGGTGGAACGGGAGATTCTCATGGTGATGAGGTGGAACGGGAGATTCTCATGGTGATGAGGTGGAACGGGAGATTCTCATGGTGATGAGGTGGAACGGGAGATTCTCATCATGATGAGGTGGAACGGGAGATTCTCATCATGATGTGGTGGAACGGCTGATTCTCATGGTGATGAGGTGGAACGGGAGATTCTCATGGTGATGAGGTGGAACGGGAGATTCTCATGGTGATGAGGTGGAACGGGAGATTCTCATCATGATGAGGTGGAACGGGCGATTCTCATGGTGATGAGGTGGAACGGGAGATTCTCACGGTGATGAGGTGGAATGGGAGATTCTCATGGTGATGAGGTGGAACGGGAGATTCTCACGGTGATGAGGTGGAATGGAAGATTCTCATCATGATGAGGTGGAACAGGAGATTCTCATCATGATGAGGTGGAACAGGAGATTCTCATGGTGATGAGGTGGAACGGGAGATTCTCATGGTGATGAGGTGGACCGGGAGATTCTCATGGTGATGAGGTGGAACGGGAGATTCTCATGGTGATGAGGTGGAACGGGAGATTCTCATGGTGATGTGGTGGAACGGGAGATTCTCATCATACTGAGGTGGAACGGGAGATTCTCATGGTGATGAGGTGGAACGGGACATTCTCATCATGATGAGGTGGAACGGGAGATTCTCATCATACTGAGGTGGAACGGGAGATTCTCATGGTGATGAGGTGGAACGGGAGTTTCTCACCATGATGAGGTGGAACGAGAGATTCTCACCATGATGAGGTGGAACGGGAGATTCTCATGGTGATGAGGTGGAACGGGAGATTCTCATGGTGATGAGGTGGAACGGCAGATTCTCATGGTGATTAGGTGGAACGGCAGATTCTCATCATGATGAGGTGGAACGAGAGATTCTCATCATGATGAGGTGGAACGGGAGATTCTCATGGTGATGAGGTGGAACGGCTGATTCTCATGGTGATGAGGTGGAACGGCTGATTCTCATGGTGATGAGGTGGAACGGGAGATTCTCATGGTGATGAGGTGGAACAGGAGATTTTCATGGTGATGAGGTGGAACGGGAGATTCTCATGGTGATGAGGTGGAACGGGAGATTCTCATGGTGATGAGGTGGAACGGGAGATTCTCATGGTGATGAGGTGGAACGGCTGATTCTCATGGTGATGAGGTGGAACGGGAGATTCTCATGGTGATGAGGTGGAATGGGAGATTCTCATGGTGATGAGGTGGAATGGGAGATTCTCATCATGATGAGGTGGAACGGGAGATTCTCATCATGATGTGGTGGAACGGGAGATTCTCATGGTGATGAGGTGGAACGGGAGATTTTCATGGTGATGAGGTGGAACGGGAGATTCTCATGGTGATGAGGTGGAACGGGAGATTCTCATGGTGATGAGGTGGAACGGGAGATTCTCATGGTGATGAGGTGGAACGGGAGATTCTCATGGTGATGAGGTGGAACGGGAGATTCTCATCATGATGTGGTGGAACGGCTGATTCTCTTGGTGATGAGGTGGAACGGGAGATTCTCATGGTGATGAGGTGGAACGGGAGATTCTCATGGTGATGTCCAGCAACTATTTTGTGCTTCATATCAATACGGAGCTACATCATTGAGGAATGTTTTCAACAACTTGTTGAATCTGTCACAATCTCTCAAGTTAAGGCAGTTCTGACGTTTCCCTTCCTTCCAGTCTGAATCTGAAAATGTGGATATAATTTTACCATGTGTTTATGCAGTCAACTCTGGGATATACTTACTTTTAAAATCCCTCTTTGTTCTCACAAGCAATGTAAACACAGATTTTTATGTACACATTCATATATGACATTGTTCTAATTTAGTCTCCAGCCTATAATAATATGGGTCACTAGTAGTCTGCCAAAATACCTCTTTATGGGTCCTAAAATAGCAGTTTGTTTTCCATGACCGTGAGGAGGAAGAATAGTTCTGCGGCAGGATGCAGCAGGATCTGTGGTCAGCAGCAGAACTTGGCTCATCACATGCCATCCAGCACCACACAGAGCACTGCGCCTCACAGACACCTTGATTCGCTGCTCTAACATCAGAAAATGTCCTCGGTTGAGTGAAATAGATGTGGGAAGGATAAAAGGGGAAGGTGAATAGACATCTAGTAATTATACTGTCAGCACACTCAGCCCTGCTGGCAGCAGTCGATGGTTTATTCCAGCTGGCAGGAGACAACAAAGCCGCCTCTCTGACCGCAGACTTTATGTCCTCAGTTTGAAGACTGCAAAGTGAGAAAAACAAAAATTACTTTACAAGTTCTTTTCCCTCCCGTGAGATGCAAGATGACCTTTAAGATTACTCGCTGATTCCTTCACCGTTTACAAGCATGCTCCGATGCCCTCACATGTCCTGCAGGGATTCAACTGGACAACGCAGATGTCTGGATGAGAAGGACTGGACTTTCCCACCAGATCCCTCTCACAGCGTGGAGAAAGACGACGTGTCCTGATGACATTTATTACTAAATGCTGCTTTCTATATGCTTCATTATCGCTTTCCATGTGTATCCTCATCTTCTACAAACTGACTCCTCCAGCATCTTTTTCCATCCGTCTTAAGATATGTATAAGTGGTGTTTTACCTTTCCGTAGGGCAGCGGTGTCGCAGTTCATCAACAAGCGGGAATTCTCTCCGTTTTTGCCCTTTATAACAAAGTATCCCAGAAAAACACAGTTTCAGAAACAGTGACATGCAAGTTTATCCCAAAAACCATCGGTAGTATTTGCTCATTATCACATAATTATTTCCTGCTCTTTGGTCTGACAGAAGGAATCGAACATCGGCTAACCAGTCCTTTAGACTGGTTTCCTCTGGACCAACAGGACTGAGTGATGAGACTGGTGAGTGAGCAGAAGTCCAGGAGATAACAACAACATGTGAAGTGTTGGTATAAACTGTGATTGCTCGTCCTTCCAGCACATGGTCCACATCGATCCGGAAACTGAGCAGGGCTGAGACAAAAGGCCGGGTCAGGAACAGGCGGGATCGATCGCAGGGAATCAGTCCGGAACAAACGCTGGAGAGGCAGGAGGCAGAGTGGAAAAATGGAGAGCAGGTGTCGTCAGCAGCGTTTGGACTGATGAGGGGCAGAAAACAGCACTCTACATCCATATATCGATCTGGATCAATGAACCAATGACATCAATCTAAAATACAAACGATGTTAAAAAATGGCGCCAATAACCTTTTAATTAACACATTTTATTTTGAAAATTGTGACAAGTGTCAAACTCCAGTCCTCGAGGGCCGGTATCCTGCAGGTTTTTGTTGTCTCCCTGCTCTTTGCTGAATCAGCAACGTTGTGTGTTAGAAACAGCCAGGTCCTTATTATACGGTGAAGTGAAACGTCACGTCGTTTCTCGGATGTAAAAGTAGTATAGTGTCGGTTTCTCAGCCTCAGGATGCTGCTGCCCAGCAGCAGCTCTAGAAATGCACATGATAGATGTCACTGTGTCATTGAACAAGTCTGGGACGCTGAGTTTTAATAATTTAATAATCCTTTATTTTCTAAAGCTTTGTTTTCTCTCAGAACCTCCTCTGTACCTTCTGCTGCCTCATCTGTCTTTCTGTCCTCGATGCACAGGTACAGTCGAGGCAGTCATGACATCATCATCTGGACAGTCCACCAGCACCTTCCTACAATGTCCTCTACTGTTTGATTTCGTACAAAAAGACTGCACTTGTACTCTACAACTGTGTGTGTGTGTGTGTGTGTGTGTGTGTGTGTGTATGTGTGTGTGTGGGGGAAGAAGTAAACTCATATAAAATGTCGGCATAATTAGGGGCGTATTCTTTTGATTGACAGGTACCAGATATCGCATTTCAAGGAGGAAGGTAGAACAACGGTTTTTAGTCGGTTAACAGTGTAACTTAGCTTCAGCCCGCTGGCTGGTTAGCTCCTGTTAGCGCCGGATTAGCTCGGTTAGCTCTGAGCAATGAGTTTGCTAGATGTCAATTATTCACCCTCACATTCACACCTCTTTGCCCTTTTTTGTATCATCTGGCAGATAAGAGGTTTTATTGGAACAAAAGTATCTGTAAAGGTGAATCTGCAGATGGTTAACACTTTTTACCGTCTTTACATGTCATCGTCCTTCCAACAGTAACAAGTCCAATGCTCATTTTACACCTCATCACAAGCATTGATTATCCTGAAATATTCTAGTCAGCACTGAAATGAATCCAAGACTATTTTACGTAATGATTTCTGTCATTTATTAGTTAAACACACATGTTGGTATATTTGCTTCACATGGATATTGTCTTGACAAGAAAGACTCTTAACAGTTTGTAGCTGTCTAGAATTTATTATATTAGATGAAATTTTTTATAATTATTCATGTAGTTTTAATTACAGCATTGAATTTGTTATGATTCTTTTGTTCAAATGATTTGTACCAAACAAAATGTCTTTTTTAGTTTGTACACTATTATGTGAAGCAGGGAAACACTTGAGTGCAATTATGACTGATTAAAATTAAAATAATTATGTAATTATATATAGAACTAATCCAAACTCTAATTAGTGAAGCTCACCTTCCTCATCTTCTCTTCCTCCCTCTAAACTGTCTGGTAGCTGTACTCTCCTCACTAAACACCACAACTATTAATGATGACTTGTAATGTCACAGATTTCACTTCCAATCTGAGCCCACGCAAAATCCACACAAAAATCAGACGAAAATCAGACACTCGTACTAGCACTTAATAGGGGTGTAAGAAAATGTTGATATACTGAATTATTGTGATATTTTGTGTGGCGATATATTGATATTCACAGGCACTTTATTTTTCATACAGATGTGAATTTTAAAAGTATAACAGTAAATGCATAATTTATTTTATTAAATACTTAAAAATAAAAATTCATGTATTTTAAATAACAAATTAAGATATTTATAATGCATATTTTAGTGTCTTTATTCATTTTGTAGATGAAGAAATTTGATTTATTTTGTAGTAAAATGTAGATCCTGTTCCAACACACCTGAAGTCATTCTGCAAAACTTCATGGCTGCTGGATCCATTCATTGTAAGGTGTGTTGGAGCAGGGATACATCAAAAACCTGCAGGACAGTGGCCTTCTATGACCGGCATTGTCCCCTCCTAGTTGATTATATTGCAATATATCGTATTGTTGCCGCTGCATCATGATACACAACGTATCGGCAGATTCAATACACAAAATAAATGCTTTGGAAAATCACTCTTCAAAGAGTAGCTGTTGGACTGAAGGATGGACCGATCTGCCCCAGAACCTGGTCCTCAACAGGTCTGATGGAGGGACCGATCTGCCCCAGAACCTGGTCCTCAACAGGTCTGATGGAGGGACCGATCTGCCCCAGAACCTGGTCCTCAACAGGTCTGATGGAGGGACCGATCTGCCCCAGAACCTGGTCCTCAACAGGTCTGATGGAGGGACCGATCTGCCCCAGAACCTGGTCCTCAACAGGTCTGATGGAGGGACCGATCTGCCCCAGAACCTGGTCCTCAACAGGTCTGATGGGGGGACCGATCTGCCCCAGAACCTGGTCCTCAACAGGTCTGATGGGGGGACCGATCTGCCCCAGAACCTGGTCCTCAACAGGTCTGATGGAGGGACCGATCTGCCCCAGAACCTGGTCCTCAACAGGTCTGATGGAGGGACCGATCTGCCCCAGAACCTGGTCCTCAACAGGTCTGATGGATGGACCGATCTGCCCCAGAACCTGGTCCTCAACAGGTCTGATGGAGGGACCGATCTGCCCCAGAACCTGGTCCTCAACAGGTCTGATGGAGGGACCGATCTGCCCCAGAACCTGGTCCTCAACAGGTCTGATGGAGGGACCGATCTGCCCCAGAACCTGGTCCTCAACAGGTCTGATGGAGGGACCGATCCTCCCCAGAACATGGTCCTCAACAGGTCTGATGGAGGGACCGATCTGCCCCAGAACCTGGTCCTCAACAGGTCTGATGGAGGGACCGATCTGCCCCAGAACCTGGTCCTCAACAGGTCTGATGGGGGGACTGATCCTCCCCAGAACCTGGTCCTCAACAGGTCTGATGGGGGGACTGATCTTCCCCAGAACATGGTCCTCAACAGGTCTGATGGGGGGACTGATCCTCCCCAGAACCTGGTCCTCAACAGGTCTGATGGAGGGACCGATCTGCCCCAGAACCTGGTCCTCAACAGGTCTGATGGGGGGACTGATCCTCCCCAGAACCTGGTCCTCAACAGGTCTGATGGGGGGACTGATCTTCCCCAGAACCTGGTCCTCAACAGGTCTGATGGGGGGACTGATCCTCCCCAGAACCTGGTCCTCAACAGGTCTGATGGAGGGACCGATCTGCCCCAGAACCTGGTCCTCAACAGGTCTGATGGAGGGACCAATCTGCCCCAGAACCTGGTCCTCAACAGGTCTGATAGGGGGACTGATCCTCCCCAGAACCTGGTCCTCAACAGGTCTGATGGAGGGACCGATCTGCCCCAGAACCTGGTCCTCAACAGGTCTGATGGGGGGACTGATCCTCCCCAGAACCTGGTCCTCAACAGGTCTGATGGAGGGACCGATCTGCCCCAGAACCTGGTCCTCAACAGGTCTGATGGGGGGACTGATCCTCCCCAGAACCTGGTCCTCAACAGTTCTGATGGGGGGACTGATCCTCCCCAGAACATGGTCCTCAACAGTTCTGATGGGGGGACTGATCCTCCCCAGAACCTGGTCCTCAACAGGTCTGATGGAGGGACTGATCATCCCCAGAACCTGGTCCTCAACAGGTCTGATGGGGGGACTGATCTGCCCCAGAACCTGGTCCTCAACAGGTCTGATGGAGGGACTGATCCTCCCCAGAACCTGGTCCTCAACAGGTCTGATGGGGGGACCGATCTTTCCCAGAACCTGGTCCTCAACAGGTCTGATGGAGGGACCGATCTGCCCCAGAACCTGGTCCTCAACAGGTCTGATGGGGGGACTGATCCTCCCCAGAACCTGGTCCTCAACAGGTCTGATGGGGGGACTGATCCTCCCCAGAACATGGTCCTCAACAGGTCTGATGGGGGGACTGATCCTCCCCAGAACCTGGTCCTCAACAGGTCTGATGGGGGGACTGATCCTCCCCAGAACATGGTCCTCAACAGTTCTGATGGGGGGACTGATCCTCCCCAGAACCTGGTCCTCAACAGGTCTGATGGAGGGACCGATCCTCCCCAGAACCTGGTCCTCAACAGTTCTGATGGGGGGACCGATCCTCCCCAGAACCTGGTCCTCAACAGGTCTGATGGAGGGACCGATCTGCCCCAGAACCTGGTCCTCAACAGGTCTGATGGAGGGACCGATCCTCCCCAGAACCTGGTCCTCAACAGGTCTGATGGGGGGACCGATCCTCCCCAGAACCTGGTCCTCAACAGGTCTGATGGGGGGACCGATCCTCCCCAGAACCTGGTCCTCAACAGGTCTGATGGAGGGACCGATCCGCCCCAGAACCTGGTCCTCAACAGGTCTGATGGGGGGACCGATCCTCCCCAGAACCTGGTCCTCAACAGGTCTGATGGGGGGACTGATCTTCCCCAGAACCTGGTCCTCAACAGGTCTGATGGGGGGACTGATCCTCCCCAGAACCTGGTCCTCAACAGGTCTGATGGGGGGACTGATCCTCCCCAGAACCTGGTCCTCAACAGGTCTGATGGGGGGACTGATCCTCCCCAGAACCTGGTCCTCAACAGGTCTGATGGGGGGACTGATCCTCCCCAGAACCTGGTCCTCAACAGGTCTGATGGGGGGACTGATCCTCCCCAGAACCTGGTCCTCAACAGGTCTGATGGGGGGACTGATCCTCCCCAGAACCTGGTCCTCAACAGGTCTGATGGAGGGACCGATCCTCCCCAGAACATGGTCCTCAACAGTTCTGATGGGGGGACTGATCCTCCCCAGAACCTGGTCCTCAACAGGTCTGATGGGGGGACTGATCCTCCCCAGAACCTGGTCCTCAACAGGTCTGATGGGGGGACTGATCTTCCCCAGAACCTGGTCCTCAACAGGTCTGATGGGGGGACTGATCCTCCCCAGAACCTGGTCCTCAACAGGTCTGATGGAGGGACCGATCTGCCCCAGAACCTGGTCCTCAACAGGTCTGATGGGGGGACTGATCCTCCCCAGAACCTGGTCCTCAACAGGTCTGATGGGGGGACTGATCCTCCCCAGAACCTGGTCCTCAACAGGTCTGATGGGGGGACTGATCCTCCCCAGAACCTGGTCCTCAACAGGTCTGATGGAGGGACCGATCTGCCCCAGAACCTGGTCCTCAACAGGTCTGATGGAGGGACCGATCTGCCCCAGAACCTGGTCCTCAACAGGTCTGATGGGGGGACTGATCCTCCCCAGAACCTGGTCCTCAACAGGTCTGATGGGGGGACTGATCTTCCCCAGAACCTGGTCCTCAACAGGTCTGATGGGGGGACTGATCCTCCCCAGAACCTGGTCCTCAACAGGTCTGATGGGGGGACTGATCCTCCCCAGAACCTGGTCCTCAACAGGTCTGATGGAGGGACCGATCTGCCCCAGAACCTGGTCCTCAACAGGTCTGATGGAGGGACCGATCCTCCCCAGAACCTGGTCCTCAACAGGTCTGATGGAGGGACTGATCCTCCCCAGAACCTGGTCCTCAACAGGTCTGATGGAGGGACTGATCCTCCCCAGAACCTGGTCCTCAACAGTTCTGATGGGGGCGACCGATCCTCCCCAGAACCTGGTCCTCAACAGGTCTGATGGGGGGACTGATCCTCCCCAGAACCTGGTCCTCAACAGTTCTGATGGGGGGACCGATCCTCCCCAGAACCTGGTCCTCAACAGGTCTGATGGAGGGACCGATCCTCCCCAGAACCTGGTCCTCAACAGGTCTGATGGGGGGACCGATCCTCCCCAGAACCTGGTCCTCAACAGGTCTGATGGAGGGACCGATCTGCCCCAGAACCTGGTCCTCAACAGGTCTGATGGGGGGACTGATCCTCCCCAGAACCTGGTCCTCAACAGGTCTGATGGGGGGACTGATCTTCCCCAGAACCTGGTCCTCAACAGGTCTGATGGGGGGACTGATCCTCCCCAGAACCTGGTCCTCAACAGGTCTGATGGAGGGACCGATCTGCCCCAGAACCTGGTCCTCAACAGGTCTGATGGGGGGACTGATCCTCCCCAGAACCTGGTCCTCAACAGGTCTGATGGGGGGACTGATCTTCCCCAGAACCTGGTCCTCAACAGGTCTGATGGGGGGACTGATCCTCCCCAGAACCTGGTCCTCAACAGGTCTGATGGAGGGACCGATCTGCCCCAGAACCTGGTCCTCAACAGGTCTGATGGGGGGACTGATCCTCCCCAGAACCTGGTCCTCAACAGGTCTGATGGAGGGACCGATCTGCCCCAGAACCTGGTCCTCAACAGGTCTGATGGGGGGACTGATCCTCCCCAGAACCTGGTCCTCAACAGGTCTGATGGGGGGACTGATCTTCCCCAGAACCTGGTCCTCAACAGGTCTGATGGGGGGACCGATCTGCCCCAGAACCTGGTCCTCAACAGGTCTGATGGGGGGACTGATCTGCCCCAGAACCTGGTCCTCAACAGGTCTGATGGGGGGACTGATCCTCCCCAGAACCTGGTCCTCAACAGGTCTGATGGAGGGACTGATCCTCCCCAGAACATGGTCCTCAACAGTTCTGATGGGGCGACCGATCCTCCCCAGAACCTGGTCCTCAACAGGTCTGATGGGGGGACTGATCCTCCCCAGAACCTGGTCCTCAACAGGTCTGATGGGGGGACTGATCCTCCCCAGAACCTGGTCCTCAACAGGTCTGATGGAGGGACCGATCTTCCCCAGAACCTGGTCCTCAACAGGTCTGATGGAGGGACTGATCTTCCCCAGAACCTGGTCCTCAACAGGTCTGATGGAGGGACCGATCCTCCCCAGAACATGGTCCTCAACAGGTCTGATGGGGGGACCGATCCTCCCCAGAACCTGGTCCTCAACAGGTCTGATGGAGGGACTGATCCTCCCCAGAACCTGGTCCTCAACAGGTCTGATGGGGGGACTGATCTTCCCCAGAACCTGGTCCTCAACAGGTCTGATGGGGGGACTGATCTTCCCCAGAACCTGGTCCTCAACAGGTCTGATGGAGGGACCGATCCTCCCCAGAACATGGTCCTCAACAGGTCTGATGGGGGGACCGATCCTCCCCAGAACATGGTCCTCAACAGGTCTGATGGGGGGACTGATCCTCCCCAGAACCTGGTCCTCAACAGGTCTGATGGGGGGACTGATCCTCCCCAGAACCTGGTCCTCAACAGGTCTGATGGGGGGACTGATCCTCCCCAGAACATGGTCCTCAACAGGTCTGATGGAGGGACCGATCTGCCCCAGAACCTGGTCCTCAACAGGTCTGATGGAGGGACCGATCCTCCCCAGAACCTGGTCCTCAACAGGTCTGATGGAGGGACCGATCCTCCCCAGAACCTGGTCCTCAACAGGTCTGATGGGGGGACTGATCCTCCCCAGAACCTGGTCCTCAACAGGTCTGATGGAGGGACCGATCCTCCCCAGAACCTGGTCCTCAACAGGTCTGATGGAGGCACCGATCCTCCCCAGAACCTGGTCCTCAACAGGTCTGATGGAGGCACCGATCCTCCCCAGAACCTGGTCCTCAACAGGTCTGATGGGGGGACCGATCCTCCCCAGAACCTGGTCCTCAACAGGTCTGATGGAGGCACCGATCCTCCCCAGAACATGGTCATCAACAGGTCTGAAGCATTCTGGAATCATCTAGATGGAACAAAAGACAGAAACATCCAAGGAAAAACTTGGATCCTTCAGGGATCCTGGAAAACGGTTCCTGAAGGGTTCTCCTGAGCACTACTTGGAAGGAAGGTTTACCTGAAGGGTTGGTTCAGAGCAGGCGTCGTCAACGTTTTCCGACCAGGAACCCTGCTGGGATGTAACGGGTGAAAAAGCTGAGCAGTGAAAACCTCGCCAGCATGCAGGTCTGGTGACCCGGACCGTCCCCATCCAGAAGCTCCGTCAGCTTTTCAGGAAGTGAAAACTCCCAGATGGACGTGTGTGATTCCAACACTGTTCCAGGTGAAAGCCATCGAGTGGTTCATCATCTACGCTGACCCATCCTGAAGCCCCGGTTCTGACTGCAGTACGTCTACGTTCATCTTCTATTATTACTCTGTTGCCGCTGTGATATTTTTACAGTTTTGGGATAAAAATGATGGAAGTTATTTATAACAAAACATTTTCTAAAACTTTGAACATTGCCCCAGCAGTATCTCTGTGGCTCACAGACCCCGCTGAAGACTTCTGGTTTAGAATAAAGGTGAGGATTCAAAACAATGACTAAATAGACTGAAGACTTCTATACTGCATTTTCTTTCACATTTGCATGTTTTGAGAATCTCAGACTTTTCATGCATTAAGTGATAAAATAAGTCATGTTTAACACTCTTGAACGACATCCTTTTAATAAATAAATAAAACTGTAAAGACTGACATGATCTTTAGAAAGTCCCGCACCATTTATTCCTTAAATGTTTAAACATGATTGATGATACTGTTGATGTTGTCTATCCGGCTTTTAAAGCTGCGATATAAAAGAGGAAGAAGTGAAGCAGAGCTGTAAACAGTCGTTTCTGGTGGAAAACATGAAGTTATGAAGCAGAGAGCATTGCACAAGAGCGCTCATTTATCCAGAAAACTGTTTCATTACGAGGCTTACGGAGATTCGCTTCGTTCCTCGGCTTCTGTTGCCAGATTTGTCACAGTTAAATGATCTGCAAAGACAAGAAAACTTTGTTGCTGCTTGAAGAAACTGAAGTTCATTCAACTGTTTTTCTGTCAGATTCGAAGGATGAAAATTTTCTGCTACAGATCTGAACCTGTGATGTGATCGTCAGCGGCGTGTGGCCTTCAAATGCTCCAATATGCGCAGTAAATATCAGATAAATGAGCGTAACGACGACTACACCACATCCAGTAACTTTTATTGAAACTGCCTGGCATTTCTAAGCAGACTCAGTGAAAAGGGCCAAGTCTGAAGGAGGTTTGAAAGGAAAGCGCAGAGAAAGGCTAAAACTCTCTTTTAGCCTCGACTGAGCCATGCTGAATCACCTGCAAAAGAAGTCGGACTGATCAGATTGTAGAACACAGCAATTAGAAAACCAGACAGAAAAATCAGGTAACGTCATTAGAGCTCTGAAGAATAATAGGTCTTCCTCGTTAGTCCCAAACACAAATCAAATCAAATCAAATCAAATCAAATCAAATCAAATCAAATCAAATCAAATCAAATTCACTTTATTTATCCGTTAGGAACTTCATTTGCGGGTAGAGCACAACCATGACAAATAAAATAAAAAGACATGTCCACACACACAACTCAACCTGTCAGTTAATAAATAAGTTAAAAACAACAATTGACACCAATATGCCATACACAGTCATAAATATAACAGTCTGCAATAGCCATCAAGCATTTAACAGACGGATCGAGGTGGGAAGGAAGGTGGAAGTGGCCCTCTTTGTTCTCAGAGGGAGAGACCTGTACCTGCGCCCTGAAGGTAACAGGGTGTAGTGAGAGTGCAGGGTGTGCGAGGGGTCAGTGGAGATCTGGGTGCCTTTTCTCAAGACTCTGGTGTTATAGATGGTACTGAGTGACTGCTGCTCCTGACCTATGATTTTACTACTGATTTTAACAATCTTATTGAGCATGTTGTGATGAGTGAGTAAACCAAACCAGGCAGTGATGTTGAATGTGAGAATGGATTCAATGAAACATTTATAGAAGGCAGTGAGAATGGACTGGTGAACCTGAAGTTTGCGGAGCTTACGGAGAAAGAAGAGGCGCTGTTGACATTTTGAAAAGATCTGTTCAGTGTTGAGTTGGAATGTGAGTTTATGGTCAATTATGGACACAAACATAAAATTCATTCATTCATCCATTATCCGAACCGCTTGGTCCGATGAAGGGTTGCAGGGAAGCTGGAGCCTATCCCAGCAGTCTGCGGGGGAGGGGCGGGATACAGTTCGCCAGTCCATCGCAGACAAACATAAATATGAGTTCATTAAAGTCAAACTCATTTTATTTTACAAGCTTTAAAACTATTAAAACAGAAAATCCTCATGTTTACACTAATTTCTCAGGGTTTTACTGTTTTAAACATCATGAAAGTATCGTTGCATGAACAAGACCCTTGGTTACATAAACAAAGGTTGTTGCCATGGCATTTCCTGTTGCAGATGGTCACGGTTAAAAACCCCAAACCTCCGGTTGTATATGTCCACACGCAGACGTGCAAACGGAGGATTCACACTTCTTCACTTTGGTCAGAGATTTTTTAAAGAGTCATTTTTGATGCATGAATGTGTGTTTTGGTGTGGATGACCGGCCGAACCAGAGAAAATATCTTTGTTTTGTGAGATACCTGCTACGTGTAGTCGAGGTGTTAGATTCACCTGGAGTTAAGTCATTCCACCTGTGTCTTGTTCTGTTTGGACATCTACACTCCTGGGTTTCTGTTGTTCATTGCTGGTTCATTTTGTCAGCTCCAAGCGTTTCCTTCTTGTGTTAATTTATCCTTAGTCTGCCTGAGTTTAGCCTTCTGGATTTCCATTTAGTTAAACAGACATCTTGATTCTGCATTCCTGCCTCCCGTCCTGCAGTTGGGTCCACACCTCCACCATGAATCTAACGAGAGAGTTGATGATTCAGTCATTAACTATAATCTGATTAATATCATGATGTGACTGTTTCATAACTCATCTGCAGCCTGGTGGGTGCTGCTCGGTGTCTGAATGGCCGTAAGTCACATCTGTGCTTCTCATGCATACAAGTGTTGCTTTGGAATGATTTTAATGTCAAGAACATGTAGAGAACATTTCAGATGTGAGTAACGTGGTTTACAGTTTCCACATGTGTTGGTTTCATGGAAATGTTTCATAAAGAAGTGTTCTTTATATCATGATATGATTTCCACATGTTTCATGTGAAGAACATGTGCATCACATCTGGATCACCTGAAAATTTTCCAGAAACAAATGTTCTATCGTGCTGATCACATGGAAACCACACATTTCTAACCCATATGAATCCCATGTGAACATTTACATTTATATTTCACATTCTCCATATGTGATTCACATGTTCTTTGTACATGTACCACATGAAAACATAAAAAAAAAACCTCATGTTTACACTTGTGGTTTTACATGTGCATGACCGTATGTGACGTGGACTCTGCAGCGGAACCTTTGTTAAGCTCTCTTGTTTCTGTGGGATCAGGAAAGGGACCGACGTGTCTGCTGTTTAGTCAGATGTGATCGGTCCTGTCCCAACACCCTGCGGTCCGGTCCCAACACGGTCCTGTCCCAACATGGTCCTGTCCCAACATGGTCCTGTCCCAACATGGTCCTGTCCCAACACCCTACGGTCCGGTCCCAACATGGTCCTGTCCCAACACGGTCCTGTCCCAACACCCTACGGTCCGGTCCCAACACGGTCCTGTCCCAACATGGTCCTGTCCCAACATGGTCCTGTCCCAACACCCTACGGTCCGGTCCCAACATGGTCCTGTCCCAACATGGTCCTGTCCCAACACGGTCCTGTCCCAACATGGTCCTGTCCCAACATGGTCCTGTCCCAACACCCTACGGTCCGGTCCCAACACGGTCCTGTCCCAACATGGTCCTGTCCCAACACCCTACGGTCCGGTCCCAACATGGTCCTGTCCCAACACGGTCCTGTCCCAACACCCTACGGTCCGGTCCCAACATGGTCCTGTCCCAACATGGTCCTGTCCCAACACGGTCCTGTCCCAACATGGTCCTGTCCCAACACGGTCCTGTCCCAACACCCTACGGTCCGGTCCCAACATGGTCCTGTCCCAACACCCTACGGTCCGGTCCCAACACCCTACGGTCCGGTCCCAACACGGTCCTGTCCCAACATGGTCCTGTCCCAACATGGTCCTGTCCCAACATGGTCCTGTCCCAACACCCTACGGTCCGGTCCCAACACGGTCCTGTCCCAACATGGTCCTGTCCCAACATGGTCCTGTCCCAACACCCTACGGTCCGGTCCCAACACGGTCCTGTCCCAACACGGTCCTGTCCCAACACCCTACGGTCCGGTCCCAACACGGTCCTGTCCCAACATGGTCCTGTCCCAACACGGTCCTGTCCCAACATGGTCCTGTCCCAACACGGTCCTGTCCCAACACCCTACGGTCCGGTCCCAACACGGTCCTGTCCCAACATGGTCCTGTCCCAACATGGTCCTGTCCCAACACCCTACGGTCCGGTCCCAACATGGTCCTGTCCCAACACGGTCCTGTACCAACACCCTACGGTCCGGTCCCAACATGGTCCTGTCCCAACATGGTCCGGTCCCAACACGGTCCTGTCCCAACACGGTCCGGTCCCAACACGGTCCTGTCCCAACATGGTCCGGTCCCAACACGGTCCTGTCCCAACACGGTCCTGTACCAACACCCTACGGTCCGGTCCCAACACGGTCCGGTCCCAACATGGTCCTGTCCCAACATGGTCCTGTACCAACACCCTACGGTCCTGTCCCAACATGGTCCTGTACCAACACCCTACGGTCCTGTCCCAACACCCTACGGTCCGGTCCCAACATGGTCCTGTACCAACACGGTCCGGTCCCAACACGGTCCTGTCCCAACATGGTCCGGTCCCAACATGGTCCTGTCCCAACACCCTACGGTCCTGTCCCAACACGGTCCTGTCCCAACACCCTACGGTCCGGTCCCAACACGTTCTTGTCCCAACATGGTCCGGTCCCAACATGGTCCTGTCCCAACACCCTACGGTCCTGTCCCAACACGGTCCTGTCCCAACACCCTACGGTCCGGTCCCAACACGTTCTTGTACCAACACGGTCCGGTCCCAACACGGTCCTGTCCCAACACGGTCCTGTCCCAACACGGTCCTGTCCAAACACGGTCCTGTCCCAACACCCTACGGTCCTGACCCTACGGTCCTGTCCCAACACAGTCCTGTCCCAACACGGTCCTGTCCCAACACGGTCCTGTTCAAACACGGTCCTGTCCCAACACGGTCCTGTCCCAACACCCTACGGTCCTGTCCCAACACGGTCCTGTCCCAACACGGTCCTGTCCCAACACCCTACGGTCCTGACCCTACGGTCCTGTCCCAACACCCTACGGTCCTGTCCCAACACGGTCCTGTCCCAACACCCTACGGTCCTGTCCCAACATGGTCCTGTCCCAACACCCTACGGTCCTGTCCCAACATGGTCCTGTCCCAACACCCTACGGTCCTGTCCCAACATGGTCCTGTCCCAACACCCTACGGTCCTGTCCCAACACGGTCCTGTCCCAACACCCTACGGTCCTGTCCCAACACGGTCCTGTCCCAACACCCTACGGTCCTGTCCCAACACGGTCCTGTCCCAACACCCTACGGTCCTGTCCCAACACGGTCCTGTCCCAACACCCTACGGTCCTGTCCCAACACGGTCCCTTCCCAACACCCTACGGTCCTGTCCCAACATGGTCCTGTCCCAACACCCTACGGTCCTGTCCCAACACGGTCCTGTCCCAACACCCTACGGTCCTGTCCCAACACGGTCCCTTCCCAACACCCTACGGTCCTGTCCCAACACGGTCCTGTCCCAACACCCTACGGTCCTGTCCCAACACAGTCCTGTCCCAACACCCTACGGTCCTGTCCCAACATGGTCCTGTCCCAACACCCTACGGTCCTGTCCCAACATGGTCCTGTCCCAACACCCTATGGTCCTGTCCCAACACGGTCCTGTCCCAACACCCTACGGTCCTGTCCCAACACGGTCCTGTCCCAACACCCTACGGTCCTGTCCCAACATGGTCCTGTACCAACACGGTCCGGTCCCAACACGGTCCTGTCCCAACATGGTCCGGTCCCAACACCCTACGGTCCTGTCCCAACACGGTCCTGTCCCAACAACCTACGGTCCTGTCCCAACACGGTCCCTTCCCAACACCCTACGGTCCTGTCCCAACATGGTCCTGTCCCAACACCCTACGGTCCTGTCCCAACACGGTCCTGTCCCAACACCCTACGGTCCTGTCCCAACACGGTCCCTTCCCAACACCCTACGGTCCTGTCCCAACACGGTCCTGTCCCAACACCCTACGGTCCTGTCCCAACACAGTCCTGTCCCAACACCCTACGGTCCTGTCCCAACATGGTCCTGTCCCAACACCCTACGGTCCTGTCCCAACATGGTCCTGTCCCAACACCCTATGGTCCTGTCCCAACACGGTCCTGTCCCAACACCCTACGGTCCTGTCCCAACACGGTCCTGTCCCAACACCCTACGGTCCGGTCCCAACATGGTCCTGTACCAACACGGTCCGGTCCCAACACGGTCCTGTCCCAACATGGTCCGGTCCCAACATGGTCCTGTCCCAACACCCTACGGTCCTGTCCCAACACGGTCCTGTCCCAACACCCTACGGTCCGGTCCCAACACGTTCTTGTACCAACACGGTCCGGTCCCAACACAGTCCTGTCCCAACACGGTCCTGTCCCAACACGGTCCTGTCCCAACACGGTCCTGTCCAAACACGGTCCTGTCCCAACACGGTCCTGTCCCAACACCCTACGGTCCTGTCCCAACACGGTCCTGTCCCAACACGGTCCTGTCCCAACACCCTACGGTCCTGACCCTACGGTCCTGTCCCAACACCCTACGGTCCTGTCCCAACACGGTCCTGTCCCAACACCCTACGGTCCTGTCCCAACATGGTCCTGTCCCAACACCCTACGGTCCTGTCCCAACATGGTCCTGTCCCAACACCCTACGGTCCTGTCCCAACATGGTCCTGTCCCAACACCCTACGGTCCTGTCCCAACACGGTCCTGTCCCAACACCCTACGGTCCTGTCCCAACACGGTCCTGTCCCAACACCCTACGGTCCTGTCCCAACACGGTCCTGTCCCAACACCCTACGGTCCTGTCCCAACACGGTCCTGTCCCAACACCCTACGGTCCTGTCCCAACACGGTCCCTTCCCAACACCCTACGGTCCTGTCCCAACATGGTCCTGTCCCAACACCCTACGGTCCTGTCCCAACACGGTCCTGTCCCAACACCCTACGGTCCTGTCCCAACACGGTCCCTTCCCAACACCCTACGGTCCTGTCCCAACACGGTCCTGTCCCAACACCCTACGGTCCTGTCCCAACACAGTCCTGTCCCAACACCCTACGGTCCTGTCCCAACATGGTCCTGTCCCAACACCCTATGGTCCTGTCCCAACATGGTCCTGTCCCAACACCCTATGGTCCTGTCCCAACACGGTCCTGTCCCAACACCCTGCGGTCCTGTCCCAACACGGTCCTGTCCCAACACCCTACGGTCCTGTCCCAACACGGTCCTGTCCCAACACCCTACGGTCCTGTCCCAACACGGTCCTGTCCCAACACCCTACGGTCCTGTCCCAACATGGTCCTGTCCCAACACGGTCCTGTCCCAACACGGTCCTGTCCCAACACCCTACGGTCCTGTCCCAACACGGTCCCTTCCCAACACCCTACGGTCCTGTCCCAACACGGTCCTGTCCCAACACCCTACGGTCCTGTCCCAACATGGTCCTGTCCCAACACGGTCCTGTCCCAACACGGTCCTGTCCCAACACCCTACGGTCCTGTCCCAACACGGTCCCTTCCCAACACCCTACGGTCCTGTCCCAACACGGTCCTGTCCCAACACCCTACGGTCCTGTCCCAACACGGTCCTGTCCCAACACCCTACGGTCCTGTCCCAACACGGTCCTGTCCCAACACCCTACGGTCCTGTCCCAACATGGTCCTGTCCCAACATGGTCCTGTCCCAACACGGTCCTTTCCCAACACGGTCCTGTCCCAACACCCTACGGTCCTGTCCCAACATGGTCCTGTCCCAACACGGTCCTGTCCCAACACCCTACGGTCCTGTCCCAACATGGTCCTGTCCCAACACCCTACGGTCCTGTCCCAACATTGTCCTGGCCCAACACAATCCTGTCCCAACACCCTACAGTCCTGTCTGAAGTGTGCACCTGGTAGAAGTGCACGGAAGGGTTCGAGTGCAGAGCATGGGAAAATGACAGAATTGGGACAATGAGGTTACTGGCGCCGTTAGGTCATTTCCTCCATGTTTATGGAGCTTTTTTGATGATTAAATGGCAACAAACAACCATTTTGAGGAGAAAAAAGCCACAGAAGGAGGCTGGTACGCCAGACCCTCGTCGCTGCACCAGAGGTTGTCTGAACGGGAACTTTAATGCTGTGGGCTACCGGCTGCTGGGATGTACACTGCCAGGTAAAATGCCACTTGTAAAGACACAGGAGCTTGATCGCCAAACATCTCCTGTTCTCCACCTTTTTGATTTAAAACGTCACGTGCAGCAATGAATTATGGGTAATATGCATGGATGTGGACTCAGCCAAAGTGTGGACTGAGGGTGGAAAGGGGGCGGGGCTAACATCCACTCCACGCTGGAAGCTTTCAACACAAACACACATCCCAGAGGCACGATGTGGTGGCGTGGCTGTTGGGACAGGGCCAACCAGAACCATCATGTCTTCCCTTCCACCTGCTGCTAGCAGCGTGATAAACCGCCTGCAGTTCTGTGATGCAACCAGCATCGTCTCTGTGAGGTTTCACTGCATTTACTGGTGTTTGCATCACTCCAGTCGCATATGAAGCAGCTTTTCACAGCCAGCCGCCATTTTGCGTGTCACTCACAACATGAGAGCACCAGGTGTTGGGTGTAATTTGAAGTTTCCTTTTCAGGTTGTCTTGCCAGAGTTCACGTGCACAACACGCACCTTCTCTGTGTTTTTGCACTGGAGTTGATTCTTTGAGTTTTGTTTGTGAATTCTGAACGTTTTTCCTCGTAGAAAATGTTTAACTCCAACACAATTAATCCTCCACATTTCAGTGGTCGGTACATTTTACAGAAGCGTTTTTGGGGGAAACAAAGAAAAATTACACATTTCTTGTGAATTGCAGACTTTAATTGAGTGTTTTCAGGGCCAGTTGTAGACTGATAGAAAACAAGGACTGCCAGCATGAACGTGTACTTAAGCAGATGTGTTCAGGGACAGAAGTGACTGAGAACAATGAGTCATGATTGAGTGTGAAACAGTGAAGATGATCTCATAAAGCAGTTTAGACAAACTGGAATGAAGGATGCGGCATGTTTGGTGAAATGTGATGTTTAACAGATGCAGATGTGATGTAGGGGACATTGTGTCCTCACTCTTTTACCTGCTTAAAACAGGTGAAGGAATCTTTGTTTACAGCCGTCATCATCACAGAAAAGAGGATCATTTCTGTTGTAGCTCATTTCTCTCAGCTCAGTATTTTAATTATCCGTGTTTTGAGTTTGTATCTGGAAGCAGCAGCAACAGGAGGCTGAGCAGAGGGAAGCAGATGAAACACAATGTTGACCTCCTCGAGGATTCAGAGTCTCCAGAAAATAAACCTCACAACCTGAAATAATGATTTTCACTCTGATCCTCTTGAAGGATTAATAACGTAGTTTTGCACAGACAAGAAAAAGCAAAATAAGGACCGAACTGTGTGAACACAGCCGACCAGATGCTCCGGTGGCTCCTCAGTCGTCTTCATCACCAACCCTGTCACTTCACATATCTTAGTGACACAGTTATGCCTTGTTTATATCAGTCGCTGCCTTCAGCTCTGGGAAGAGCTTACGTAACACCACGCTCAGTCCATGATTAGCAGCACTCATCTTTTCCTCAAAGAAATCAATTTGCTCCATCGGTTCTCACTTTGCCCTTTCTAACATCACAGTCCTGTCTTTTCCCTCTCTGGCAGGTGTACTCGGTGTTCCCTGCCTTCATGGTGGAACAGTGGGGGTCTCCTCATGGTGGCTAACACGTGACGGCTTTCTGTGTAGCTGCAAACCAAACAGCAGCTGGATATTGGTTCATTCTCTCAAAGTGCATATATTTCAGCACATTTTCCCTTTAAATAAATATATATCATCCCCACCAGCCGGCATGTTATCACATGCAGACGACATCCTGTTGCACTTCACTGAACAAGAGAGGCGGGAAATCTATTAACCTTTCAGGCAGCAGGAGAAGCACACAGGGCAGCTGATGCATCTGTATTTAAAGGTTAAGGCGAGATGTGGAGTAATGAAGCAGAGATGTAGAGGAGAGGACGGAGACGAGATGGTTAGATCTGATATTTATGAACAAATAAATACACAACACGCAGCTCGTGATCGACTCTGTGATGAATGGAGGGTTGTCAGGAAATTTCACCACACTTTTTTCATTAAATCAAAGCTTCAACACAAAAAACAACACGAGCCAAACGGTAAAGCAAGGAACAAATGCAAAAAAATACCTTAAGGAGCCAAACGATTCTGTTTTAACCTGCCGTCAATATAAAAACATGTCATCTGAGAACCATTGGGAGTGTTTATTAATGTATTCATTCAGTTTAACTGTGTCCTTTGCTTCAACATTAAGCAGTAATTATCGTGGCATTACATTGGCAACTTAGAACATCCTCAGCAGTACCAAAGTTGGGAGAGAGATTCCATCTCTCTCCCAACTTCTAAATGGGAAGCAGACTTCCCAGTAACTTCAATCAAAATGAATGGTCACAAATCTGTTCAAATACATTTACAATGACTAAGAATTCCAACATGCAATTAATACAATTCAAAATTCTACACAGAACTCATTATACGGGACACAGGATGTTCAAGTCACTTAGGTGAAAATAACATAGGGTTTAATTTAGCAAAACCAATCCTCAGCAGCCTGTGCATTGCAAAGAAAACTATCCTTGTGAACTGGAAAAGCAAACAGAATCTGTGTATCCAGCAGTTTAGAAATCTGTTATTAGATTACATCAGCATGGAAATGATGTCTGCCTCCTCAAAGGATCAGTCAGTTGGATTTCACTCTCTCTGGTCTCCTGTGATCAGCTCCATCACTTAGTGTAGGGGGGAGAGTGTGACCTCATCCCGCTCGGGGCTAGGGAGTGGCTGGGTGGCTCAGGTGGCTGTGGGTCTGGGGTGGACCCCTGGACGGGGATCTTGGCTGCTTCATTACTGGGGGGGCTAGGTTTCCAGACCTGGCGGGAGGCCTTGGGTGGATCAATGGTTGGAGTTGCCTTTTGGTGGTGGGGCGAGGTCGCTGGCGGGGGCTGGATCGGCGGGTATTGGCTCCGTGACGGGTGGCCGTGCCGCTGCGGGGTGGGCGGGGTGCGGGTCCTGGGCTCCGGTGCCCGGGGCTGTCCCCTGCTTCTTGGGGATGGGGGGGTCGGCCCTGCTGTGGGGGGGTTGGGCTGACCTGGACCTGCCGCTGCAGTGGGGGCGGGTCCGTGCCCTGGTGCCCGGCAGAGGGACCCGGGCCCAAGATAGTTGAGGATGGGGGGGTGCCTGTGTATATATGGGGTGTGTATGGAGGAGTGTAGTGGTACATGAATGTATGGGGGGTAGGGGTGCGTGTATGTGGGAGTGTGTTGAGGCATGTATGTGTGGGGGTGTAGGGGTGGGGGTTTAGGGGAGTCCGAAAGTACATGATTGTGTGGGGTGTAGGGGGGGTACGTATGAGGGAGTGATGCATGATGCTGGACAAGACAAAAAAAAAACAAAAAAAACAAAACTTAGAACATCCTTTATAGTCCTTTTTATTACTTTTCAGTGGTTGTAAAAATGCAACAAAATTACATTATAATATTTATACCATGGTCATTGAGAATTCCAACAGACTGTATTTTTTTTTTTTATTTACTCACATGTAGTTATGGGTATCACCATAGCAACGGGTTAATCAACTGCTGCTGATCAGCTGCTTTTGAGAAGTGAATAAAAGAAACTCACTGTAGCTTGACAACTGTTATTTAGCATAAAAACTACATTGAAATAGTTCCTATGCCTGAGTATTTAGCAAGTTTTGTGAAAAAAAAAAAAAGATGAAATATTTATGAAAAAATGTTTAATGTGTGGGACCATGGTATAAGCAGATCAAACAACTTGCAGCCGTGCATTAGACAGTTATCATGCACCACAACACATCGTAGTGTTCTAGACTGTGCATTAATATAATTAGTAATATATGTCTCCTTGTTATTTAACCCTTACTTATATTTCTATGTTTATATGGCATTTTTCGAGTCATGTTGATGACTCAAAGTTTTCCTATACTTTTTGGATCAAACACTTCTAAGTTTATACCCACAACATTTTGTTACAGTTCTGTTAGTAACAAATACTGTTTTCTTCTTCTGGTTGCTCTTTATGCTACTATGTCTACTTATACATTATTTTCCATAATTTCAGGAAACATCACGTCTGCATGAAAACGTCACGTCTGCATGGAAACATCACGTCTGGAGGAACACACGTTTCAATTACATTTATCAGTCAGTTTAATGGGATGTTTGACATGAAAATTGCTACTGAAGAAGACAGATGACAGCTTTGAGATGTTATATTTTCTCATTGAGTGAAAAGTTATTTCAGATCCAGAACTTTACAGTAAATCCAACACTTCCTGCTGTAAAATCTTCTTGTGTACATGTCTAAGTCCTAATGTGGATGTAAGAAAGCAAAGATATGGTCATTTAGGAAGGTTAATGAGTGGAATAAATGTGTCTGTGGATCCATGCCTGAAGCCATACTTAAATGCATAATGAGATATTTAATGGCTATCCATCTGACTCCGATTTCTCGCGTTTATCCGAGCTCCGGCGGTACACATCTCCTTCAGATGTCTTTTTATGTGTCTTCCATGAGTGTTAAACCACCAGCAGCACTATGCAGAGTGGAATAATAATCAAAAAGACCATTTTATTCCCATAGTTTTATTAATATGGCTCTGAAAGGCTTCAGTGGTTTCCAGGAAAGTGCCATTTCATAGAACTGAGGCAAATTCAAAGAAAGCCCTGAGTCAAAGTGACAGCTGCTTTCAGAGCCAGAGTGACAGAACAATCTGGGATAAAACACAAAAACGTTTGCTTCTGCTCATGTCTTTCTTCTCATGTCGGCAAAATAAAACCAAGCAGAAAATCCATACATGATTGGAAAAAAAATCTTACAGTCATGTTGCTTTGTATTGTCAGTCGGCTCATTTTACTGTATTTTAGTAAAACAACAATGAAATGATGAGAGAATCCATCCAGATGTCAGCGTAGAGTCCCTTCCTGCAGACACAACAGCCTGATGTGTTTCTGCTGTTGAAGTAGTGAGAAATAAGCACAACTGTGTTGAATTAAGCAGTATGTGAAGCCTCTTTTCACCCACATGTTACTACTGGGTATTTCTCTCAGCAGGCAGCTGAAGACTCAAGACTGTCATTAGGTTGTTTCCAAACACGCAAAGAAAAGCCAAGAGGGAGAATGAGAGATTCTCATCATGTGGTGGAAAAGGAGATTCTCATGATGAGGTGGTGGAACGGGAGATTCTCATGATGAGGTGGTGGAACGGGAGATTCTCATGGTGATGAGGTGGAACGGGAGATTCTCATGGTGATGAGGTGGAACGGGAGATTCTCATGATGATGAGGTGGAACGGGAGATTCTCATGGTGATGAGGTGGAACGGGAGATTCTCATCATGATGTGGTGGAACGGGAGATTCTCATCATGATGAGGTGGAACGGGAGATTCTCATGGTGATGAGGTGGAACGGGAGATTCTCATGGTGATGAGGTGGAACGGGAGATTCTCATGATGAGGTGGTGGAACGGGAGATTCTCATGATGATGAGGTGGAACGGGAGATTCTCATGGTGATGAGGTGGAACGGGAGATTCTCATCATGATGTGGTGGAACGGGAGATTCTCATCATGATGAGGTGGAACGGGAGATTCTCATGGTGATGAGGTGGAACGGGAGATTCTCATCATGATGAGGTGGAACGGGAGATTCTCATGATGAGGTGCTGGAACGGGAGATTCTCATGGTGATGAGGTGGAACGGGAGATTCTCATCATGATGAGGTGGAACGGGAGATTCTCATGGTGATGAGGTGGAACGGGAGATTCTCATGATGATGAGGTGGAACGGGAGATTCTCATGGTGATGAGGTGGAACGGGAGATTCTCATCATGATGTGGTGGAACGGGAGATTCTCATCATGATGAGGTGGAACGGGAGATTCTCATGATGATGAGGTGGAACGGGAGATTCTCATCATGATGAGGTGGAACGGGAGATTCTCATCATGATGAGGTGGAACGGGAGATTCTCATGATGATGAGGTGGAACGGGAGATTCTCATCATGATGAGGTGGAACGGGAGATTCTCATGATGAGGTGGTGGAACTGGAGATTCTCATGATGATGAGGTGGAACGGGAGATTCTCATGGTGATGAGGTGGAACGGGAGATTCTCATCATGATGAGGTGGAACGGGAGATTCTCATGATGAGGTGGTGGAACTGGGGATTCTCATGATGATGAGGTGGAACGGGAGATTCTCATGATGAGGTGGTGGAACTGGAGATTCTCATGATGATGAGGTGGAACGGGAGATTCTCATGATGAGGTGGTGGAACGGGAGATTCTCATGATGAGGTGGTGGAACGGGAGATTCTCATGATGAGGTGGTGGAACGGGAGATTCTCATGATGAGGTGGTGGAACGGGAGGTTCTCATGATGAGGTGGTGGAACGGGAGATTCTCATGATGAGGTGGTGGAACGGGAGATTCTCATGGTGATGAGGTGGAACAGGAGTTTCTCATCATGATGAGGTGGAACGGGAGATTCTCATGGTGATGAGGTGGAACGGGAGATTCTCATCATGATGTGGTGGAACGGGAGATTCTCATGGTGATGAGGTGGAACGGGAGATTCTCATCATGATGTGGTGGAACGGGAGATTCTCATGGTGATGAGGTGGAACGGGAGATTCTCATGGTGATGAGGTGGAACGGGAGATTCTCATGGTGATGTGGTGGAACGGGAGATTCTCATGGTGATGAGGTGGAACGGGAGATTCTCATGGTGATGAGGTGGAACGGGAGATTCTAATGGTGATGTGGTGGAACGGGAGTTTCTCATGGTGATGTGGTGGAACGGGAGTTTCTCATCGTGATGAGGTGGAACGGGAGATTCTCATCATGATGAGGTGGAACGGGAGATTCTCATGGTGATGTGGTGGAACGGGAGTTTCTCATCATGATGAGGTGGAACGGGAGATTCTCATGGTGATGAGGTGGAACGGGAGATTCTCATCATGATGTGGTGGAACGGGAGATTCTCATGGTGATGAGGTGGAACGGGAGATTCTCATGGTGATGAGGTGGAACGGGAGATTCTCATCATGATGAGGTGGAACGGGAGATTCTCATGGTGATGAGGTGGAACGGGAGATTCTCATGGTGATGAGGTGGAACGGGAGATTCTCATGGTGATGTGGTGGAACGGGAGTTTCTCATGGTGATGTGGTGGAACGGGAGTTTCTCATCGTGATGAGGTGGAACGGGAGATTCTCATCATGATGAGGTGGAACGGGAGATTCTCATGGTGATGAGGTGGAACGGGAGATTCTCATCATGATGTGGTGGAACGGGAGATTCTCATGGTGATGAGGTGGAACGGGAGATTCTCATGGTGATGAGGTGGAACGGGAGATTCTCATGGTGATGTGGTGGAACGGGAGTTTCTCATGGTGATGTGGTGGAACGGGAGTTTCTCATCGTGATGAGGTGGAACGGGAGATTCTCATCATGATGAGGTGGAACGGGAGATTCTCATGGTGATGTGGTGGAACGGGAGTTTCTCATCATGATGAGGTGGAACGGGAGATTCTCATGGTGATGAGGTGGAACGGGAGATTCTCATCATGATGTGGTGGAACGGGAGATTCTCATGGTGATGAGGTGGAACGGGAGATTCTCATGGTGATGAGGTGGAACGGGAGATTCTCATCATGATGAGGTGGAACGGGAGATTCTCATGGTGATGAGGTGGAACGGGAGATTCTCATGGTGATGAGGTGGAACGGGAGATTCTCGTCATGATGTGGTGGAACGGGAGATTCTCATCATGATGAGGTGGAACGGGAGATTCTCGTCATGATGTGGTGGAACGGGAGATTCTCATCATGATGTGGTGGAACGGGAGATTCTCATCATGATGAGGTGGAACGGGAGATTCTCACCATGATGAGGTGGAACGGGAGTTTCTCATGGTGATGAGGTGGAACAGGAGATTCTCATCATGATGAGGTGGAACGGGAGATTCTCATCATGATGTGGTGGAACGGGAGTTTCTCACCATGATGAGGTGGAACGGGAGTTTCTCATCATGATGAGGTGGAACGGGAGATTCTCATCATGATGTGGTGGAACGGTAGTTTCTCATGGTGATGAGGTGGAACGGGAGATTCTCACCATGATGAGGTGGAACGGGAGTTTCTCATGGTGATGTGGTGGAACGGGAGATTCTCATCATGATGTGGTGGAACGGGAGATTCTCATCATGATGTGGTGGAACGGGAGTTTCTCACCATGATGAGGTGGAACGGGAGTTTCTCATGGTGATGAGGTGGAACAGGAGATTCTCATCATGATGTGGTGGAACTGGAGTTTCTCACCATGATGAGGTGGAACGGGAGTTTCTCATCATGATGAGGTGGAACGGGAGATTCTCATCATGATGTGGTGGAACGGTAGTTTCTCATGGTGATGAGGTGGAACGGGAGATTCTCATCATGATGTGGTGGAACGGGAGATTCTCGTCATGATGTGGTGGAACGCGAGATTCTCATCATGATGAGGTGGAATGGGAGATTCTCATCATGATGTGGTGGAACGGGAGATTCTCATCATGATGAGGTGGAACGGGAGATTCTCATCATGATGAGGTGGAACGGGAGATTCTCATGGTGATGAGGTGGAACGGGAGATTCTCATGGTGATGAGGTGGAACGGGAGTTTCTCATGGTGATGAGGTGGAACGGGAGATTCTCATCATGATGAGGTGGAACGGGAGATTCTCATGGTGATGAGGTGGAACGGGAGATTCTCATGGTGATGAGGTGGAACGGGAGATTCTCATCATGATGAGGTGGAATGGGAGATTCTCATCATGATGTGGTGGAACGGGAGATTCTCATCATGATGAGGTGGAACGGGAGATTCTCATGGTGATGAGGTGGAACGGGAGTTTCTCATGGTGATGAGGTGGAACAGGAGATTCTCATCATGATGAGGTGGAACAGGAGTTTCTCACCATGATGAGGTGGAACGGGAGTTTCTCATGGTGATGAGGTGGAACAGGAGATTCTCATCATGATGAGGTGGAACGGGAGATTCTTATCATGATGAGGTGGAACGAGAGATTCTCATCATGATGAGGTGGAACGGGAGAATCTCATCATGATGAGGTGGAACGGGAGATTCTCATGGTGATGAGGTGGAACGGGAGATTCTTATCATGATGAGGTGGAACGAGAGATTCTCATCATGATGAGGTGGAACGGGAGAATCTCATCATGATGAGGTGGAACGGGAGATTCTCAGGATGTGGTGGAACAGGAGATTTAAAGATAAAAATAGGTCCACTCACTAGAATTTGCTCCTGATGTTTCATTAACAAAAGACAAGTGTCGTTTCAGGCCACAGCGCTTCCAGGTGATGCACCTGCTAAAGTGTTCTTTGTCTGATCGCTCTGGGCAGTGCTTTGCTGGGGTCTCTAGCTCCAACGTGGGCCCCGCAGGAGACTGCACAAAACATGGGGCATTTTGGTACGGGTAAATTGCATGTTAAGGGATCGCAAACGGACATGCCCACAACTCTGCCAAAAATGCTCAAAACTTCACCAAAATCAGGCTCCCGTGGTCACTCTGCACACAGACCAACAAACCGAGAGCTGGGAGCCCTCGATGTTGTCTGCTGCAAAGGCAGAGAAAGATAAGAAACCTTTAGCACTGCCACTAACTCAGCTGACAGTAACGGATACTTATAAACAACAGCAGCCCTACATTAACGACAGCAAGAAAAAGAAAGCTGAATCGTAAAGTAATGGAATTTATTTGCCCTGATCATCAGGTGCTTTCCATTGTAGAAGACATCGGGTTCAAACGCCTCGTCAACTGCTTGGATCCCCTTACACACTCCCTAGTTGTAAATAATTTCACCAATGAATGCCTACCAGAGCTGAACCAAAGTATCTCCAGTCACATCCAAAGCCTTATGCAAAACGACAAGATCAGGTCAGTTGGCTTAACGACTGACATTAGGCGTTCTAGTGTGAGTCCCATGTCGATGCTGAGTCTAACCTCGCAGTTTATTTAAGAAAAGTTTGCGCTCCACTCACAAGAGTTACCTGGATCACACACGGCAGATGCCATCGCGAAAGCTTTTACAGACGTGTACCAAGCATGGGGTATCCTCAAGGGAAAACTACACGTTACCTTAAGGGACAAAGTGAGTAACATGGCGAAAGCCGTGAAGGATGCAGGTTTACCAAGCCTACCGTGCAAGGCGCACACACTCCAGCTCACTGTGAACGAGGGCGTTTTGGCACAGCGTACAATCATTGATGTCATCGCAACTGTTGGTCATTTTAAGCCTTCTCAACTCACTTACTCCAGGCTTTTCCTTGTTCAGAGAGAAAGTAACCCCAGCAGCTGAAATGCCCCCACCTGGTGGAACAGTACTGTTGCCATGCATAGAAGTTTACTGGAACAGAAAAGTGCGCTAGCCCTGCGATGGACTGGCGAACTGTCCAGGGTGTACCCCACCTTTCGCCCGTAGACTGGTAGGATAGGCTCCAGCTTCCCCACGACCCTTCATCGGACTAAACGGTTTGGATAATGAATGAATGAATGAATGAATAAAACGTGCACTATGCATTTATGCAGCCGACTATGATCTGCCTGGCATTTTCACTGCCAGCCAGTGGAAACTGATTTAAAATTTGATTCCACTACTTGACCCTTTTGACGAGCTCACTCACAAGATAAGCAAAGCATCTGCATCCCCTGCGGATGTTATTCCATCCATCAAAGCCTTGACCCATCTTCTTGAGAAAACACAAGACTATCCGTGGTGTAAAAGCCGTCAAAGCCACGCTTTTGGAAGCTGTCAAGAGGAGGTTCAAGGACATTGAATCTGAGCCCCTGTGCCTGATTACAATACCCCTCGATCCAAGGTGCAAATAGCTTGACATTACTCTGTTTATCTTTGTGCATCAGAATATCACAAAGATTATTATTCTTATCTAGGTTTGAGATATGCTTAAAATTCAAATTTAACAATGGATTTGTGTTTTTCTATCCTGTAGAGAAAGATGGTTTGCATTTCCTTCTAATTTGATTTTAAAAAGCTCTTAACTAATATAGATCAAATATGTTTGGACTGTGCTATGAACCCATGTCTCGTCAAAACGCAAGTTAGGCATGACCGATGAAATCCACGATGACCGATACAAAATGCTTTTGTCTTTTGTTTTAGCAAAAATAAAAGTTACAAAGAGAGATCAACACCGAACTCAAGCAACAGACACACAGGCTGTTCTCTGACATCCTGGGCGCAGATACTGCAGCGGAGACACAGGTTGGTGAGGAGAGTTCTGCAGCAAGCTGCTCTGAGCCCCCACTGAAGGTACCACGGACTGACTTGCATGTAATGTATGCTGAACTTCTGGGTGAAGGTGGGCAACATGAAACTGCTGCTGATATCTACTCAACATCATCACGTATTGTTCTTTACCTATCAGAATTATCCCAGAAAACAAACAGCCACTTGATTTTTGGAAAGCCAATTAAGGCCGCTTTCCTGCTCTTGCACGAGCAGCACGATCCTGTTCACCTTGCACAAGTGTAGATAGAAAGCATCTTTTCCATGTAGCAGGACTTGTTATGGATGAGAAAAGAAGATGGTTAACTGCAAAAATGCAGAGATGCTTATATTTTCCAAGACAAATCTGCCATTTATGCTGCTTAATCAGAAGTAAGCTTTGAATGTGACCCTAAACACCCCTCACCCCTACCACCTGTATTTCTAAAAGTCACAAGAAATAACTCAGCTAAAATGGGAGGAGATATAGCCAGTGTTTATTTATTACTTTCTAGCTTTGTATTTTACAGAGCTCTTCATTGCCCATGGCTTTCTCCCTACTCCTCTGGAAAGGGCACAGACACTACCTCAGCTGAAACAGCTTACAGATAGAGCTTAGTAGTTTTTATTATTTAATTATTGCAAATGCTGAGAATTTGTTTGCACGTTGTTGTCTGTTATTTCCTACATGCAGAGAAATTGTCTTAAAACTATATCAATATATTACTATAGTTTGGCTAAAGCCTGTTTATGTTGTAGTTTGATTTTTTTTTTTGTTTTACAGAAAGGTTACAGAGTAAGCCTAGCTCCAAGTTATTTGTTCAATAAGTAATGTTGTAGTTGCACATGTCAAGTGTTCTTATTCTCATTCGTATGACATATTTATTTCATTTTTCCTCAAATGCTTGTAGCTTAACTCCAAATTTTATCTCTAAGAAAGAACCTTTAGGCAGAGTAAAATGTTTATTATGGTGGACATCCATCCATAATCCATTTTTTTATTTTAAGATCTGATACGTTTTCCACAGGAAAAACTGGGTTTATAGTTTATACTTGCATCAACTCTAAGAGACACTTGTCAGATATAATTATTGCCACAAGAAAGCCGAGTAAAGCTTGGCTTATTTAAGCTGAGTCCAAGTTGTCTGCAAGAGTCTGTGAAATATTGCATCAGTCTGCAATAAAACAGTGGTTAATTTATGATACTTTCTCATGTCTAAATTATTACAATGTCAATGTTATCTATAGCAATAGTGAAGAATTTTTTAATTTGACGCTGTGATCAGTGATTGGCAGTATCAGGATCTGCAGATATTGCTTTTGGTGATCAGTGATCAGCTCCCAAAATCTAGATTTGTGCATCTCTACTTGCTACCCCACAAAGCTGTTTCTCTTTAGAAGAGCCACAGCCAAAAATGGCTGATCGAAGGCCGCTCAGCACGTCTCCCCAATCGGCAGGTGCAATTTTTGGTCCTTTCAGGCACTTGATGTGGCCACAGTGGCCTTAATTGTTTGTCTAGGTCGAAAGGTCAACCCTAGATAAAAGTCTTTGCAGGTGGACAAAGCATCCAATGGCAATCCCTTTACATGGGCCTGGGGTCCCGATTTGGATCGGCTTGGTGCCCGGGGGCGGCGGACGCCCCAAAATCAAACTCTCCCGCCTCCTTAGAGCCCATGCTACCACTGTACCGAGTTCGGTGGGGATTGGACAACTCTACGAGCTGAATCGGCTTTTTAGCTCCACTAGGGTGAAAATTGGTTTGTCGAAACTACTTAGTACTTGTAGGGTGCATTTGGGGAGCCCCCCAGGTGCCTGCTGTTGCGTTTCGGGAAGCTGCAAGCCTGTCCTCTTGGGGGGGGGGGGGCGTAAGGTAATGGGTTGTGTGCAAAGGGATGCTCGGTCGCACCACATTATTGGGGATTGGAAGTCGTCAAAGTGTCCAACCGACATGCGTCTTTCCAAATCCAATTCACTCTCGTGTGAAAATATTTCATTTTCTTTTATTATAGTTTATTCTTTCTTTGTTTGAGCTCCTGCCTGGAATGCATTGTGGTCTATATTGAGCCGTCTACTGACCATCCATTCTCACTACTTTACAAGATGCATTGTGGGTGGTGTTGAGTGCATTGCTTTTTCCCCTCTGGACATCTGGACACCCTCAGAAAATGGCGTGACCAGTATGTAGGGAATAGTGTGGGCATTCGCACACAGCCTATGTCACCAAAAGTTGAGGCAGTTCTGGTGTTAAATGGGCTCCCAACCAGTACAAGTCAGGTTGACCAGACAAAGTGGTAGATGATGATGGTAGATGATCTGTCGTGTGGCTCAATGCAACAGGACTGTAAGAGAAAAATGCTGGCAGAAATTGTTGGAAAATTACACCTTTGTAAAAAGGTTAGGCCTTTGGAAAGATGATAGTAATCTTGAAAAGAAAAACAGCACAGAAAGGGGGAAAGTGTTTTTGTCATTCACCTGTTCATTGTTCTTCTGTTTGTTTGTTGTTGAAACTCCACATTCACATCACCTGTTGGCTCTTTCTGTTGACGGTTCAGATTCTGAGAAACAAGCTGACAATGGACTCGGTTGATGTGAGCAACACTTCGTCTTTCTTGTGATGATCCTATCTGTGGGTGAGCTGCTGAGATAATACGCCTATAGGGAGCAGCAGCTCATCTGCCATCACCTGAGACAAAAGGCTAAAGCTGGAGGGAAGAATAACACTCTTGTGTAATCGTAGTTTGCAGAGACACCGCTTCAGATCTTTTTTTATTCATCTAAGATGTTTGTCACTGTAGAGTTAATGGTTTTTTGCTTCGTGGATTTGGGAGGCATGAAAAAAAACAACAGTTTGGGTTGTCAGGCTGGTGTTCGCTTTACTCTCAGCCTTTCAGAAATGTGTAAGAGAAATAAAAATCAGGGGAAGAAAATAAATAACTTATTTTCCTTAAATCTTTAAGGGTTTGGCACACTGAAAAAAAAAGGCAAAGATTACTTAAAAATGTTGTTTATTTAGATGTGCGGAGTCAAGTTAGGTTTTTCTGTATCCAGAAGATCTACGTCTACGGAGAAATAAGCTGCAGCTGTCAAACAGAAATTTTCTTTTAAATCTTAAATCTTACAAATATTATTCTCAAACTTCGGCACAATACATTACTCAGATACGCTGATCCCTTTTTCCTGTCCTCTCAACCCCAAAGCCACCCAGACTATATAGCCGTCCTTTCTGGTCCAGGTTTTCCTTCTTGGTGCTGGTTCTGATTGATGTTTTCTATTCTGGTCCTGGTTCTGATGGAGATTTTTTTTTACTTCCTGGTCCTGGTTCTGATGGAGGGTTTTCCTTATGGTCCTGGTTCTGATGGAGGGTTTTCCTTATGGTCCTGGTTCTGATGGAGGGTTTTCTTTATGGTCCTGGTTCTGATGGAGGGTTTTTCCTTATGGTCCTGGTTCTGATGGAGGGTTTTCCTTATGGTCCTGGTTCTGATGAAGGGTTTTCTTTATGGTCCTGGTTCTGATGGAGGGTTTTCTTTATGGTCCTGGTTCTGATGGAGGGTTTTCCTTATGGTCCTGGTTCTGATGAAGGGTTTTCTTTATGGTCCTGGTTCTGATGGAGGGTTTTCTTTATGGTCCTGGTTCTGATGGAGGGTTTTCCTTATGGTCCTGGTTCTGATGGAGGGTTTTCTTTATGGTCCTGGTTCTGATGGAGGGTTTTCCTTATGGTCCTGGTTCTGATGGAGGGTTTTCCTTATGGTCCTGGTTCTGATGGAGGGTTTTCCTTATGGTCCTGGTTCTGATGGAGGGTTTTCCTTATGGTCCTGGTTCTGATGGAGGGTTTTCTTTATGGTCCTGGTTCTGATGGAGGGTTTTCCTTATGGTCCTGGTTCTGATGGAGGGTTTTCTTTATGGTCCTGGTTCTGATGGAGGGTTTTCCTTATGGTCCTGGTTCTGATGGAGGGTTTTCTTTATGGTCCTGGTTCTGATGGAGGGTTTTCCTTATGGTCCTGGTTCTGATGGAGGGTTTTCCTTAAGGTCCTGGTTCTGATGGAGGGTTTTCTTTATGGTCCTGGTTCTGATGGAGGGTTTTCCATATGGTCCTGGTTCTGATGGAGGGTTTTCCTTACGGTCCTGGTTCTGATGGAGGGTTTTCCTTACGGTCCTGGTTCTGATGGAGGGTTTTCCTTATGGTCCTGGTTCTGATGGAGGGTTTTCCTTATGGTCCTGGTTCTGATGGAGGGTTTTCCTTATGGTCCTGGTTCTGATGGAGGGTTTTCTTTATGGTCCTGGTTCTGATGGAGGGTTTTCCTTATGGTCCTGATTCTGATGGAGGGTTTTCCTTACGGTCCTGGTTCTGATGGAGGGTTTTCCTTACGGTCCTGGTTCTGATGGAGGGTTTTCCTTATGGTCCTGGTTCTGATGGAGGGTTTTCTTTATGGTCCTGGTTCTGATGGAGGGTTTTCCTTATGGTCCTGATTCTGATGGAGGGTTTTCCTTATGGTCCTGGTTCTGATGGAGGGTTTTCCTTATGGTCCTGGTTCTGATGGAGGGTTTTCCTTATGGTCCTGGTTCTGATGGAGGGTTTTCCTTATGGTCCTGATTCTGATGGAGGGTTTTCCTTATGGTCCTGGTTCTGATGGAGGGTTTTCCTTACGGTCCTGGTTCTGATGGAGGGTTTTCTTTATGGTCCTGGTTCTGATGGAGGGTTTTCCTTATGGTCCTGGTTCTGATGGAGGGTTTTCCTTATGGTCCTGGTTCTGATGGAGGGTTTTCCTTACGGTCCTGGTTCTGATGGAGGGTTTTCTTTATGGTCCTGGTTCTGATGGAGGGTTTTCCTTATGGTCCTGGTTCTGATGGAGGGTTTTCTTTATGGTCCTGGTTCTGATGGAGGGTTTTCCTTATGGTCCTGGTTCTGATGGAGGTTTTTCCTTATGGTCCTGGTTCTGATGGAGGGTTTTCCTTATGGTCCTGGTTCTGATGGAGGGTTTTCCTTATGGTCCTGGTTCTGATGGAGGTTTTTCCTTATGGTCCTGATTCTGATGGAGGGTTTTCTTTATGGTCCTGGTTCTGATGGAGGGTTTTCTTTATGGTCCTGGTTCTGATGGAGGGTTTTCCTTATGGTCCTGGTTCTGATGGAGGGTTTTCCTTATGGTCCTGGTTCTGATGGAGGGTTTTCCTTATGGTCCTGGTTCTGATGGAGGGTTTTCCTTATGGTCCTGGTTCTGATGGAGGGTTTTCTTTATGGTCCTGGTTCTGATGGAGGGTTTTTCTTTATGGTCCTGGTTCTGATGGAGGGTTTTCCTTATGGTCCTGGTTCTGATGGAGGGTTTTCTTTATGGTCCTGGTTCTGATGGAGGGTTTTCTTTATGGTCCTGGTTCTGATGGAGGGTTTTTCTTTATGGTCCTGGTTCTGATGGAGGGTTTTCCTTATGGTCCTGGTTCTGATGGAGGGTTTTCCTTATGGTCCTGGTTCTGATGGAGGGTTTTCTTTATGGTCCTGGTTCTGATGGAGGGTTTTCCTTATGGTCCTGGTTCTGATGGAGGGTTTTCCTTATGGTCCTGGTTCTGATGGAGGGTTTTCCTTATGGTCCTGGTTCTGATGGAGGGTTTTCCTTATGGTCCTGGTTCTGATGGAGGGTTTTCCTTATGGTCCTGGTTCTGATGGAGGGTTTTCCTTATGGTCCTGGTTCTGATGGAGGGTTTTCTTTATGGTCCTGGTTCTGATGGAGGGTTTTCTTTATGGTCCTGGTTCTGATGGAGGGTTTTCTTTATGGTCCTGGTTCTGATGGAGGGTTTTCCTTATGGTCCTGGTTCTGATGGAGGGTTTTCCTTACGGTCCTGGTTCTGATGGAGGGTTTTCTTTACGGTCCTGGTTCTGATGGAGGGTTTTCCTTACGGTCCTGGTTCTGATGGAGGGTTTTCCTTACGGTCCTGGTTCTGATGGAGGGTTTTCCTTACGGTCCTGGTTCTGATGGAGGGTTTTCCTTATGGTCCTGGTTCTGATGGAGGGTTTTCTTTACGGTCCTGGTTCTGATGGAGGGTTTTCCTTACGGTCCTGGTTCTGATGGAGGGTTTTCCTTACGGTCCTGGTTCTGATGGAGGGTTTTCCTTACGGTCCTGGTTCTGATGGAGGGTTTTCCTTATGGTCCTGGTTCTGATGGAGGGTTTTCTTTATGGTCCTGGTTCTGATGGAGGGTTTTCCTTATGGTCCTGGTTCTGATGGAGGGTTTTCCTTATGGTCCTGGTTCTGATGGAGGGTTTTCCTTATGGTCCTGGTTCTGATGGAGGGTTTTCTTTACGGTCCTGGTTCTGATGGAGGGTTTTCTTTACGGTCCTGGTTCTGATGGAGGGTTTTCTTTACGGTCCTGGTTCTGATGGAGGGTTTTCTTTACGGTCCTGGTTCTGATGGAGGGTTTTCCTTACGGTCCTGGTTCTGATGGAGGGTTTTCCTTATGGTCCTGGTTCTGATGGAGGGTTTTCCTTACGGTCCTGGTTCTGATGGAGGGTTTTCCTTATGGTCCTGGTTCTGATGGAGGGTTTTCTTTATGGTCCTGGTTCTGATGGAGGGTTTTCCTTATGGTCCTGGTTCTAATGGAGGGTTTTCCTTATGGTCCTGGTTCTGATGGAGGGTTTTCCTTATGGTCCTGGTTCTGATGGAGGGTTTTCTTTATGGTCCTGGTTCTGATGGAGGGTTTTCTTTATGGTCCTGGTTCTGATGGAGGGTTTTCTCTGCTCTGTACTTGTTTTTATTACCTAGTTTATATGAACCCAGCTGTTACAAATTGGTGGACGATTTCTTAGATTTGTTTTAATTTGTAATAATCATTTGTGGACTAAAGTAAACTGGATCATGTATGTCTCGGTATCAAGAGATGACTTTGTTGTGAATTGCAGGTGTACAAATAAAGCTGAATTGAAAGCAGATATTCTATTGATACAGTTGATAGTGATCATTATGCGGTGATATAAGTTTAGTTTTTGTGTAAATGCTGAATTGTTTTATTAGCAGTGCTGATTAAAGTAATATGAGTGTTGTATATCTGTAACTTCAGTATTTTCATCTGTTTCAGTTTTACAGCATCTTCAGGGTAACGCTGATAGATCTTCAGACACAATTCTAAAGTCTGACGTTTTCTCTGGAAGAACTATTTAGCTATCGGCGAAGTAAGAACTAAACAGCGAGCCATGAATTACATGGTTTTAATGAAGAGGAGTCTTCCTCTGCAAAATGTATTCAAACCATGTAATGCATGGCTCCTCGTTGTTTAATCCATTTATACCATGTTCCCAGACAGTACACATTTAATAACAAATGTTTAATTCTTTTTACAAAACTTGCTAAGTATGTGTAATTATAGGAACAATTTCATGTTGGCCTTGTAGTTTTTATGCTAACAATCGTTGTCATGCTACAGCGTGTAACTCTCTTTTACCTGCCAGCTAATCTGAATCAGTTGCTATGGTGATGTCTGTATCGTAGTGGTATAGCAGTGATATAACTTGCAGAAGTACATGTGCATATATTCTCACATTTAAAGTAAAACCACATTCTTTTAGCTCAGTTTTAAGACGTTCATATCATGGAAAAGAAAATGGAAAGAATACATTTTTATTGGCAGAAATTAAATCAGGTTAAAACAGACTGTTTGATTTAGTCACAAACTAAATACTTTCATATCAGATAATAAATACAAAATGTTGGTTATAACAGGACATAGAAACAATCTTAACTTTCACATGATGGCTGGAGTCACCACTGATCAATATTTTCAGACCCATGCATCTTAAATGAAAGACTTTATTCTGTGTCTGTCTGTCTCTGCAATGACCTGCATTTGGGTCCTACTTCATCAAGACATGCCAACGGTTACCATGGCAGCATTTAGAAACTGTTCAAACCTTTTGGTTTTTTTCTGACTAACATATCTGAAGAAGTCAAACAAATAAAATGATACATACACTAGAATGATAAGATGGAAAATGTGCTCATTATTTTCCACTCACACTTTCAGCAAGTACAATTACTTTTCTGTTTCCAGGAGCCTGAAACGGCAAATAGCTAATATGACCAGTCACATGAAGAACATGAGTGGAGCTGGTACTACAGCCTGACATTGCTTTTATTAAACTAAAGGTTGTTAGACTTCTCACAACTTAAACTTCACAACATTTCTATACAGCTGACACGATAATGAACTCCCACCAAACTTACTGACAGCAACTACTTTTACTGGTGGGACCTTGTTTTTCTCCAGAACTACTTTAATTCTTCATGGGTAGGATTCCTAACGGACATCTCTTGCCGCTTGGATTTTCTGGACACAGACCCTTCCTGTGTCTCTGGACCCCCAAGCCTTGCCTATCATCCTGGTTAAGTACTTCATCTACAATATAATCTTGACCTCAGGCCTCCCTCCTGACCTTGCCTCTGGTACCTGGACTCTCACAGCTGCTCATGTCCCTGGATTGATCCTCTGCTCCTCTGCCTCCTCCTTTCCTCCAATAAATCGGCTTTTGTGTGTGTCCTCATAGTAACACCTTACCAATTTCACTCAAATGAAATGAGTGAAATTTGAAATGAAATTAAATGAAAAGAGCCAATGAAATCCTGCACAGTGGCTCAATTTGAGCCAGGTGTGTTGGTGCAGGGATATACTGAGAACCTGCAGAGCTGCAACCTCATGGGACCAAGTTGAATAGTCCTGCCTACTGCTACGTCTCCATCAGGACAATAGTATCGTGACCCAGTTTAGCTGATGTTCAGAATGAAGTATGTTAGACCTGATCTAAGAGACCAAGAGCCATGTGCAGAAATGGAAAAACCTAAAGACAGAAATTGTTGTGAGAATGTGAATACTTATTTTCTCTGATCATTGGACGATCAAGATAGCACCTGTGTACGTGGCCGCTTGTCTGTTACTCTCTCTTTGATTCCTGTTTTTCCTGATCTTATGCCATGGCTCCCTGCATACGGAGTCCTTGCTGATGTATAATCACCAGTTTTTACTTACTGTCCAGTTTAATGAGTTTTATTACTGCCATATTACAGTCAACATAAAGCGCTTCCTCCGCTGCTATCTGGCATACCAGCTCGCCTGTTCAGGGCTTTGGCACTCCTCCCACAGCAAAAAACGCCACCGCAAACATGAGGTGGCTATTTGGTGAAGCTGAAGGAATCCCTGGCACTTTTCTCATTTTTTTCCCAACCAGGATCATTCCATCCCTACACGGTGTCCTGGCGTTCTCCGGATCCATTCAGCCTCATCCTGTGGTTGGGTCGGTGGGCCTGCCCCGCTCCTCCTGCTCTCCTTGACCTCGTCACCGCGGAGTAAATCTAAGGATTTGCTGTACCAATTACAAATCCGTGTTAGCCCACCTGGCTGGGTCTGCTAACTCCATCGCCACACTCAACTTTGGTCCGTTAAACATCTTACACTTACAAACAAGATCTCATCCAGGATCTCATATCTGACCGTAAGTTGGATTTTTTATGTCTGACTGAAACGTGGCAACAGTCTAATGACTTCATTCATCTCAACACATCCATCCCACCAGAATTTATTTACATGTCCATACCACGCAGCTCAGGAAGGTGGAGGGGGGGGGGTGGTGGTCCCCCGATGATTCACCGCCAGAATAACAAAGTAAAGCCGCTTGACTCTCTGGTACTGAACTCATTTGAATACACAGCCTCACAACTTTCTGAACTGATCCCAACTATTTATGTATTGTGTACTGGACCACCCAAACCTAATCAGGATGTTTTAAATGACTTTGTGGCTCTTCTGGCTCATCTGTCCTCGCTGTTTCCAAATCTTATTATACTTGGTGATTTCAGTGTTCATATAGATAATGACAATAATCCTCTTTCCAGGGACTTTGAATCCTGCTTAAATAGTTTTGGTCTACAACAACATTTAAACTTCTCCACTCACTGTAAAGATCATATTCTGGACTTGGTTTGCTGCTCTGGTGTTATTCCTACTGATTGTCAAGCTCATCACATTCCCTTCTCCCATCATAAACTGATCTGCTTCAATATAAATGTGTCTCTCACCAAATCCCACCCGCCCTGCTACATCTCTTTCACAAAAATCAAGGATGTCAATCTTGACACTTTCTCATGTGTCATAAACAAACTCCCCACTCTATCCAGTCTCTCCACTCCCAATGACCTCGTCTCTCACTATAATAATAGCCTCAACGACCTCCTTAACACCTTTGCTCCACTGAAACACAGATGTGTTTCCTTCTCCTGCTCTGCTCCATGGTACACCCCCACTCTGCGCTTACTCAAAGCTAAAGGGCGCTTGCTGGAACGCCTTGTCAAGAAAACTGGACTCACCATTCACAAGGACCTGTACAATAGCCGTACTCTTTTCTTCAAGGCCTGTGTTGTCTCAACAAAATCCATTTACTACTCCTGTATAATCTGCTCCAGTGAAGGAAAATCTAAATCTTTTACTTCCCTGTTCAATGATATTACAAGACCTCGCAACTCGCTCCCTCCCCATCTGTACTCAACTAACTCCTGCAATTCTTTTCTGTCTTTCCTTGTCTCTAAAATGTCCAACATCCACCAACAACTTGCCTCTGAAGGAGCTGCTGCTCCTGCTGCAGAGTCCATACCTCCATCCCTTTCTATCAACCACCCATTCACAGGTTTTGATTTCCCCTCCCCAACTGATATATCTAAACTGATTAAAAAGTCCAAACCGTCTGCTTGATCCTCTCCCAACAGTCATAGTCAAAGCTTGTCTCCCTTCCCTGGTTTCTTCCATCACTGACATTGTTCATTTCTCCCTCAACACCGGACATGTTCCATTGGTCTTCAAGACAGCTGCAGTCACTCTGATCCTCAAAAAACCTGCCGCCGATCCATCCGACCTCAATTACTCCCCGGCTCTGGAACTTACTCCCATCTGAGCTTCGGAAAATTGACTCTCTCCCATTATTCAAACCCCAACTTAAAACTCATCTGTTTAAACTGGCCTACTCTCTCTGACTCTAAACTATTTGCATTGCTTGTTTTTGTTTTAAATGTTTTTAATTCTTATGTGATCTGTTCCTTTTTCTTTTTGCAAAGTGAGCTTGGGTACTGAAAGGCGTCTGGAAATAAAATGTATTAATATTGTTATTAAAGCATTATTCAGAGCATGCACACACACATTTACTATTATGCAACTTAATAAAAGTTTGAAAAGAAAAAGAAGCCAAGTAATAAATAATAAAGCAAAAAGAAAACAGATATGTAGTTTGCTTTGCATAATTTGCAGTAAATATTTTTATTTACAGCAGTTGTAAGTTTTATAAATACCTGCAGCTGTGCTCCATAAATAAAGATGGGATGTATGAACAGGCATGTCTTTTGCTGCTGTTGCTGCCAATTTACGTGTTTATCAATCTAAAGCAAACAACAACTATTCACCATTTTGATTTTTGAATTCATGTAGTTTCAGCCATTAGAATAACCTGGCTTCATTCACCAGAAATGATGCAGAGTTAAAACCTCTGTTTTTTCCACATCTGTAAAGCGCAAGAAATGAGAATGAGAAAGGAGGGGTCAGATTGATAAACATGGAGAAACTGTAAAGTAAAATCAGTTTATCAGATATTGGAGACTGAAACATCTGGTCCACCATCCAGCGACTCAGGAGGAGTAACCAGTGCTCCCATTAAACATTAGACGTCTGATGGACGTGCAGATCATGTTTATATTGAGTCCATGGGTCCATGAAAAAATCTGTATGTCTAGACAACGTGAAAAGTAGGTCCACAATTTTGACGTCTAACCATGACCCAAGTTGGACGTCAATATGCAGTTTAATCTGAATGTGGACTGTGCGTAATGTTTCGGAGGTCAGATGGACATCTAAGAGGTACAAGAAATCGACATGCAGCATTTTTTTTCATTTAAGACAAATGTGAAAAATTTTATCAACATGATGAACTGATTAACAAATTTAATTATTGATTTTTTTTTACAGGCATTGAAGTGAGCAATCAAGTCCCCCAGCAGAACAATGGAGTCCCCAGAAGGAGCACCCTCCAGCACTCCCTCCAAGGACCCCAGAAAGGGTGGGTACTCTGAACTGCTGTTCGGTGCATAAGCACAGACAACAGTCAGGACCCGTCCCCCCACCCGGAGGCGGAGGGAAACTACCCTTTCATCCACCGGGGTAAACCCCAACGTGCAGGCACCAAGCTGGGGGCTGATGAGAATACCCACACCTGCTCGGCGCCTCTCACCATGAGCAACTCCAGAGTGGAAGAAAGTCCAGCCCCTCTCGAGGGTTCTGGTTCCAGAGCCCAAGCCATGCGTCGAGGTGAGTCCAACTATATCTAGCCGGAACCGCTCAACCTCGCGCACAAGCTCAGGCTCCTTCCCCACCAGAGAGGTGACGTTCCACGTCCCTAGAGCCAGCTTCTGCAGCCGGGGATCGGACCGCCAGGGTCCCCGCCTCTTGCTGCCGCCCAGCTCACACTGCACCCGACCCCTACGGCTCATAGGGGTCGGGTGCAATGTGTGGTCATCGCGAGATGTGTGGTTGAGCGCGAGATCAACAGACGGATCGGTGCGGCGTCTGCAGTAATGCGAACTCTGCGCCGGTCTGTCGTGGTGAAGAAGGAGCTGAGCCAGAAGGTGAAGCTCTCGATTTACCAGTTGTAGCGGAATAGCCTCTACAAATTATGAATTTATTAATTACCTCGGAGCAGCACTCATCACTTTAAATTAACTTAAAATTCAGGCGGATGAGACACCTGAAATAAACTCAATTCAATAAACAGTCTCAATTTAAAGGAGTAAATTCTAAGAACGAATGAACCAGAAATTGTGCATTCAGAAATTATGACAAGAACGGATGAATTAATTATACATATTTTTTACAATGATGGTAAACATACAGCAGTGAAAATGAGCAATGATGGAAAAGTTATTGGTGAGATGGTCTAATGAATTTGTCAGCATGGATTTTCATTTATGACATTAATAAGGAACGCTGAAATGAATTAAATGAGATGGAGCAGGAAGAAACTGGTTGGAATTGAGCAAATAAATCGGGATGATTATCTTACTTAAATCTTTGATAAGAACGTGTTTAATAATTCTAAATTTGGATAAGAATTCAATTTTAATTATTTAATTAGAATTTGATGTACTGGTTTGGGACATCACAAATGTCAGAGCGCTATCAGATCCTACTTGAACGCTGAATCCGGAGTGTGGGTCGAAGCGGGTGGTTGGTCCCCTATTCGGCGCGTTTCCGGGGGAATTGGATCCCTGGAGCGTCAGAAGATGTAGGTCTATGCAGCTACTCTGGCCTTCTGGATCCGTTCAGCGGAGTTCCAGAGCGGTGTGATGATGATCCAGATTGTCCCAAAAATAGATAGTTCCAGATTTTACGTGTAAAGGCGTAGTAAAGACGTAGTGGAAAAAGTTGGAGCTACGGTTCTAGTTAATTACTGATCTTGGGAAAAATACTGGTTACAAATAAACATTTGTTGTACTTTCTCCCGTTCGGAAGAACGGAGAGGTAAAAACTTATAATGAAATAACAAAAAGAAAAAGAAGACGAAAGGCTAAAGACAAAAGCTAAGGACAAGAAAGAAACTTGGAGGAGACAAAAAGCTGAGGAAGTTGATCTGCCAGTCTAATTTAAACAGACCCGCCTTTCGAACTTCCAGCCAATCATGAGTTGCTTCTGTCAGAGGCTGACCGACCTTATCCAATCAGGTCAGCTCTAGTTCCTTCCCTCTGCATCTCATTAATGTGAACAGGATACTTTCAACTCCTTGCTTTGTCTGCCGCAATACACATCAATCACATTCTTTCAGAGTTATGCAGACTCCTCGTTTGCTGGGGAAGGAAAGCATTTTATAGTATTACTTTCACACATGAAAAGATTGGCTACATGTATTTTTATTAAAGGTGGATTAATTAATTGTCATGACTCGTCCTCATCGGGTAATCCTAAAAAGAAAACTCACATTTTATCCATTCACATTAGTAGTTTAAGAGAAGTCTGAAGCTTGGAAAACATAATCAACAATTATTTAATGCAGTGTTTATGATTAATATGCGTGTGTGCTCAGCTCAAAGAATTAAATCACATATCAAGATAAAATAATGGAAAAGAAGAAATTCAACCAAACAATTAACCACAGTCCTTTAGACTAAGTTAAATCGGTTCCTTCAATTGGGGAAAGAAGTTTGGATTCCTTTCCAGTCTCCTTCTCCGTCAAGTTATTGGTCTGGCTGGCGCCATGGAGTCTCTTCTTTGGCTTAAGGTGTCATTTCTGACAAGAACCAGGGTTTGGTCAGATGTGACTATCGGCATTTCCCCCGATCTGCAACCATAAATTGTTAGATGTGTCTTACTCCCTCGTGTTGACACGGCATTCTGTAGGGGGAAAAAGGTGTAAATCTTGGGGTGTCACCCTCCTCTTGGGTCAAATGGTCACTCTCTACTCATCCTGTGTGGATCAGTCTTTACTGCAGAGGAAAAAAACAACTTGTTTAATCCAGTTGAATGTCTTTTTTAATCCTGGAAGGCCAAAATCACTACACAGTCGATCTACGTTCCTACCCTCACCTATGGTCATGAACTGTGGGTCGTGACCGAAAGAAGGAGATCTCGTATACAGGCGGCTGAAATGAGTTTCCTCCGCAGGGTGGCCGGGCTCTCCCTTAGAGATAGGGTGAGGAGCTCGCTCATCCGGGAGGAGATCAGAGTAGAGCCGCTGCTCCTCCGCATCGAGAGGAACCAGTTGAGGTGGCTCGGGCATCTGGCCAGGATGCCTCCTGGACCTCCCTGGTGAGGTGTTCCAGGCACGTCCCTCTGGGAGGAGACCCCGGGGAAGACCCAGGACACGCTGGAGGGATTATATCTCTCGGCTGGCCTGGGAACGCCTCGGGACCCCCCCCGCAGAGTTGGCAAATGTGGCTGGGGAGAGGGAAGTCAGGGCTTCCTTGCTTAGGCTGCTGCCCCCCCGACCCGATCCCAAATAAGCGGCTGAAGATGAAGATGAAGAGTTTTACTGAGCACTTGGTAAGTTGTTTATTCATTTATACATTTTAATTTTGTTTGGTTACTGCTGTCTGGCCATAATTGAAAATTACTTTCACTTTGACCAATGGCCACCATTCATTTTTCACAACAACCATGTCCCTTGGCTGAAGTTTATTGACCTTATTCCTTGCCCCCATGATGCTTTGCATGACTTATGGATGCAACATTTTTTTTGTTTTTCGTTCATGTTCAAAACACTGTTGTGGCCACTGATTTAGCTTCGTCTGGTTGTTCATGCAGCTGTGAACACCACAAAAGGTACCCAAACTCCGCAAGGCTATTTTAGGGAACCCCAGATAGATAAATAAACCCAAACAAAACAAAAACAGTATTTTGTTTACTGAACTGAAGGCAAAATACTTTCAAATAAACCGCAGTCCGTGCTCCGCCGCCATTGTTAGCCAATGCTAACAATTACTGCTACTTCCATGTCTGACAGGAAATTGTACCCAGAAATAAGGATTTGCAAAAATGGAGAGCTGTGTCTAACACAATTATCTTTTTAACCAGTATATGTCAGTCCGATTGGCTGAGTCAGCACATCATCATATCTTAACCAGTCAACGCCACTTTCGTTAGTGGTGCATCATCAAGCAGTCGACACCATTCAGCTTCCATGTCTACGTAGCTGGTGCAAGCCTCAGTAAGAAACTAACGATTCTCCAATCCACTCAGAAGATAAAGTTGAGTTTGGTTGATTTAACTTGATGTGAAACTAGGTATGTATAGTGTGTGGTGTTTTTACTTGGCTGTCTTCAACTGTCTAATCCTGCTGGTTATGTAGCGCTTCCCTTCAGTTTTCAAATTAAATTTGACTAATAAAAAATAGGAATATGCAAAAATATATTTACATATTTACATTTATAAGACGTAACAGTTCTTGAGTCTCCCATTTAGGCATGAGGTTTAAGCTACTTTTTTTTAAGACTTTACATGAGGAATGGGCTCCACGGTCAAGTGCACCATGTTGGCACCAAGCACAATGTAAATAAATGATTGCATATTCATTAATGAGTTTCAACACGAGTACTGCTAGAGAAAACACGCTGAAGTGACTGAAAGGAAAGGGATGTACTAACCTACAAGGACCGACGATGTTATCTCCTGAAAATTAGCATGATAAATGAGTTGATTAAGCCCAAATGGTGGAGCAATAACATGAGAAACTGCCACGGGTTTGGCATGGCGACGTCTCTGCCCACCGGGTCTGTGAGTGCCTACCTACAGTTAATGGGGTCTACAGAGCAAAGTAGAAGTCCTGTCCAGCTGCTCATAGCAACCACTAAACCAGGTGAATTTAATGAGCTCAGCACCACTGCAGGTTGATGAGCCTGTTAGTGAAAACACCTGTTCTAAATGCATTGCTAGATCCAAAAACATGACAGGACTTTATACACCTCTGATACAGATTAGTATAGAAACTATAAAACCCTGAAAGCATGTTATCACAGCGTCTCTGTTTTCTCCTTTTTTAATTTTCCACTTTAATGCACCCGCCCACTTTCCTCTGCACTGTTTCATTAAAGCGTTTGCTCATTGCTTTACTTTGTACTTTTAAACTAAAGCGATCACAGTCACCTGCACTATGTGTCTAAATATTTTTGTGTCTAAATTGGATGAAAGCATGATTACATGACTTATCTAGATTTATGTTTCACATATTATAGATTCATTAATGTTTTCATTGAATGTATTCTGGCACAGTTTCAAAGCTTTGATATGGGCAGTGTCCAAAAGTTGCACAGCTGGAAACAAAGTATTACAATGCAAGCCCATTTCAGTGTGTGACAGTGTATTTCACTGTTTCACTGTCATGCAAGGCACTGGACCATCCTTTAATACAGCAACACAAAACAGTTTTTTTTTTATTTTTTTGGTCTGAATTGTCACCAAAACAAAAACTTGTACAAAATTCTACTGGAAGTAAGCGTAGATGGCAACATGTTGGATGTCTCCCATGGTGCTTCGTTGACAATGTAAGATTCCCATTCCCTAGTAGCAAGCTGGTCAGACTTTATATGCAACCACTACAGAATGCAGTTGTGGTGTTCCTAATCAGACTGACAACAAATTTCACCAATAGTGAAGTAAACTAATGTAGTGATTATCATTTTTGTCAGGTGGTGTGTAGTGAGTGATTGATTTTGGATGAGAATTATTCTGCGTTTTTGGACGTCATGTTCCATAACAAGATAGATTTTGGGTCCTCATCTTCTTATCCTAAGCACATGCCACAGTCAATACAACTAAACTAACTTGGACCTACATCTGTGTTTAGGCTTGGAGAATGAAAGAATGGCAAAAACGCCGAAGAGAACTCAGTCTACTATGTTATTGAGACAGCGATAATGAATGTTGGGCCATTGAAACAATGTGGCTGAGAGTCAGAGTAGTAGTACCCCAGTAACAGTGTGTGTGTGTGTGTGTGTGTATATCACTGACAGTGTTCCTGGGACATCAGATCATTTTTACTTTTACACTGATGAAGACTCCAGGTCTACTGACTCAGAAAAGGACCAAATGATGATTCTGAGGTGGCCTGAGACATTGGGCCTTAGAGCACAAATGGACACACATGACGCTTAATGGTTTACTGGTGATATTAAGAAAGCAAGGACACATGTTGCTTACGGATTGTCGGACACTGCATGCTAGACCGCAAAGAAACACAACCCAGCCTAAATGTGGCAGGCAGTACACATACTATGGCTTAGAAAGTCATTATTTAAGTCAGATTTATGGTAATGATGTTCACCTTGTTGTGTGTATTGATGGCATCCCACTTTTTAAAAGTAGTGGCCTGCATTTCTGGCCAATACCGGTGAAGTATGGCCATTTTGATCCATTTATTGTTGCCGTGTTCAAGTGGACAAAGTAAGCCAAGTCCACTTGAGGAGTATCTGAAAGACCTTGTGACAGAGCACAAACATCTGAAAGACAAAGGCCGAGTTTATAAAGGCCAGATTTACACTGTCAATGTTGATGTTCCGATCTGTGATGCACCAGCATGGCCATATCTAAAATGTATGAAGGGACATACTTCCTATGAGAGCTGTGAGAGGTGTTTATTCAGAGGTGCTCGTGTGGAGGGAGAATAGTTTTTAGTCAACAAGAATGCACTCCTCGTACAGATAAAAGTTTCTCCAGAGTGGAGTACAGGAACCACCAAACTGCTGCCAGCCCCTTCATTCCTGCAGGAATTCCTTGCGTTTGCTCATTTGTGCTAGATTATATGCATATGGTCTGCTTGGGAGCTGTTAATATAGTTAACCCATGGACCAAAAATCTTTTGTTTATCTGTGATGCAAAAAAAAATGTAATTTCTCAAAAACTCATCACACTGAGGGGGAAGATGCCAGGTGAATTTTTATGACAACCACGAGGTTTGCATGAACTTGATCGATGGAAATCCACTGAGCTACGGCAGTTTTTGTTGTACACTGGACCGGTAGTATTAAAAACTGTGCTGTCACCTGAGAGATACAAACATTTTTTTGTCCTGACAGTGGGCATGTCTGTGCTGGAGTCAGATGAGAGGATTTGAAATGCCTATCTCCAGTATGCGCAAGACATTATGAAGCACTTTGTCATGTGCTGTGCTGACCTGTATGGGAAGACCTTTCCTGTGTACATGGATTGAGTCATCTCTATGAAGATGTCAAACATTTTAACTGTTCCTTAAAAAAACACGTGAAGAGCGGGAGAAGTCCCCAAGAACAAGTCAGCAGGCATTTATCAGAACTTCAACACTGAAAAGAACGAGGACAAGGCGCACTCTAAGGTGGTTGCTTCTGTTAAAGAAAGGGATAATTGTTTTATTTTGAGAGATGACAGGTTTTCGTTTGTTCAACAGCAAAATGTTGATGGTACATTTGCTTGTAAAATCTTGTACCAGCGTCACACTTGCCCGTCATTTCACCAACCATGTAGCTCTGGACTTCTGAATATAGTGTCCATAGGAACTGGTCTGGTCAGGATGAAAAATGAACTACTGTCTGAAAGAGACGTGTTCTGCAAGGTGGCCTGCCTCCCACAAGAAACTGTTTGAAAATGTCAAGTAACATTACTAACATGCATATATTGGTTTTTCCGGGTCATGGAAAGAGGCAGAACAGGAGGAGAAGGGTGTAGTTCCTGACAACTGGATCGACAGAAACAAGAAAACAGTTAGATGGCCAGGTAATATGAGCACCACAATAATGGAAAGAGCACTAAAAGACAAATAAGCCCCCAAGATGACTGGATGACCTTCTGCCTAATTATGCTAAAAATGACTTCAGGCAGGTTTTGTTTAGATAAATAGGTAATTCGATGCATACATCCAAGTCAAAATGTTGTTAACGGAAGGTTTTTTTTTGTTGATTTTTAAAGCTGAAATGTCTTGCTAAATGTTGTGAATGCGACAACTAACAGTTTTCTATAATAAATGTATAATTCCAGTGTCAATATTAATCACATTCTTAAATAATTCCTATTTAAAGATGAATATGTACATTTTTACTTTATAATACCTCTGTTTGGGAGTTGAGCTTCCCAGCTACCCAACAGCGCCAAGCAAGCCGGCATCTTTCAGGACACCACATTACACAGTGCTTGTGAGTACTGATCACAACTTTTGAAGCACAACAATGTGTTCTGCATATGCAACATAATTGTTATACATTGATGCTTTTAAAGCAATTTTACTACATGCCTTCCTTTACCCAGTTTCTGCATATGTCAATAAAATATATGTATGCTTATTTCAGCCACTAAAGATGCCATGAGGTGTGCTGGCAGCTCTCTGGTCAGCGAGGCGTCCGGTTTTTGTGACACATACATACATACATACATACATATATATATATATATATTTTTTTTTTATTTTTTTATTTTTTATATATAAATATATATATATATATATATATATATATATATATATATATATATATATATATATATATATATTTTTTTTTTTTTTTAATATATAAATATATATATATATATATATATATATATATATATATATATATATATATATATATATATATATATATATATATATATATACATATATATATATATATATGTATATATATATATATATATATATATATATATATATATATATATATATATATATATATATGTACATATATGTGTGTGTGTATATATATATATATGTGTGTATATATATACATATATATATATATATATGTACACTGTTTTAAAACAAAAGTAAACTAAAGTAACACGTAAAGTAAAGTAGATCTGATAGAATGAAATATTTTTATTAAATACTTTGTTCTTTCCACAGTTGAATGTTGAATGTGCCGACAACAAAATCACACAAAAATTATCAATAAAAATTAAATGTATCAACCCATAGAGGTCTGGATTTGAAGTTATACTGTGGCCTGCTGGAGCTCATTCTGCAGGGCTCTGGCAGTGCTCCTCCTGTTCCTCCTTGCACAAAGAAGGAGGTAGCGGTCCTGCTGCTGGGTTGTTGCTCTACCACGGCCTCCTCCACGTCTCCTGATGTACTGGCCTGTCTCCTGGTAGCGCCTCCATGCTCTGGACACCACGCTGACAGACACAGCAAACCTTCTTGCCACAGCTGGCATTGATGTGCCATCCTGGATGAGCTGCACTACCTGAGCCACTTGTGTGGGTTGGTGTCTCGAAGGTTAGAAAGCAGTAGTTATTGATTATCCATCATCATCCCCCTTGCCTTATGGCCTGCTAGTAAAAGCTGGTCTGTTCGCTTTCCCTGAGCTGGACTCGGTTTATTTGTTGTAAACAAAATGAAAAAAAACTAAATAAAAACTTGAGTTCTGACTCTACAGAAAGCAAAGTTTCAGTTCACCACCTCCAGCTGCTGTGTCACCGTTCAAAGATTTGTTGAGTGATGGTTCTCACACCATCTGCGTTCACCCCAGCAGGTGTGTGCATCTGCAGCAACACGTGTTACGTAACGCAGCACCTATTCACTCTTATGTAACCACCACGGTGCATCTCAGCTCTCATCTCATTCTCTTAATAACCACAGATCTGTTCCGCCTTACTTCCTTTAATAACCTCGCATGAAGATGAAAGAAGCAAAGATGAAGATGAGAACAGAGGAGTCCTTCAAAGGAGGCTTCATGCATGCTTGTCTCCCCGTGAGTGGGTGGGGATGGGGGTTTAAGAGCAGGTCATCATGCAGCTTCGTGTAATGCTCACTGGCTTTGCTTGTTTGGCTGTCTACTGTTTATCTGTCAAGTGTTCCTCAGGATTTTAATAAAGCTGCAAAAGGCCCTGTGACTTTACCAGGGATTATGTGTTCCTGTGCGTTCCTCTCCTCGGATCTATTTACAGCTGTTCTGGGAGAGAGAGCTGCTGCCAGTGAGCAAGTTGTCGTTTCTCGTCCAGTCAGCTGGGAGTCATCAGGAAAATTCATTTCTTTCCTGAACTGCCAGCAGGGTGGAAGGTTTTCTGTGTAAGCTGACGACTCGACGCGCTTACACACAGGTCACACACTGACACTCAACATTTCCATGTAAATGAAGCTGCAAAAAGAACTGAGGCACAAAGGTCATGTTAAGACTGAAGAGTTATCACTCCACTCATCTGCAGATCAAGCTGAGGTTTAATAAGCTGTGTTGGTGAACACACACATCCACAATCAGGTCTGCTGCCACCAACTGGGATAAATGTTGTTTAATCATCCTGACAAATGTAAAAAACAAAAAAAGCCTCTCAGTCCAGCCCAAAAATCTGCTGCTACATCATCTGCTTCTGATTTTCTAATGGTTCACTTTGAGTTCGCCTGCTGTTGCCTCGCCTCACTGAGCATCAAGGTAACCATGACAACAGCTCAATCAAAGAACAATAATGATAAACTGTTGACGTTTTAGGGGTAGAGATAATCAGAAATGTGGCGTCCCCGAACTAAAACGCACACGTCATTTTAAAGGGGCATAAAGTGGAAATTCATCATTTCTGGATTGAAGGAATGAAAAGGTGGCGATGTGTGGAACTAGCAGGATGTCACACACCGTCTCCAGGGGTTAAAGCAAGGATGCTGATTTATCACAGTATTTACATGTTTCAATACTTATTTCATAACCACATTTCTTACTGCACATGTTAAGAAAACAGAAGGCCTGAGTTTTAAGACTGCGGGGAAACTCGGCACAAAAACCAACAGCAGAAGTAAATCCCTTCCTCAGAACCCGGAGTGACTCCAGCTACTTTCCGACAGCTCCACCTTTTCTCCCTCCGTAGAACCTGCAGGTACTCGCAGTTACGTCTGTCTCACCCAGCAAAATCTGCCCTCCTTTATGTTTCTTCAGCATAACCTCACTTCTGCTTGCATTGTGATTTATCTGTTGATGTTTGTGGTCTTCACACACACATCATATGACACATCTTTGCTGTTTGTTGGGGGGGGGGATATCTCCATCATGACTGCATTTTGGACTGGTCACCGAACAAAAGTGAACGATGCGACGCTGTGACACATCGATGCGTTACGCCTCGCTTCATGGATGTCTATAGCTGTGTTTTCACTGCAGTTTTTTTCATTAAGTGATACTTGTAGGTTTCTAGAAACAGCTGCAATTTGCAGATGTTTCCACTGAACAGTGTTTAGTGTATAACCTTCAATCTTGTTGGGCTAGGTAAGGTAGCCATGTAGCGTTATTTGTTCTCATGTTTTTCTACTTGCTGTGGAGAATTTGCCATGGCTTTTCCAAAACTTTCTCTATTATTTCATATTCTAATTCATTGTCCATCCATCCATCCATCCATCTTCTGCCTCTTATCCGGAGTCGGGTCGCAGGGGCAGCAGCCTAAGCAGGGAAGCCCAGACTTCCCTCTCCCCAGCCCTGCCGCTTATCCCGGGTCGCGTTGCGGTCAGCAGTCTAAGCAAGGAAGCCCTGACTTCCTTCAAGCCACATTTGCCAACTCTGCGGGGGGGATCCTGAGGCGTTCCCAGGCCAGCCGAGAGATACAATCCCTCCAGCGTGTCCTGGGTCTTCCCCGGGGTCTCCTCCCAGAGGGACGTGCCTGGAACACCTCACCAGGGAGGTCCAGGAGGCATCCTGACCAGATGCCCGAGCCACCTCAACTGGTTCCTCTCGATGCGGAGCAGCGGCTCTACTCTGATCTCCTCCCGGATGACCGAGCTCCTCACCCTATCTCTAAGGGAGAGCCCGGCCACCCTGCGGAGGAAACCCATTTCAGCCGCCTGTATTCAGCCGCTTAATTTGTTGTAAAACTCTGAAATTCACTGCCGTATGAGCTAGCTGGTCACATGACCCCACACATCACGTCTGGGGACACAAAGCTACAAAAATAAAGTGTTTCCATTACGCTTTTGTGATTCTAAATTAAAACATCTTAAAGAAAACTGTCATGTTTTCTAACCTGACCTGTCGACACTCGTCAGAGGAACTCTTGTCTGTTCCCCATGGTGTCATGACTCACAGTGCTACTTAAACACTCTCCAGTCTCTTCCTCTGTGCCAGATTATCAGGAGATCATGTGCAGTTGTCCAGTGTTCAGTAAATCATCTCAGGTTGCAGGCCCACCTTTTCACAGCCCTGGATTACCCTTCCTGCTCTGCCCACAACAGACTCCTCTAGTCTCTCATATTTTCTGGACAGACCCTCGCCTCGCCTATCATCCTGGCTATGAACCTCATCTGCCATCTCATCTTGACCTCTTGCCTCCCTCCTGACCCCGTCTCTGGAACCAGAACTATCTCAGCTGCTTACTCCCCAGGATTTGACCTGTGCCCCTTTACCACCATCTCTAATTCCTCATTTTCAATAAACTGATTTTTGTTCACAGCTCCTTAGTGTGTGGCTGAATGTCAGGGTCCTCGGTTATCCATTACAAAAAACCACCTCATTAGAGCGTAAGAACTTTTTATATTTGGGTTTCATACAATTAAAGGACAAATGAAAATGCAGCTTCTGACAGGCGGAAGACAAAGTTCCTTCCTATCGTAGAAGTTCAGCTATACAAATGTTGCGGTAAGGGGAATAAATCTTTCCGTATTGATCAGCATCATTAATTATTCTTAAATAAGTACTTAGATCTTTATTAATCATCATAGTTTAATATTTTGTTTGAAATCTTAATTAGGTGAAGACAGAATGAGAAATAAGCTGACCATCTAAATTATACAAAGTAAAATGAAAGTACCGTCCCAAATGTTGGCAATGCCAATGAGAAGTGGCCTTTCTGACACACTTCCGTCTATGTGACACTTCTGGATGGGAATAAATTCCTGTATGGAAATTATTCAGAAATGCAAAATCCCAGTTTATTTGCACTGGGTGATCATCCATCACCGCAGAGTGGATTCAGACATCTCTGATGTCGGGTCACATGGTGTGAACGAAGCCCCTCATTGTTCCGTCTCCGAGCTGCTGGTCTACGCTTTGACAGAACTGAAAAACTTATTCTGCAGCCTTATGAACAAAGTGGATCTTATACACCAAAATGGAATAAATGAGAAGTGTAAATTAGGAGAGCTGCAGGGAAATTCTACTGATCCCTTTACTTGTGTACATTGTATTGATTAATTTATTTGATTTTATTTTCCCCATCACGATTTGTCTTTTCTTGTGGGATTTTGCCCGTAATCAGTGCTGATCTGTGTTGCAATGTATAAACTGTATCATGAAACCTAAAAATAATCAAATAAGCCGAACTCATGTTGGAACAAACATGTTGTGTTAACTGTTGGTTTCTGCCACCTTAATAATATCTTAATAAATGTTAATATATCTAACGCAGTTCAGTTTAGTGGAAACTGTTGTCATAACTGAGTAAAGTAAACTGAATAACATTTTTAGTGATGTGATGAACTCTGCATGGTTTAAACACCACAGCCTTCCTGCATATTGTTGCTGACCATGTCCATCTCTTTGTGTCCATCTTCGGTGGACACAAACCGCTCCACCGTGGGAATGTGGCGGATCAGGGAAGATATACGACACTGTTTCTGGTCTTATCTTCTTATTTGTTTTCCCGGCATGGAGATAGTTCCACTGTTTATTAAATATGTAAAGAACAAGTTTGCTGTGGAAACACAGGAGTAAGCTCATCCAACATGAAAATGTTTCCAAATGTTATACTGGTCATTTATATGAAATCTCTTGTTCACAAACACCTGCAGGACGCTGCAGGACTGTACAGTATACATGTGTCAGAGTAAATGTGTGTCTGACTGCAAAATAAAAGTGAGTTGGGATAAACAATAAAAGACGACGATGGTTCCAACTCTTGGACAACCAGTGTGGAACCTAAACAATCCACTGCAGGAACACCCACCCACCCAGAAGATGGCAAAGATCAGGCTCCAAGGAACCAGAGAAATGGCCCTGCCAGGGACCAGCCATTACATGAGTAAAGGACCCAGAACCTCAGTCTCCACCTTCTCCTGGCACAAGCCCCACCAAGCCAGGACTATTAGTCAGCACCTGCCCCAACGTGCCCCGAAAACCAGGTTGTTTCTCCACACAAACACAAAGAAGCACCCACAGATCCACACACATGTTAAGATGCCCACAAGGGCCACATGTCATACATCCATGTTACGATCTGGGATCTCCCAAATCCTAGACCTCCGCAGCAGCAGAGCCAAGTCAACCGACTCTTCCTCCGGACCTTCTCCCACCCCAAACACACCAATGGAAAATCCATCTGGGAGTTTTTTGTGGGTTTTTTTTGACAACTCGTGCATCTGAATTCTTCATGTCTTTCTGATGGCTGAAGATAACCAGTAACAGCAAAATCTCCATTTTCAGACAGACTAGAAGGCGGCACGTTTGTCCTGGAAGCCAGAGCATCAGACTAAATGCCACAGCCTTACAGGTTCATTTTCACGCTGAGAGAATTACGTAAGATTAAAAGGCCACAATGGAGGCAAAGCCAGGATATGATCGCTGATGTTTCATGAGTGGGAGTCAAATGTTTGGAGTCAAGAAAATTGCTCATTTCCATTTTAATATTTGTGTTTTATAGCTTCATGTCTAATTAACATTGACTGCTATGCGTTCTGTTGTAAAACACCCCCCAAAATATCCATTTACTTAATGGCAACTGCTTAGAAGCCTCTCTTCTCCGGTAATGACGGTATCGGAACAACAGATCCAGATGGCCTGGTGGACTACATTCCTCTGTTAATGTGAGTTAATTGTGACTTTAGAGAGCAGCCTCTGGTTGAGATAATGACTTCACCTGAGCGGTCCTGAGTGGCAGCAAAGCAGAGTAATTGTTCCAAACATCCCAGTGAAGCTCTGTCAGCATGACTGATCATGCTGGGAGAGCTCATGTGAACAGAGATGGAGAGAGGAAACAACTGACTCACTATTGATGTTTTTTATCATGAGCGATAATAAAAACAAGCTCTGATTTGCAACCCCTGTGAGGCCTGTAATACTCAGATACTCTGCTCATAGAGTCTCTGTTCACTGTGAAGCAACATTAGTGGAAAAAACTTCAACCATTAACATCATATGCATTCAAGTGTTTTCTGTGATGAGGATGAGAGTATGAAGCACAAAACGTTTCCTGAACCAGTAAGATCCGCCTTGCCTCCCCATAGTACCAACATGACCTGGTTTAACCAGCACAGCCTGCCTGAGTCCTGCTGCTGACCATGTCCATCCCTTTCTGAGCACAGTGTAGCATCTTCTGATGGAAACTTCAGGCAGGATGATGCACCATGTCACAAAGCTCACATCATCTCCACCATGACGATGAGTTCACTGTCCTCCAACGGCTCCACAGTCACCAGATCTACATCCAGCAGAGCAGCTTTGGGAGATTCTCATGGTGATGTGGTGGAACGAGAGATTCTCATGGTGATGAGGTGGAACGGGAGATTCTCATGGTGATGAGGTGGAACGGGAGATTCTCATGGTGATGTGGTGGAACGAGAGATTCTCATGGTGATGAGGTGGAACGGGAGATTCTCATGGTGATGAGGTGGAACGGGAGATTCTCATCATGATGAGGTGGAACGGGAGATTCTCATCATGATGAGGTGGAACGGGAGATTCTCATGGTGATGTGGTGGAACGGGAGATTCTCATGGTGATGTGGTGGAACGGGAGATTCTCATGGTGATGAGGTGGAACGGGAGATTCTCATCATGATGAGGTGGAACGGGAGATTCTCATGGTGATGAGGTGGAACGGGAGATTCTCATCATGATGAGGTGGAACGGGAGATTCTCATGGTGATGTGGTGGAACGGGAGATTCTCATGGTGATGTGGTGGAACGGGAGATTCTCATGGTGATGAGGTGGAACGGGAGATTCTCATGATGAGGTGGAACGGGAGATTCTCATGGTGATGAGGTGGAACGGGAGATTCTCATGGTGATGAGGTGGAACGGGAGATTCTCATGGTGATGTGGTAGAATGGGAGATTCTCATGATGAGGTGGAACGGGAGATTCTCATGGTGATGAGGTGGAACGGGAGATTCTCATGGTGATGAGGTGGAACGGGAGATTCTCATGGTGATGTGGTGGAACGGGAGATTCTCATGGTGATGAGGTGGAACGGGAGATTCTCATGGTGATGAGGTGGAACGGGAGATTCTCATGGTGATGAGGTGGAACGGGAGATTCTCATCATGATGAGGTGGAACGGGAGATTCTCATGGTGATGAGGTGGAACGGGAGATTCTCATGGTGATGAGGTGGAACGGGAGATTCTCATCATGATGAGGTGGAACGGGAGATTCTCATGGTGATGAGGTGGAACGGGAGATTCTCATGGTGATGTGGTGGAACGGGAGATTCTCATGGTGATGTGGTAGAATGGGAGATTCTCATGATGAGGTGGAACGGGAGATTCTCATGGTGATGAGGTGGAACGGGAGATTCTCATGGTGATGAGGTGGAACGGGAGATTCTCATGGTGATGTGGTAGAATGGGAGATTCTCATGATGAGGTGGAACGGGAGATTCTCATGGTGATGAGGTGGAACGGGAGATTCTCATGGTGATGAGGTGGAACGGGAGATTCTCATCATGATGAGGTGGAACGGGAGATTCTCATCATGATATGGTGGAACGGGAGATTCTCATGGTGATGAGGTGGAACGGGAGATTCTCATGGTGATGAGGTGGAACGGGAGATTCTCATGGTGATGAGGTGGAACGGCAGATTCTCATGGTGATGAGGTGGAACGGGTTGTGGGTTGCTGTACTGAGTGTTTGGGGTTGTGCTTCTTCTTATGCTCCGTGTGTGGGTTTGGGTGCTATGGGGCTTTCCTGTTTGGTCCTTTGGTTGGGTTTCTTCTTCTCTCTTTCTTTTCTTTCTCTTCCTCTTTCATATCATTTTCTTATTGTTTATGTTCTGATTTATATATGGTTGTCTAATCTTTTCTCTTTTACAGGGTTATGGTTATGCAATTCAATTGTCCAGTTGCATTGGGTCTTCTGTATTAAAACATTTTTTCTCTCCTTTTTTTGGATTTTAGGCTGGTTTTGTTGTGCATGTGGTTCCTCACCTGTGTTCTGGGGCCTCATTTACGAAGCTGGTGCATGCACAAAACCTGGCGTACGCCAATTATAGTCAACTTTTGGGATTTATCAAAACACGACTTGGCGGTAAAACATCCCTACCTCCACGTCAACTCTGACCCCGGCGTACGCACGAAATCTGGAGAAAAGGGAAACGGCGACACCAAAGGCAGGAAATAAAATTAAAGAAATGGTGTGAAATTTGAGACATTTGTTCAGAATCAAATCTTTATGCATTACATTAACAGCATTTGCAAAAACAAAACAAACAAAAAAAAAAACAACGCACATTTGATATTGTTCCTCCACCACGTACAGTGGCTTATCTGTCCCTGCGGATGAGCTTGGAGACTCTGGACTCCAGCCCGGCGCCTTCCAAAGGGAAATGAATGACGGGTTGCGGCTGATCACTCCTTTTCCCAACCCAGAGCAGAGGAACAGAACGATGTTCTCCACAGCCAGACGTGGTGTAGCGGCCATCGGGCAGATGGAGGCAGGTGGAGGTGCCTCCATGCCCAGGAGGAAACCTGTTGTACAGCTGCAGATGTGTGCAGATAGTGGAGACGCTACATAACATGCTACTAAATGACGTCAGCGCTTCACCTGCGTTCACCTGAACAATCATCCAATCTGAATGATTGTGTTGTCAATCATCCTCTCACGTTGGAACCAAACGCTGCTGCTTTACGTCTAGAAGTGATGCAACACATCAGAGGTGGAGAATTCTCATTTATTCACAAGTTTATCTTTAGTGTGGTTTCTGTCAGGGTGGTGTTTATTCCTCTCCATCTCCTGCACCTCCTCCTTCATGGTGATTATTGGTTCCTCTGCGAGGACACCGCAGCTAGGACACAAGGTGGAACCACTGCCCCCCCTCTCTGCAGCGCTGCAACCCAGCTGGGACACACAGGAACACCAGTATGTTCCCAGTAAATAAACTGGAGTCAGAGACGTCTCATTTATGTCCGTTCATTTTATAATCTGAAACAAAGGAATGAAGCACTTCCAGCATCATCTGGAGCATTTTGTTCCAGCGTATCTCTGGACTCCTTCATTTTCCCGCCAGCTTCTAATCTGTGGGAGTGGGCAGCGCCCCCCCTTCCTCCTCCTGTGGACCAAGATGCACTTTCTCCCTACATTTTACTGTCTGACCACTTTATTTGTCCTTTCTGGATAAGTCCGGTGGTCTGATGAGACGCTGACAGCATCTGTCCCCTGCTGACCTCCTCTGTCTTTCTGCTGGTGCTGATGTCCATCCCGTCTCCACCAGATAAAATACTTTTACATTTTACAGCTTTATCTGTTAGAATTTCTTCCTCATTTTCCAGAAAATTCCTCTTTTTGGCTTTTTTCCTGCTGAACCGTCATGGAAATGAGCTTGATTAATATTTATCAGGGTGCTCACCTGACCTTTTATGGCCAATATGTGGGCGTGACAAGATGTGCGCAACATTTAGTGTTGATCCTGATTTATGAAGTGAAACAGACGTGCTGCTTTGTAAATCGGGAAGTTTTTTTGCGCCGCATTTCCTGTTTTCTGTTCGTACGCCGCCTGTAGTCAGCGCTGCTACGCACAGATTGATAAATGAGGCCCCTGGTGTTTCTATTTTTGGAGTTTTTGATTCTATTGTGCATCCCTGGTTAATTTGTGTGTTATGGTTGCATTTCAGGGTCTTAGTTGGCCATTGATTTGTTTGATAATCATGTGTTCTCATTTGTGAGATGTTTTGTTAAAGTTTGTTCATAAAATTTCTTCTGTTTGGTGATCTATATGAAACAGGTTTCATTATAATCAGAAGAGGGGTGTTGTTGTGGAAATTGTATGTTCTAACTTAGATTTTCATATATTTCATAATCCTGATTATGGTTTTGTGGGCTTTCTGAAAAGGTCATGATCAACTTAAGAACTTCAACTTAGTTACGCAGAGTCTGCTTATTCCCCTTTACAGACATAATGTGTAGAGGGCCTGAGATGTCTGCATTCAGACATCTGAGATCTGATTAACTAGAACACTCTTTCTTTGAAGAGTTTAACAGCTAAGGAGTCAGATACTATGGTTCCATTAGGACAGTGTTTCTCTATTCCAGTCCTCAGCCCCCCCCTGCCCTGCATGTTTTACAGGCAGTCCTACTTTAACACACCTGAATGAAATAAAGACTCGTTAACAGGCTGCAAAGAACTCGATGAGGAAGTTCAACAATCTGACTCAGATGCTTTGGAGGAGGATCATGTCTAAAACATGCAGGGCAGGGGGGGCTGACACGCTGCTTTAGGGAGATTATAACTTAGGCGTCAGTCTGACCTAACTTTTTAAGCAATAATTTCTCGTTTAGAATAACATAGGTTTATGACATGCAATTAACGTACTGTAGGCAAAAAGTAGTTCTGTGTAGAACTCTTTAGAGACTTTCCACCCCATCAGACCTTTAGGTTGTTTCTCCAAATTGCAATTTGTATTATTCTGTTCTCTTATTTTCTGTTCAATAAACGTAATCTTTTTCACTTCAGGACCAGACTCCTCGCCATTAACAGACTTTTTTCCACAACACCGCCATCTTGTTTAATCTAGGAAACCAGGCAGTTTAAAAAGGGGTCCAACCTGGTAACAGCAAGTTGGACCTGGTCAAGAATTATGTTAGTTTGTGAAAGTAATTTCTTCATTATTATTACTGCCCTGTTTTGATCTAATTTTACAGACATAAACACTATTGAGCAGATAATCAGACAAAAGTCTCAACAATCAGTGACACAAACAAGAGCTCGAGTCATGAGATGAATTGTTTCAGTTAAAGTTATTTGTGTAGTGATTAACTGAGTAAAGTGTGTGTGTGTGTGTTGTTGATGCTCGGTATTCATGTAAAACGGCGAAACGTAACGTGTCAAACTGTCTCAGGTGGAGCTGCAGAGAGGGAAAGTGGTGAAAGATGTGTGATGGTTGTGTGGGTGCAGACCCAGCAGTTAACCTTTAAATGGCCTAATTAAACCACAGAGCCATTAGGAAATCAGTGATTAAATCAGACCTGCTCCATGAGGGGAATGATGGATGTCTTTTTAATAGCTGGTCTGAAGATCAAGCTTTCTTTTATTTAAAAGTTTTTGATGGAAGTGCTTTTCTTTTCCTGCTTGATGTGTAAAACTGAGTAGATTAAGATTTAAAACGCTATGATATAGACTCATATTTTATGTAACCTATAAACTTCACAAATATCCAAAACTTAAAAGGTCTTTTTTTCCCAAAAGCCTGTTAGATGGAGATGGCATTCACACGAGTAGTCCTTAGCTCATATATGAAACGTTTTTTTGACGTAACATCCTCAGATGTAACACTGACATTATGTCACAAAGTGTTACCATTATAACATTTAGTTACATTCAAGCAAAAGGGACAAAAAAGGAAAGAGACCACCTTCTGTGACAAACCAGGATGCTCCATCCTTCATCCACCTTAAAACACATGTAGAGGTTTGTCACACTCTTCAATTAGATGTTAATTCATATTTATTTGTAATGCACCATTTTCTCAGCACACTTTCTACCCAAACCAGTTTGTCATCCAGTCATAATAACAGCCAAGCAAAGGAAAACCATTGGACTGCACTGAATCTTGACTTCGATTCAGTCCTCCATCCTGAGGGTGCACAGGCCGACAGCGACAAGAGGAAAGGAAAAAAACTTCCTTTCAACAGGAGAGAAAAACCTCAGGCTGAATCTGGACGGCCATCTGCGTGGACCAGCTGGAAGTGGAGAGGGTAGGAGAAAGACCCAACAGGCTCTACAAGCTTCAACCAGGCAGACCTGCTGAGAGAAGAGAAATGCTCATAAATCCCAGTCCAAGCTTCGGGAACAAAATATTGTGATCAGTGGGGTTGAGCTGAGCACAGAGATGTAACAGAAGTCCTTCATCTGAGACCAGGAGAAGATCACTGGGAACTCACCGCTGTTGTCTCTGGGCTATCACAACCTCTGCTTTCTGATCAAACCACCACAAACTATTTCCTCAAGAGTTTGACATAAACACACCTGGAGGTGTTTTCTATAAAAAGTTTGGTTACAGCAGTCTTAAAAGATTCTGGTACATATCCTGTCAATAAAGACGCTGATTGATCCAATACAGATGTTTTAAATGGAGGGAAAAACTTCCTCAGTCAGACTTGAGATAGGAGCTGAAGATGTTATCACTCAGAGCTGTGCTGTAGTCGTGTGGGATAGACGGAAAAAAAAGCTCATGGTCAGATGTGGAAGATTTCAGTTGTTTCTGATAGAAATCTTATCAGCCAGACCATGAAGATCTGATGCAGACCCATATTTCCTTGCCTCTAATGAAGATACTCCATGGCTGTGATCGATGTGCACCCTGTTGCCTACATAGTGCTCACGCCATTTTCCAAGGGTGTCTAAATGTCCGGAGAAAAAAAGTAGGGCCCTCAAAATGACCCACAATGCATGTTAAAGTGGTGATCGTCGATGGTAACAACAGGTCAATACAGAACACGATTGTCACAAGAGATAATGAACCCACGGAACAGGTTAGCAGTTTTAACTGTTTGATTGAGCAATCACCAAATAGACCGGATGGCTGATGTCCAAGGTTCTTGGCAGAATCTGGGGAGGCAGGGAATGATCCAGGCAGGCCAGGGCTGTGGATTGTCTCAGGTGAGGTTTACACCTAGAAGAGGCAACGATCCAGCATCGACTGGTGAACAGCTTGGGGCTTATAAGCAGGTGAGGAGCATGATCCCGATTCTGCTCAGCTGTGCAGCCTTAACCACAGGCCACGCCTCCGCCAGACACCACAGGGAGCTACACCCAGGTCGGAAATCCATGACAATGATGCATTGCAGGCCAGAGCTTAAAGTGTTGGAAGTGATACAAACGTCAAAGCAGGTTGAGAAAAAACTAGAGATAATTAATTTTATATTCTTATTTATAAAATAAATATGCAACAAAGAGAATAAAATGTAAAAAATAATGTTTTCACGTGAAGTTGGATTCGGAACGATGTGTGTTTGCTGTGGTGACAGCCTGTCATCATGTGATCTGCGATGAGGATAAAATAGCCCGCTTTGTGTCCAAATTGCCAATAAAGCGAGTGCTTATGTAGCGTGCTAGTGTAGCTCTGTGTGGTAAATGGGGTGTTAGGGAACAGGGTGGACATTCGGACACAGCCAGTGTGATAGCCGTAATATAAAACTTTATTTCCATTGATGTTGGGACGCTGTGTAAAACATGAGTAAAAACAGAAAACAATAATTTGCAATCCTTTAATAATCTATATTCAACTGATGGTTTATAACGCAGCGCCGCCTGACGGCTGAAAGGTTATTGTTGGTTTTTAACCTTGCTGCGTATGCACAGAGATTTCTCCAGATTCTCTGAATCTTTGGACGATATCATGGACTGTAGATGAATTCCCTAAATTCATAAACTATTAGACTCTTTGCTCATGCAGTTGTTCACAGTCTTATAGACCTTGCTCCATCCTTTGTGGATGTTTTATACCCAATCGTGACACCCTGCTGTTATTCTGTTCACCTGTGTAATGATCCAAGCAGGTGTTTAAACATTCCTGGACTTTTGCAAAATAAAAAAGGTTTATTAGTTTGAGCATTAAATATTAACATTAAATATCTTGTCTTTGTATTGAATATATGTTTTAAAAAATGCAAATGATTGCACTATATTTACATTTTACATAAAATCTCAGCTTCATTGGAATGGGGTTGTATATGAAGGTAGGATATCTTCAGTTTAACTTAAGGCAAATACTAGCATTTATGCAAGGATACTTTATTACAGTGAATTAAAGAATACTTCTATCTTAGGCTATATGATAAAGTAAACAATAATATTTTAAAATAACATTTGTATGACAACACACCAAATATCTAAAATTAAACTTATTTTACAACACAGAGATCCAGCTGACGAGGTCCCACAACAACTCAGAAGTACAACTACTGAATATGGACTAGAGGGTCAGAAGAATCTTTGGGCTTGCCATTAACCCCACATTTAAATGATGTGTTGTGTGCATGCACTGAAAGCAGCGATAGGACGAGTTGGAGGGTTGAAATGTTAAGACGGTGTGATGTGTCTGACTGAACCTGCAGTTTTTGGTCCGCCATTGGTCTGCTGCAATTCTAAATTAATGTCCACAATCCATAACGTTATGGATAGCATTGTCCGCTATCCACAATGTCCATTATCCATAACGTGCACTAGCCATGACCTCTGCTAGCTAGAGTTGGCAATACTTGGATTGGATTTACTTGCTTTCAGATTGATCTCAAAATTTGCAGTATGATTGCAATACTTGTTGCTTGAAAACATACAATCATTTTATGATTTTTTTTTTTTTTTTATTGTGTATGATTCTGATCATAAAAGCAATTACAAAGAGTTTGTCATCAAATTAGCTAAATAGCAAAGCCTACTTTTAGTTGGTACTCATTCACATTCTTTGGCTTTTTTTTTTACCTTTAAAGCCCTCTTTAAGAAAATATCAATCTTATCTGTTGCAGGCATTGCAGGTGGTGGGAAACTGGGTAACATAAATTTCTCTCCAATCTAGGGTTGCCACTGTCCCGTAAAATATAGAATTGTCCTTTAATCGACGGACAAATGTTTTGTTCTGGATTGAACCAATATGGTTCCATATTTTATAACTTTCCAACATACTACACGTGTCGGTCACACATCAACACTCAATCTAAAAATAATAATAAAATAAAACACAGAAAATACAACAGTGAGCCAGAGAAATCTTTTCGTAGAGAATCTGTGCAGACATCAGCCCCCTCCCCTCTGCGCCTGCAGGCTGGGCATTCACAGCAGACATAACTCATCTGCTCCTCAGAAGACTTTCTGTCTTTTTAAATGTCTACTTTACCTGATCCTCTACATGCTCAAAATCAAAAGCGCTTGCAAAACAGACGTGAGTGAGAAGAGGAGCGTCCTTCATCCTTGGCTGCAGTGTCAGTGAAGATGTTTATAAGGCAAAATGTACAACGTGTCAGCGACTGTTCAGTCTCACTCAGTGGACTGTTCGACATCTAACAGCATCAGGAGAGCATGGTCGTTTATTTATATGCAGTATTAGCCAATTAAAATGCCATATATAGCCATTTAAAAACAAATTTTTAATGGATGAAAAGTTAATAAATACATATGTATCTTTAGGTAAATGGCAAGTATCTCTCTCTCTCTATATATATATATATATTACTACATTAAAATGTTTAGAGCTTGACGTGTTTTTTTTTTTTTTTTGTCAATATATTGAATGATCACTTAAACACTTGATTTCTTTAAAAAAAATCTATTGTTAAACTGCGATGACAACATGACTTCCCCTCAAGTCATGAGACAGGCAGCAATACAGTCCAACACAGGGGTCGGCATCCCAAAATGTTGAAAGAGCCATGTTGGACCTAAAAAACAAAAACCAAATATGTCTGGAGCCGCAAAAAATTAAAAGCCTAATATAAGCCTTATCATGAAGGCAACACATGCTTTATGTATCTAAATTAGCTATATTAGCCTACTATCAAAATGACTAAGTTGGCTACAAATACATAATGAGCCTTAATGATAAAATGTTTATTTTCTCTGCAGCGCATCCTGTAGAGAATGACGCACCACGATTACTCTGTTGTACGATGCCGTCTCATGTTTAACTTCATTACTATATTAATGAGTTATGTTTCATTGCTTTGATGAAATTAAAGAAAAGAAATCTGATTTTTGATGTCATTTTTATTTTGAGGATTCGAAAAAAACAACAAATGGAACGTGCATAACGCGCCCCTTATCTGGGCAACAAACAGAGAGCAATAAAACACAGCCTGCATTTATAAAAAATAAACCAGCAGTCTTTTAAAAAGGTAAAGTATATCAAATCAAATTAATACAGTTTGATTTCTGTGCAAATGTCAAGTAAGTCGGTGCGAGGGTAAAACGCAGCAGCATCCTCTTCTCTTTAGACACGCAACCAACGCAGCTATCCTCCGACCTGAGCACCGTTACCACGTGTCATTCCACATATATACTGACAATAATCAGAAATCATTTTATAAAAACATCCACTTTGTTACTCAGTCTGTGTCTATGAAGGATGATGTTCTTACCCGTTTAATGTGACTTCTGTTGTCGGACATCACTGGTCAGCTTCTCAACATGTAAGATGTAACTTGTGCTGAATTAATGTCCCTGATTTGCTGATCGGTGATGTTGCCGCCATTTTAATGGTCCTTTCCTTCGCTGTCTTAGCGGAGAGGGCTTTGATTTTCTGTATGATCTCTGTTTTCTTTCTGAAGTCTGGAAATGCGTGTTCTGATATGCTGATGACGGACTCCTTCATGTAGTCACCATCTGTGAACGGTTTTCTACGCTTTATTATCTCCCGGGTTGCAACTAAACTTGCAGCAGTCGTGGAGTTTGGAGATGCAATCCACTTAAATCTATGTTTGCGCTTCTCTAATTTCTCCAGAAGAAATGCAATCACACTTTTTCTGCAAATGTAGCATGCTTTCCCTGGAAATGTCTTTCCACATGACTCTTTTTGTTATTTGACAACTTCTCGCTACAGAGCAAACATTCAGGCAATCCTTCCGCATTGGCAATGAATGCAAATGATTCGGTCCAAGAAACGTTGAATCCTCTGTTCTCCTCGGTTATTTTTCTCTTTTTCCCTTTGGGATCCATGTCCCATCACACAGCCCCGGTTTGTTTACAACGCCACCTGCCTGACATCCCGCCCTGCTGATAGGCTACGTGTGTCGCAGGCTATGACGCAAATCTTCCTTGACAGAAATGTTGAAATTTAATATTTATTCTACACATTTTTACAGCATTGGAAGACGACAAGAATGTTTGTGTCATGTTTGTCCTTCTACAGAACCAGATCAAAACAAAATGATATTTTCCTCCCCCATCTTTTTCCGTTTTCAAACATTTTTGAAAAAGCTCCAGGGAGCCACTAGGCAGCGCTAAAGAGCCGCATGCGGCTCCAGAGCCGCGGGTTGCCGACCCCTGGTCCAGCATGTAAGGAGTAGCTGTGCATTTCATGGTTTTAATGCACGGCGCGCGGCGTCCCACCATGGTCCCACACAGTAAACATTTTATAACAAATGTTTATTTGTTTGTTTCACAACTTGCTAAATATGCTAAAGTAGGGGAACTATTTAATTTTAGCCTTGATGTAGTTTTTATGCTTAAACTGTTATACAGTGGGTTTCTCTCATTAACCTGTCAAAAGCCATCTGATCTGAGCCGGATGATTAACGTGTTGCTATGTTGACGCTCGTAGCAGAATAAGACGGTAATCTAACTTGCTGAACTATTAGTGACCAAACTATTAGTACATAAATTATATGAATTTGTCATCCTCCCCTCTGTTACTACAGGTAAAGTGACACAGGTGTTATTTTTTGTAAATTCAATGTTACACACAGAAACCTGTAAGTTCCACCAGTGCTGTTTCCATGGAACTCATATTAACTAGGTTAATTAATTACACAGTCGCTGAGTTTTGTGCATACGGCACTTTATTATATACATTATTTTCCTCACGATAGTAGAGATCCATGTAATCACAGCTTTGTTGCCTAATTGGCTAAACTTTAAATCCAACAATGTTGCACAACAAAGAATATATTCATTCCTAATAAAGCACTGTAATCTATAAATTTGATTAATTGATTAGTTGATCACTCCTTGAGACAATAGCACAGACCGTACCACCGATGTGGGCGCCCCACCACCTGCATTGGGCTCCGGTGGGCGTCTCTTATTTTAATTTCTGAAAGGTGGTAACCATCATGTCATCATATAACTGAACAGTCCTGTATGCTCACTCAAGCTGTGGGAATACAGTTCAGTACAAATATACAGGTTGCATCTTTATTGTTCTAAATGATCCTTTGTTCAGCTGAAGTCGCCGAACAAAGAGCTCCACACATCCAGCCAGACACTCTTCTACAAACAGCTGCTCCAACATTATTTTCCATGTGTGTTTGTTTGCCAGCTTAGTGGTTTGTTTCAGAAAACATCCCGCGCATGGAGAGACACCACTCTCTGGGGTTTGGGAACATAAGATGATAATCCCCGTCATGTTGCTGACACATTTAACTCTGCCAAATGCTTCTCACAGGCAACAAGTGCTGAGAGGATAATTAACTAAACAGTCTTTTCAGGAGGATGCTACAAGGGCAGCCGGGGTGTCATCACACTGTTTAGTAACAAATTGATCCAGCCTGACTCAACACAGCGCTGTGGCTGTCACAGAGAGAAATATCTGCTAAATCTGCTGCAAACAGGAGGTGTCTTCTGGATGTGTTCATTCCCAGACAACATGTACAACCTGGAGGGATAAACACAGCTAGCGGAGTGTGTTCCATTATTTTCTCTCTCTGTTTATTCAACATTCAGATGTCTATCTCTGTTCCTGTTGTTCATGCATGCAGATTTCTGATGATGCTCTTTCTGTCTCAGAAATAATCCATCAGGACTCCGTTGTGCTGTCTTTGTTTTGTTTTAGGCAGCAGTGCAGCACGCTGGAAGCTCCCCATATTCCTGCTCATGAATGTTAATGACAAAATCATTTTCACTCGCTGGCTCGTTTCATGGCAGCCAGTGTGACAGAGCATGTAGTAAAATCCTGTCACCAACACAACTCCGCTGCCTGCTCAGGAAGCAGGAGAGGATGACAAACATGAGTCTTTACTAAAAGCTGCATCAGTGTTACTCTAAGATCCAACATGGACGCTCTGACTGTACCTGCTGCGTACTCTTCTGTAACACACAGTAAGCACTCTGTGTTTCCATCACATCGAGAACTAAATATCACAAAAAAAAGGCTAATTAAAACGCATCCATTTTGAAAAAAAAAGTCAGACATCAATAAAATGTTTTTATGCTTTCATGAGGTGGTTTTTCTGACATTTTGATGTAGAAACAAACGTGTAACGGAAACACCTTTTTTTGCATTTACGTGTCGCAATGTAGGGGGTCATGACCAGTTAATTTCCAGTAAAGATGCTGCAGTGTGGAAACAGTCAATTACAGAGTTGTAGAAAAGAAAACGAGGGAGAAAAGCTTTGAAAAGCTGCAGCAAGTAGAAAACCCTAAATTAACGCTACGTGGCTACCTTACAAACGCCACAATTTTCGTAGAATCTCGCAAGAGTAAAGAGATTTTGTGAGACTTAAGGCTAATATGCTGAACATTGTTCAAAGGAAACACCCGCAAATCGCAATTGTTTGCTGAAACTTACAAATATTGCTTTTATTTTACAAAGACACCGGACAGCCAAAAAGAAACAGTCAAGAGACGGGTGGGAGGAGGGGGTCCGGAGGAAGGACCAGGGCGAAAAAAAACGAGTCCAGGAGGCCAAGGCGGCAGGAGACTAGTTATGGGAGAATGGCCAGGAGGCGGAGACGGGGGCTCAGGAGCCACCTCCTTGGACACTGGAGACGGTGGAGGAGGATCGACCTCCTCGGACACAGGAGCAGCCGGTGCCGGCGGAGGAGGAGTGACCTACCCATCGGGCTCAGGGGCCGGTGGAGGAGTCCCGACTTGGGACCTCCTCTGGAAGATGGGTCGGAGGAGGAGCATCCATTTCCTGAACCCCCTCGGGATCTGCAGCTCCGGACAGGATCTGGGCGCTGGCACACAGGTGGTGTGGACCAGGACTGGTACACGGGCGACGTGTTAGTGTCCACAAAGTCAGTGCATATACTTTAATAGTCCTGTCAAAACAATATTACAATAATGGTGTAATAGTGCACAGACTACATAGGCTACGAAGTGTTCTGCTTAGTCTGCACACTCTTACAAACAGAATAAGAAGGGCTACATTAGTTTACCCCCTTTTACCTGAGTGGCTGGTTTTCCCGGCGTGGCGAGACAGTCTAGTGTCTTCTCCTTACTTGCCTGTGTTCCCAGAGTTTTAGTTTTGGTGAAATAAATTGCATGTGTGTGACCCACACTGACTGTAGTATAATTAAAGCCTCTATGTGCTCCTCAAAGGCTACATTTATTTGTCATTTTAACATGTTTGCCACATTTGCAGCTCTGGTGTGGACTAGTATGGCCAAACTTTCAGCCTTGAATGTTTTCTTGAGATGCTATAGAGGCAATGATGGGTGGCACATGCTTGCATTGTTTCCCAGTCTGAGGGATTGAACAACCCCAGCTGAAGGTTACCTGTGTGATCCAGTACTCACCTCTGGAAAGAGAATTTCAAAGCATCGCTCAAAATCACGAGCATGATTCTCATACTTCTCTCAAGCACTCCTCCATACCTCCTCATATTGTCTTATCAGGGACCCCCCAACCTTAGAAACATGTTAGTAAGAGCTCATCATCCACCTGTAACACTTTTACAGTCTGTTCCCTCTGGAAATTACAGAAATTACAGACATGCAACCTGCAATTTTACACATAAAACTTTCATCACTAAGGATGCATTCACATCAGGATAGTCCGCTAGGCTCAGTCCAGTTGGGGGCTCAGTTGTAGGGAGATGTATGCAGATTCATGCAGACCAAAACCACGTTCGTGCTGCACTGGTCAAACGAGTCAAACCATTAGAAAAATATATGCCAGGGTGGTAGTATCCAGAATGTTGTTCTTGTTCTGGATGGTAGTATCCAGAATGTTGTTCCTGTTCTGGATGGTAGTATCCAGAATGTTGTTCCTGTTCTGGATGGTAGTATCCAGAATGTTGTTCCTGTTCTGGATGGTAGTATCCAGAATGTTGTTCCTGTTCTGGATGGTGGTATCCAGAATGTTGTTCCTGTTCTGGATGGTAGTATCCAGAACGTGGTTCCTGTTCTGGATGGTAGTATCCAGAATGTTGTTCCTGTTCTTGATGGTAGTATCCAGAATGTTGTTCCTGTTCTGGATGGTAGTATCCAGAATGTTGTTCCTGTTCTGGATGGTAGTATCCAGAATGTTGTTCCTGTTCTGGATGGTGGTATCCAGAATGTTGTTCCTGTTCTGGATGGTAGTATCCAGAATGTTGTTCCTGTTCTGGATGGTAGTATCCAGACTGTTGTTCCTGTTCTGGATGGTAGTATCCAGAACGTTGTTCCTGTTCTGGATGGTAGTATCCAGAATGTTGTTCCTGTTCTGGATGGTAGTATCCAGAATGTTGTTCCTGTTCTGGATGGTAGTATCCAGAATGTTGTTCCTGTTCTGGATGGTAGTATCCAGAACGTTGTTCCTGTTCTGGACGGTAGTATCCAGAACGTGGTTCCTGTTCTGGATGGTAGTATCCAGACTGTTGTTCCTGTTCTGGATGGTAGTATCCAGAATGTTGTTCCTGTTCTGGATGGTAGTATCCAGAATGTTGTTCCTGTTCTGGATGGTAGTATCCAGACTGTTGTTCCTGTTCTGGATGGTAGTATCCAGACTGTTGTTCCTGTTCTGGATGGTAGTTTCTAGAATGTTGTTCCTGTTCTGGATGGTAGTATCCAGACTGTTGTTCCTGTTCTGGATGGTAGTATCCAGACTGTTGTTCCTGTTCTGGATGGTAGTTTCTAGAATGTTGTTCCTGTTCTGGATGGTAGTATCCAGAATGTTGTTCCTGTTCTGGATGGTAGTATCCAGAATGTTCCTGTTCTGGATGGTAGTATCCAGACTGTTGCTCCTGTTCTGGATGGTAGTATCCAGAATGTTGTTCCTGTTCTGGATGGTAGTATCCAGAATGTTGTTCCTGTTCTGGATGGTAGTATCCAGAATGTTGTTCCTGTTCTGGATGGTAGTATCCAGAATGTTGTTCCTGTTCTGGATGGTGGTATCCAGAATGTTGTTCCTGTTCTGGATGGTAGTATCCAGAATGTTGTTCCTGTTCTGGATGGTAGTATCCAGAATGTTGTTCCTGTTCTGGATGGTAGTATCCAGAATGTTGTTCCTGTCCTGGATGGTAGTATCCAGATTGTTGTTCCTGTTCTGGATGGTAGTATCCAGAATGTTGTTCCTGTTCTGGATGGTAGTTTCTAGAATGTTGTTCCTGTTCTGGATGGTAGTATCCAGAATGTTGTTCCTGTTCTGGATGGTAGTATCCAGAATGTTCCTGTTCTGGATGGTAGTATCCAGACTGTTGCTCCTGTTCTGGATGGTAGTATCCAGAATGTTGTTCCTGTTCTGGATGGTAGTATCCAGAATGTTGTTCCTGTTCTGGATGGTAGTATCCAGAATGTTGTTCCTGTTCTGGATGGTAGTATCCAGAATGTTGTTCCTGTTCTGGATGGTGGTATCCAGAATGTTGTTCCTGTCCTGGATGGTAGTATCCAGAATGTTGTTCCTGTTCTGGATGGTAGTATCCAGAATGTTGTTCCTGTCCTGGATGGTAGTATCCAGAATGTTGTTCCTGTTCTGGATGGTAGTATCCAGAATGTTGTTCCTGTCCTGGATGGTAGTATCCAGAATGTTGTTCCTGTTCTGGATGGTAGTATCCAGACTGTTGTTCCTTTTCTGGATGGTAGTATCCAGAATGTTGTTCTTGTTCTGGATGGTAGTATCCAGAACGTTGTTCCTGTTCTGGACGGTAGTATCCAGAACGTTGTTCCTGTTCTGGATGGTAGTATCCAGAATGTTGTTCCTGTTCTGGATGGTAGTATCCAGAATGTTGTTCCTGTTCTGGATGGTAGTATCCAGAATGTTGTTCCTGTTCTGGATGGTAGTATCCAGAATGTTGTTCCTGTTCTGGATGGTAGTATCCAGAATGTTGTTCCTGTTCTGGATGGTAGTATCCAGAATGTTGTTCCTGTTCTTGATGGTAGTATCCAGACTGTTGTTCCTGTTCTGGATGGTAGTATCCAGAATGTTGTTCCTGTTCTGGATGGTAGTATCCAGACTGTTGTTCCTTTTCTGGATGGTAGTATCCAGAATGTTGTTCTTGTTCTGGATGGTAGTATCCAGAACGTTGTTCCTTTTCTGGACGGTAGTATCCAGAACGTTGTTCCTGTTCTGGATGGTAGTATCCAGAATGTTCCTGTTCTGGATGGTAGCATCCAGACTGTTGTTCCTGTTCTGGATGGTAGTATCCAGAAGTATCCAGAATGTTCCTGTTCTGGATGGTAGTATCCAGAACGTTGTTATGATAGATTAGATAGATAATAGTTAGACAAGCATTCTGGATACACACTCTAGACACTTCCACTCCATGTAAACTCTATGTAAGACACAATGTGAACTCCATGTACTTCATGTAGGGCTACATGTAGCACTCAGTAGGATTCCACGTAGGACTTCATATAGATCGCCATGTAGGATTTCATGTAGGACTCCATGTGGGAGTTCAGGTGGAACACCATGTAAATTCCATGAAGGATTTTATGTGACTCCATGTAGACCCCGTGTAGGACATCATGTAGGACTGAACTGTGGGCTCCGTTAGCATGCTGGATATTACAGTTCTTGACATTACAATTTGAAAAACAACCTTAAAGACAAGGCCCTCATGTTCAGAAGAACTGGCTCCAGCAGAACCAGAACCAGGAGGGAAACCATCTTCCTGGACCTGCCAACAGGCAAACCGAAGCTGATGTGCATCAAAAAGTCACCACATGAAGGTTTTGCATTTGAAACATGGTCACATGTAATGAAAATGATCCAAATGAAAAATAAACCATTCTGTGACATCAAGCAGCAGGTCATGTTAGTGATTGTTATGTTGCAGGTCATGTTGTGTAAACACAACATGCTGATAAGAGGCTGATAGACAGCAAATGGTTGGAGAAGCAAAAAGCAAAATCACCTCACCATAATGTTAGCTGTTTACTGGCTGTAAAAACAACAACAACACACAGCAGAAGAGCATCTCTGAGTCAAACTGTTGCTCATTTAGCTCTGGCAGTTCTCCGCTTCGGAAATGTGTTCATCCATTTCTGTCCCTTTATTTAACCATCAACTCCCTCGCAAACTGAGGTAAGTCGGATCCTGGTTGTCTTCAGGTGGACGGTCTGTTCCATTCTCCAACATTTCGTTCAGAAAATACACGCTGCCATCGCTCGCTTGCTGCAGTCATGTAGATGGAGAGAAGAGAGGAGGCGATGAGTCACATGACCCTACGGCTGGTAAACACGGAGCTGGACATCAGCATAAAGAGATGGTGTGTTACGACATGCAATACTCTACATGAAATTACACCTTTAGAGACATTGTTCTAACTCCTTCAGGGCAGAAATGATGAATTTATACTTACTGCTATTTAAATTGTGTGTATTTAACTCTTTAAGTTCCTGCTCTTATGTCTGGTAGAGGTACATTTCTTTAAAAACTTGTAGAAATTAACCTTCCTGAGTATCTCTACTAGTTTGTTTGGGTGTGTAAAACCCAAACTAAGTGGTATAACACTATTTTTTCCACTGTTATCACATTATATCAGAACACAGCATATCAGCACACACACCTCCTACCAGGTGTAATGCAGTGGTAGAAAGGTGTGTGTTCTGCAGCCTCTGGACCTCAGCAGGAGGACTGCTGTCTTTTTTTCTTCCCATTGTTGTGCTTTTATGTAATTAATAATCTATTCATGAGAAAAATGGTACAAGAAGTATCCTTGTGTTCATTCAAGACGAGTTGAATACCTTATCAAAATGGATTGTAATGTTATTTTAGAGAAAGCCTTCAGAACCTGCAGAAGAAGCAATCACAAACTGAAAACACACACTTCTAAAAGCATTTGATTACAACTGCCTGCTGCGTTCAGGAGAATCTCACCGCTTCAGAAAGACAAGAGTATTGATTGTATGAATAATAGCCATCCTGTCAGGAGCGAGGACTTCAGGTGTTTTACAGCTTCAGATCTCCTCCACACTCAGGTGGCATTTTTGTTTTCAGAAAACTCAAAAGAAAAGCAATTTGCAGGATGGAAATGTCTGATCTGAATGGCCGTTACAGTCTGCTGGCTTCAAAGCACCAGTTTCCCTCAAACCAGGGGTCTCCACCGTCTTTCAAGCCAAGGACCCTCACATGAAACAGAGATGGAGCAGAGACCATCATACTGCTGAACGATGTGTTCATCATCAGTTGCATCTTTTACCAGCAGCTAAAGTCCAGTTCTGAAGCATCACTCAGTGCAGTGTGTTCAAACACATGTGGTACTTCACCGCCATCTGATTCCCTAAACATTCAGCCAAACTTTATATGACGACCTGCAGATTGGTTCAGGTCTCCTCAGATATCAGCAGCTAAACCGTCAGATACAAGCTCACGGCTGGTTTCTGATGACACATTTCTCTTGTGTTTGTGGAGAATTTTGGTCGACTTATAAAACTGCTTCCTGTCACAACGATGTCCGTATCCACCACAGCGGTGGGCTGTGGTGGATAAGAGCCGCAGTGCTTCAGCAGGAACATGTTGATCTGGAGGCAGGAGGTTGATCAGGGAACTGGTCCCCACCTTGAAAGCTCCTGGGTGTAGCTGAATGTGTGCCCCTACGATGGAAAGAAAGCCTCTTCTGCTCCGTTTGTCCGTCCCTGTGCGCCACGTCTGTTCATCCTGTTTTATGTACATCTGGACCTCACAGACGTGTTCTGTACCTAAACCCTTCTGCGTTTCAGTAAATCAGGGTGCCCAAAGTAAGTCCTGCAGGTTTTCATTGTATTTCTGCTCCAACACACCTGCCTCAGATAATATGGATCTAACAGCCTATGAAATGTTGCACAGTGACTCATTCATTAGAGTCAGGTGTGTTGGAGCAGGGATGCATTGAAAACTCACAGGATTGTGGCCCTCGAGGACCGGAGCTGGACTCCCCTGGTGTAAACCATCAGCCGGGTTTTAAAAGTCTATCTCGTTACTGACTGGAAACCAGTTTAAACTGGGAAGCAGCATAAAGATGTTAAAACTGGTGTAATGTGTTCAGATCCCATAGTCTGGTTTCAGCTCCAGCAGCATCTGGATGAGCAACAGATGTTCTTTTTAGGAAGTCCTGTTAAAGGACCGTTCCAGTAATCCAGTCTACTGGTTTTACTGGGAGGTCCAGTTGGTTTTTAGGGATAAATACATCCATTTGCTGATGAAAAAAGGATCATGATTGTTCCTGACTCCGTTCTGGTTCAGTCGGGTTGTATCTGAGGTAATGAGGTAATAATAATGTTCACGCATACAGAACTGCAGAACAATGGATTTATGGAACACCGTCTTCAGGATGATGGATTTGTTTCATACTGGAATTCTGGATTTAGGATTTTCTGTTTGATCCTCATCCACCTACGACCGCTCTGTTGCCTTGGAAACATGCAAAGCTTTGATTGTCTCCTGTGTGACATCCAGGAAGCGACTGAGGACCAAGCAAGACGTAAGAGTTCAGTCCCCACCGCGCTGCGGTCTGTTCATGTTTTTTGCGGCGGGCACATCTGACGTCTCTTCTCGCTCTACTTTTTGCAGGGTTGTCATGGTGAAGTCTTAAGGTCTGGTACAACATCTGGCTGGTGAACCTGGGTGATCTGCTTTTAGCAGCTCCATCAATGTTTTGGCCAATGAGGGAAAATTCTTTATATGTTTGCAGATAAAATGGTTGATACGAGCCGCTTAATAACTGACTGTTGGAAGGTCTGCTGTAGAAAACACTTTCATTTCCATGTAGTCAAAGAATCCATCAATTCCTTTCACAGCTTTAAAACCTCAGGTCAGCTCCAAGCTCGCAGGTCCCAGAACAGGCTCGGGAGAAGGACCATGGCCTCCATTTCATAGACTCAAACTGGCAAAGGGCTTTCATCTCCACCACAAAGATTTCTGTCTGCAAACGCCATGTGGAGAAGGGTGATTGTCTCTGTTCCTGTGTGAAACTCCAAAACTACTGGGGTCTTTGTTCTGGTTTTCTACGTTTAACTCACCTGTTGAACTGGACTCTTTATGTCCTACACTTGGACAGATGGACGAACAGAAGATATGAATCCAGACTTAAAACTCACATTTTCTTTGCATTCTCTGTAATTCCATCATCCTGTGTTTTTATGCTTGGATCCTTATTTCTTCCTGTTTCTATTCTGGTTGTTTTCTTCTTTTTGCCTTTACCGAGAAGCCTCGTCGAATGACCTGAAAAGCACTTCTAATAATCATGGATTCTAACTTCTGACCTTTGCTGCTTATATTCTCAGGTGGGCCGGCTGGAAGAAGGAAGAAATTCCAGGAAAACATGATACCAGACTGCACTCCTGCTGAATACACAACATCCATGCTCCAGGTTTTGTGCAGTCCGGTCTGTACTCTCCTTTCTGCTGCAGGTCCTCCAAACCAGCTCAGCTTTTTCCATTTTACTTTCACCTCTGACTCTGATTCCTGATGGGCAACATTTTGATTTAGCCTGCCTTATTTATATGCATCAGAGCTTTGCATTGCCGGTCATGTTTATTTCTTCTTTTCTCTCCTTTTTATTGTTGTTAGTTTTCCTGTTTCAGTTGGAAAAAAAAGAAGAAAATGGCAACGAGTGACTCGTTTCTGACCAGTTTTAGAGACTTTCAGTTGTACAGTGAGGAATTTTATCATCACAAAGTAATGTTTGTTCCTCAGCTGTCTAAACTAGCATGAAGTGAGAGGCTAACCTGACACAGCGTCTTTGCTTCAGGCGTGTGAGGAGTCTGAGGCGCTGCTTGCCAGCCGCCATACCAGAGAAATACCAAGCGTTCTCACTGGCCAACACACGAGTCTTGATTCAGGAAATACGTGAGAGTGTGATCATTAAAATGAAGGTAAACTCTCTGTCTATCAAGTAAAAAAAAAAGCAGAAAAACACTAAGAGTAAAAAAGAGAGGGGGGGGGTGTAAGTGGTGCAGACCACACAAGCTAATTTAGCTCCGAACAGCTCAGTCTGGCAACCCGGTCAGTTCCTGGGTGTCACAGGGCTAAAATAAAAACAAAGAACTCAGACAATACTTTTACTTTAGTCATCAAATTACTGCTGCGTCCAGTTACCCCTCACTGTCAAGCCTAAAGTAAAGAAATTATTAAATATCGAGGCAAGAAATTTTGATAATGTGCAATTGAGGTGTGAAGTCTGGCAGAGCCGTTTAGAAACTTTGGACTTGCTGATAATATTAAATATTATTGTTAAAAGGAGAGAATATACAGTATAAGGGTGATGGAAGCTGTTTGAGGTCCCAGGTGAAGTGTTCAGGGTCCCAAGAGACTCCAGAGTCGCCTGAGAGTTCAGAGTCAAACTTGTTTCACACACCTAACAACAGGAAGAGCATCTTTTACCTCCAAGATTACTGATAAAATCCCTATAATTTATTATGCTTGTCATGATGTGGTTTGTGCTGTGCCTAAGTTTCAGGTTTCCTGTTTTTTTTTTTTGTTTTTCCTGTTTGGTTCTCTTGTTTGTTGTTGAGCTTTATTGATTTCCTGTTCATTGAGTTCACCTGGTATTGTTTCAGTTTATTCCGTACACCTGTTTCTTGTTTGGTTCCCCGGTGTATTTATACCCCTCTGTTTTAGTTCTTGGTTGCTGGATCATTTTGTTTGTTGTGCTTTGTTTGTATAAGTCCCCTGAGTCCCTCCGTTGGATTAAATCAGTTTGAATCTGCATCCCTGTTTCCCTCATCTCTACATTTGGGTCCACACCTTCACCATCCTTCACCTCCACTCGTGACAGAATGATCCAGCCAGACACGGACCCAGCAGAGATGGACCCAGAGGAGATGGAGTTCCTGGTAGTCCATATAGCAACCAAGGACTTTATTGATTTTACGGCCGGTCACTACCCCATGCAGCTGGGAGCTGCCAAGAGGTTTGTGGAAGTAGTGACCGCTAACCCCTGGTGTCTGGAGCAGGATGGGATGGACGAACTGTTGGAGCAGGCCAAACGGTACGTGGCAGTTTTTTCGCCTAGCCCCAGGTCTTTCCTTGTCTCTGGGGTCAGGTTACTACCCACGTCTCCAGTGTCCCCCGCCAGCTCCGAGGCCCTGGATAAGCGGCAGAAGATGGATGGATGGATGGATGGATGGATGGATGGATGGATTTATTCTTACAATCAAGTAACAGTAAGATTGAATTGAACATGCAGTTGCAGATCTCTGGGTGTTCTCTCTAGGAAGCAGACAGAATGTGTTTCAGGTCAAGACCTAACTAACCACAGCTCTGATGCTTTATCCAGGTTCTGCTTCAACGACCACCCGGCTACACTGAAGATCTGAACTCATACTACATAACACAGACTTAGAGTACACCTAGCATATCCATGTTACTATGAATCATCTCTACCACTATGCAGGTCCTGGAATGCCGTTTGACAGTCCCACTGATCGGCAGCCTACAGGTCTTTGCGAACGCTACCAGTCAGAAACTAGGCGTAGTCAGAAAAACTAGGCGTAGTCAGAGAAACTAGACGTAGTCAGAGAAACTAGACGTAGTCAGAGAAACTAGACGTAGTCAGAGAAACTAGGCGTAGTCAGAGAAACTAGACGTAGTCAGAGAAACTAGGCGTAGTCAGAGAAACTAGGCGTAGTCAGAGAAACTAGACGTAGTCAGAGAAACTAGACGTAGTCAGAGAAACTAGACGTAGTCAGAGAAACTAGGCGTAGTCAGAGAAACTAAACTAGACGTAGTCAGAGAAACTAGACGTAGTCAGAGAGACTACACGTAGTCAGAGAAACTAGGCGTAGTCAGAGAAACTAAACTAGACGTAGTCAGAGAAATTAGGCGTAGTCAGAGAAACTAGACGTAGTCAGAGAAACTAGACGTAGTCAGAGAAACTAAACTAGACGTAGTCAGAAAAACTAGACGTAGTCAGAGAAACTAGACGTAGTCAGAGAAACTAGGCGTAGTCAAAGAAACTAGACGTAGTCAGAGAAACTAGACGTAGTCAGAGAAACTAGGTGTAGTCAAAGAAACTAGACGTAGTCAGAGAAACTAGACGTAGTCAGAGAAACTAGACGTAGTCAGAGAAACTAAACTAGACGTAGTCAGACAAAGTAGGCGTAGTCAGAGAAACTAAACTAGACGTAGTCAGAAAAACTAGACGTAGTCAGAGAAACTAGACGTAGTCAGAGAAACTAGGCGTAGTCAAAGAAACTAGACGTAGTCAGAGAAACTAGACGTAGTCAGAGAAACTAGGCGTAGTCAGAGAAACTAGGCGTAGTCAGAGAAACTAGACGTAGTCAGAGAAACTAGGCGTAGTCAGAGAAACTAGGCGTAGTCAGAGAAACTAGACGTAGTCAGAAAAACTAGACGTAGTCAGAGAAACTAGGCGTAGTCAGAGAAACTAGACGTAGTCAGAGAAACTAGGCGTAGTCAGAGAAACTAAACTAGACGTAGTCAGAGAAACTAGACGTAGTCAGAGAGACTACACGTAGTCAGAGAAACTAGGCGTAGTCAGAGAAACTAGACGTAGTCAAAGAAACTAGACGTAGTCAGAGAAACTAGGCGTAGTCAGACAAACTAGACGTAGTCAAAGAAACTAGGCGTAGTCAGAGAAACTAGACGTAGTCAGAGAAACTAGGCGTAGTCAGAGAAACTAGGCGTAGTCAGAGAAAGTAGACGTAGCCAGAGAAACTAGACGTAGTCGAAGAAACTAAACTAGACGTAGTCAGAGAAACTAGGCGTAGTCAGAGAGACTAGACGTAGTCAGAGAAACTAGGCGTAGTCAGAGAGACTAGACGTAGTCAGACAAACTAGGCGTAGTCAGAGAGACTAGACGTAGTCAGAGAAACTAGGCGTAGTCAGAGAGACTGGACGTAGTCAGAGAAACTAGGCGTAGTCAGAGAAACTAGGCGTAGTCAGAGAAACTAGGCGTAGTCAGAGAAACTAGACGTAGTCAGAGAAACTAGACGTAGTCGAAGAAACTAGACGTAGTCAGAGAAACTAAACTAGACGTAGTCAGAGAAACTAGACGTAGTCAGAGAAACTAGACGTAGTTAGAGAAACTAGACGTAGTCAGAGAAACTAAACTAGACGTAGTCAGAGAAACTAGGCGTAGTCAGAGAAACTAGGCGTAGTCAGAGAAACTAGGCGTAGTCAGAGAAACTAGGCGTAGTCAGAGAAACTAATCTAGACGTAGTCAGAGAAACTAGGCGTAGTCAGAGAAACTAGACGTAGTCAGAGAGACTAGACGTCGTCAGAGAAACTAGGCGTAGTCAGAAAAACTAATCTAGACGTAGTCAGAGAAACTAATCTAGACGTAGTCAGAGAAACTAGGCGTAGTCAGAGAAACTAGGCGTAGTCAGAGAAACTAGGCGTAGTCAGAGAAACTAAACTAGACGTAGTCAGAGAAACTAGACGTAGTCAGAGAAACTAAACTAGACGTAGTCAGAGAGACTAGGCGTAGTCAGAGAGACTAGGCGTAGTCAGAGAAACAAGGCGTAGTCAGATAAACTAGACGTAGTCAGAGAAACTAGACGTAGTCAGAGAAACTAGGCGTAGTCAGAGAGACTAGACGTAGTCCGAGAAACTAGACGTAGTCAGAGAAACTAGACGTAGTCAGAGAAACTAAACTAGACGTAGTCAGAGAAACTAAACTAGACGTAGTCAGAGAAACTAGGCGTCGTCAGAGAAACTAGACGTAGTCAGAGAAACTAGGCGTAGTCAGAGAAACTAGACGTAGTCAGAGAAACTAAACTAGACGTAGTCAGAGAAACTAAACTAGACGTAGTCAGAGAAACTAGGCGTAGTCAGAGAAACTAGACGTAGTCCGAGAAACTAGACGTAGTCAGAGAAACTAGACGTAGTCAGAGAAACTAAACTAGACGTAGTCAGAGAAACTAAACTAGACGTAGTCAGAGAAACTAGGCGTAGTCAGAGAAACTAGACGTAGTCAGAGAAACTAGGCGTAGTCAGAGAGACTAGACGTAGTCAGAGAGACTAGACGTAGTCAGAGATACTAGACGTAGTCGGAGAAACTAGGCGTAGTCAGAGAAACTAGACGTAGTCAGAGAAACTAGGCGTAGTCAGAGAGACTGGACGTAGTCAGAGAAACTAGGCGTAGTCAGAGAGACTAGAAGTAGTCAGAGAAACTAGGCGTAGTCAGAGAGACTAGACGTAGTCAGAGAAACTAGGCGTAGTCAGAGAGACTGGACGTAGTCAGAGAAACTAGGCGTAGTCAGAGAAACTAGGCGTAGTCAGAGAGACTAGACGTAGTCAGAGAAACTAGGCGTAGTCAGAGAAACTAGACGTAGTCAGAGAAACTAGGCGTAGTCAGAGAAACTAGGCGTAGTCAGAGAAACTAGACGTAGTCGAAGAAACTAAACTAGACGTAGTCAGAGACACTAGGCGTAGTCAGAGAGACTAGACGTAGTCAGAGAGACTAGACGTAGTCAGAGAGACTAGACGTAGTCAGAGAGACTAGACGTAGTCAGAGAAACTAGACGTAGTCGAAGAAACTAGACGTAGTCAGAGAAACTAAACTAGACGTAGTCAGAGAGACTAGACGTAGTCAGAGAAACTAGACGTAGTCAGAGAAACTAAACTAGACGTAGTCAGAGAAACTAGGCGTAGTCAGAGTAGTCAGAGAAACTAGGCGTAGTCAGAGAAACTAGACGTAGTCAGAGAAACTAGGCGTAGTCAGAGAGACTAGACGTAGTCAGAGAAACTAGACGTAGTCAGAGAAACTAAACTAGACGTAGTCAGAGAAACTAGGCGTAGTCAGAGAAACTAGACGTAGTCAGAGAAACTAGGCGTAGTCAGAGAGACTAGACGTAGTCAGAGAGACTAGACGTAGTCAGAGAAACTAGACGTAGTCAGAGAAACTAGGCGTAGTCAGAGAAACTAGACGTAGTCAGAGAAACTAGACGTAGTCAGAGAAAGTAGGCGTAGTCAGAGAAACTAAACTAGACGTAGTCAGAGAAACTAGGCGTAGTCAGACAGACTAGACGTCGTCAGAAAAACTAGGCGTAGTCAGAGAAACTAAACTAGACGTAGTCAGAGAAACTAGGCGTAGTCAGATAAACTAAACTAGACGTAGTCAGAGAAACTAGGCGTAGTCAGAGAAACTAGACGTAGTCAGAGAAACTAAACTAGACGTAGTCAGAGAAACTAAACTAGACGTAGTCAGAGAAACTAGGCGTAGTCAGAGAAACAAGGTGTAGTCAGAGAAACTAGACGTAGTCAGAGAAACTAGACGTAGTCAGAGAAACTAAACTAGACGTAGTCAGAGAAACTAGGCGTCGTCAGAGAAACTAGGCGTAGTCAGAGAAACTAAACTAGACGTAGTCAGAGAAACTAGACGTAGTCAGAGAGACTAGACGTAGTCAGAGAGACTAGACGTAGTCAGAGAGACTAGACGTAGTCAGAGAAACTAAACGTAGTCAGAGAAACTAGGCGTAGTCAGAGAAACTAAACTAGACGTAGTCAGAGAAACTAGACGTAGTCAGAGAGACTAGACGTAGTCAGAGAGACTAGACGTAGTCAGAGAAACTAGACGTAGTCAGAGAAACTAGACGTAGTCAGAGAAACTAGGCGTAGTCAGAGAGACTAGACGTAGTCAGAGAAACTAGGCGTAGACAGAGAAACTAGGCGTAGTCAGAGAAACTAGGCGTAGTCAGAGAAACTAGGCGTAGTCGAAGAAACTAGACGTAGTCGAAGAAACTAGACGTAGTCGAAGAAACTAGACGTAGTCGAAGAAACTAGACGTAGTCAGAGAAACTAAACTAGACGTAGTCAGGGAATCTAGGCGTAGTCAGAGAAACTAAACTAGACGTAGTCAGAGAAACTAGGCGTAGTCAGAGAAACTAGACGTAGTCAGAGAAACTAGGCGTAGTCAGACAAACTAGGCGTAGTCAGAGAAACTAGGCGTAGGCAGAGAAACTAGGCGTAGTCAGAGAAACTAGACGTAGTCAGAGAAACTAGGCGTAGTCAGAGAAACTAGACGTAGTCGAAGAAACTAGACGTAGTCAGAGAAACTAGACGTAGTCAGAGAAACTAGACGTAGTTAGAGAAACTAGACGTAGTCAGAGAAACTAGACGTAGTCAGAGAAACTAGGCGTAGTCAGAGAAACTAAACTAGACGTAGTCAGACAAAGTAGGCGTAGTCAGAGAAACTAAACTAGACGTAGTCAGAGAAACTAGACGTAGTCAGAGAAACTAGACGTAGTCAGAGAAACTAGGCGTAGTCAAAGAAACTAGACGTAGTCAGAGAAACTAGGTGTAGTCAGAGAAACTAGACGTAGTCAGAGAAACTAGACGTAGTCAGAGAAACTAGGCGTAGTCAGAGAAACTAGGTGTAGTCAGACAAACTAGGCGTAGTCAGAGAAACTAGACGTAGTCAGAGAAACTAGACGTAGTCAGAAAAACTAGGCGTAGTCAGAGAAACTAGACGTAGTCAGAGAAACTAGACGTAGTCAGAGAATCTAGACGTAGTCAGACAAACTAGGCGTAGTCAGAGAAACTAGGCGTAGGCAGAGAAACTAGGCGTAGTCAGAGAAACTAGGCGTAGTCAGAGAGACTAGACGTAGTCAGAGAAACTAGGCGTAGTCAGAGAGACTGGACGTAGTCAGAGAAACTAGGCGTAGTCAGAGAGACTAGACGTAGTCAGAGAAACTAGGCGTAGTCAGACAAACTAGGCGTAGTCAGAGAAACTAGGCGTAGTCAGAGAGACTAGGCGTAGGCAGAGAAACTAGGCGTAGGCAGAGAAACTAGGCGTAGTCAGAGAAACTAGGCGTAGTCAGAGAGACTAGACGTAGTCAGAGAAACTAGGCGTAGTCAGAGAGACTGGACGTAGTCAGAGAAACTAGGCGTAGTCAGAGAGACTAGACGTCGTCAGAGAAACTAGGCGTAGTCAGAGAAACTAATCTAGACGTAGTCAGAGAAACTAGGCGTAGTCAGAGAAACTAAACTAGACGTAGTCAGAGAAACTAGGCGTAGTCAGAGAAACTAGACGTAGTCAGAGAAACTAAACTAGACGTAGTCAGAGAGACTAGGCGTAGTCAGAGAAACAAGGCGTAGTCAGAGAAACTAGACGTAGTCAGAGAAACTAAACTAGACGTAGTCAGAGAAACTAGACGTAGTCAGAGAAACTAGACGTAGTCAGAGAAACTAAACTAGACGTAGTCAGAGAAACTAAACTAGACGTAGTCAGAGAAACTAGGCGTCGTCAGAGAAACTAGGCGTAGTCAGAGAGACTAGACGTAGTCAGAGAGACTAGACGTAGTCAGAGAAACTAGGCGTAGTCAGAGAGACTAGACGTAGTCAGAGAGACTAGACGTAGTCAGAGAGACTAGACGTAGTCAGAGAGACTAGACGTAGTCGGAGAAACTAGGCGTAGTCAGAGAAACTAGACGTAGTCAGAGAAACTAGGCGTAGTCAGAGAGACTGGACGTAGTCAGAGAAACTAGGCGTAGTCAGAGAGACTAGACGTAGTCAGAGAAACTAGGCGTAGTCAGAGAGACTAGACGTAGTCAGAGAAACTAGGCGTAGTCAGAGAGACTGGACGTAGTCAGAGAAACTAGGCGTAGTCAGAGAAACTAGGCGTAGTCAGAGAGACTAGACGTAGTCAGAGAAACTAGGCGTAGTCAGAGAAACTAGACGTAGTCAGAGAAACTAGGCGTAGTCAGAGAAACTAGGCGTAGTCAGAGAAACTAGACGTAGTCGAAGAAACTAAACTAGACGTAGTCAGAGAAACTAGGCGTAGTCAGAGAGACTAGACGTAGTCAGAGAGACTAGGCGTAGTCAGAGAGACTAGACGTAGTCAGAGAAACTAGACGTAGTCAGAGAAACGAAACTAGACGTAGTCAGAGAAACTAGGCGTAGTCAGAGAAACTAGACGTAGTCAGAGAAACTAGGCGTAGTCAGAGAGACTAGACGTAGTCAGAGAGACTAGACGTAGTCAGAGAAACTAGACGTAGTCAGAGAAACTAGGCGTAGTGAGAGAAACTAGACGTAGTCAGAGAAACTAGACGTAGTCAGAGAAACTAGACGTAGTCAGAGAAACTAGACGTAGTCAGAGAAACTAAACTAGACGTAGTCAGAGAAACTAGGCGTAGTCATAGAGACTAGACGTAGTCAGAGAAACTAGGCGTAGTCAGAGAGACTAGACGTAGTCAGACAAACTAGGCGTAGTCAGAGAGACTAGACGTAGTCAGAGAAACTAGGCGTAGTCAGAGAGACTGGACGTAGTCAGAGAAACTAGGCGTAGTCAGAGAAACTAGGCGTAGTCAGAGAAACTAGGCGTAGTCAGAGAAACTAGACGTAGTCAGAGAAACTAGACGTAGTCGAAGAAACTAGACGTAGTCAGAGAAACTAAACTAGACGTAGTCAGAGAAACTAGACGTAGTCAGAGAAACTAGACGTAGTTAGAGAAACTAGACGTAGTCAGAGAAACTAAACTAGACGTAGTCAGAGAAACTAGGCGTAGTCAGAGAAACTAGGCGTAGTCAGAGAAACTAGGCGTAGTCAGAGAAACTAGGCGTAGTCAGAGAAACTAATCTAGACGTAGTCAGAGAAACTAGGCGTAGTCAGAGAAACTAGGCGTAGGCAGAGAAACTAGGCGTAGTCAGAGAAACTAGACGTAGTCAGAGAAACTAGGCGTAGTCAGAGAAACTAGACGTAGTCGAAGAAACTAGACGTAGTCAGAGAAACTAGACGTAGTCAGAGAAACTAGACGTAGTTAGAGAAACTAGACGTAGTCAGAGAAACTAGACGTAGTCAGAGAAACTAGGCGTAGTCAGAGAAACTAAACTAGACGTAGTCAGACAAAGTAGGCGTAGTCAGAGAAACTAAACTAGACGTAGTCAGAGAAACTAGACGTAGTCAGAGAAACTAGACGTAGTCAGAGAAACTAGGCGTAGTCAAAGAAACTAGACGTAGTCAGAGAAACTAGGTGTAGTCAGAGAAACTAGACGTAGTCAGAGAAACTAGACGTAGTCAGAGAAACTAGGCGTAGTCAGAGAAACTAGGTGTAGTCAGACAAACTAGGCGTAGTCAGAGAAACTAGACGTAGTCAGAGAAACTAGACGTAGTCAGAAAAACTAGGCGTAGTCAGAGAAACTAGACGTAGTCAGAGAAACTAGACGTAGTCAGAGAATCTAGACGTAGTCAGACAAACTAGGCGTAGTCAGAGAAACTAGGCGTAGGCAGAGAAACTAGGCGTAGTCAGAGAAACTAGGCGTAGTCAGAGAGACTAGACGTAGTCAGAGAAACTAGGCGTAGTCAGAGAGACTGGACGTAGTCAGAGAAACTAGGCGTAGTCAGAGAGACTAGACGTAGTCAGAGAAACTAGGCGTAGTCAGACAAACTAGGCGTAGTCAGAGAAACTAGGCGTAGTCAGAGAGACTAGGCGTAGGCAGAGAAACTAGGCGTAGGCAGAGAAACTAGGCGTAGTCAGAGAAACTAGGCGTAGTCAGAGAGACTAGACGTAGTCAGAGAAACTAGGCGTAGTCAGAGAGACTGGACGTAGTCAGAGAAACTAGGCGTAGTCAGAGAGACTAGACGTCGTCAGAGAAACTAGGCGTAGTCAGAGAAACTAATCTAGACGTAGTCAGAGAAACTAGGCGTAGTCAGAGAAACTAAACTAGACGTAGTCAGAGAAACTAGGCGTAGTCAGAGAAACTAGACGTAGTCAGAGAAACTAAACTAGACGTAGTCAGAGAGACTAGGCGTAGTCAGAGAAACAAGGCGTAGTCAGAGAAACTAGACGTAGTCAGAGAAACTAAACTAGACGTAGTCAGAGAAACTAGACGTAGTCAGAGAAACTAGACGTAGTCAGAGAAACTAAACTAGACGTAGTCAGAGAAACTAAACTAGACGTAGTCAGAGAAACTAGGCGTCGTCAGAGAAACTAGGCGTAGTCAGAGAGACTAGACGTAGTCAGAGAGACTAGACGTAGTCAGAGAAACTAGGCGTAGTCAGAGAGACTAGACGTAGTCAGAGAGACTAGACGTAGTCAGAGAGACTAGACGTAGTCAGAGAGACTAGACGTAGTCGGAGAAACTAGGCGTAGTCAGAGAAACTAGACGTAGTCAGAGAAACTAGGCGTAGTCAGAGAGACTGGACGTAGTCAGAGAAACTAGGCGTAGTCAGAGAGACTAGACGTAGTCAGAGAAACTAGGCGTAGTCAGAGAGACTAGACGTAGTCAGAGAAACTAGGCGTAGTCAGAGAGACTGGACGTAGTCAGAGAAACTAGGCGTAGTCAGAGAAACTAGGCGTAGTCAGAGAGACTAGACGTAGTCAGAGAAACTAGGCGTAGTCAGAGAAACTAGACGTAGTCAGAGAAACTAGGCGTAGTCAGAGAAACTAGGCGTAGTCAGAGAAACTAGACGTAGTCGAAGAAACTAAACTAGACGTAGTCAGAGAAACTAGGCGTAGTCAGAGAGACTAGACGTAGTCAGAGAGACTAGGCGTAGTCAGAGAGACTAGACGTAGTCAGAGAAACTAGACGTAGTCAGAGAAACGAAACTAGACGTAGTCAGAGAAACTAGGCGTAGTCAGAGAAACTAGACGTAGTCAGAGAAACTAGGCGTAGTCAGAGAGACTAGACGTAGTCAGAGAGACTAGACGTAGTCAGAGAAACTAGACGTAGTCAGAGAAACTAGGCGTAGTGAGAGAAACTAGACGTAGTCAGAGAAACTAGACGTAGTCAGAGAAACTAGACGTAGTCAGAGAAACTAGACGTAGTCAGAGAAACTAAACTAGACGTAGTCAGAGAAACTAGGCGTAGTCATAGAGACTAGACGTAGTCAGAGAAACTAGGCGTAGTCAGAGAGACTAGACGTAGTCAGACAAACTAGGCGTAGTCAGAGAGACTAGACGTAGTCAGAGAAACTAGGCGTAGTCAGAGAGACTGGACGTAGTCAGAGAAACTAGGCGTAGTCAGAGAAACTAGGCGTAGTCAGAGAAACTAGGCGTAGTCAGAGAAACTAGACGTAGTCAGAGAAACTAGACGTAGTCGAAGAAACTAGACGTAGTCAGAGAAACTAAACTAGACGTAGTCAGAGAAACTAGACGTAGTCAGAGAAACTAGACGTAGTTAGAGAAACTAGACGTAGTCAGAGAAACTAAACTAGACGTAGTCAGAGAAACTAGGCGTAGTCAGAGAAACTAGGCGTAGTCAGAGAAACTAGGCGTAGTCAGAGAAACTAGGCGTAGTCAGAGAAACTAATCTAGACGTAGTCAGAGAAACTAGGCGTAGTCAGAGAAACTAGACGTAGTCAGAGAGACTAGACGTCGTCAGAGAAACTAGGCGTAGTCAGAAAAACTAATCTAGACGTAGTCAGAGAAACTAATCTAGACGTAGTCAGAGAAACTAGGCGTAGTCAGAGAAACTAGGCGTAGTCAGAGAAACTAGGCGTAGTCAGAGAAACTAAACTAGACGTAGTCAGAGAAACTAGACGTAGTCAGAGAAACTAAACTAGACGTAGTCAGAGAGACTAGGCGTAGTCAGAGAGACTAGGCGTAGTCAGAGAAACAAGGCGTAGTCAGATAAACTAGACGTAGTCAGAGAAACTAGACGTAGTCAGAGAAACTAGGCGTAGTCAGAGAGACTAGACGTAGTCCGAGAAACTAGACGTAGTCAGAGAAACTAGACGTAGTCAGAGAAACTAAACTAGACGTAGTCAGAGAAACTAAACTAGACGTAGTCAGAGAAACTAGGCGTCGTCAGAGAAACTAGACGTAGTCAGAGAAACTAGGCGTAGTCAGAGAAACTAGACGTAGTCAGAGAAACTAAACTAGACGTAGTCAGAGAAACTAAACTAGACGTAGTCAGAGAAACTAGGCGTAGTCAGAGAAACTAGACGTAGTCCGAGAAACTAGACGTAGTCAGAGAAACTAGACGTAGTCAGAGAAACTAAACTAGACGTAGTCAGAGAAACTAAACTAGACGTAGTCAGAGAAACTAGGCGTAGTCAGAGAAACTAGACGTAGTCAGAGAAACTAGGCGTAGTCAGAGAGACTAGACGTAGTCAGAGAGACTAGACGTAGTCAGAGATACTAGACGTAGTCGGAGAAACTAGGCGTAGTCAGAGAAACTAGACGTAGTCAGAGAAACTAGGCGTAGTCAGAGAGACTGGACGTAGTCAGAGAAACTAGGCGTAGTCAGAGAGACTAGAAGTAGTCAGAGAAACTAGGCGTAGTCAGAGAGACTAGACGTAGTCAGAGAAACTAGGCGTAGTCAGAGAGACTGGACGTAGTCAGAGAAACTAGGCGTAGTCAGAGAAACTAGGCGTAGTCAGAGAGACTAGACGTAGTCAGAGAAACTAGGCGTAGTCAGAGAAACTAGACGTAGTCAGAGAAACTAGGCGTAGTCAGAGAAACTAGGCGTAGTCAGAGAAACTAGACGTAGTCGAAGAAACTAAACTAGACGTAGTCAGAGACACTAGGCGTAGTCAGAGAGACTAGACGTAGTCAGAGAGACTAGACGTAGTCAGAGAGACTAGACGTAGTCAGAGAGACTAGACGTAGTCAGAGAAACTAGACGTAGTCGAAGAAACTAGACGTAGTCAGAGAAACTAAACTAGACGTAGTCAGAGAGACTAGACGTAGTCAGAGAAACTAGACGTAGTCAGAGAAACTAAACTAGACGTAGTCAGAGAAACTAGGCGTAGTCAGAGTAGTCAGAGAAACTAGGCGTAGTCAGAGAAACTAGACGTAGTCAGAGAAACTAGGCGTAGTCAGAGAGACTAGACGTAGTCAGAGAAACTAGACGTAGTCAGAGAAACTAAACTAGACGTAGTCAGAGAAACTAGGCGTAGTCAGAGAAACTAGACGTAGTCAGAGAAACTAGGCGTAGTCAGAGAGACTAGACGTAGTCAGAGAGACTAGACGTAGTCAGAGAAACTAGACGTAGTCAGAGAAACTAGGCGTAGTCAGAGAAACTAGACGTAGTCAGAGAAACTAGACGTAGTCAGAGAAAGTAGGCGTAGTCAGAGAAACTAAACTAGACGTAGTCAGAGAAACTAGGCGTAGTCAGACAGACTAGACGTCGTCAGAAAAACTAGGCGTAGTCAGAGAAACTAAACTAGACGTAGTCAGAGAAACTAGGCGTAGTCAGATAAACTAAACTAGACGTAGTCAGAGAAACTAGGCGTAGTCAGAGAAACTAGACGTAGTCAGAGAAACTAAACTAGACGTAGTCAGAGAAACTAAACTAGACGTAGTCAGAGAAACTAGGCGTAGTCAGAGAAACAAGGTGTAGTCAGAGAAACTAGACGTAGTCAGAGAAACTAGACGTAGTCAGAGAAACTAAACTAGACGTAGTCAGAGAAACTAGGCGTCGTCAGAGAAACTAGGCGTAGTCAGAGAAACTAAACTAGACGTAGTCAGAGAAACTAGACGTAGTCAGAGAGACTAGACGTAGTCAGAGAGACTAGACGTAGTCAGAGAGACTAGACGTAGTCAGAGAAACTAAACGTAGTCAGAGAAACTAGGCGTAGTCAGAGAAACTAAACTAGACGTAGTCAGAGAAACTAGACGTAGTCAGAGAGACTAGACGTAGTCAGAGAGACTAGACGTAGTCAGAGAAACTAGACGTAGTCAGAGAAACTAGACGTAGTCAGAGAAACTAGGCGTAGTCAGAGAGACTAGACGTAGTCAGAGAAACTAGGCGTAGACAGAGAAACTAGGCGTAGTCAGAGAAACTAGGCGTAGTCAGAGAAACTAGGCGTAGTCGAAGAAACTAGACGTAGTCGAAGAAACTAGACGTAGTCGAAGAAACTAGACGTAGTCAGAGAAACTAAACTAGACGTAGTCAGGGAATCTAGGCGTAGTCAGAGAAACTAAACTAGACGTAGTCAGAGAAACTAGGCGTAGTCAGAGAAACTAGACGTAGTCAGAGAAACTAGGCGTAGTCAGACAAACTAGGCGTAGTCAGAGAAACTAGGCGTAGGCAGAGAAACTAGGCGTAGTCAGAGAAACTAGACGTAGTCAGAGAAACTAGGCGTAGTCAGAGAAACTAGACGTAGTCGAAGAAACTAGACGTAGTCAGAGAAACTAGACGTAGTCAGAGAAACTAGACGTAGTTAGAGAAACTAGACGTAGTCAGAGAAACTAGACGTAGTCAGAGAAACTAGGCGTAGTCAGAGAAACTAAACTAGACGTAGTCAGACAAAGTAGGCGTAGTCAGAGAAACTAAACTAGACGTAGTCAGAGAAACTAGACGTAGTCAGAGAAACTAGACGTAGTCAGAGAAACTAGGCGTAGTCAAAGAAACTAGACGTAGTCAGAGAAACTAGGTGTAGTCAGAGAAACTAGACGTAGTCAGAGAAACTAGACGTAGTCAGAGAAACTAGGCGTAGTCAGAGAAACTAGGTGTAGTCAGACAAACTAGGCGTAGTCAGAGAAACTAGACGTAGTCAGAGAAACTAGACGTAGTCAGAAAAACTAGGCGTAGTCAGAGAAACTAGACGTAGTCAGAGAAACTAGACGTAGTCAGAGAATCTAGACGTAGTCAGACAAACTAGGCGTAGTCAGAGAAACTAGGCGTAGGCAGAGAAACTAGGCGTAGTCAGAGAAACTAGGCGTAGTCAGAGAGACTAGACGTAGTCAGAGAAACTAGGCGTAGTCAGAGAGACTGGACGTAGTCAGAGAAACTAGGCGTAGTCAGAGAGACTAGACGTAGTCAGAGAAACTAGGCGTAGTCAGACAAACTAGGCGTAGTCAGAGAAACTAGGCGTAGTCAGAGAGACTAGGCGTAGGCAGAGAAACTAGGCGTAGGCAGAGAAACTAGGCGTAGTCAGAGAAACTAGGCGTAGTCAGAGAGACTAGACGTAGTCAGAGAAACTAGGCGTAGTCAGAGAGACTGGACGTAGTCAGAGAAACTAGGCGTAGTCAGAGAGACTAGACGTCGTCAGAGAAACTAGGCGTAGTCAGAGAAACTAATCTAGACGTAGTCAGAGAAACTAGGCGTAGTCAGAGAAACTAAACTAGACGTAGTCAGAGAAACTAGGCGTAGTCAGAGAAACTAGACGTAGTCAGAGAAACTAAACTAGACGTAGTCAGAGAGACTAGGCGTAGTCAGAGAAACAAGGCGTAGTCAGAGAAACTAGACGTAGTCAGAGAAACTAAACTAGACGTAGTCAGAGAAACTAGACGTAGTCAGAGAAACTAGACGTAGTCAGAGAAACTAAACTAGACGTAGTCAGAGAAACTAAACTAGACGTAGTCAGAGAAACTAGGCGTCGTCAGAGAAACTAGGCGTAGTCAGAGAGACTAGACGTAGTCAGAGAGACTAGACGTAGTCAGAGAAACTAGGCGTAGTCAGAGAGACTAGACGTAGTCAGAGAGACTAGACGTAGTCAGAGAGACTAGACGTAGTCAGAGAGACTAGACGTAGTCGGAGAAACTAGGCGTAGTCAGAGAAACTAGACGTAGTCAGAGAAACTAGGCGTAGTCAGAGAGACTGGACGTAGTCAGAGAAACTAGGCGTAGTCAGAGAGACTAGACGTAGTCAGAGAAACTAGGCGTAGTCAGAGAGACTAGACGTAGTCAGAGAAACTAGGCGTAGTCAGAGAGACTGGACGTAGTCAGAGAAACTAGGCGTAGTCAGAGAAACTAGGCGTAGTCAGAGAGACTAGACGTAGTCAGAGAAACTAGGCGTAGTCAGAGAAACTAGACGTAGTCAGAGAAACTAGGCGTAGTCAGAGAAACTAGGCGTAGTCAGAGAAACTAGACGTAGTCGAAGAAACTAAACTAGACGTAGTCAGAGAAACTAGGCGTAGTCAGAGAGACTAGACGTAGTCAGAGAGACTAGGCGTAGTCAGAGAGACTAGACGTAGTCAGAGAAACTAGACGTAGTCAGAGAAACGAAACTAGACGTAGTCAGAGAAACTAGGCGTAGTCAGAGAAACTAGACGTAGTCAGAGAAACTAGGCGTAGTCAGAGAGACTAGACGTAGTCAGAGAGACTAGACGTAGTCAGAGAAACTAGACGTAGTCAGAGAAACTAGGCGTAGTGAGAGAAACTAGACGTAGTCAGAGAAACTAGACGTAGTCAGAGAAACTAGACGTAGTCAGAGAAACTAGACGTAGTCAGAGAAACTAAACTAGACGTAGTCAGACAAACTAGGCGTAGTCAGAGAGACTAGACGTCGTCAGAGAAACTAGGCGTAGTCAGAGAAACTAAACTAGACGTAGTCAGAGAAACTAGGCGTAGTCAGAGAAACTAAACTAGACGTAGTCAGAGAAACTAGGCGTAGTCAGAGAAACTAGACGTAGTCAGAGAAACTAAACTAGACGTAGTCAGAGAAACTAAACTAGACGTAGTCAGAGAAACTAGGCGTAGTCAGAGAAACAAGGTGTAGTCAGAGAAACTAGACGTAGTCAGAGAAACTAGACGTAGTCAGAGAGACTAGACGTAGTCAGAGAAACTAGACGTAGTCAGAGAAACTAAACTAGACGTAGTCAGAGAAACTAGGCGTAGTCAGAGAAACTAGACGTAGTCAGAGAAACTAGGCGTAGTCAGAGAGACTAGACGTAGTCAGAGAGACTAGACGTAGTCAGAGAAACTAGACGTAGTCAGAGAAACTAGGCGTAGTCAGAGAAACTAGACGTAGTCAGAGAAACTAGACGTAGTCAGAGAAAGTAGGCGTAGTCAGAGAAACTAAACTAGACGTAGTCAGAGAAACTAGGCGTAGTCAGACAGACTAGACGTCGTCAGAAAAACTAGGCGTAGTCAGAGAAACTAAACTAGACGTAGTCAGAGAAACTAGGCGTAGTCAGATAAACTAAACTAGACGTAGTCAGAGAAACTAGGCGTAGTCAGAGAAACTAGACGTAGTCAGAGAAACTAAACTAGACGTAGTCAGAGAAACTAAACTGGACGTAGTCAGAAAAACTAGGCGTAGTCAGAGAAACAAGGTGTAGTCAGAGAAACTAGACGTAGTCAGAGAAACTAGACGTAGTCAGAGAAACTAAACTAGACGTAGTCAGACAAACTAGGCGTCGTCAGAGAAACTAGGCGTAGTCAGAGAAACTAAACTAGACGTAGTCAGAGAAACTAGACGTAGTCAGAGAGACTAGACGTAGTCAGAGAGACTAGACGTAGTCAGAGAAACTAAACGTAGTCAGAGAAACTAGGCGTAGTCAGAGAAACTAAACTAGACGTAGTCAGAGAAACTAGACGTAGTCAGAGAGACTAGACGTAGTCAGAGAGACTAGACGTAGTCAGAGAAACTAGACGTAGTCAGAGAAACTAGACGTAGTCAGAGAAACTAGGCGTAGTCAGAGAGACTAGACGTAGTCAGAGAAACTAGGCGTAGACAGAGAAACTAGGCGTAGTCAGAGAAACTAGGCGTAGTCAGAGAAACTAGACGTAGTCGAAGAAACTAGACGTAGTCGAAGAAACTAGACGTAGTCGAAGAAACTAGACGTAGTCAGAGAAACTAAACTAGACGTAGTCAGAGAAACTAGGCGTAGTCAGAGAAACTAAACTAGACGTAGTCAGAGAAACTAGGCGTAGTCAGAGAAACTAGACGTAGTCAGAGAAACTAGGCGTAGTCAGACAAACTAGGCGTAGTCAGAGAAACTAGGCGTAGGCAGAGAAACTAGGCGTAGTCAGAGAAACTAGACGTAGTCAGAGAAACTAGACGTAGTCAGAGAAACTAGGCGTAGTCAGAGAAACTAGACGTAGTCGAAGAAACTAGACGTAGTCAGAGAAACTAAACTAGACGTAGTCAGAGAAACTAGACGTAGTCAGAGAAACTAGACGTAGTTAGAGAAACTAGACGTAGTCAGAGAAACTAGGCGTAGTCAGAGAAACTAAACTAGACGTAGTCAGACAAAGTAGGCGTAGTCAGAGAAACTAAACTAGACGTAGTCAGAGAAACTAGACGTAGTCAGAGAAACTAGGCGTAGTCAAAGAAACTAGACGTAGTCAGAGAAACTAGGTGTAGTCAGAGAAACTAGACGTAGTCAGAGAAACTAGACGTAGTCAGAGAAACTAGGCGTAGTCAGAGAAACTAGGTGTAGTCAGACAAACTAGGCGTAGTCAGAGAAACTAGACGTAGTCAAAGAAACTAGACGTAGTCAGAAAAACTAGGCGTAGTCAGAGAAACTAGACGTAGTCAGAGAAACTAGACGTAGTCAGAGAATCTAGACGTAGTCAGACAAACTAGGCGTAGTCAGAGAAACTAGGCGTAGGCAGAGAAACTAGGCGTAGTCAGAGAAACTAGGCGTAGTCAGAGAGACTAGACGTAGTCAGAGAAACTAGGCGTAGTCAGAGAAACTAGGTGTAGTCAGAGAAACTAGACGTAGTTAGAGAAACTAGACGTAGTCAGAGAAACTAGACGTAGTCAGAGAAACTAGGCGTAGTCAGAGAAACTAAACTAGACGTAGTCAGACAAAGTAGGCGTAGTCAGAGAAACTAAACTAGACGTAGTCAGAGAAACTAGACGTAGTCAGAGAAACTAGGCGTAGTCAAAGAAACTAGACGTAGTCAGAGAAACTAGGTGTAGTCAGAGAAACTAGACGTAGTCAGAGAAACTAGACGTAGTCAGAGAAACTAGGCGTAGTCAGAGAAACTAGGTGTAGTCAGACAAACTAGGCGTAGTCAGAGAAACTAGACGTAGTCAAAGAAACTAGACGTAGTCAGAAAAACTAGGCGTAGTCAGAGAAACTAGACGTAGTCAGAGAAACTAGACGTAGTCAGAGAATCTAGACGTAGTCAGACAAACTAGGCGTAGTCAGAGAAACTAGGCGTAGGCAGAGAAACTAGGCGTAGTCAGAGAAACTAGGCGTAGTCAGAGAGACTAGACGTAGTCAGAGAAACTAGGCGTAGTCAGAGAGACTGGACGTAGTCAGAGAAACTAGGCGTAGTCAGAGAGACTAGACGTAGTCAGAGAAACTAGGCGTAGTCAGACAAACTAGGCGTAGTCAGAGAAACTAGGCGTAGTCAGAGAGACTAGGCGTAGGCAGAGAAACTAGGCGTAGGCAGAGAAACTAGGCGTAGTCAGAGAAACTAGGCGTAGTCAGAGAGACTAGACGTAGTCAGAGAAACTAGGCGTAGTCAGAGAGACTGGACGTAGTCAGAGAAACTAGGCGTAGTCAGAGAGACTAGACGTCGTCAGAGAAACTAGGCGTAGTCAGAGAAACTAATCTAGACGTAGTCAGAGAAACTAGGCGTAGTCAGAGAAACTAAACTAGACGTAGTCAGAGAAACTAGGCGTAGTCAGAGAAACTAGACGTAGTCAGAGAAACTAAACTAGACGTAGTCAGAGAGACTAGGCGTAGTCAGAGAAACAAGGCGTAGTCAGAGAAACTAGACGTAGTCAGAGAAACTAAACTAGACGTAGTCAGAGAAACTAGGCGTAGTCAGAGAAACTAGACGTAGTCAGAGAAACTAGACGTAGTCAGAGAAACTAAACTAGACGTAGTCAGAGAAACTAAACTAGACGTAGTCAGAGAAACTAGGCGTCGTCAGAGAAACTAGGCGTAGTCAGAGAGACTAGACGTAGTCAGAGAGACTAGACGTAGTCAGAGAGACTAGACGTAGTCAGAGAGACTAGACGTAGTCGGAGAAACTAGGCGTAGTCAGAGAAACTAGACGTAGTCAGAGAAACTAGGCGTAGTCAGAGAGACTGGACGTAGTCAGAGAAACTAGGCGTAGTCAGAGAGACTAGACGTAGTCAGAGAAACTAGGCGTAGTCAGAGAGACTAGACGTAGTCAGAGAAACTAGGCGTAGTCAGAGAGACTGGACGTAGTCAGAGAAACTAGGCGTAGTCAGAGAAACTAGGCGTAGTCAGAGAGACTAGACGTAGTCAGAGAAACTAGGCGTAGTCAGAGAAACTAGGCGTAGTCAGAGAAACTAGGCGTAGTCAGAGAAACTAGACCTAGTCGAAGAAACTAAACTAGACGTAGTCAGAGAAACTAGGCGTAGTCAGAGAGACTAGACGTAGTCAGAGAGACTAGACGTAGTCGAAGAAACTAGACGCAGTCGAAGAAACTAGACGTAGTCAGACAAACTAGACGTAGTCAGAGAAACTAAACTAGACGTAGTCAGAGAAACTAAACTAGACGTAGTCAGAGAGACTAGACGTAGCCAGAGAAACTAGACGTAGTCAGAGAAACTAGGCGTAGTCAGAGAAACTAGGCGTAGTCAGAGAGACTAGACGTAGTCAGAGAAACTAGGCGTAGTCAGAGAGACTCGACGTAGTCAGAGAAACTAGACGTAGTCAGAGAAACTAAACTAGACGTAGTCAGAGAAACTAGGCGTAGTCAGAGAAACTAGGCGTAGTCAGAGAAACTAGACGTAGTCAGAGAAACTAGGCGTAGTCAGAGAGACTAGACGTAGTCAGAGAGACTAGACGTAGTCAGAGAAACTAGACGTAGTCAGAGAAACTAGACGTAGTCAGAGAAACTAGGCGTAGTGAGAGAAACTAGACGTAGTCAGAGAAACTAGACGTAGTCAGAGAAACTAGACGTAGTCAGAGAAACTAGACGTAGTCAGAGAAACTAGACGTAGTCAGAGAAACTAAACTAGACGTAGTCAGACAAACTAGGCGTAGTCAGAGAGACTAGACGTCGTCAGAGAAACTAGGCGTAGTCAGAGAAACTAAACTAGACGTAGTCAGAGAAACTAGGCGTAGTCAGAGAAACTAAACTAGACGTAGTCAGAGAAACTAGGCGTAGTCAGAGAAACTAGACGTAGTCAGAGAAACTAAACTAGACGTAGTCAGAGAAACTAAACTAGACGTAGTCAGAGAAACTAGGCGTAGTCAGAGAAACAAGGTGTAGTCAGAGAAACTAGACGTAGTCAGAGAAACTAGACGTAGTCAGAGAAACTAAACTAGACGTAGTCAGAGAAACTAGGCGTCGTCAGAGAAACTAGGCGTAGTCAGAGAGACTAGACGTAGTCAGAGAAACTAGACGTAGTCAGAGAAACTAGGCGTAGTCAGAGAAACTAAACTAGACGTAGTCAGAGAAACTAGACGTAGTCAGAGAAACAAGGTGTAGTCAAAGAAACTAGACGTAGTCAGAGAAACTAGACGTAGTCAGAGAAACTAAACTAGACGTAGTCAGAGAAACTAGGCGTCGTCAGAGAAACTAGGCGTAGTCAGAGAGACTAGACGTAGTCAGAGAAACTAGACGTAGTCAGAGAAACTAGGCGTAGTCAGAGAAACTAAACTAGACGTAGTCAGAGAAACTAGACGTAGTCAGAGAGACTAGACGTAGTCAGAGAGACTAGACGTAGTCAGAGAAACTAGACGTAGTCAGAGAAACTAGGCGTAGTCAGAGAGACTAGACGTAGTCAGAGAAACTAGGCGTAGTCAGAGAAACTAGGCGTAGTCAGAGAAACTAGGCGTAGTCAGAGAGACTGGACGTAGTCAGAGAAACTAGGCGTAGTCAGAGAGACTAGACGTCGTCAGAGAAACTAGGCGTAGTCAGAGAAACTAATCTAGACGTAGTCAGAGAAACTAGGCGTAGTCAGAGAAACTAAACTAGACGTAGTCAGAGAAACTAGGCGTAGTCAGAGAAACTAGACGTAGTCAGAGAAACTAAACTAGACGTAGTCAGAGAGACTAGGCGTAGTCAGAGAAACAAGGCGTAGTCAGAGAAACTAGACGTAGTCAGAGAAACTAAACTAGACGTAGTCAGAGAAACTAAACTAGACGTAGTCAGAGAAACTAGACGTAGTCAGAGAAACTAGACGTAGTCAGAGAAACTAAACTAGACGTAGTCAGAGAAACTAAACTAGACGTAGTCAGAGAAACTAGGCGTCGTCAGAGAAACTAGGCGTAGTCAGAGAGACTAGACGTAGTCAGAGAGACTAGACGTAGTCAGAGAAACTAGGCGTAGTCAGAGAGACTAGACGTAGTCAGAGAGACTAGACGTAGTCAGAGAGACTAGACGTAGTCAGAGAGACTAGACGTAGTCGGAGAAACTAGGCGTAGTCAGAGAAACTAGACGTAGTCAGAGAAACTAGGCGTAGTCAGAGAGACTGGACGTAGTCAGAGAAACTAGGCGTAGTCAGAGAGACTAGACGTAGTCAGAGAAACTAGGCGTAGTCAGAGAGACTAGACGTAGTCAGAGAAACTAGGCGTAGTCAGAGAGACTGGACGTAGTCAGAGAAACTAGGCGTAGTCAGAGAAACTAGGCGTAGTCAGAGAGACTAGACGTAGTCAGAGAAACTAGGCGTAGTCAGAGAAACTAGGCGTAGTCAGAGAAACTAGACGTAGTCGAAGAAACTAAACTAGACGTAGTCAGAGAAACTAGGCGTAGTCAGAGAGACTAGACGTAGTCAGAGAGACTAGACGTAGTCGAAGAAACTAGACGCAGTCGAAGAAACTAGACGTAGTCAGACAAACTAGACGTAGTCAGAGAAACTAAACTAGACGTAGTCAGAGAAACTAAACTAGACGTAGTCAGAGAGACTAGACGTAGCCAGAGAAACTAGACGTAGTCAGAGAAACTAGGCGTAGTCAGAGAAACTAGGCGTAGTCAGAGAGACTAGACGTAGTCAGAGAAACTAGGCGTAGTCAGAGAGACTAGACGTAGTCAGAGAAACTAGACGTAGTCAGAGAAACTAAACTAGACGTAGTCAGAGAAACTAGGCGTAGTCAGAGAAACTAGGCGTAGTCAGAGAAACTAGACGTAGTCAGAGAAACTAGGCGTAGTCAGAGAGACTAGACGTAGTCAGAGAGACTAGACGTAGTCAGAGAAACTAGACGTAGTCAGAGAAACTAGGCGTAGTGAGAGAAACTAGACGTAGTCAGAGAAACTAGACGTAGTCAGAGAAACTAGACGTAGTCAGAGAAACTAGACGTAGTCAGAGAAACTAGACGTAGTCAGAGAAACTAAACTAGACGTAGTCAGACAAACTAGGCGTAGTCAGAGAGACTAGACGTCGTCAGAGAAACTAGGCGTAGTCAGAGAAACTAAACTAGACGTAGTCAGAGAAACTAGGCGTAGTCAGAGAAACTAGACGTAGTCAGAGAAACTAAACTAGACGTAGTCAGAGAAACTAAACTAGACGTAGTCAGAGAAACTAGGCGTAGTCAGAGAAACAAGGTGTAGTCAGAGAAACTAGACGTAGTCAGAGAAACTAGACGTAGTCAGAGAAACTAAACTAGACGTAGTCAGAGAAACTAGGCGTCGTCAGAGAAACTAGGCGTAGTCAGAGAGACTAGACGTAGTCAGAGAAACTAGACGTAGTCAGAGAAACTAGGCGTAGTCAGAGAAACTAAACTAGACGTAGTCAGAAAAACTAGACGTAGTCAGAGAAACAAGGTGTAGTCAGAGAAACTAGACGTAGTCAGAGAAACTAGACGTAGTCAGAGAAACTAAACTAGACGTAGTCAGAGAAACTAGGCGTCGTCAGAGAAACTAGGCGTAGTCAGAGAGACTAGACGTAGTCAGAGAAACTAGACGTAGTCAGAGAAACTAGGCGTAGTCAGAGAAACTAAACTAGACGTAGTCAGAGAAACTAGACGTAGTCAGAGAGACTAGACGTAGTCAGAGAGACTAGACGTAGTCAGAGAAACTAGACGTAGTCAGAGAAACTAGGCGTAGTCAGAGAGACTAGACGTAGTCAGAGAAACTAGGCGTAGTCAGAGAAACTAGGCGTAGTCAGAGAAACTAGGCGTAGTCAGAGAGACTGGACGTAGTCAGAGAAACTAGGCGTAGTCAGAGAGACTAGACGTAGTCAGAGAAACTAGGCGTAGTCAGACAAAATAAACTAGACGTAGTCAGAGAAACTAGACGTAGTCAGAGAGACTAGACGTAGTCAGAGAGACTAGACGTAGTCAGAGAGACTAGACGTAGTCAGAGAATTTAGACGTAGTCAGAGAAACTAGACGTAGTCAGAAAAACTAGGCGTAGTCAGAGAGACTAGACGTAGTCAGAGAAACTAGGCGTAGTCAGAGAAACTAGGCGTAGTCAGAGAAACTAGTCGTAGTCAGAGAGACTAGACGTAGTCAGAGAAACTAGGCGTAGTCAGAGAAACTAGGCGTAGTCAGAGAGACTAGACGTAGTCAGAGAAACTAAACTAGACGTAGTCAGAGAGACTAGACGTAGTCAGAGAAACTAGACGTAGTCAGAGAAACTAGACGTAGTCAGAGAAACTAGGCGTAGTCAGAGAGACTAGACGTAGTCAGAGAAACTAGGCGTAGTCAGAGAAACTAGGCGTAGTCAGAGAAACTAGGCGTAGTCAGAGAAACTAGGCGTAGTCAGAGAGACTGGACGTAGTCAGAGAGACTAGGCGTAGTCAGAGAGACTAGACGTAGTCAGAGAAACTAGGCGTAGTCAGAGAGACTAGGCGTAGTCAGAGAAACTAGGCGTAGACAGAGAGACTGGACGTAGTCAGAGAAACTAGGCGTAGTCAGAGAGACTGGACGTAGTCAGAGAAACTAGGCGTAGTCAGAGAAACTAGGCGTAGTCAGAGAGACTGGACGTAGTCAGAGAAACTAGGCGTAGTCAGAGAAACTAGGCGTAGTCAGAGAAACTAGACGTAGTCGAAGAAACTAAACTAGACGTAGTCAGAGAAACTAGGCGTAGTCAGAGAGACTAGACGTAGTCAGAGAAACTAGGCGTAGTCAGAGAGACTAGACGTAGTCAGAGAAACTAGACGTAGTCAGAGAAACTAGGCGTAGTCAGAGAAACTAGGCGTAGTCAGGGAGACTAGACGTAGTCAGAGAAACTAGGCGTAGTCAGAGAGACTGGACGTAGTCAGAGAAACTAGGCGTAGTCAGAGAAACTAGACGTAGTCAGAGAAACTAGGCGTAGTCAGAGAAACTAGACGTAGTCAGAGAAACTAGACGTAGTCAGAGAAACTAGACGTAGTCAGAGAAACTAGGCGTAGTCAGAGAAACTAAACTAGGCGTAGTCAGAGAAACTAGGCGTAGTCAGAGAAACTAGGCGTAGTCAGAGAAACTAGACGTAGTCAGAGAGACTAGACGTCGTCAGAGAAACTAGGCGTAGTCAGAGAAACTAAACTAGACGTAAGAGAGAAACTAGGCGTAGTCAGAGAAACTAAACTAGACGTAGTCAGAGAAACTAGACGTAGTCAGAGAAACTAGGTGTAGTCAGAGAAACTAGACGTAGTCAGAGAAACTAAACTAGACGTAGTCAGAGAAACTAGGCGTAGTCAGAGAAACTAGGCGTAGTCAGAGAAACTAGACGTAGTCAGAGAAACTAAACTAGACGTAGTCAGAGAAACTAGACGTAGTCAGAGAAATTAGATGTAGTCAGAGAAACTAGACGTAGTCAGAGAAACTAAACTAGACGTAGTCAGAGAAACTAGGCGTCGTCAGAGAAACTAGGCGTAGTCAGAGAAACTAAACTAGACGTAGTCAGAGAAACTAGACGTAGTCAGAGAAACTAGGCGTAGTCAGAGAAACTAGGCGTAGTCAGAGAAACTAGGCGTAGTCAGAGAGACTAGACGTAGTCAGAGAAACTAGACGTAGTCAGAGAAACTAGGCGTAGTCAGAGAAACTAGACGTAGTCAGAGAAACAAGGCGTAGTCAGAGAAACTAGGCGTAGTCAGAGAGACTAGACGTAGTCAGAGAAACTAGGCGTAGTCAGAGAAACTAGGCGTAGTCAGAGAAACTAGACGTAGTCAGAGAAACTAAACTAGACGTAGTCAGAGAAAGTAGACGTCGTCAGAGAAACTAGACGTAGTCAGAGAAACTAGGCGTAGTCAGAGAAACTAAACTAGACGTAGTCAGAGAGACTAGACGTAGTCAGAGAAACTAGGCGTAGTCAGAGAAACTAGACGTAGTCAGAGAAACTAGGCGTAGTCAGAGAAACTAAACTAGACGTAGTCAGTTAGACTAGACGTGGTCAGAGAAACTAGGCGTAGTCAGAGAAACTAGACGTAGTCAGAGAAACTAGGCGTAGTCAGAGAGACTAGACGTAGTCAGAGAAACTAGGCGTAGTCAGAGAAACTAGGCGTAGTCAGAGAGACTAGACGTAGTCAGAGAAACTAGGCGTAGTCAGAGAAACTAAACTAGACGTAGTCAGAGAGACTAGACGTTGTCAGAGAAACTAGGCGTAGTCAGAGAAACTAGACGTAGTCAGAGAAACTAGGCGTAGTCAGAGAGACTAGACGTAGTCAGAGAAACTAGGCGTAGTCAGAGAAACTAGACGTAGTCAGAGAGACTAGACGTAGTCAGAGAAACTGGGCGTAGTCAGAGAAACTAAACTAGACGTAGTCAGAGAAACTAGACGTAGTCAGAGAAACTAAACTAGACGTAGTCAGAGAAACTAGGCGTAGTCAGAGAAACAAGACGTAGTCAGAGAAACTAGACGTAGTCAGAGAAATTAGGCGTAGTCAGAGAAACTAGACGTAGTCAGAGAAACTGGACGTAGTCAGAGAAACTAGGCGTAGTCAGAGAAACTAGACGTAGTCAGAGAAACTAGGCGTAGTCAGAGAGACTAGGCGTAGTCAGAGAGACTAGGCGTAGTCAGAGAAACTAGGCGTAGTCAGAGAAACAAGGCGTAGTCAGAGAAACTAGGCGTAGTCAGAGAGACTAGACGTAGTCAGAGAAACTAGGCGTAGTCAGAGAAACTAGGCGTAGTCAGAGAAACTAGACGTAGTCAGAGAAACTAAACTAGACGTAGTCAGAGAAAGTAGACGTTGTCAGAGAAACTAGACGTAGTCAGAGAAACTAGGCGTAGTCAGAGAAACTAAACTAGACGTAGTCAGAGAGACTAGACGTAGTCAGAGAAACTAGGCGTAGTCAGAGAAACTAGACGTAGTCAGAGAAACTAGGCGTAGTCAGAGAAACTAGACGTAGTCAGAGAAACTAGGCGTAGTCAGAGAAACTAGACGTAGTCAGAGAAACTAGACGTAGTCAGAGAAACTAGGCGTAGTCAGAGAGACTAGACGTAGTCAGAGAGACTAGGCGTAGTCAGAGAGACTAGGCGTAGTCAGAGAAACTAGGCGTAGTCAGAGAAACAAGACGTAGTCAGAGAAACTAGACGTAGTCAGAGAAATTAGGCGTAGTCAGAGAAACTAGACGTAGTCAGAGAAACTAGACGTAGTCAGAGAAATTAGACGTAGTCAGAGAGACTAGGCGTAGTCAGAGAGACTAGGCGTAGTCAGAGAGACTAGGCGTAGTCAGAGAAACTAGGCGTAGTCAGAGAAACTAAACTAGACGTAGTCAGAGAGACTAGACGTGGTCAGAGAAACTAGGCGTAGCCAGAGAAACTAGACGTAGTCAGAGAAACTAGGCGTAGTTAGAGAAACTAGGCGTAGTCAGAGAAACTAGACGTAGTCAGAGAAACAAGGCGTAGTCAGAGAAACTAGGCGTAGTCAGAGAGACTAGACGTAGTCAGAGAAACTAGGCGTAGTCAGAGAAACTAGGCGTAGCCAGAGAGACTAGACGTAGTCAGAGAAACTAGACGTAGTCAGAGAAACTAGGCGTAGCCAGAGAAACTAGGCGTAGTCAGAGAAACTAGGCGTAGTCAGAGAAACAAGGCGTAGTCAGAGAAACAAGGCGTAGTCAGAGAAACTAGACGTAGTCAGAGAAACTAGACGTAGTCAGAGAAACTAGGCGTAGCCAGAGAAACTAGACGTAGTCAGAGAAACTAGACGTAGTCAGAGAAACTAGACGTAGTCAGAGAAACTAGACGTTGTCAGAGAAACTAGACGTAGTCAGAGAAACTAGGCGTAGTCAGAGAAACTAAACTAGACGTAGTCAGAGAGACTAGACGTAGTCAGAGAGACTAGACGTAGTCAGAGAAACTAGGCGTAGTCAGAGAAACTAGGCGTAGTCAGAGAAACTAGGCGTAGTCAGAGAAACTAGGCGTGGTCAGAGAAACTAGGCGTAGTCAGAGAAACTAGACGTAGTCAGAGAAACTAGGCGTAGTCAGAGAAACTAAACTAGACGTAGTCAGAGAGACTAGACGTAGTCAGAGAAACTAGGCGTAGTCAGAGAAACTAAACTAGACGTAGTCAGAGAGACTAGACGTAGTCAGAGAAACTAGGCGTAGTCAGAGAAACTAGACGTAGTCAGAGAAACTAGACGTAGTCAGAGAAACTAGACGTAGTCAGAGAAACTAGGCGTGGTCAGAGAAACTAGGCGTGGTCAGAGAAACTAGACGTAGTCAGAAAAACTAGACGTAGTCAGAGAAACTAGGCGTAGTCAGAGAAACTAAACTAGACGTAGTCAGAGAGACTAGACGTGGTTAGAGAAACTAGGCGTAGTCAGAGAAACTAAACTAGACGTAGTCAGAGAGACTAGACGTGGTCAGAGAAACTAGGCGTAGTCAGAGAAACTAGACGTAGTCAGAGAAACTAGACGTAGTCAGAGAAACTAGGCGTAGTCAGAGAAACTAGGCGTAGTCAGAGAGACTAGGCGTAGTCAGAGAAACTAGGCGTAGTCAGAGAAACTAGGCGTAGTCAGAGAAACTAGGCGTAGTCAGAGAGACTAGACGTAGTCAGAGAAACTAGGCGTAGTCAGAGAAACTAAACTAGACGTAGTCAGAGAGACTAGACGTAGTCAGAGAAACTAGACGTAGTCAGAGAAACTAGGCGTAGTCAGAGAAACTAAACTAGACGTAGTCAGAGAAACTAGACGTAGTCAGAGAGACTAGACGTAGTCAGAGAGACTAGACGTAGTCAGAGAAACTAGACGTAGTCAGAGAAACTAGGCGTAGTCAGAGAGACTAGACGTAGTCAGAGAAACTAGGCGTAGTCAGATAAACTAGGCGTAGTCAGAGAAACTAGGCGTAGTCAGAGAGACTGGACGTAGTCAGAGAAACTAGGCGTAGTCAGAGAGACTAGACGTAGTCAGAGAAACTAGGCGTAGTCAGACAAAATAAACTAGACGTAGTCAGAGAAACTAGACGTAGTCAGAGAGACTAGACGTAGTCAGAGAGACTAGACGTAGTCAGAGAATTTAGACGTAGTCAGAGAAACTAGACGTAGTCAGAAAAACTAGGCGTAGTCAGAGAGACTAGACGTAGTCAGAGAAACTAGGCGTAGTCAGAGAAACTAGGCGTAGTCAGAGAAACTAGTCGTAGTCAGAGAGACTAGACGTAGTCAGAGAAACTAGGCGTAGTCAGAGAAACTAGGCGTAGTCAGAGAGACTAGACGTAGTCAGAGAAACTAAACTAGACGTAGTCAGAGAAACTAGACGTAGTCAGAGAGACTAGACGTAGTCAGAGAAACTAGACGTAGTCAGAGAAACTAGACGTAGTCAGAGAAACTAGGCGTAGTCAGAGAGACTAGACGTAGTCAGAGAAACTAGGCGTAGTCAGAGAAACTAGGCGTAGTCAGAGAAACTAGGCGTAGTCAGAGAGACTGGACGTAGTCAGAGAGACTAGGCGTAGTCAGAGAGACTAGACGTAGTCAGAGAAACTAGGCGTAGTCAGAGAGACTAGGCGTAGTCAGAGAAACTAGGCGTAGTCAGAGAGACTGGACGTAGTCAGAGAAACTAGGCGTAGTCAGAGAGACTGGACGTAGTCAGAGAAACTAGGCGTAGTCAGAGAAACTAGGCGTAGTCAGAGAGACTGGACGTAGTCAGAGAAACTAGGCGTAGTCAGAGAAACTAGGCGTAGTCAGAGAAACTAGACGTAGTCGAAGAAACTAAACTAGACGTAGTCAGAGAAACTAGGCGTAGTCAGAGAGACTAGACGTAGTCAGAGAAACTAGGCGTAGTCAGAGAGACTAGACGTAGTCAGAGAAACTAGACGTAGTCAGAGAAACTAGGCGTAGTCAGAGAAACTAGGCGTAGTCAGGGAGACTAGACGTAGTCAGAGAAACTAGGCGTAGTCAGAGAGACTGGACGTAGTCAGAGAAACTAGGCGTAGTCAGAGAAACTAGACGTAGTCAGAGAAACTAGGCGTAGTCAGAGAAACTAGACGTAGTCAGAGAAACTAGACGTAGTCAGAGAAACTAGACGTAGTCAGAGAAACTAGGCGTAGTCAGAGAAACTAGACGTAGTCAGAGAAACTAGGCGTAGTCAGAGAAACTAAACTAGGCGTAGTCAGAGAAACTAGGCGTAGTCAGAGAAACTAGGCGTAGTCAGAGAAACTAGACGTAGTCAGAGAGACTAGACGTCGTCAGAGAAACTAGGCGTAGTCAGAGAAACTAAACTAGACGTAAGAGAGAAACTAGGCGTAGTCAGAGAAACTAAACTAGACGTAGTCAGTAAACTAGACGTAGTCAGAGAAACTAGGTGTAGTCAGAGAAACTAGACGTAGTCAGAGAAACTAAACTAGACGTAGTCAGAGAAACTAGGCGTAGTCAGAGAAACTAGGCGTAGTCAGAGAAACTAGACGTAGTCAGAGAAACTAAACTAGACGTAGTCAGAGAAACTAGACGTAGTCAGAGAAATTAGATGTAGTCAGAGAAACTAGACGTAGTCAGAGAAACTAAACTAGACGTAGTCAGAGAAACTAGGCGTCGTCAGAGAAACTAGGCGTAGTCAAAGAAACTAAACTAGACGTAGTCAGAGAAACTAGACGTAGTCAGAGAAACTAGGCGTAGTCAGAGAAACTAGGCGTAGTCAGAGAAACTAGGCGTAGTCAGAGAGACTAGACGTAGTCAGAGAAACTAGACGTAGTCAGAGAAACTAGGCGTAGTCAGAGAAACTAGACGTAGTCAGAGAAACAAGGCGTAGTCAGAGAAACTAGGCGTAGTCAGAGAGACTAGACGTAGTCAGAGAAACTAGGCGTAGTCAGAGAAACTAGGCGTAGTCAGAGAAACTAGACGTAGTCAGAGAAACTAAACTAGACGTAGTCAGAGAAAGTAGACGTTGTCAGAGAAACTAGACGTAGTCAGAGAAACTAGGCGTAGTCAGAGAAACTAAACTAGACGTAGTCAGAGAGACTAGACGTAGTCAGAGAAACTAGGCGTAGTCAGAGAAACTAGACGTAGTCAGAGAAACTAGGCGTAGTCAGAGAAACTAAACTAGACGTAGTCAGTTAGACTAGACGTGGTCAGAGAAACTAGGCGTAGTCAGAGAAACTAGACGTAGTCAGAGAAACTAGGCGTAGTCAGAGAGACTAGACGTAGTCAGAGAAACTAGGCGTAGTCAGAGAAACTAGGCGTAGTCAGAGAGACTAGACGTAGTCAGAGAAACTAGGCGTAGTCAGAGAAACTAAACTAGACGTAGTCAGAGAGACTAGACGTTGTCAGAGAAACTAGGCGTAGTCAGAGAAACTAGACGTAGTCAGAGAAACTAGGCGTAGTCAGAGAGACTAGACGTAGTCAGAGAAACTAGGCGTAGTCAGAGAAACTAGACGTAGTCAGAGAGACTAGACGTAGTCAGAGAAACTGGGCGTAGTCAGAGAAACTAAACTAGACGTAGTCAGAGAAACTAGACGTAGTCAGAGAAACTAAACTAGACGTAGTCAGAGAAACTAGGCGTAGTCAGAGAAACAAGACGTAGTCAGAGAAACTAGACGTAGTCAGAGAAATTAGGCGTAGTCAGAGAAACTAGACGTAGTCAGAGAAACTGGACGTAGTCAGAGAAACTAGGCGTAGTCAGAGAAACTAGACGTAGTCAGAGAAACTAGGCGTAGTCAGAGAGACTAGGCGTAGTCAGAGAGACTAGGCGTAGTCAGAGAAACTAAACTAGACGTAGTCAGAGAGACTAGACGTAGTCAGAGAAACTAGGCGTAGTCAGAGAAACTAGACGTAGTCAGAGAAACTAGACGTAGTCAGAGAAACTAGACGTAGTCAGAGAAACTAGACGTAGTCAGAGAAACTAGGCGTAGTCAGAGAAACTAGGCGTGGTCAGAGAAACTAGGCGTGGTCAGAGAAACTAGACGTAGTCAGAAAAACTAGACGTAGTCAGAGAAACTAGGCGTAGTCAGAGAAACTAAACTAGACGTAGTCAGAGAGACTAGACGTGGTTAGAGAAACTAGGCGTAGTCAGAGAAACTAAACTAGACGTAGTCAGAGAGACTAGACGTGGTCAGAGAAACTAGGCGTAGTCAGAGAAACTAGACGTAGTCAGAGAAACTAGACGTAGTCAGAGAAACTAGGCGTAGTCAGAGAAACTAGGCGTAGTCAGAGAGACTAGGCGTAGTCAGAGAAACTAGGCGTAGTCAGAGAAACTAGGCGTAGTCAGAGAAACTAGGCGTAGTCAGAGAGACTAGACGTAGTCAGAGAAACTAGGCGTAGTCAGAGAAACTAAACTAGACGTAGTCAGAGAGACTAGACGTGGTCAGAGAAACTAGGCGTAGTCAGAGAAACTAGACGTAGTCAGAGAAACTAGGCGTGGTCAGAGAGACTAGACGTAGTCAGAGAAACTAAGCGTAGTCAGACAAACTAGGCGTAGTCAGAGAAACTAGGCGTAGTCAGAGAGACTAGACGTAGTCAGAGAAACTAGGCGTAGTCAGAGAAACTAAACTAGACGTAGTCAGAGAGACTAGACGTGGTCAGAGAAACTAGGCGTAGTCAGAGAAACTAGACGTAGTCAGAGAAACTAGGCGTAGTCACAGAAACTAGACGTAGTCAGAGAGACTAGACGTAGTCAGAGAAACTAGGCGTAGTCAGAGAAACTAAACTAGACGTAGTCAGAGAAACTAGACGTAGTCAGAGAAACTAAACTAGAAGTAGTCAGAGAAACTAGGCGTAGTCAGAGAAACTAGACGTAGTCAGAGAAACTAGACGTAGTCAGAGAAATTAGGCGTAGTCAGAGAAACTAGACGTAGTCAGAGAAACTAGACGTAGTCAGAGAAATTAGACGTAGTCAGAGAAACTAGACGTAGTCAGAGAAACTAGGCGTAGTCAGAGAAAGTAGACGTAGCCAGAGAAACTAGGCGTAGTCAGAGAAACTAGACGTAGTCAGAGAAACAAGGCGTAGTCAGAGAAACTAGACGTAGTCAGAGAAACTAGACGTAGTCAGAGAAAGTAGACGTAGCCAGAGAAACTAGACGTAGCCAGAGAAACTAGACGTAGTCAGAGAAAGTAGACGTTGTCAGAGAAACTAGACGTAGTCAGAGAAACTAGACGTAGTCAGAGAAACTAGGCGTAGTCAGAGAAACTAGACGTAGTCAGAGAAACTAGACGTAGTCAGAGAAACTAGGCGTAGTCAGAGAGACTAGGCGTGATCAGAGAAACTAGGCGTAGTCAGAGAAACTAGACGTAGTCAGAGAAACTAGACGTAGTCAGAGAAACTAGGCGTAGTCAGAGAAACTAAACTAGACGTAGTCAGAGAGACTAGACGTGGTCAGAGAAACTAGGCGTAGTCAGAGAAACTAAACTAGACGTAGTCAGAGAGACTAGACGTGGTCAGAGAAACTAGGCGTAGTCAGAGAAACTAGACGTAGTCAGAGAAACTAGACGTAGTCAGAGAAACTAGACGTAGTCAGAGAAACTAAACTAGACGTAGTCAGAGAGACTAGACGTCGTCAGAGAAACTAGGCGTAGTCAGAGAAACTAAACTAGACGTAAGAGAGAAACTAGGCGTAGTCAGAGAAACTAAACTAGACGTAGTCAGTAAACTAGACGTAGTCAGAGAAACTAGGTGTAGTCAGAGAAACTAGACGTAGTCAGAGAAACTAAACTAGACGTAGTCAGAGAAACTAGGCGTAGTCAGAGAAACTAGGCGTAGTCAGAGAAACTAGACGTAGTCAGAGAAACTAAACTAGACGTAGTCAGAGAAACTAGACGTAGTCAGAGAAATTAGATGTAGTCAGAGAAACTAGACGTAGTCAGAGAAACTAAACTAGACGTAGTCAGAGAAACTAGGCGTCGTCAGAGAAACTAGGCGTAGTCAAAGAAACTAAACTAGACGTAGTCAGAGAAACTAGACGTAGTCAGAGAAACTAGGCGTAGTCAGAGAAACTAGGCGTAGTCAGAGAAACTAGGCGTAGTCAGAGAGACTAGACGTAGTCAGAGAAACTAGACGTAGTCAGAGAAACTAGGCGTAGTCAGAGAAACTAGACGTAGTCAGAGAAACAAGGCGTAGTCAGAGAAACTAGGCGTAGTCAGAGAGACTAGACGTAGTCAGAGAAACTAGGCGTAGTCAGAGAAACTAGGCGTAGTCAGAGAAACTAGACGTAGTCAGAGAAACTAAACTAGACGTAGTCAGAGAAAGTAGACGTTGTCAGAGAAACTAGACGTAGTCAGAGAAACTAGGCGTAGTCAGAGAAACTAAACTAGACGTAGTCAGAGAGACTAGACGTAGTCAGAGAAACTAGGCGTAGTCAGAGAAACTAGACGTAGTCAGAGAAACTAGGCGTAGTCAGAGAAACTAAACTAGACGTAGTCAGTTAGACTAGACGTGGTCAGAGAAACTAGGCGTAGTCAGAGAAACTAGACGTAGTCAGAGAAACTAGGCGTAGTCAGAGAGACTAGACGTAGTCAGAGAAACTAGGCGTAGTCAGAGAAACTAGGCGTAGTCAGAGAGACTAGACGTAGTCAGAGAAACTAGGCGTAGTCAGAGAAACTAAACTAGACGTAGTCAGAGAGACTAGACGTTGTCAGAGAAACTAGGCGTAGTCAGAGAAACTAGACGTAGTCAGAGAAACTAGGCGTAGTCAGAGAGACTAGACGTAGTCAGAGAAACTAGGCGTAGTCAGAGAAACTAGACGTAGTCAGAGAGACTAGACGTAGTCAGAGAAACTGGGCGTAGTCAGAGAAACTAAACTAGACGTAGTCAGAGAAACTAGACGTAGTCAGAGAAACTAAACTAGACGTAGTCAGAGAAACTAGGCGTAGTCAGAGAAACAAGACGTAGTCAGAGAAACTAGACGTAGTCAGAGAAATTAGGCGTAGTCAGAGAAACTAGACGTAGTCAGAGAAACTGGACGTAGTCAGAGAAACTAGGCGTAGTCAGAGAAACTAGACGTAGTCAGAGAAACTAGGCGTAGTCAGAGAGACTAGGCGTAGTCAGAGAGACTAGGCGTAGTCAGAGAAACTAAACTAGACGTAGTCAGAGAGACTAGACGTAGTCAGAGAAACTAGGCGTAGTCAGAGAAACTAGACGTAGTCAGAGAAACTAGACGTAGTCAGAGAAACTAGACGTAGTCAGAGAAACTAGACGTAGTCAGAGAAACTAGGCGTAGTCAGAGAAACTAGGCGTGGTCAGAGAAACTAGGCGTGGTCAGAGAAACTAGACGTAGTCAGAAAAACTAGACGTAGTCAGAGAAACTAGGCGTAGTCAGAGAAACTAAACTAGACGTAGTCAGAGAGACTAGACGTGGTTAGAGAAACTAGGCGTAGTCAGAGAAACTAAACTAGACGTAGTCAGAGAGACTAGACGTGGTCAGAGAAACTAGGCGTAGTCAGAGAAACTAGACGTAGTCAGAGAAACTAGACGTAGTCAGAGAAACTAGGCGTAGTCAGAGAAACTAGGCGTAGTCAGAGAGACTAGGCGTAGTCAGAGAAACTAGGCGTAGTCAGAGAAACTAGGCGTAGTCAGAGAAACTAGGCGTAGTCAGAGAGACTAGACGTAGTCAGAGAAACTAGGCGTAGTCAGAGAAACTAAACTAGACGTAGTCAGAGAGACTAGACGTGGTCAGAGAAACTAGGCGTAGTCAGAGAAACTAGACGTAGTCAGAGAAACTAGGCGTGGTCAGAGAGACTAGACGTAGTCAGAGAAACTAAGCGTAGTCAGACAAACTAGGCGTAGTCAGAGAAACTAGGCGTAGTCAGAGAGACTAGACGTAGTCAGAGAAACTAGGCGTAGTCAGAGAAACTAAACTAGACGTAGTCAGAGAGACTAGACGTGGTCAGAGAAACTAGGCGTAGTCAGAGAAACTAGACGTAGTCAGAGAAACTAGGCGTAGTCACAGAAACTAGACGTAGTCAGAGAGACTAGACGTAGTCAGAGAAACTAGGCGTAGTCAGAGAAACTAAACTAGACGTAGTCAGAGAAACTAGACGTAGTCAGAGAAACTAAACTAGAAGTAGTCAGAGAAACTAGGCGTAGTCAGAGAAACTAGACGTAGTCAGAGAAACTAGACGTAGTCAGAGAAATTAGGCGTAGTCAGAGAAACTAGACGTAGTCAGAGAAACTAGACGTAGTCAGAGAAATTAGACGTAGTCAGAGAAACTAGACGTAGTCAGAGAAACTAGGCGTAGTCAGAGAAAGTAGACGTAGCCAGAGAAACTAGGCGTAGTCAGAGAAACTAGACGTAGTCAGAGAAACAAGGCGTAGTCAGAGAAACTAGACGTAGTCAGAGAAACTAGACGTAGTCAGAGAAAGTAGACGTAGCCAGAGAAACTAGACGTAGCCAGAGAAACTAGACGTAGTCAGAGAAAGTAGACGTTGTCAGAGAAACTAGACGTAGTCAGAGAAACTAGACGTAGTCAGAGAAACTAGGCGTAGTCAGAGAAACTAGACGTAGTCAGAGAAACTAGACGTAGTCAGAGAAACTAGGCGTAGTCAGAGAGACTAGGCGTGATCAGAGAAACTAGGCGTAGTCAGAGAAACTAGACGTAGTCAGAGAAACTAGACGTAGTCAGAGAAACTAGGCGTAGTCAGAGAAACTAAACTAGACGTAGTCAGAGAGACTAGACGTGGTCAGAGAAACTAGGCGTAGTCAGAGAAACTAAACTAGACGTAGTCAGAGAGACTAGACGTGGTCAGAGAAACTAGGCGTAGTCAGAGAAACTAGACGTAGTCAGAGAAACTAGACGTAGTCAGAGAAACTAGACGTAGTCAGAGAAACTAAACTAGACGTAGTCAGAGAAACTAGGCGTAGTCAGAGAGACTAGACGTAGTCAGATAAACTAGACGTAGTCAGAGAAACTAGACGTAGTCAGAGAGACTAGACGTAGTCAGAGAAACTAGACGTAGTCAGAGAAACTAAACTAGACGTAGTCAGAGAAACTAGACGTAGTCAGAGAAACTAGACGTAGTCAGAGAAACTAGACGTAGTCAGAGAGACTAGGCGTAGTCAGAGAGACTAAACTAGACGTAGTCAGAGAAACTAGGCGTAGTCAGAGAGACTAGGCGTAGTCAGAGAAACTAGACGTAGTCAGAGAAACTAAACTAGACGTAGTCAGAGAAACTAGACGTAGTCAGAGAAACTAAACTAGGCGTCGTCAGAGAAACTAGGCGTCGTCAGAGAAACTAAACTAGACGTAGTCAGAGAAACTAGGCGTAGTCAGAGAGACTAGGCGTAGTCAGAGAAACTAGACGTAGTCAGAGAAACTAAACTAGACGTAGTCAGAGAAACTAGACGTAGTCAGAGAAACTAAACTAGGCGTCGTCAGAGAAACTAGGCGTCGTCAGAGAAACTAGGCGTAGTCAGAGAAACTAGACGTAGTCAGAGAAACTAGGCGTAGTCAGAGAAACTAGGCGTAGTCAGAGAAACTAGGCGTAGTCAGAGAGACTAGACGTAGTCAGAGAAACTAGACGTAGTCAGAGAAACTAGGCGTAGTCAGAGAAACTAGACGTAGTCAGAGAAACAAGGCGTAGTCAGAGAAACTAGGCGTAGTCAGAGAGACTAGACGTAGTCAGAGAAACTAGGCGTAGTCAGAGAAACTAGGCGTAGTCAGAGAAACTAGACGTAGTCAGAGAAACTAAACTAGACGTAGTCAGAGAAAGTAGACGTTGTCAGAGAAACTAGACGTAGTCAGAGAAACTAGGCGTAGTCAGAGAAACTAAACTAGACGTAGTCAGAGAGACTAGACGTAGTCAGAGAAACTAGGCGTAGTCAGAGAAACTAGACGTAGTCAGAGAAACTAGGCGTAGTCAGAGAAACTAAACTAGACGTAGTCAGTTAGACTAGACGTGGTCAGAGAAACTAGGCGTAGTCAGAGAAACTAGACGTAGTCAGAGAAACTAGGCGTAGTCAGAGAGACTAGACGTAGTCAGAGAAACTAGGCGTAGTCAGAGAAACTAGGCGTAGTCAGAGAGACTAGACGTAGTCAGAGAAACTAGGCGTAGTCAGAGAAACTAAACTAGACGTAGTCAGAGAGACTAGACGTTGTCAGAGAAACTAGGCGTAGTCAGAGAAACTAGACGTAGTCAGAGAAACTAGGCGTAGTCAGAGAGACTAGACGTAGTCAGAGAAACTAGGCGTAGTCAGAGAAACTAGACGTAGTCAGAGAGACTAGACGTAGTCAGAGAAACTGGGCGTAGTCAGAGAAACTAAACTAGACGTAGTCAGAGAAACTAGACGTAGTCAGAGAAACTAAACTAGACGTAGTCAGAGAAACTAGGCGTAGTCAGAGAAACAAGACGTAGTCAGAGAAACTAGACGTAGTCAGAGAAATTAGGCGTAGTCAGAGAAACTAGACGTAGTCAGAGAAACTGGACGTAGTCAGAGAAACTAGGCGTAGTCAGAGAAACTAGACGTAGTCAGAGAAACTAGGCGTAGTCAGAGAGACTAGGCGTAGTCAGAGAGACTAGGCGTAGTCAGAGAAACTAAACTAGACGTAGTCAGAGAGACTAGACGTAGTCAGAGAAACTAGGCGTAGTCAGAGAAACTAGACGTAGTCAGAGAAACTAGACGTAGTCAGAGAAACTAGACGTAGTCAGAGAAACTAGGCGTGGTCAGAGAAACTAGGCGTGGTCAGAGAAACTAGACGTAGTCAGAAAAACTAGACGTAGTCAGAGAAACTAGGCGTAGTCAGAGAAACTAAACTAGACGTAGTCAGAGAGACTAGACGTGGTTAGAGAAACTAGGCGTAGTCAGAGAAACTAAACTAGACGTAGTCAGAGAGACTAGACGTGGTCAGAGAAACTAGGCGTAGTCAGAGAAACTAGACGTAGTCAGAGAAACTAGACGTAGTCAGAGAAACTAGGCGTAGTCAGAGAAACTAGGCGTAGTCAGAGAGACTAGGCGTAGTCAGAGAAACTAGGCGTAGTCAGAGAAACTAGGCGTAGTCAGAGAAACTAGGCGTAGTCAGAGAGACTAGACGTAGTCAGAGAAACTAGGCGTAGTCAGAGAAACTAAACTAGACGTAGTCAGAGAGACTAGACGTGGTCAGAGAAACTAGGCGTAGTCAGAGAAACTAGACGTAGTCAGAGAAACTAGGCGTGGTCAGAGAGACTAGACGTAGTCAGAGAAACTAAGCGTAGTCAGAGAAACTAGGCGTAGTCAGAGAAACTAGGCGTAGTCAGAGAGACTAGACGTAGTCAGAGAAACTAGGCGTAGTCAGAGAAACTAAACTAGACGTAGTCAGAGAGACTAGACGTGGTCAGAGAAACTAGGCGTAGTCAGAGAAACTAGACGTAGTCAGAGAAACTAGGCGTAGTCACAGAAACTAGACGTAGTCAGAGAGACTAGACGTAGTCAGAGAAACTAGGCGTAGTCAGAGAAACTAAACTAGACGTAGTCAGAGAAACTAGACGTAGTCAGAGAAACTAAACTAGAAGTAGTCAGAGAAACTAGGCGTAGTCAGAGAAACTAGACGTAGTCAGAGAAACTAGACGTAGTCAGAGAAATTAGGCGTAGTCAGAGAAACTAGACGTAGTCAGAGAAACTAGACGTAGTCAGAGAAATTAGACGTAGTCAGAGAAACTAGACGTAGTCAGAGAAACTAGGCGTAGTCAGAGAAAGTAGACGTAGCCAGAGAAACTAGGCGTAGTCAGAGAAACTAGACGTAGTCAGAGAAACAAGGCGTAGTCAGAGAAACTAGACGTAGTCAGAGAAACTAGACGTAGTCAGAGAAAGTAGACGTAGCCAGAGAAACTAGACGTAGCCAGAGAAACTAGACGTAGTCAGAGAAAGTAGACGTTGTCAGAGAAACTAGACGTAGTCAGAGAAACTAGACGTAGTCAGAGAAACTAGGCGTAGTCAGAGAAACTAGACGTAGTCAGAGAAACTAGACGTAGTCAGAGAAACTAGGCGTAGTCAGAGAGACTAGGCGTGATCAGAGAAACTAGGCGTAGTCAGAGAAACTAGACGTAGTCAGAGAAACTAGACGTAGTCAGAGAAACTAGGCGTAGTCAGAGAAACTAAACTAGACGTAGTCAGAGAGACTAGACGTGGTCAGAGAAACTAGGCGTAGTCAGAGAAACTAAACTAGACGTAGTCAGAGAGACTAGACGTGGTCAGAGAAACTAGGCGTAGTCAGAGAAACTAGACGTAGTCAGAGAAACTAGACGTAGTCAGAGAAACTAAACTAGACGTAGTCAGAGAAACTAGGCGTAGTCAGAGAGACTAGACGTAGTCAGATAAACTAGACGTAGTCAGAGAAACTAGACGTAGTCAGAGAGACTAGACGTAGTCAGAGAAACTAGACGTAGTCAGAGAAACTAAACTAGACGTAGTCAGAGAAACTAGACGTAGTCAGAGAAACTAGACGTAGTCAGAGAAACTAGACGTAGTCAGAGAGACTAGGCGTAGTCAGAGAGACTAAACTAGACGTAGTCAGAGAAACTAGGCGTAGTCAGAGAGACTAGGCGTAGTCAGAGAAACTAGACGTAGTCAGAGAAACTAAACTAGACGTAGTCAGAGAAACTAGACGTAGTCAGAGAAACTAAACTAGGCGTCGTCAGAGAAACTAGGCGTCGTCAGAGAAACTAAACTAGACGTAGTCAGAGAAACTAGGCGTAGTCAGAGAGACTAGGCGTAGTCAGAGAAACTAGACGTAGTCAGAGAAACTAAACTAGACGTAGTCAGAAAAACTAGACGTAGTCAGAGAAACTAAACTAGGCGTCGTCAGAGAAACTAGGCGTCGTCAGAGAAACTAGGCGTAGTCAGAGAAACTAGACGTAGTCAGACAAACTAGGCGTAGTCAGAGAAACTAGGCGTAGTCAGAGAAACTAGACGTAGTCAGAAAAACTAGACGTAGTCAGACAAACTAGGCGTAGTCAGAGAAACTAGGCGTAGTCAGAGAAACTAAACTAGACGTAGTCAGAGAAACTAGGCGTAGTCAGAGAGACTAGGCGTAGTCAGAGAAACTAGACGTAGTCAGAGAAACTAAACTAGACGTAGTCAGAGAAACTAGACGTAGTCAGACAAACTAGGCGTAGTCAGAGAAACTAGGCGTAGTCAGAGAAACTAGACGTAGTCAGACAAACTAGGCGTAGTCAGAGAAACTAGGCGTAGTCAGAGAAACTAGACGTAGTCAGAGAAACTAGACGTAGTCAGACAAACTAGGCGTAGTCAGAGAAACTAGGCGTAGTCAGAGAAACTAGACGTAGTCAGAGAAACTAGACGTAGTCAGACAAACTAGGCGTAGTCAGAGAAACTAGGCGTAGTCAGAGAAACTAGACGTAGTCAGAGAAACTAAACTAGACGTAGTCAGACAAACTAGGCGTAGTCAGAGAAACTAGGCGTAGTCAGAGAAACTAGACGTAGTCAGAGAGACTAGACGTAGTCAGAGGAACTAGGCGTAGTCAGAGAAACTAGGCGTAGTCAGAGAAACTAGACGTAGTCAGAGAGACTAGACGTAGTCAGAGGAACTAGGCGTAGTCAGACAAACTAAACTAGACGTAGTCAGAGAAACTAGGCGTAGTCAGAGAGACTAGACGTAGTCAGAGAAACTAGGCGTAGTCAGAGAAACTAAACTAGACGTAGTCAGAGAGACTAGACGTGGTCAGAGAAACTAGGCGTAGTCAGAGAATCTAGACGTAGTCAGAGAAACTAGACGTAGTCAGAGAAACTAGACGTAGTCAGAGAAACTAAACTAGACGTAGTCAGAGAAACTAGGCGTAGTCAGAGAGACTAGACGTAGTCAGAGAAACTAGACGTAGTCAGAGAGACTAGACGTAGTCAGAGAAACTAGACGTAGTCAGAGAAACTAGACGTAGTCAGAGAAACTAAACTAGACGTAGTCAGAGAAACTAGACGTAGTCAGAGAAACTAGACGTAGTCAGAGAAACTAGACGTAGTCAGAGAGACTAGGCGTAGTCAGAGAGACTAAACTAGACGTAGTCAGAGAAACTAGGCGTAGTCAGAGAGACTAGGCGTAGTCAGAGAAACTAGACGTAGTCAGAGAAACTAAACTAGACGTAGTCAGAGAAACTAGACGTAGTCAGAGAAACTAAACTAGGCGTCGTCAGAGAAACTAGGCGTCGTCAGAGAAACTAAACTAGACGTAGTCAGAGAAACTAGGCGTAGTCAGAGAGACTAGGCGTAGTCAGAGAAACTAGACGTAGTCAGAGAAACTAAACTAGACGTAGTCAGAGAAACTAGACGTAGTCAGAGAAACTAAACTAGGCGTCGTCAGAGAAACTAGGCGTCGTCAGAGAAACTAGGCGTAGTCAGAGAAACTAGACGTAGTCAGACAAACTAGGCGTAGTCAGAGAAACTAGGCGTAGTCAGAGAAACTAGACGTAGTCAGAAAAACTAGACGTAGTCAGACAAACTAGGCGTAGTCAGAGAAACTAGGCGTAGTCAGAGAAACTAAACTAGACGTAGTCAGAGAAACTAGGCGTAGTCAGAGAGACTAGACGTAGTCAGAGAAACTAGGCGTAGTCAGAGAAACTAGACGTAGTCAGAGAAACTAAACTAGACGTAGTCAGAGAAACTAGACGTAGTCAGAGAAACTAAACTAGGCGTCGTCAGAGAAACTAGGCGTCGTCAGAGAAACTAGGCGTAGTCAGAGAAACTAGACGTAGTCAGACAAACTAGGCGTAGTCAGAGAAACTAGGCGTAGTCAGAGAAACTAGACGTAGTCAGAGAAACTAGACGTAGTCAGACAAACTAGGCGTAGTCAGAGAAACTAGGCGTAGTCAGAGAAACTAGACGTAGTCAGAGAAACTAAACTAGACGTAGTCAGAGAAACTAGGCGTAGTCAGAGAAACTAGGCGTAGTCAGAGAAACTAGACGTAGTCAGAGAGACTAGACGTAGTCAGAGGAACTAGACGTAGTCAGAGAAACTAGGCGTAGTCAGAGAAACTAGGCGTAGTCAGAGAAACTAGACGTAGTCAGAGAGACTAGACGTAGTCAGAGGAACTAGGCGTAGTCAGACAAACTAAACTAGACGTAGTCAGAGAAACTAGGCGTAGTCAGAGAGACTAAACTAGACGTAGTCAGAGAAACTAGGCGTAGTCAGAGAGACTAGGCGTAGTCAGAGAAACTAGACGTAGTCAGAGAAACTAAACTAGACGTAGTCAGAGAAACTAGACGTAGTCAGAGAAACTAAACTAGGCGTCGTCAGAGAAACTAGGCGTCGTCAGAGAAACTAAACTAGACGTAGTCAGAGAAACTAGGCGTAGTCAGAGAGACTAGGCGTAGTCAGAGAAACTAGACGTAGTCAGAGAAACTAAACTAGACGTAGTCAGAGAAACTAGACGTAGTCAGAGAAACTAAACTAGGCGTCGTCAGAGAAACTAGGCGTCGTCAGAGAAACTAGGCGTAGTCAGAGAAACTAGACGTAGTCAGACAAACTAGGCGTAGTCAGAGAAACTAGGCGTAGTCAGAGAAACTAGACGTAGTCAGAAAAACTAGACGTAGTCAGACAAACTAGGCGTAGTCAGAGAAACTAGGCGTAGTCAGAGAAACTAAACTAGACGTAGTCAGAGAAACTAGGCGTAGTCAGAGAGACTAGACGTAGTCAGAGAAACTAGGCGTAGTCAGAGAAACTAGACGTAGTCAGAGAAACTAAACTAGACGTAGTCAGAGAAACTAGACGTAGTCAGAGAAACTAAACTAGGCGTCGTCAGAGAAACTAGGCGTCGTCAGAGAAACTAGGCGTAGTCAGAGAAACTAGACGTAGTCAGACAAACTAGGCGTAGTCAGAGAAACTAGGCGTAGTCAGAGAAACTAGACGTAGTCAGAGAAACTAGACGTAGTCAGACAAACTAGGCGTAGTCAGAGAAACTAGGCGTAGTCAGAGAAACTAGACGTAGTCAGAGAAACTAAACTAGACGTAGTCAGAGAAACTAGGCGTAGTCAGAGAAACTAGGCGTAGTCAGAGAAACTAGACGTAGTCAGAGAGACTAGACGTAGTCAGAGGAACTAGACGTAGTCAGAGAAACTAGGCGTAGTCAGAGAAACTAGGCGTAGTCAGAGAAACTAGACGTAGTCAGAGAGACTAGACGTAGTCAGAGGAACTAGGCGTAGTCAGACAAACTAAACTAGACGTAGTCAGAGAAACTAGGCGTAGTCAGAGAGACTAGACGTAGTCAGAGAAACTAGGCGTAGTCAGAGAAACTAGACGTAGTCAGAGAAACTAAACTAGACGTAGTCAGAGAAACTAGACGTAGTCAGAGAAACTAAACTAGGCGTCGTCAGAGAAACTAGGCGTCGTCAGAGAAACTAGGCGTAGTCAGAGAAACTAGACGTAGTCAGACAAACTAGGCGTAGTCAGAGAAACTAGGCGTAGTCAGAGAAACTAGACGTAGTCAGAGAAACTAGACGTAGTCAGACAAACTAGGCGTAGTCAGAGAGACTAGACGTAGTCAGAGGAACTAGGCGTAGTCAGAGAAACTAGACGTAGTCAGAGAAACTAAACTAGACGTAGTCAGAGAAACTAGGCGTCGTCAGAGAAACTAGGCGTCGTCAGAGAAACTAGGCGTAGTCAGACAAACTAGGCGTAGTCAGAGAAACTAGACATAGTCAGAGAAACTAGGCGTAGTCAGAGAAACTAGGCGTAGTCAGAGAAACTAGACGTAGTCAGAGAAACTAAACTAGACGTAGTCAGAGAAACTAGGCGTAGTCAGAGAAACTAGACGTAGTCAGAGAAACTAAACTAGACGTAGTCAGAGAAACTAGGCGTAGTCAGAGAGACTAGACGTAGTCAGAGAAACTAGACGTAGTCAGAGAAACTAGACGTAGTCAGAGAAACTAGGTGTAGTCAGAGAAACTAGGCGTAGTCAGAGAAACTAAACTAGACGTAGTCAGAGAAACTAGGCGTAGTCAGAGAGACTAGACGTAGTCAGAGAAACTAGACGTAGTCAGAGAAACTAGACGTAGTCAGAGAAACTAGGCGTAGTCAGAGAAACTAGGCGTAGTCAGAGAAACTAAACTAGACGTAGTCAGAGAAACTAGACGTAGACAGAGAGACTAGGCGTAGTCAGAGAAACTAAACTAGACGTAGTCAGAGAAACTAAACTAGACGTACTCAGAGAGACTAGACGTAGTCAGAGAAACTAGGCGTAGTCAGAGAAACTAGACGTAGTCAGAGAAACTAGGCGTAGTCAGAGAAACTAAACTAGACGTAGTCAGAGAAACTAGACGTAGTCAGAGCAACTAGGCGTAGTCAGAGAAACTAAACTAGGCGTAGTCAGAGAAACTAAACTAGACGTAGTCAGAGAAACTAGACGTAGTCAGAGAAACTAGGCGTAGTCAGAGAAACTAAACTAGACGTAGTCAGAGAGACTAGGCGTAGTCAGAGAAACTAGACGTAGTCAGAGAAACTAGGCGTAGTCAGAGAGACTAGACGTAGTCAGAGAAACTAGGCGTAGTCAGAGAAACTAAACTAGACGTAGTCAGAGAAACTAGGCGTAGTCAGAGAGACTAGACGTAGTCAGAGAAACTAGGCATAGTCAGAGAAACTAGACGTAGTCAGAGAGACTAGACGTAGTCAGAGAAACTAGACGTAGTCAGAGAAACTAGGCGTAGCCAGAGAAACTAGACGTAGTCAGAGAAAGTAGACGTTGTCAGAGAAACTAGACGTAGTCAGAGAAACTAGACGTAGTCAGAGAAACTAGGCGTAGTCAGAGAAACTAGACGTAGTCAGAGAAACTAGACGTAGTCAGAGAAACTAGGCGTAGTCAGAGAGACTAGGCGTGATCAGAGAAACTAGGCGTAGTCAGAGAAACTAGACGTAGTCAGAGAAACTAGACGTAGTCAGAGAAACTAGGCGTAGTCAGAGAAACTAAACTAGACGTAGTCAGAGAGACTAGACGTGGTCAGAGAAACTAGGCGTAGTCAGAGAAACTAAACTAGACGTAGTCAGAGAGACTAGACGTGGTCAGAGAAACTAGGCGTAGTCAGAGAAACTAGACGTAGTCAGAGAAACTAGACGTAGTCAGAGAAACTAAACTAGACGTAGTCAGAGAAACTAGGCGTAGTCAGAGAGACTAGACGTAGTCAGATAAACTAGACGTAGTCAGAGAAACTAGACGTAGTCAGAGAGACTAGACGTAGTCAGAGAAACTAGACGTAGTCAGAGAAACTAAACTAGACGTAGTCAGAGAAACTAGACGTAGTCAGAGAAACTAGACGTAGTCAGAGAAACTAGACGTAGTCAGAGAGACTAGGCGTAGTCAGAGAGACTAAACTAGACGTAGTCAGAGAAACTAGGCGTAGTCAGAGAGACTAGGCGTAGTCAGAGAAACTAGACGTAGTCAGAGAAACTAAACTAGACGTAGTCAGAGAAACTAGACGTAGTCAGAGAAACTAAACTAGGCGTCGTCAGAGAAACTAGGCGTCGTCAGAGAAACTAAACTAGACGTAGTCAGAGAAACTAGGCGTAGTCAGAGAGACTAGGCGTAGTCAGAGAAACTAGACGTAGTCAGAGAAACTAAACTAGACGTAGTCAGAGAAACTAGACGTAGTCAGAGAAACTAAACTAGGCGTCGTCAGAGAAACTAGGCGTCGTCAGAGAAACTAGGCGTAGTCAGAGAAACTAGACGTAGTCAGACAAACTAGGCGTAGTCAGAGAAACTAGGCGTAGTCAGAGAAACTAGACGTAGTCAGAAAAACTAGACGTAGTCAGACAAACTAGGCGTAGTCAGAGAAACTAGGCGTAGTCAGAGAAACTAAACTAGACGTAGTCAGAGAAACTAGGCGTAGTCAGAGAGACTAGGCGTAGTCAGAGAAACTAGACGTAGTCAGAGAAACTAAACTAGACGTAGTCAGAGAAACTAGACGTAGTCAGACAAACTAGGCGTAGTCAGAGAAACTAGGCGTAGTCAGAGAAACTAGACGTAGTCAGACAAACTAGGCGTAGTCAGAGAAACTAGGCGTAGTCAGAGAAACTAGACGTAGTCAGAGAAACTAGACGTAGTCAGACAAACTAGGCGTAGTCAGAGAAACTAGGCGTAGTCAGAGAAACTAGACGTAGTCAGAGAAACTAGACGTAGTCAGACAAACTAGGCGTAGTCAGAGAAACTAGGCGTAGTCAGAGAAACTAGACGTAGTCAGAGAAACTAAACTAGACGTAGTCAGACAAACTAGGCGTAGTCAGAGAAACTAGGCGTAGTCAGAGAAACTAGACGTAGTCAGAGAGACTAGACGTAGTCAGAGGAACTAGGCGTAGTCAGAGAAACTAGGCGTAGTCAGAGAAACTAGACGTAGTCAGAGAGACTAGACGTAGTCAGAGGAACTAGGCGTAGTCAGACAAACTAAACTAGACGTAGTCAGAGAAACTAGGCGTAGTCAGAGAGACTAGACGTAGTCAGAGAAACTAGGCGTAGTCAGAGAAACTAAACTAGACGTAGTCAGAGAGACTAGACGTGGTCAGAGAAACTAGGCGTAGTCAGAGAAACTAGACGTAGTCAGAGAAACTAGACGTAGTCAGAGAAACTAGACGTAGTCAGAGAAACTAAACTAGACGTAGTCAGAGAAACTAGGCGTAGTCAGAGAGACTAGACGTAGTCAGAGAAACTAGACGTAGTCAGAGAAACTAGACGTAGTCAGAGAGACTAGACGTAGTCAGAGAAACTAGACGTAGTCAGAGAAACTAGACGTAGTCAGAGAAACTAAACTAGACGTAGTCAGAGAAACTAGACGTAGTCAGAGAAACTAGACGTAGTCAGAGAAACTAGACGTAGTCAGAGAGACTAGGCGTAGTCAGAGAGACTAAACTAGACGTAGTCAGAGAAACTAGGCGTAGTCAGAGAGACTAGGCGTAGTCAGAGAAACTAGACGTAGTCAGAGAAACTAAACTAGACGTAGTCAGAGAAACTAGACGTAGTCAGAGAAACTAAACTAGGCGTCGTCAGAGAAACTAGGCGTCGTCAGAGAAACTAAACTAGACGTAGTCAGAGAAACTAGGCGTAGTCAGAGAGACTAGGCGTAGTCAGAGAAACTAGACGTAGTCAGAGAAACTAAACTAGACGTAGTCAGAGAAACTAGACGTAGTCAGAGAAACTAAACTAGGCGTCGTCAGAGAAACTAGGCGTCGTCAGAGAAACTAGGCGTAGTCAGATAAACTAGACGTAGTCAGACAAACTAGGCGTAGTCAGAGAAACTAGGCGTAGTCAGAGAAACTAGACGTAGTCAGAAAAACTAGACGTAGTCAGACAAACTAGGCGTAGTCAGAGAAACTAGGCGTAGTCAGAGAAACTAAACTAGACGTAGTCAGAGAAACTAGGCGTAGTCAGAGAGACTAGACGTAGTCAGAGAAACTAGGCGTAGTCAGAGAAACTAGACGTAGTCAGAGAAACTAAACTAGACGTAGTCAGAGAAACTAGACGTAGTCAGAGAAACTAAACTAGGCGTCGTCAGAGAAACTAGGCGTCGTCAGAGAAACTAGGCGTAGTCAGAGAAACTAGACGTAGTCAGACAAACTAGGCGTAGTCAGAGAAACTAGGCGTAGTCAGAGAAACTAGACGTAGTCAGAGAAACTAGACGTAGTCAGACAAACTAGGCGTAGTCAGAGAAACTAGGCGTAGTCAGAGAAACTAGACGTAGTCAGAGAAACTAAACTAGACGTAGTCAGAGAAACTAGGCGTAGTCAGAGAAACTAGGCGTAGTCAGAGAAACTAGACGTAGTCAGAGAGACTAGACGTAGTCAGAGGAACTAGACGTAGTCAGAGAAACTAGGCGTAGTCAGAGAAACTAGGCGTAGTCAGAGAAACTAGACGTAGTCAGAGAGACTAGACGTAGTCAGAGGAACTAGGCGTAGTCAGACAAACTAAACTAGACGTAGTCAGAGAAACTAGGCGTAGTCAGAGAGACTAGACGTAGTCAGAGGAACTAGGCGTAGTCAGAGAAACTAGACGTAGTCAGAGAAACTAAACTAGACGTAGTCAGAGAAACTAGGCGTCGTCAGAGAAACTAGGCGTCGTCAGAGAAACTAGGCGTAGTCAGACAAACTAGGCGTAGTCAGAGAAACTAGACATAGTCAGAGAAACTAGGCGTAGTCAGAGAAACTAGGCGTAGTCAGAGAAACTAGACGTAGTCAGAGAAACTAAACTAGACGTAGTCAGAGAAACTAGGCGTAGTCAGAGAAACTAGACGTAGTCAGAGAAACTAAACTAGACGTAGTCAGAGAAACTAGGCGTAGTCAGAGAGACTAGACGTAGTCAGAGAAACTAGACGTAGTCAGAGAAACTAGACGTAGTCAGAGAAACTAGGTGTAGTCAGAGAAACTAGGCGTAGTCAGAGAAACTAAACTAGACGTAGTCAGAGAAACTAGGCGTAGTCAGAGAGACTAGACGTAGTCAGAGAAACTAGACGTAGTCAGACAAACTAGACGTAGTCAGAGAAACTAGGCGTAGTCAGAGAAACTAGGCGTAGTCAGAGAAACTAAACTAGACGTAGTCAGAGAAACTAGACGTAGACAGAGAGACTAGGCGTAGTCAGAGAAACTAAACTAGACGTAGTCAGAGAAACTAAACTAGACGTACTCAGAGAGACTAGACGTAGTCAGAGAAACTAGGCGTAGTCAGAGAAACTAGACGTAGTCAGAGAAACTAGGCGTAGTCAGAGAAACTAAACTAGACGTAGTCAGAGAAACTAGACGTAGTCAGAGCAACTAGGCGTAGTCAGAGAAACTAAACTAGGCGTAGTCAGAGAAACTAAACTAGACGTAGTCAGAGAAACTAGACGTAGTCAGAGAAACTAGGCGTAGTCAGAGAAACTAAACTAGACGTAGTCAGAGAGACTAGGCGTAGTCAGAGAAACTAGACGTAGTCAGAGAAACTAGGCGTAGTCAGAGAGACTAGACGTAGTCAGAGAAACTAGGCGTAGTCAGAGAAACTAAACTAGACGTAGTCAGAGAAACTAGGCGTAGTCAGAGAGACTAGACGTAGTCAGAGAAACTAGGCATAGTCAGAGAAACTAGACGTAGTCAGAGAGACTAGACGTAGTCAGAGAAACTAGACGTAGTCAGAGAAACTAGGCGTAGTCAGAGAAACTAGACGTAGTCAGAGAAACTAGGCGTAGTCAGTGAAACTAGACGTAGTCAGAGAAACTAGGCTTAGTCAGAGAAACTAGACGTAGTCAGAGAAATTAGGCGTAGTCAGAGAAACTAGACGTAGTCAGAGAAACTAGACGTAGTCAGAGAAATTAGGCGTAGTCAGAGAGACTAGACGTAGTCAGAGAAAGTAGACGTAGTCAGAGAAACTAGACGTAGTCAGAGAAACTAGACGTAGTCAGAGAGACTAGACGTAGTCAGAGAAACTAGACGTAGTCAGAGAAACTAGACGTAGTCAGAGAGACTAGACGTAGTCAGAGAAAGTAGACGTAGTCAGAGAAACTAGACGTAGTCAGAGAGACTAGACGTAGTCAGAGAAACTAGGCGTAGTCAGAGAAACTAGACGTAGTCAGAGAAACTAGACGTAGTCAGAGAAAGTAGACGTAGTCAGAGAAACTAGACGTAGTCAGAAAAACTAGGCGTAGTCAGAGAAACTAAACTAGACGTAGTCAGAGAAAGTAGACGTAGTCAGAGAAACTAGACGTAGTCAGAAAAACTAGACGTAGTCAGAGAAACTAGGCGTAGTCAGAGAAACTAAACTAGATGTAGTCAGAGAGACTAGACGTAGTCAGAGAGACTAGACGTAGTCAGAGAAACTAGACGTAGTCATAGAGACTAGACGTAGTCAGAGAAACTAGACGTAGTCAGAGAGACTAGACGTAGTCAGAGAAACTAGGCGTAGTCAGAGAAACTAGGCGTAGTCAGAGAAACTAGACGTAGTCAGAGAAACTAAACTAGACGTAGTCAGAGAAACTAGACGTAGTCAGAGAAACTAAACTAGACGTAGTCAGAGAAACTAGACGTAGTCAGAGAAACTAGGCGTAGTCAGAGAAACTAGGCGTAGTCAGAGAGACTAAACTAGACGTAGTCAGAGAAACTAGGCGTAGTCAGAGAAACTAGACGTAGTCAGAGAAACTAAACTAGACGTAGTCAGAGAAACTAGGCGTAGTCAGAGAGACTAGACGTAGTCAGAGAAACTAGGCGTAGTCAGAGAAACTAAACTAGACGTAGTCAGAGAAACTAGGCGTAGTCAGAGAGACTAGACGTAGTCAGAGAAACTAGGCATAGTCAGAGAAACTAGACGTAGTCAGAGAGACTAGACGTAGTCAGAGAAACTAGACGTAGTCAGAGAAACTAGGCGTAGTCAGAGAAACTAGACGTAGTCAGAGAAACTAGGCGTAGTCAGTGAAACTAGACGTAGTCAGAGAAACTAGGCTTAGTCAGAGAAACTAGACGTAGTCAGAGAAATTAGGCGTAGTCAGAGAAACTAGACGTAGTCAGAGAAACTAGACGTAGTCAGAGAAATTAGGCGTAGTCAGAGAGACTAGACGTAGTCAGAGAAAGTAGACGTAGTCAGAGAAACTAGACGTAGTCAGAGAAACTAGACGTAGTCAGAGAGACTAGACGTAGTCAGAGAAACTAGACGTAGTCAGAGAAACTAGACGTAGTCAGAGAGACTAGACGTAGTCAGAGAAAGTAGACGTAGTCAGAGAAACTAGACGTAGTCAGAGAGACTAGACGTAGTCAGAGAAACTAGGCGTAGTCAGAGAAACTAGACGTAGTCAGAGAAACTAGACGTAGTCAGAGAAAGTAGACGTAGTCAGAGAAACTAGACGTAGTCAGAAAAACTAGGCGTAGTCAGAGAAACTAAACTAGACGTAGTCAGAGAAAGTAGACGTAGTCAGAGAAACTAGACGTAGTCAGAAAAACTAGACGTAGTCAGAGAAACTAGGCGTAGTCAGAGAAACTAAACTAGATGTAGTCAGAGAGACTAGACGTAGTCAGAGAGACTAGACGTAGTCAGAGAAACTAGACGTAGTCATAGAGACTAGACGTAGTCAGAGAAACTAGACGTAGTCAGAGAGACTAGACGTAGTCAGAGAAACTAGGCGTAGTCAGAGAAACTAGGCGTAGTCAGAGAAACTAGACGTAGTCAGAGAAACTAAACTAGACGTAGTCAGAGAAACTAGACGTAGTCAGAGAAACTAAACTAGACGTAGTCAGAGAAACTAGACGTAGTCAGAGAAACTAGGCGTAGTCAGAGAAACTAGGCGTAGTCAGAGAGACTAAACTAGACGTAGTCAGAGAAACTAGGCGTAGTCAGAGAAACTAGACGTAGTCAGAGAAACTAAACTAGACGTAGTCAGAGAAACTAGGCGTAGTCAGAGAGACTAGACGTAGTCAGAGAAACTAGACGTAGTCAGAGAAACTAGACGTAGTCAGAGAAACTAGGCGTAGTCAGAGAAACTAAACTAGACGTAGTCAGAGAAACTAGACGTAGACAGAGAGACTAGGCGTAGTCAGAGAAACTAGGCGTAGTCAGAGAGACTAGACGTAGTCAGAGAAACTAGGCGTAGTCAGAGAAACTAAACTAGACGTAGTCAGAGAAACTAGGCGTAGTCAGAGAGACTAGACGTAGTCAGAGAAACTAGGCATAGTCAGAGAAACTAGACGTAGTCAGAGAGACTAGACGTAGTCAGAGAAACTAGACGTAGTCAGAGAAACTAGGCGTAGTCAGAGAAACTAGACGTAGTCAGAGAAACTAGGCGTAGTCAGTGAAACTAGACGTAGTCAGAGAAACTAGGCTTAGTCAGAGAAACTAGACGTAGTCAGAGAAATTAGGCGTAGTCAGAGAAACTAGACGTAGTCAGAGAAACTAGACGTAGTCAGAGAAATTAGGCGTAGTCAGAGAGACTAGACGTAGTCAGAGAAAGTAGACGTAGTCAGAGAAACTAGACGTAGTCAGAGAGACTAGACGTAGTCAGAGAAACTAGACGTAGTCAGAGAAACTAGACGTAGTCAGAGAGACTAGACGTAGTCAGAGAAAGTAGACGTAGTCAGAGAAACTAGACGTAGTCAGAGAGACTAGACGTAGTCAGAGAAACTAGGCGTAGTCAGAGAAACTAGACGTAGTCAGAGAAACTAGACGTAGTCAGAGAAAGTAGACGTAGTCAGAGAAACTAGACGTAGTCAGAAAAACTAGGCGTAGTCAAAGAAACTAAACTAGACGTAGTCAGAGAGACTAGACGTAGTCAGAGAAACTAGGCGTAGTCAGAGAAACTAAACTAGATGTAGTCAGAGAGACTAGACGTAGTCAGAGAGACTAGACGTAGTCAGAGAAACTAGACGTAGTCATAGAGACTAGACGTAGTCAGAGAAACTAGACGTAGTCAGAGAGACTAGACGTAGTCAGAGAAACTAGGCGTAGTCAGAGAAACTAGGCGTAGTCAGAGAAACTAGACGTAGTCAGAGAAACTAAACTAGACGTAGTCAGAGAAACTAGGCGTAGTCAGAGAGACTAGACGTAGTCAGAGAAACTAGGCGTAGTCAGAGAAACTAGACGTAGTCAGAGAAACTAAACTAGACGTAGTCAGAGAAACTAGACGTAGTCAGAGAAACTAAACTAGGCGTCGTCAGAGAAACTAGGCGTCGTCAGAGAAACTAGGCGTAGTCAGAGAAACTAGACGTAGTCAGACAAACTAGGCGTAGTCAGAGAAACTAGGCGTAGTCAGAGAAACTAGACGTAGTCAGAGAAACTAGACGTAGTCAGACAAACTAGGCGTAGTCAGAGAAACTAGACGTAGTCAGAGAAACTAAACTAGACGTAGTCAGAGAAACTAGGCGTAGTCAGAGAAACTAGGCGTAGTCAGAGAAACTAGACGTAGTCAGAGAGACTAGACGTAGTCAGAGGAACTAGACGTAGTCAGAGAAACTAGGCGTAGTCAGAGAAACTAGGCGTAGTCAGAGAAACTAGACGTAGTCAGAGAGACTAGACGTAGTCAGAGGAACTAGGCGTAGTCAGACAAACTAAACTAGACGTAGTCAGAGAAACTAGGCGTAGTCAGAGAGACTAGACGTAGTCAGAGGAACTAGGCGTAGTCAGAGAAACTAGACGTAGTCAGAGAAACTAAACTAGACGTAGTCAGAGAAACTAGGCGTCGTCAGAGAAACTAGGCGTCGTCAGAGAAACTAGGCGTAGTCAGACAAACTAGGCGTAGTCAGAGAAACTAGACATAGTCAGAGAAACTAGGCGTAGTCAGAGAAACTAGGCGTAGTCAGAGAAACTAGACGTAGTCAGAGAAACTAGGCGTAGTCAGAGAAACTAGGCGTAGTCAGAGAAACTAGACGTAGTCAGAGAAACTAAACTAGACGTAGTCAGAGAAACTAGGCGTAGTCAGAGAAACTAGACGTAGTCAGAGAAACTAAACTAGACGTAGTCAGAGAAACTAGGCGTAGTCAGAGAGACTAGACGTAGTCAGAGAAACTAGACGTAGTCAGAGAAACTAGACGTAGTCAGAGAAACTAGGTGTAGTCAGAGAAACTAGACGTAGTCAGAGAAACTAAACTAGACGTAGTCAGAGAAACTAGGCGTAGTCAGAGAGACTAGACGTAGTCAGAGAAACTAGACGTAGTCAGAGAAACTAGACGTAGTCAGAGAAACTAGACGTAGTCAGAGAGACTAGACGTAGTCAGAGAAACTAGACGTAGTCAGAGAAACTAGACGTAGTCAGAGAAACTAAACTAGACGTAGTCAGAGAAACTAGACGTAGTCAGAGAAACTAGACGTAGTCAGAGAAACTAGACGTAGTCAGAGAGACTAGGCGTAGTCAGAGAGACTAAACTAGACGTAGTCAGAGAAACTAGGCGTAGTCAGAGAGACTAGGCGTAGTCAGAGAAACTAGACGTAGTCAGAGAAACTAAACTAGACGTAGTCAGAGAAACTAGACGTAGTCAGAGAAACTAAACTAGGCGTCGTCAGAGAAACTAGGCGTCGTCAGAGAAACTAAACTAGACGTAGTCAGAGAAACTAGGCGTAGTCAGAGAGACTAGGCGTAGTCAGAGAAACTAGACGTAGTCAGAGAAACTAAACTAGACGTAGTCAGAGAAACTAGACGTAGTCAGAGAAACTAAACTAGGCGTCGTCAGAGAAACTAGGCGTCGTCAGAGAAACTAGGCGTAGTCAGAGAAACTAGACGTAGTCAGACAAACTAGGCGTAGTCAGAGAAACTAGGCGTAGTCAGAGAAACTAGACGTAGTCAGAAAAACTAGACGTAGTCAGACAAACTAGGCGTAGTCAGAGAAACTAGGCGTAGTCAGAGAAACTAAACTAGACGTAGTCAGAGAAACTAGGCGTAGTCAGAGAGACTAGACGTAGTCAGAGAAACTAGGCGTAGTCAGAGAAACTAGACGTAGTCAGAGAAACTAAACTAGACGTAGTCAGAGAAACTAGACGTAGTCAGAGAAACTAAACTAGGCGTCGTCAGAGAAACTAGGCGTCGTCAGAGAAACTAGGCGTAGTCAGAGAAACTAGACGTAGTCAGACAAACTAGGCGTAGTCAGAGAAACTAGGCGTAGTCAGAGAAACTAGACGTAGTCAGAGAAACTAGACGTAGTCAGACAAACTAGGCGTAGTCAGAGAAACTAGGCGTAGTCAGAGAAACTAGACGTAGTCAGAGAAACTAAACTAGACGTAGTCAGAGAAACTAGGCGTAGTCAGAGAAACTAGGCGTAGTCAGAGAAACTAGACGTAGTCAGAGAGACTAGACGTAGTCAGAGGAACTAGACGTAGTCAGAGAAACTAGGCGTAGTCAGAGAAACTAGGCGTAGTCAGAGAAACTAGACGTAGTCAGAGAGACTAGACGTAGTCAGAGGAACTAGGCGTAGTCAGACAAACTAAACTAGACGTAGTCAGAGAAACTAGGCGTAGTCAGAGAGACTAGACGTAGTCAGAGGAACTAGGCGTAGTCAGAGAAACTAGACGTAGTCAGAGAAACTAAACTAGACGTAGTCAGAGAAACTAGGCGTCGTCAGAGAAACTAGGCGTCGTCAGAGAAACTAGGCGTAGTCAGACAAACTAGGCGTAGTCAGAGAAACTAGACATAGTCAGAGAAACTAGGCGTAGTCAGAGAAACTAGGCGTAGTCAGAGAAACTAGACGTAGTCAGAGAAACTAAACTAGACGTAGTCAGAGAAACTAGGCGTAGTCAGAGAAACTAGACGTAGTCAGAGAAACTAAACTAGACGTAGTCAGAGAAACTAGGCGTAGTCAGAGAGACTAGACGTAGTCAGAGAAACTAGACGTAGTCAGAGAAACTAGACGTAGTCAGAGAAACTAGGTGTAGTCAGAGAAACTAGGCGTAGTCAGAGAAACTAAACTAGACGTAGTCAGAGAAACTAGGCGTAGTCAGAGAGACTAGACGTAGTCAGAGAAACTAGACGTAGTCAGAGAAACTAGACGTAGTCAGAGAAACTAGGCGTAGTCAGAGAAACTAGGCGTAGTCAGAGAAACTAGACGTAGTCAGAGAGACTAGACGTAGTCAGAGGAACTAGGCGTAGTCAGACAAACTAAACTAGACGTAGTCAGAGAAACTAGGCGTAGTCAGAGAGACTAGACGTAGTCAGAGGAACTAGGCGTAGTCAGAGAAACTAGACGTAGTCAGAGAAACTAAACTAGACGTAGTCAGAGAAACTAGGCGTCGTCAGAGAAACTAGGCGTCGTCAGAGAAACTAGGCGTAGTCAGACAAACTAGGCGTAGTCAGAGAAACTAGACATAGTCAGAGAAACTAGGCGTAGTCAGAGAAACTAGGCGTAGTCAGAGAAACTAGACGTAGTCAGAGAAACTAAACTAGACGTAGTCAGAGAAACTAGGCGTAGTCAGAGAAACTAGACGTAGTCAGAGAAACTAAACTAGACGTAGTCAGAGAAACTAGGCGTAGTCAGAGAGACTAGACGTAGTCAGAGAAACTAGACGTAGTCAGAGAAACTAGACGTAGTCAGAGAAACTAGGTGTAGTCAGAGAAACTAGGCGTAGTCAGAGAAACTAAACTAGACGTAGTCAGAGAAACTAGGCGTAGTCAGAGAGACTAGACGTAGTCAGAGAAACTAGACGTAGTCAGAGAAACTAGACGTAGTCAGAGAAACTAGGCGTAGTCAGAGAAACTAGGCGTAGTCAGAGAAACTAAACTAGACGTAGTCAGAGAAACTAGACGTAGACAGAGAGACTAGGCGTAGTCAGAGAAACTAAACTAGACGTAGTCAGAGAAACTAAACTAGACGTACTCAGAGAGACTAGACGTAGTCAGAGAAACTAGGCGTAGTCAGAGAAACTAGACGTAGTCAGAGAAACTAGGCGTAGTCAGAGAAACTAAACTAGACGTAGTCAGAGAAACTAGACGTAGTCAGAGCAACTAGGCGTAGTCAGAGAAACTAAACTAGGCGTAGTCAGAGAAACTAAACTAGACGTAGTCAGAGAAACTAGACGTAGTCAGAGAAACTAGGCGTAGTCAGAGAAACTAAACTAGACGTAGTCAGAGAGACTAGGCGTAGTCAGAGAAACTAGACGTAGTCAGAGAAACTAGGCGTAGTCAGAGAGACTAGACGTAGTCAGAGAAACTAGGCGTAGTCAGAGAAACTAAACTAGACGTAGTCAGAGAAACTAGGCGTAGTCAGAGAGACTAGACGTAGTCAGAGAAACTAGGCATAGTCAGAGAAACTAGACGTAGTCAGAGAGACTAGACGTAGTCAGAGAAACTAGACGTAGTCAGAGAAACTAGGCGTAGTCAGAGAAACTAGACGTAGTCAGAGAAACTAGGCGTAGTCAGTGAAACTAGACGTAGTCAGAGAAACTAGGCTTAGTCAGAGAAACTAGACGTAGTCAGAGAAATTAGGCGTAGTCAGAGAAACTAGACGTAGTCAGAGAAACTAGACGTAGTCAGAGAAATTAGGCGTAGTCAGAGAGACTAGACGTAGTCAGAGAAAGTAGACGTAGTCAGAGAAACTAGACGTAGTCAGAGAAACTAGACGTAGTCAGAGAGACTAGACGTAGTCAGAGAAACTAGACGTAGTCAGAGAAACTAGACGTAGTCAGAGAGACTAGACGTAGTCAGAGAAAGTAGACGTAGTCAGAGAAACTAGACGTAGTCAGAGAGACTAGACGTAGTCAGAGAAACTAGGCGTAGTCAGAGAAACTAGACGTAGTCAGAGAAACTAGACGTAGTCAGAGAAAGTAGACGTAGTCAGAGAAACTAGACGTAGTCAGAAAAACTAGGCGTAGTCAGAGAAACTAAACTAGACGTAGTCAGAGAAAGTAGACGTAGTCAGAGAAACTAGACGTAGTCAGAAAAACTAGACGTAGTCAGAGAAACTAGGCGTAGTCAGAGAAACTAAACTAGATGTAGTCAGAGAGACTAGACGTAGTCAGAGAGACTAGACGTAGTCAGAGAAACTAGACGTAGTCATAGAGACTAGACGTAGTCAGAGAAACTAGACGTAGTCAGAGAGACTAGACGTAGTCAGAGAAACTAGGCGTAGTCAGAGAAACTAGGCGTAGTCAGAGAAACTAGACGTAGTCAGAGAAACTAAACTAGACGTAGTCAGAGAAACTAGACGTAGTCAGAGAAACTAAACTAGACGTAGTCAGAGAAACTAGACGTAGTCAGAGAAACTAGGCGTAGTCAGAGAAACTAGGCGTAGTCAGAGAGACTAAACTAGACGTAGTCAGAGAAACTAGGCGTAGTCAGAGAAACTAGACGTAGTCAGAGAAACTAAACTAGACGTAGTCAGAGAAACTAGGCGTAGTCAGAGAGACTAGACGTAGTCAGAGAAACTAGACGTAGTCAGAGAAACTAGACGTAGTCAGAGAAACTAGGCGTAGTCAGAGAAACTAAACTAGACGTAGTCAGAGAAACTAGACGTAGACAGAGAGACTAGGCGTAGTCAGAGAAACTAGGCGTAGTCAGAGAGACTAGACGTAGTCAGAGAAACTAGGCGTAGTCAGAGAAACTAAACTAGACGTAGTCAGAGAAACTAGGCGTAGTCAGAGAGACTAGACGTAGTCAGAGAAACTAGGCATAGTCAGAGAAACTAGACGTAGTCAGAGAGACTAGACGTAGTCAGAGAAACTAGACGTAGTCAGAGAAACTAGGCGTAGTCAGAGAAACTAGACGTAGTCAGAGAAACTAGGCGTAGTCAGTGAAACTAGACGTAGTCAGAGAAACTAGGCTTAGTCAGAGAAACTAGACGTAGTCAGAGAAATTAGGCGTAGTCAGAGAAACTAGACGTAGTCAGAGAAACTAGACGTAGTCAGAGAAATTAGGCGTAGTCAGAGAGACTAGACGTAGTCAGAGAAAGTAGACGTAGTCAGAGAAACTAGACGTAGTCAGAGAGACTAGACGTAGTCAGAGAAACTAGACGTAGTCAGAGAAACTAGACGTAGTCAGAGAGACCAGACGTAGTCAGAGAAAGTAGACGTAGTCAGAGAAACTAGACGTAGTCAGAGAGACTAGACGTAGTCAGAGAAACTAGGCGTAGTCAGAGAAACTAGACGTAGTCAGAGAAACTAGACGTAGTCAGAGAAAGTAGACGTAGTCAGAGAAACTAGACGTAGTCAGAAAAACTAGGCGTAGTCAAAGAAACTAAACTAGACGTAGTCAGAGAGACTAGACGTAGTCAGAGAAACTAGGCGTAGTCAGAGAAACTAAACTAGATGTAGTCAGAGAGACTAGACGTAGTCAGAGAGACTAGACGTAGTCAGAGAAACTAGACGTAGTCATAGAGACTAGACGTAGTCAGAGAAACTAAACGTAGTCAGAGAGACTAGACGTAGTCAGAGAAACTAGGCGTAGTCAGAGAAACTAGGCGTAGTCAGAGAAACTAGACGTAGTCAGAGAAACTAAACTAGACGTAGTCAGAGAAACTAGGCGTAGTCAGAGAGACTAGACGTAGTCAGAGAAACTAGGCGTAGTCAGAGAAACTAGACGTAGTCAGAGAAACTAAACTAGACGTAGTCAGAGAAACTAGACGTAGTCAGAGAAACTAAACTAGGCGTCGTCAGAGAAACTAGGCGTCGTCAGAGAAACTAGGCGTAGTCAGAGAAACTAGACGTAGTCAGACAAACTAGGCGTAGTCAGAGAAACTAGGCGTAGTCAGAGAAACTAGACGTAGTCAGAGAAACTAGACGTAGTCAGAGAAACTAGACGTAGTCAGAGAAACTAAACTAGACGTAGTCAGAGAAACTAGGCGTAGTCAGAGAAACTAGGCGTAGTCAGAGAAACTAGACGTAGTCAGAGAGACTAGACGTAGTCAGAGGAACTAGACGTAGTCAGAGAAACTAGACGTAGTCAGAGAAACTAGGCGTAGTCAGAGAAACTAGACGTAGTCAGAGAGACTAGACGTAGTCAGAGGAACTAGGCGTAGTCAGACAAACTAAACTAGACGTAGTCAGAGAAACTAGGCGTAGTCAGAGAGACTAGACGTAGTCAGAGGAACTAGGCGTAGTCAGAGAAACTAGACGTAGTCAGAGAAACTAAACTAGACGTAGTCAGAGAAACTAGGCGTCGTCAGAGAAACTAGGCGTCGTCAGAGAAACTAGGCGTAGTCAGACAAACTAGGCGTAGTCAGAGAAACTAGACATAGTCAGAGAAACTAGGCGTAGTCAGAGAAACTAGGCGTAGTCAGAGAAACTAGACGTAGTCAGAGAAACTAGGCGTAGTCAGAGAAACTAGGCGTAGTCAGAGAAACTAGACGTAGTCAGAGAAACTAAACTAGACGTAGTCAGAGAAACTAGGCGTAGTCAGAGAAACTAGACGTAGTCAGAGAAACTAAACTAGACGTAGTCAGAGAAACTAGGCGTAGTCAGAGAGACTAGACGTAGTCAGAGAAACTAGACGTAGTCAGAGAAACTAGACGTAGTCAGAGAGACTAGGTGTAGTCAGAGAAACTAGGCGTAGTCAGAGAAACTAAACTAGACGTAGTCAGAGAAACTAGGCGTAGTCAGAGAGACTAGACGTAGTCAGAGAAACTAGACGTAGTCAGAGAAACTAGGCGTAGTCAGAGAAACTAGGCGTAGTCAGAGAAACTAGGCGTAGTCAGAGAAACTAAACTAGACGTAGTCAGAGAAACTAGACGTAGACAGAGAGACTAGGCGTAGTCAGAGAAACTAAACTAGACGTAGTCAGAGAAACTAAACTAGACGTACTCAGAGAGACTAGACGTAGTCAGAGAAACTAGGCGTAGTCAGAGAAACTAGACGTAGTCAGAGAAACTAGGCGTAGTCAGAGAAACTAAACTAGACGTAGTCAGAGAAACTAGACGTAGTCAGAGCAACTAGGCGTAGTCAGAGAAACTAAACTAGGCGTAGTCAGAGAAACTAAACTAGACGTAGTCAGAGAAACTAGACGTAGTCAGAGAAACTAGGCGTAGTCAGAGAAACTAAACTAGACGTAGTCAGAGAGACTAGGCGTAGTCAGAGAAACTAGACGTAGTCAGAGAAACTAGGCGTAGTCAGAGAGACTAGACGTAGTCAGAGAAACTAGGCGTAGTCAGAGAAACTAAACTAGACGTAGTCAGAGAAACTAGGCGTAGTCAGAGAGACTAGACGTAGTCAGAGAAACTAGGCGTAGTCAGAGAAACTAGACGTAGTCAGAGAGACTAGACGTAGTCAGAGAAACTAGACGTAGTCAGAGAAACTAGGCGTAGTCAGAGAAACTAGACGTAGTCAGAGAAACTAGGCGTAGTCAGTGAAACTAGACGTAGTCAGAGAAACTAGGCTTAGTCAGAGAAACTAGACGTAGTCAGAGAAATTAGGCGTAGTCAGAGAAACTAGACGTAGTCAGAGAAACTAGACGTAGTCAGAGAAATTAGGCGTAGTCAGAGAGACTAGACGTAGTCAGAGAAAGTAGACGTAGTCAGAGAAACTAGACGTAGTCAGAGAAACTAGACGTAGTCAGAGAGACTAGACGTAGTCAGAGAAACTAGACGTAGTCAGAGAAACTAGACGTAGTCAGAGAGACTAGACGTAGTCAGAGAAAGTAGACGTAGTCAGAGAAACTAGACGTAGTCAGAGAGACTAGACGTAGTCAGAGAAACTAGGCGTAGTCAGAGAAACTAGACGTAGTCAGAGAAACTAGACGTAGTCAGAGAAAGTAGACGTAGTCAGAGAAACTAGACGTAGTCAGAAAAACTAGGCGTAGTCAGAGAAACTAAACTAGACGTAGTCAGAGAAAGTAGACGTAGTCAGAGAAACTAGATGTAGTCAGAAAAACTAGACGTAGTCAGAGAAACTAGGCGTAGTCAGAGAAACTAAACTAGATGTAGTCAGAGAGACTAGACGTAGTCAGAGAGACTAGACGTAGTCAGAGAAACTAGACGTAGTCATAGAGACTAGACGTAGTCAGAGAAACTAGACGTAGTCAGAGAGACTAGACGTAGTCAGAGAAACTAGGCGTAGTCAGAGAAACTAGGCGTAGTCAGAGAAACTAGACGTAGTCAGAGAAACTAAACTAGACGTAGTCAGAGAAACTAGACGTAGTCAGAGAAACTAAACTAGACGTAGTCAGAGAAACTAGACGTAGTCAGAGAAACTAGGCGTAGTCAGAGAAACTAGGCGTAGTCAGAGAAACTAGGCGTAGTCAGAGAGACTAAACTAGACGTAGTCAGAGAAACTAGGCGTAGTCAGAGAAACTAGACGTAGTCAGAGAAACTAAACTAGACGTAGTCAGAGAAACTAGGCGTAGTCAGAGAGACTAGACGTAGTCAGAGAAACTAGACGTAGTCAGAGAAACTAGACGTAGTCAGAGAAACTAGGCGTAGTCAGAGAAACTAAACTAGACGTAGTCAGACAAACTAGACGTAGACAGAGAGACTAGGCGTAGTCAGAGAAACTAAACTAGACGTAGTCAGAGAAACTAAACTAGACGTACTCAGAGAGACTAGACGTAGTCAGAGAAACTAGGCGTAGTCAGAGAAACTAGACGTAGTCAGAGAAACTAGGCGTAGTCAGAGAAACTAAACTAGACGTAGTCAGAGAAACTAGACGTAGTCAGAGCAACTAGGCGTAGTCAGAGAAACTAAACTAGGCGTAGTCAGAGAAACTAGGCGTAGTCAGAGAAACTAAACTAGACGTAGTCAGAGAGACTAGGCGTAGTCAGAGAAACTAGACGTAGTCAGAGAAACTAGGCGTAGTCAGAGAGACTAGACGTAGTCAGAGAAACTAGGCGTAGTCAGAGAAACTAAACTAGACGTAGTCAGAGACACTAGGCGTAGTCAGAGAGACTAGACGTAGTCAGAGAAACTAGGCATAGTCAGAGAAACTAGACGTAGTCAGAGAGACTAGACGTAGTCAGAGAAACTAGACGTAGTCAGAGAAACTAGGCGTAGTCAGAGAAACTAGACGTAGTCAGAGAAACTAGGCGTAGTCAGTGAAACTAGACGTAGTCAGAGAAACTAGGCTTAGTCAGAGAAACTAGACGTAGTCAGAGAAATTAGGCGTAGTCAGAGAAACTAGACGTAGTCAGAGAAACTAGACGTAGTCAGAGAAATTAGGCGTAGTCAGAGAGACTAGACGTAGTCAGAGAAAGTAGACGTAGTCAGAGAAACTAGACGTAGTCAGAGAGACTAGACGTAGTCAGAGAAACTAGACGTAGTCAGAGAAACTAGACGTAGTCAGAGAGACTAGACGTAGTCAGAGAAAGTAGACGTAGTCAGAGAAACTAGACGTAGTCAGAGAGACTAGACGTAGACAGAGAAACTAGGCGTAGTCAGAGAAACTAGACGTAGTCAGAAAAACTAGACGTAGTCAGAGAAAGTAGACGTAGTCAGAGAAACTAGACGTAGTCAGAAAAACTAGGCGTAGTCAAAGAAACTAAACTAGACGTAGTCAGAGAGACTAGACGTAGTCAGAGAAACTAGGCGTAGTCAGAGAAACTAAACTAGATGTAGTCAGAGAGACTAGACGTAGTCAGAGAGACTAGACGTAGTCAGAGAAACTAGACGTAGTCATAGAGACTAGACGTAGTCAGAGAAACTAGACGTAGTCAGAGAGACTAGACGTAGTCAGAGAAACTAGGCGTAGTCAGAGAAACTAGGCGTAGTCAGAGAAACTAGACGTAGTCAGAGAAACTAAACTAGACGTAGTCAGAGAAACTAGACGTAGTCAGAGAAACTAAACTAGACGTAGTCAGAGAAACTAGACGTAGTCAGAGAAACTAGGCGTAGTCAGAGAAACTAGACGTAGTCAGAGAAACTAGACGTAGTCAGAGAAACTAGACGTAGTCAGACAAACTAGGCGTAGTCAGAGAAACTAAACTAGACGTAGTCAGAGAAACTAGGCGTAGTCAGAGAAACTAGACGTAGTCAGAGAAACTAGGCGTAGTCAGAGAAACTAGACGTAGTCAGAGAAACTAGGCGTAGTCAGAGAAACTAGGCGTAGTCAGAGAGACTAGACGTAGTCAGAGAAACTAGACGTAGTCAGAGAAACTAGACGTAGTCAGAGAAACTAGGCGTAGTCAGAGAAACTAGACGTAGTCAGAGAAACTAGACGTAGTCAGAGAGACTAGGCGTAGTCAGAGAAACTAGACGTAGTCAGAGAAACTAGGCGTAGTCAGAGAAACTAGACGTAGTCAGAGAAACTAGGCGTAGTCAGAGAGACTAGGCGTAGTCAGAGAGACTAGGCGTAGTCAGAGAAACTAGGCGTAGTCAGAGAAACTAGGCGTAGTCAGAGAAACTAAACTAGACGTAGTCAGAGAAACTAGGCGTAGTCAGAGAAACTAGACGTAGGCAGAGAAACTAGACGTAGTCAGAGAAACTAGACGTAGTCAGAGAGACTAGGCGTAGTCAGAGAAACTAGACGTAGGCAGAGAAACTAGACGTAGTCAGAGAGACTAGGCGTAGTCAGAGAAACTAGGCGTAGTCAGAGAGACTAGGCGTAGTCAGAGAAACTAGACGTAGGCAGAGAAACTAGACGTAGTCAGAGAAACTAGACGTAGTCAGAGAAACTAGGCGAAGTCAGAGAAACTAGGCGTAGTCAGAGAAACTAGGCGTAGTCAGAGAAACTAGGCGTAGTCAGAGAAACTAGATGTAGTCAGAGAAACTAGGCGTAGTCAGAGAAACTAGACGTACTCAGAGAAACTAGGCGTAGTCAGAGAAACTAGGCGTAGTCAGAGAAACTAGACGTACTCAGAGAAACTAGGCGTAGTCAGAGAAACTAGGCGTAGTCAGAGAAACTAGGCGTAGTCAGAGAAACTAGATGTAGTCAGAGAAATTAGGCGTAGTCAGAGAAACTAGACGTACTCAGAGAAACTAGGCGTAGTCAGAGAAACTAGGCGTAGTCAGAGAAACTAGGCGTAGTCAGAGACACAAGGCGTAGTCAGAGAGACTAGACGTAGTCAGAGAAACTAGACGTAGTCAGAGAAACTAGACGTAGTCAGAGAGACTAGACGTAGTCAGAGAAACTAGACGTAGTCAGAGAAACTAGACGTAGTCAGAGAGACTAGACGTAGTCAGAGAAACTAGACAGTGTCAGAGAAACTAGGCGTAGTCAGAGAGACTAGACGTAGTCAGAGAAACTAGGCGTAGTCAGAGAAACTAGACGTAGTCAGAGAAACTAAACTAGACGTAGTCAGAGAAACTAGGCGTAGTCAGAGAAACTAGACGTAGTCAGAGAAACTAGGCGTAGCCAGAGAAACTAGACGTAGTCAGAGAAACTAGGCGTAGTCAGAGAAACTAGACGTAGTCAGAGAAACTAGGCGTAGTCAGAGAAACTAAACTAGGCGTAGTCAGAGAAACTAGACGTAGTCAGAGAAACTAAACTAGGCGTAGTCAGAGAAACTAGACGTAGTCAGAGAAACTAGGCGTAGTCAGAGAAACTAGGCATAGTCAGAGAAACTAGGCGTAGTCAGAGAAACTAAACTAGACGTAGTCAGAGAAACTAGGCGTAGTCAGAGAGACTAGACGTAGTCAGAGAAACTAGACGTAGTCAGAGAAACTAGACGTAGTCAGAGAGACTAGACGTAGTCAGAGAAACTAGACGTAGTCAGAGAAACTAGACGTAGTCAGAGAGACTAGACGTAGTCAGAGAAACTAGACAGTGTCAGAGAAACTAGACGTAGTCAGAGAAACTAGACGTAGTCAGAGAAACTAAACTAGACGTAGTCAGAGAAACTAGGCGTAGTCAGAGAAACTAGGCGTAGTCAGAGAAACTAAACTAGACGTAGTCAGAGAAACTAGGCGTAGTCAGAGAAACTAAACTAGGCGTAGTCAGAGAAACTAGACGTAGTCAGAGAAACTAGGCGTAGTCAGAGAAACTAGGCATAGTCAGAGAAACTAGGCGTAGTCAGAGAAACTAAACTAGACGTAGTCAGAGAAACTAGGCGTAGTCAGAGAAACTAGACGTAGTCAGAGAAACTAAACTAGACGTAGTCAGAGAAACTAGGCGTAGTCAGAGAAACTAGACGTAGTCAGAGAGACTAGACGTAGTCAGAGAAACTAGACGTAGTCAGAGAAACTAGACGTAGTCAGAGAAACTAAACTAGACGTAATCAGAGAAACTAGGCGTAGTCAGAGAGACTAGGCGTAGTCAGAGAGACTAAACTAGACGTAGTCAGAGAAACTAGGCGTAGTCAGAGAGACTAGGCGTAGTCAGAGAGACTAGGCGTAGTCAGAGAGACTAAACTAGACGTAGTCAGAGAAACTAGGCGTAGTCAGAGAGACTAGGCGTAGTCAGAGAAACTAGACGTAGTCAGAGAAACTAAACTAGACGTAGTCAGAGAAACTAAACGTAGTCAGAGAAACTAAACTAGGCGTCGTCAGAGAAACTAGGCGTAGTCAGAGAAACTAGACGTAGTCAGAGAAACTAGACGTAGTCAGACAAACTAGGCATAGTCAGAGAAACTAGGCGTAGTCAGAGAAACTAGACGTAGTCAGAGAAACTAAACTAGACGTAGTCAGAGAAACTAGGCGTAGTCAGAGAAACTAGGCGTAGTCAGAGAAACTAGACGTAGTCAGAGAGACTAGACGTAGTCAGAGGAACTAGACGTAGTCAGAGAAACTAGGCGTAGTCAGAGAAACTAGGCGTAGTCAGAGAAACTAGACGTAGTCAGAGAGACTAGACGTAGTCAGAGGAACTAGGCGTAGTCAGACAAACTAAACTAGACGTAGTCAGAGAAACTAGGCGTAGTCAGAGAGACTAGACGTAGTCAGAGGAACTAGGCGTAGTCAGAGAAACTAGACGTAGTCAGAGAAACTAAACTAGGCGTCGTCAGAGAAACTAGGCGTCGTCAGAGAAACTAGGCGTAGTTAGACAAACTAGGCGTAGTCAGAGAAACTAGACATAGTCAGAGAAACTAGGCGTAGTCAGAGAAACTAGGCGTAGTCAGAGAGACTAAACTAGACGTAGTCAGAGAAACTAGGCGTAGTCAGAGAAACTAGACGTAGTCAGAGAAACTAAACTAGACGTAGTCAGAGAAACTAGGCGTAGTCAGAGAAACTAGACGTAGTCAGAGAAACTAGGCGTAGTCAGAGAAACTAGGCGTAGTCAGAGAAACTAAACTAGACGTAGTCAGAGAAACTAGGTGTAGTCAGAGAAACTAGACGTAGACAGAGAGACTAGGCGTAGTCAGAGAAACTAAACTAGACGTAGTCAGAGAAACTAAACTAGACGTACTCAGAGAGACTAGACGTAGTCAGAGAAACTAGGCGTAGTCAGAGAAACTAGACGTAGTCAGAGAAACTAGGCGTAGTCAGAGAAACTAAACTAGACGTAGTCAGAGAAACTAGACGTAGTCAGAGCAACTAGGCGTAGTCAGAGAAACTAAACTAGGCGTAGTCAGAGAAACTAGGCGTAGTCAGAGAAACTAAACTAGACGTAGTCAGAGAGACTAGGCGTAGTCAGAGAAACTAGACGTAGTCAGAGAAACTAGGCGTAGTCAGAGAGACTAGACGTAGTCAGAGAAACTAGGCGTAGTCAGAGAAACTAAACTAGACGTAGTCAGAGAGACTAGGCATAGTCAGAGAAACTAGACGTAGTCAGAGAGACTAGACGTAGTCAGAGAAACTAGGCGTAGTCAGAGAAACTAGACGTAGTCAGAGAAACTAGGCGTAGTCAGTGAAACTAGACGTAGTCAGAGAAACTAGGCGTAGTCAGAGAAACTAGACGTAGTCAGAGAAATTAGGCGTAGTCAGAGAAACTAGACGTAGTCAGAGAAACTAGACGTAGTCAGAGAAACTAAACTAGACGTAGTCAGAGAAACTAGACGTAGTCAGAGAAACTAGACGTAGTCAGAGAAACTAAACTAGACGTAGTCAGAGAAACTAGGCGTAGTCAGAGAAACTAGGCCTAGTCAGAGAAACTAAACTAGACGTAGTCAGAGAAACTAGGCGTAGTCAGAGAAACTAGGCGTAGTCAGAGAAACTAAACTAGACGTAGTCAGAGAAACTAAACTAGACGTAGTCAGAGAAACTAGGCGTAGTCAGAGAGACTAGGCGTAGTCAGAGAGACTAGGCGTAGTCAGAGAAACTAGGCGTAGTCAGAGAGACTAAACTAGACGTAGTCAGAGAAACTAGGCGTAGTCAGAGAAACTAGGCGTAGTCAGAGAAACTAAACTAGACGTAGTCAAACTAAACTAGACGTAGTCAGAGAAACTAGACGTAGTCAGAGAAACTAGACGTAGTCAGAGAAACTAAACTAGACGTAGTCAGAGAAACTAAACTAGACGTAGTCAGAGAAACTAGGCGTAGTCAGAGAAACTAAACTAGACGTAGTCAGAGAAACTAAACTAGACGTAGTCAGAGAAACTAGGCGTAGTCAGAGAAACTAGATGTAGTCAGAGAGACTAGACGTAGTCAGAGAAACTAGGCGTAGTCAGAGAAACTAGACGTAGTCAGAGAAACTAGGCGTAGTCAGTGAAACTAGACGTAGTCAGAGAAACTAGGGTTAGTCAGAGAAACTAGACGTAGTCAGAGAAATTAGGCGTAGTCAGAGAAACTAGACGTAGTCAGAGAAACTAGACGTAGTCAGAAAAATTAGGCGTAGTCAGAGAGACTAGACGTAGTCAGAGAAAGTAGACGTAGTCAGAGAAACTAGACGTAGTCAGAGAGACTAGACGTAGTCAGAGAAACTAGACGTAGTCAGAGAGACTAGACGTAGTCAGAGAAAGTAGACGTAGTCAGAGAAACTAGACGTAGTCAGAGAGACTAGACGTAGTCAGAGAAACTAGGCGTAGTCAGAGAAACTAGACGTAGTCAGAGAAACTAGACGTAGTCAGAGAAAGTAGACGTAGTCAGAGAAACTAGACGTAGTCAGAGAAACTAAACTAGACGTAGTCAGAGAAACTAGACGTAGTCAGAGAAACTAGACGTAGTCAGAGAAACTAAACTAGACGTAGTCAGAGAAACTAGGCGTAGTCAGAGAAACTAGGCCTAGTCAGAGAAACTAAACTAGACGTAGTCAGAGAAACTAGGCGTAGTCAGAGAAACTAGGCGTAGTCAGAGAAACTAAACTAGACGTAGTCAGAGAAAATAAACTAGACGTAGTCAGAGAAACTAGGCGTAGTCAGAGAGACTAGGCGTAGTCAGAGAGACTAGGCGTAGTCAGAGAAACTAGGCGTAGTCAGAGAGACTAAACTAGACGTAGTCAGAGAAACTAGGCGTAGTCAGAGAAACTAGGCGTAGTCAGAGAAACTAAACTAGACGTAGTCAGAGAAACTAAGAGTAGTCAGAGAAACTAGACGTAGTCAGAGAAACTAGGCGTAGTCAGAGAAACTAGACGTAGTCAGAGAAACTAAACTAGACGTAGTCAGAGAAACTAGGCGTAGTCAGAGAAACTAGACGTAGTCAGAGAAACTAGGCGTAGCCAGAGAAACTAGACGTAGTCAGAGAAACTAGGCGTAGTCAGAGAAACTAGACGTAGTCAGAGAAACTAGGCGTAGTCAGAGAAACTAAACTAGGCGTAGTCAGAGAAACTAGACGTAGTCAGAGAAACTAAACTAGGCGTAGTCAGAGAAACTAGACGTAGTCAGAGAAACTAGGCGTAGTCAGAGAAACTAGGCATAGTCAGAGAAACTAGGCGTAGTCAGAGAAACTAAACTAGACGTAGTCAGAGAAACTAGGCGTAGTCAGAGAGACTAGACGTAGTCAGAGAAACTAGACGTAGTCAGAGAAACTAGACGTAGTCAGAGAGACTAGACGTAGTCAGAGAAACTAGACAGTGTCAGAGAAACTAGACGTAGTCAGAGAAACTAGACGTAGTCAGAGAAACTAAACTAGACGTAGTCAGAGAAACTAGGCGTAGTCAGAGAAACTAAACTAGACGTAGTCAGAGAAACTAGGCGTAGTCAGAGAAACTAAACTAGGCGTAGTCAGAGAAACTAGACGTAGTCAGAGAAACTAGGCGTAGTCAGAGAAACTAGGCATAGTCAGAGAAACTAGGCGTAGTCAGAGAAACTAAACTAGACGTAGTCAGAGAAACTAGGCGTAGTCAGAGAAACTAGACGTAGTCAGGGAAACTAAACTAGACGTAGTCAGAGAAACTAGGCGTAGTCAGAGAAACTAGACGTAGTCAGAGAGACTAGACGTAGTCAGAGAAACTAGACGTAGTCAGAGAAACTAGACGTAGTCAGAGAAACTAAACTAGACGTAATCAGAGAAACTAGGCGTAGTCAGAGAGACTAGGCGTAGTCAGAGAGACTAAACTAGACGTAGTCAGAGAAACTAGGCGTAGTCAGAGAGACTAGGCGTAGTCAGAGAGACTAGGCGTAGTCAGAGAGACTAAACTAGACGTAGTCAGAGAAACTAGGCGTAGTCAGAGAGACTAGGCGTAGTCAGAGAAACTAGACGTAGTCAGAGAAACTAAACTAGACGTAGTCACAGAAACTAAACGTAGTCAGAGAAACTAAACTAGGCGTCGTCAGAGAAACTAGGCGTAGTCAGAGAAACTAGACGTAGTCAGAGAAACTAGACGTAGTCAGACAAACTAGGCATAGTCAGACAAACTAGGCGTAGTCAGAGAAACTAGGCGTAGTCAGAGAAACTAGGCGTAGTCAGAGAGACTAGACGTAGTCAGAGAAATTAGGCGTAGTCAGAGAAACTAGACGTAGTCAGAGAAACTAGACGTAGTCAGAGAAACTAAACTAGACGTAGTCAGAGAAACTAGGCGTAGTCAGAGAAACTAGACGTAGTCAGAGAAACTAGGCGTAGTCAGAGAAACTAGGCGTAGTCAGAGAGACTAGACGTAGTCAGAGAAACTAGACGTAGTCAGAGAAACTAGACGTAGTCAGAGAAACTAGGCGTAGTCAGAGAAACTAGACGTAGTCAGAGAAACTAGACGTAGTCAGAGAGACTAGGCGTAGTCAGAGAAACTAGACGTAGTCAGAGAAACTAGGCGTAGTCAGAGAAACTAGACGTAGTCAGAGAAACTAGGCGTAGTCAGAGAGACTAGGCGTAGTCAGAGAGACTAGGCGTAGTCAGAGAAACTAAACTAGACGTAGTCAGAGAAACTAGGCGTAGTCAGAGAAACTAGGCGTAGTCAGAGAAACTAGGCGTAGTCAGAGAAACTAAACTAGACGTAGTCAGAGAAACTAGGCGTAGTCAGAGAAACTAGACGTAGGCAGAGAAACTAGACGTAGTCAGAGAAACTAGACGTAGTCAGAGAGACTAGGCGTAGTCAGAGAAACTAGACGTAGGCAGAGAAACTAGACGTAGTCAGAGAGACTAGGCGTAGTCAGAGAAACTAGGCGTAGTCAGAGAGACTAGGCGTAGTCAGAGAAACTAGACGTAGGCAGAGAAACTAGACGTAGTCAGAGAAACTAGACGTAGTCAGAGAAACTAAACTAGACGTAGTCAGAGAAACTAGACGTAGTCAGAGAAACTAGGCGAAGTCAGAGAAACTAGGCGTAGTCAGAGAAACTAGGCGTAGTCAGAGAAACTAGGCGTAGTCAGAGAAACTAGGCGAAGTCAGAGAAACTAGACGTAGTCAGAGAAACTAGGCGTAGTCAGAGAAACTAGGCGTAGTCAGAGAAACTAGACGTACTCAGAGAAACTAGGCGTAGTCAGAGAAACTAGGCGTAGTCAGAGAAACTAGGCGTAGTCAGAGAAACTAGATGTAGTCAGAGAAATTAGGCGTAGTCAGAGAAACTAGACGTACTCAGAGAAACTAGGCGTAGTCAGAGAAACTAGGCGTAGTCAGAGAAACTAGGCGTAGTCAGAGACACAAGGCGTAGTCAGAGAGACTAGACGTAGTCAGAGAAACTAGACGTAGTCAGAGAAACTAGACGTAGTCAGAGAGACTAGACGTAGTCAGAGAAACTAGACGTAGTCAGAGAAACTAGACGTAGTCAGAGAGACTAGACGTAGTCAGAGAAACTAGACAGTGTCAGAGAAACTAGGCGTAGTCAGAGAGACTAGACGTAGTCAGAGAAACTAGGCGTAGTCAGAGAAACTAGACGTAGTCAGAGAAACTAAACTAGACGTAGTCAGAGAAACTAGGCGTAGTCAGAGAAACTAGACGTAGTCAGAGAAACTAGGCGTAGCCAGAGAAACTAGACGTAGTCAGAGAAACTAGGCGTAGTCAGAGAAACTAGACGTAGTCAGAGAAACTAGGCGTAGTCAGAGAAACTAAACTAGGCGTAGTCAGAGAAACTAGACGTAGTCAGAGAAACTAAACTAGGCGTAGTCAGAGAAACTAGACGTAGTCAGAGAAACTAGGCGTAGTCAGAGAAACTAGGCATAGTCAGAGAAACTAGGCGTAGTCAGAGAAACTAAACTAGACGTAGTCAGAGAAACTAGGCGTAGTCAGAGAGACTAGACGTAGTCAGAGAAACTAGACGTAGTCAGAGAAACTAGACGTAGTCAGAGAGACTAGACGTAGTCAGAGAAACTAGACGTAGTCAGAGAAACTAGACGTAGTCAGAGAGACTAGACGTAGTCAGAGAAACTAGACAGTGTCAGAGAAACTAGACGTAGTCAGAGAAACTAGACGTAGTCAGAGAAACTAAACTAGACGTAGTCAGAGAAACTAGACGTAGTCAGAGAAACTAAACTAGACGTAGTCAGAGAAACTAGGCGTAGTCAGAGAAACTAAACTAGGCGTAGTCAGAGAAACTAGACGTAGTCAGAGAAACTAGGCGTAGTCAGAGAAACTAGGCATAGTCAGAGAAACTAGGCGTAGTCAGAGAAACTAAACTAGACGTAGTCAGAGAAACTAGGCGTAGTCAGAGAAACTAGACGTAGTCAGAGAAACTAAACTAGACGTAGTCAGAGAAACTAGGCGTAGTCAGAGAAACTAGACGTAGTCAGAGAGACTAGACGTAGTCAGAGAAACTAAACTAGACGTAATCAGAGAAACTAGGCGTAGTCAGAGAGACTAGGCGTAGTCAGAGAAACTAAACTAGACGTAGTCAGAGAAACTAGGCGTAGTCAGAGAGACTAGGCGTAGTCAGAGAGACTAGGCGTAGTCAGAGAGACTAAACTAGACGTAGTCAGAGAAACTAGGCGTAGTCAGAGAGACTAGGCGTAGTCAGAGAAACTAGACGTAGTCAGAGAAACTAAACTAGACGTAGTCAGAGAAACTAAACGTAGTCAGAGAAACTAAACTAGGCGTCGTCAGAGAAACTAGGCGTAGTCAGAGAAACTAGACGTAGTCAGAGAAACTAAACTAGGCGTAGTCAGAGAAACTAGGCGTAGTCAGAGAAACTAGACGTAGTCAGAGAAACTAAACTAGACGTAGTCAGAGAAACTAAACGTAGTCAGAGAAACTAAACTAGGCGTCGTCAGAGAAACTAGGCGTAGTCAGAGAAACTAGACGTAGTCAGAGAAACTAGACGTAGTCAGACAAACTAGGCATAGTCAGACAAACTAGGCGTAGTCAGAGAAACTAGACGTAGTCAGAGAAACTAAACTAGACGTAGTCAGAGAAACTAGGCGTAGTCAGAGAAACTAGGCGTAGTCAGAGAAACTAGACGTAGTCAGAGAGACTAGACGTAGTCAGAGGAACTAGACGTAGTCAGAGAAACTAGGCGTAGTCAGAGAAACTAGGCGTAGTCAGAGAAACTAGACGTAGTCAGAGAGACTAGACGTAGTCAGAGGAACTAGGCGTAGTCAGACAAACTAAACTAGACGTAGTCAGAGAAACTAGGCGTAGTCAGAGAGACTAGACGTAGTCAGAGGAACTAGGCGTAGTCAGAGAAACTAGACGTAGTCAGAGAAACTAAACTAGACGTAGTCAGAGAAACTAGGCGTCGTCAGAGAAACTAGGCGTCGTCAGAGAAACTAGGCGTAGTTAGACAAACTAGGCGTAGTCAGAGAAACTAGACATAGTCAGAGAAACTAGGCGTAGTCAGAGAAACTAGGCGTAGTCAGAGAGACTAAACTAGACGTAGTCAGAGAAACTAGGCGTAGTCAGAGAAACTAGACGTAGTCAGAGAAACTAAACTAGACGTAGTCAGAGAAACTAGGCGTAGTCAGAGAGACTAGACGTAGTCAGAGAAACTAGACGTAGTCAGAGAAACTAGGCGTAGTCAGAGAAACTAGGCGTAGTCAGAGAAACTAAACTAGACGTAGTCAGAGAAACTAGGTGTAGTCAGAGAAACTAGACGTAGACAGAGAGACTAGGCGTAGTCAGAGAAACTAAACTAGACGTAGTCAGAGAAACTAAACTAGACGTACTCAGAGAGACTAGACGTAGTCAGAGAAACTAGGCGTAGTCAGAGAAACTAGACGTAGTCAGAGAAACTAGGCGTAGTCAGAGAAACTAAACTAGACGTAGTCAGAGAAACTAGACGTAGTCAGAGCAACTAGGCGTAGTCAGAGAAACTAAACTAGGCGTAGTCAGAGAAACTAGGCGTAGTCAGAGAAACTAAACTAGACGTAGTCAGAGAGACTAGGCGTAGTCAGAGAAACTAGACGTAGTCAGAGAAACTAGGCGTAGTCAGAGAGACTAGACGTAGTCAGAGAAACTAGGCGTAGTCAGAGAAACTAAACTAGACGTAGTCAGAGAAACTAGGCGTAGTCAGAGAAACTAGGCGTAGTCAGAGAAACTAAACTAGACGTAGTCAGAGAAACTAGGTGTAGTCAGAGAAACTAGACGTAGACAGAGAGACTAGGCGTAGTCAGAGAAACTAAACTAGACGTAGTCAGAGAAACTAAACTAGACGTACTCAGAGAGACTAGACGTAGTCAGAGAAACTAGGCGTAGTCAGAGAAACTAGACGTAGTCAGAGAAACTAGGCGTAGTCAGAGAAACTAAACTAGACGTAGTCAGAGAAACTAGACGTAGTCAGAGCAACTAGGCGTAGTCAGAGAAACTAAACTAGGCGTAGTCAGAGAAACTAGGCGTAGTCAGAGAAACTAAACTAGACGTAGTCAGAGAGACTAGGCGTAGTCAGAGAAACTAGACGTAGTCAGAGAAACTAGGCGTAGTCAGAGAGACTAGACGTAGTCAGAGAAACTAGGCGTAGTCAGAGAAACTAAACTAGACGTAGTCAGAGAGACTAGGCATAGTCAGAGAAACTAGACGTAGTCAGAGAGACTAGACGTAGTCAGAGAAACTAGGCGTAGTCAGAGAAACTAGACGTAGTCAGAGAAACTAGGCGTAGTCAGTGAAACTAGACGTAGTCAGAGAGACTAGGCTTAGTCAGAGAAACTAGACGTAGTCAGAGAAATTAGGCGTAGTCAGAGAAACTAGACGTAGTCAGAGAAACTAGACGTAGTCAGAGAAATTAGGCGTAGTCAGAGAGACTAGACGTAGTCAGAGAAACTAGACGTAGTCAGAGAAACTAGACGTAGTCAGAGAGACTAGACGTAGTCAGAGAAACTAGACGTAGTCAGAGAGACTAGACGTAGTCAGAGAAAGTAGACGTAGTCAGAGAAACTAGACGTAGTCAGAGAGACTAGACGTAGTCAGAGAAACTAGGCGTAGTCAGAGAAACTAGACGTAGTCAGAGAAACTAGACGTAGTCAGAGAAAGTAGACGTAGTCAGAGAAACTAGACGTAGTCAGAGAAACTAAACTAGACGTAGTCAGAGAAACTAGACGTAGTCAGAGAAACTAAACTAGACGTAGTCAGAGAAACTAAACTAGACGTAGTCAGAGAAACTAGACGTAGTCAGAGAAACTAGACGTAGTCAGAGAAACTAAACTAGACGTAGTCAGAGAAACTAGGCGTAGTCAGAGAAACTAGGCCTAGTCAGAGAAACTAAACTAGACGTAGTCAGAGAAACTAGGCGTAGTCAGAGAAACTAGGCGTAGTCAGAGAAACTAAACTAGACGTAGTCAGAGAAACTAAACTAGACGTAGTCAGAGAAACTAGGCGTAGTCAGAGAGACTAGGCGTAGTCAGAGAGACTAGGCGTAGTCAGAGAAACTAGGCGTAGTCAGAGAGACTAAACTAGACGTAGTCAGAGAAACTAGGCGTAGTCAGAGAAACTAGGCGTAGTCAGAGAAACTAAACTAGACGTAGTCAGAGAAACTAAGGGTAGTCAGAGAAACTAGACGTAGTCAGAGAAACTAGACGTAGTCAGAGAAACTAAACTAGACGTAGTCAGAGAAACTAGGCGTAGTCAGAGAAACTAAACTAGACGTAGTCAGAGAAACTAAACTAGACGTAGTCAGAGAAACTAGGCGTAGTCAGAGAAACTAGGCGTAGTCAGAGAGACTAGGCGTAGTCAGAGAAACTAGACGTAGGCAGAGAAACTAGACGTAGTCAGAGAAACTAGACGTAGTCAGAGAAACTAAACTAGACGTAGTCAGAGAAACTAGACGTAGTCAGAGAAACTAGGCGTAGTCAGAGAAACTAGGCGTAGTCAGAGAAACTAGGCGTAGTCAGAGAAACTAGACGTAGTCAGAGAAACTAGGCGTAGTCACAGAAACTAGACGTAGTCAGAGAAACTAGACGTAGTCAGAGAGACTAGGCGTAGTCAGAGAAACTAGACGTAGTCAGAGAAACTAGGCGTAGTCAGAGAAACTAGACGTAGTCAGAGAAACTAGACGTAGTCAGAGAAACTAGACGTAGTCAGAGAAACTAGGCGTAGTCAGAGAAACTAGGCGTAGTCAGAGAGACTAGACGTAGTCAGAGAAATTAGGCGTAGTCAGAGAAACTAGACGTAGTCAGAGAAACTAAACTAGACGTAGTCAGAGAAACTAGGCGTAGTCAGAGAAACTAGGCGTAGTCAGAGAAACTAGACGTAGTCAGAGAAACTAGGCGTAGTCAGAGAAACTAGGCGTAGTCAGAGAAACTAGGCGTAGTCAGAGAAACTAGACGTAGTCAGAGAAACTAGACGTAGTCAGAGAAACTAAACTAGACGTAGTCAGAGAAACTAGGCGTAGTCAGAGAAACTAAACTAGACGTAGTCAGAGAAACTAGGCGTAGTCAGAGAAACTAGGCGTAGTCAGAGAAACTAAACTAGACGTAGTCAGAGAAACTAGGCGTAGTCAGAGAAACTAGACGTAGTCAGAGAAACTAAACTAGACGTAGTCAGAGAAACTAGGCGTAGTCAGAGAAACTAAACTAGACGTAGTCAGAGAAACTAGGCGTAGTCAGAGAAACTAGGCGTCGTCAGAGAAACTAGGCGTCGTCAGAGAAACTAGACGTAGTCAGAGAAACTAGGCGTAGTCAGAGAAACTAGACGTAGTCAGAGAAACTAGACGTAGGCAGACATTGCTTTCCAAGGTTAACAGAATGTGTGCTAACCAGATGATATTCAGCCATTTATGAATCATCACTCAGTTGGCAGCCAATGTGCAGCTGTGGCATAGCAATATGTCTCTTATACAAAGTTATATCCACACAACAACATAAATCACCCAAACCACAATAATGATCATGATATAAAACAAAATAGATATCGTCTTCAATTCTCTTCAGTTTTTACAGTCTAATCTGACTATTTAATGTCAAATTAATGAATTAATCATGGCACCATGAAGATGACAGTGATATTAGGCTTGTGTATAACTAAAACATCTGCTAACTTTTGACAAACTGATGCTGGATTTCAACATATTTAATATGTTTATGAGACATCTCAGCAGATATGAAGCTTGTCATCTATCCCCTGCAGTCTGTGGACCCTGCTCCTGGTTGCTTTTCTGGTCCTGGGTTGCCAAAGGAGAGGCTTAGGAGGCCTTATATAGATGTTGTATACGCTTATCAGAGATCAGGAACAGTGTGTGTCGTTCAGAGGAAAGACTTAAGGTGTGAACTATTTGACACGGTCTACTTGTGAGGATTTGTTGGGTCTGCCTGTGTTTCTGAGTCCTACAGTAAAAATCACAAAATGTCATTCCTTCTAAGTCATAATTAGTTCCAACTGAGCCAAGAGCATACATAATTGCATTGTAAAGCTGATACCTACAATTGCCCTTCCTAAGAGCGACCAATTTTTTCGCTGCATTTCTTTTGTTTTGGCTCCTAATGAGGACAACAGCGGGGGAGGTAACACAAATAATGTGAGCAATGATTACCTCTCTGTTTGCAAGTAAACATTCACATAATTATGTGCTGACACTTCATCATGTAGAGCTTCTTAACTTTCCAATTACCTGCTAAAACTGCTGTTCTCATACTTTTAAACGTCTTACTGTGAGGTCTGTCCAAACTCACACGACAAGGAGAAACGTTGTGTATTATCTGCAGGACTTTGTGTCCGTTCTGTGTAACTTGTTGTTGTAACTCCATTATCCAGCTTGTCATCAGTGGACAGTAGAAAAGCCTGCATCTCTGATGGGATGGGGTTGCATTAGTGCCGATGGCGTGGGCAGCTTCCACATCTGGGAAGCTCCATCAATGCTGAAACATCTGCTCCCATCCAGACAACGTCTCTTTCAGGGAAGACCTTGCACCATGCAGGACCACATCCTGATGGTGGAACAGGAGAACTGGTCTGCTGCAGTCCACACCTTTCACCAGTACAAAACATCTGGAGCATCATGGAAGCAGAAATCCAGCAACAAGGTCCAGTAGAGCAGCTGGAATCCTGCATCAGACCAGAACGGGACAACATTCCTCTCCTAAAACTCCAGCAGCTGCTCTCCTCACTTCCCAGATGTTTCCAGATGTTAGAAGAAGAGGAGATGCTAACGATGCTAAACATCATCCTGGAACGACTTTTTACAGATGTGTTGCTGCCTGATGTTTCCCATCAGATGGTGAATGTTTCAGTTTCAACATCTGACATGTTGTTTATGTTCTACTGGGAAGAAGTCGTTACAGCCGCTGCAGGCTAACAGAGGACAGAAATAAAAAAACACACATATCTGCTTTAATGCTGCAAGTAGTTTTATTTAATAATTACTGATGGTATTACATTCCAAGACTGATTAATCATAAAGACATTTCAACAGGCTTCTTCATGGAAAGACAGTGTCCAGTGATTTTATGTTGATTATCAGCTTATTTGAAGTAGTTTGTCCAAGAAAACCATTAAAGTTGCTCAAGTCCTTCTGTCCTTTTATTTTTCCAGTTACTAAATAAAATGATGTCATGTGTTGCTGACTGACTTCCTCTTTATTCATTGAACAAAAACATAATTAATTTATCGAGTCATTCATCATCATTAGCTGTAATCTTGATTCATGGCTAAATAACTTCTGAACCAAATGGGACAAAACAATGTCTACCTGTGAAAGTATCTTTAATGTTTCTGTTCAGTTTAACGTGGAAGGCTTCGACGGGGACACGGCTCTCTGAGGGGTCATGAAAACGGGAAATCTTTAGGGGTTGTAGCAGGTAGGGGTTGAACAGATCCTAATAAAAATGGCCTTGCTTCATGGTGATGTCTTCTGAAGTTTTGTTTTACTCATTCTTCAGTGGACACCATGAAAACTACAGATAAAGAACATTTAGGTTCACACAATGCACATTCCCTGTTCTTCAAGCTTCATGCTAACGTACATCGGTAAATCTGGTTCCAACGCATTCGCATCACAGGAATAATGATGAATGAAACAGCGTTAATTTGTCCAAAATTCCAGTGAAATATAAACAATAAGGACTAAGTACCGTGTGAGCCTTTTGGGCCACATGTATCTATTTTAAATCCACCCACAATGCCACAGGTCATGTCCTTTGCTAAAGCAGCCACGTTTCCACTCAGCTTAGAGTAACATTCGATGCTTGTGACAAACCAAACTGCAGTGTGAGACTTTAAACTGTAAAACACGTTTTTATCTTTTCAAACCGTCTCACTACATCTTTGATACTAACAGGCACACAAATAAATCTTTGTCAACTTGTCTCTGAGACAGCTCCAGGCCTTTAATCACCGCTTGTATTTCTACTTGAGGTGTGACTGATGAATTAACCTGAAGTCCAGCCAGCAGGAGGTCCACAAGTCCATCTCAATCCAGCATATTCTCATTTCCAGCTCATTCACAGCGCTAGCTGGCCTACTTTACACTCATGAGGTACTTCTTTACCATGACTAGGCAGTGAATGACACACTCAGCAGTAGGAAGTCTGTCACTCTGCCGATGATGAGTCTGTGACATTTGTGCAAAATGTTTAACATGTGTATAGAAACACAGTGGCAGTGCAGTATTTCCAGTATGATAGCAGCTGATCACCACTCTGCTGTGCCCACATCATAAAAACGGTTGTGGTTCATTTCCTTCTCCTGGTATCCGTGTTAGACAGCGACATCCTGCATCGCTTCACCTGTGTGTGCTACTCTCAAACTGTTATTGTTTACGTCTTTCTTTTAGTTGCAGTTTTCTGTTCACCTCTGTTTTGGAGGACAAACTAATAAAACTTCAATTAAAAACAGGGAAAAGCAAAACCTTGATGAGCGCCATGTTCCTGCAGTGGTCAAAGATCCCCGTACACCACACTGCCTCCTCTCTTAGTGTTTGGCACGGTGTACATGCTATGTGAGATTAGATCCACTTTATTTATTAAATTAATTTAAATATATTTCTTCAACAAAATGTTCATGTTTTTCTCTGCAGGTGTCTTTCTTTGGGTGGTAAAGCTGATTAGTCCAAGTCAGGGTCGCGGAAGCTGGAGTCTATCCCAGCAATCACTGGGCGAGAAGCAGGTGTGGACCCTGGACCGGTCGCCAGGTCAAGCACCTGCCTCTCGCCAGGAGAGCACCTGTCGAGGACTGACACACACACAGACACACACAAGACTTTATTTGAAGCCATATGTACAAAGCTGAGTGTCCTCAGTAGTTTAATCAAATCAGAAGGTTTAACTCATGATGAGAGTGACCTTGTGCTCTTGTATCTGTAATAAATTATTCTGACTGAATATTGTTTGTCTCTTCACTGAACCAACTCACCATGGAACGTGACATTGACCAGGACATAGTCTCCTCCAGCAGTGGTCCTGCTGATAGAACTGATGATTTGGATCAGTGACAGTGAGGTGAATAAAGGCAGCAGTAGGATGAGCTGCACACTTTGTCACTGTAGTAGAAAGACGCACCTGAATGTTAACTGGGTTGTTGTGCACAGGGATGTGTTACTGATGATTAAAAACTTGTAAAAATCAGTGCAAATAATTCAGGTGACCGAACAAGTTCTCTTCATCTAATGATGACCTTTGAAAGTGAGCTATGCAAATATTCATAAAAGACTGGAATATAACTCTGAGTCCATTTAATCAATTTCACCTTCTTGTACCGGGCTGGACCCCTTTATCCTCAAGAACTGCCTCAAAATTATTAGCATAAATCTAACATGTTGGAAACCTTCCTCTGAGATTTTGCTTCTTGTTTAAGTGAAGTATCACACGGTTGCTGCACTTCACCATGAGAATCTCCCGTTCCACCTCATCATGAGAATCTCCCGTTCCACCTCATCACCATGAGAATCTCCCGTTCCACCTCATCACCATGAGAATCTCCCGTTCCACCTCATCATGAGAATCTCCCGTTCCACCTCATCACCATGAGAATCTCCCGTTCCACCTCATCATGAGAATCTCCCGTTCCACCTCATCACCATGAGAATCTCCCGTTCCACCTCATCATGAGAATCTCCCGTTCCACCTCATCACCATGAGAATCTCCCGTTCCACCTCATCACCATGAGAATCTCCCGTTCCACCTCATCATGATGAGAATCTCCCGTTCCACCTCATCACCATGAGAATCTCCCATTCCACCTCATCATGATGAGAATCTCCCATTCCACCTCATCACCATGAGAATCTCCCGTTCCACCTCATCATGATGAGAATCTCCCGTTCCACCTCATCACCATGAGAATCTCCCGTTCCACCTTATCATGATGAGAATCTCCCGTTCCACCTCATCACCATGAGAATCTCCCGTTCCACCTCATCATGATGAGAATCTCCCGTTCCACCTCATCATGATGACAATCTCCCGTTCCACCTCATCACCATGAGAATCTCCCGTTCCACCTCATCACCATGAAAATCTCCCATTCCACCTCATCATGAGAATCTCCCGTTCCACCTCATCATGATGAGAATCTCCCGTTCCACCTCATCACCATGAGAATCTCCCGTTCCACCTCATCATGATGAGAATCTCCCGTTCCACCTCATCACCATGAGAATCTCCCGTTCCACCTCATCATGATGAGAATCTCCCATTCCACCTCATCACCATGAGAATCTCCCGTTCCACCTCATCACCATGAAAATCTCCCATTCCACCTCATCATGAGAATCTCCCGTTCCACCTCATCATGATGAGAATCTCCCGTTCCACCTCATCACCATGAGAATCTCCCGTTCCACCTCATCATGATGAGAATCTCCCGTTCCACCTCATCACCATGAGAATCTCCCGTTCCACCTCATCATGATGAGAATCTCCCATTCCACCTCATCACCATGAGAATCTCCCGTTCCACCTCATCATGATGAGAATCTCCCATTCCACCTCATCATGATGAGAATCTCCCGTTCCACCTCATCATGATGAGAATCTCCCGTTCCACCTCATCATGATGACAATCTCTCGTTCCACCTCATCACCATGAGAATCTCCCGTTCCACCTCATCACCATGAAAATCTCCCATTCCACCTCATCATGATGAGAATCTCCCGTTCCACCTCATCATGATGACAATCTCTCGTTCCACCTCATCACCATGAGAATCTCCCGTTCCACCTCATCACCATGAAAATCTCCCATTCCACCTCATCATGAGAATCTCCCGTTCCACCTCATCATGATGAGAATCTCCCGTTCCACCTCATCACCATGAGAATCTCCCGTTCCACCTCATCATGATGAGAATCTCCCGTTCCACCTCATCACCATGAGAATCTCCCGTTCCACCTCATCATGAGAATCTCCCGTTCCACCTCATCATGATGAGAATCTCCCGTTCCACCTCATCACCATGAGAATCTCCCGTTCCACCTCATCACCATGAGAATCTCCCGTTCCACCTCATCATGAGAATCTCCCGTTCCACCTCATCATGATGAGAATCTCCCGTTCCACCTCATCACCATGAGAATCTCCCGTTCCACCTCATCATGATGAAAATCTCCCGTTCCACCTCATCACCATGAGAATCTCCCGTTCCACCTCATCATGATGAGAATCTCCCGTTCCACCTCATCATGATGAAAATCTCCCGTTCCACCTCATCACCATGAGAATCTCCCGTTCCACCTCATCATGATGAGAATCTCCCGTTCCACCTCATCACCATGAGAATCTCCCGTTCCACCTCATCATGATGAGAATCTCCCGTTCCACCTCATCATGATGAGAATCTCCCGTTCCACCTCATCACCATGAGAATCTCCCGTTCCACCTCATCACCATGAGAATCTCCCGTTCCACCTCATCATGAGAATCTCCCGTTCCACCTCATCACCATGAGAATCTCCCGTTCCACCTCATCATGAGAATCTCCCGTTCCACCTCATCATGATGAGAATCTCCCGTTCCACCTCATCACCATGAGAATCTCCCATTCCACCTCATCATGGTGAAAATCTCCCGTTCCACATCATCACCATGAGAATCTCCCGTTCCACCTCATCATGATGAGAATCTCCCGTTCCACCTCATCACCATGAGAATCTCCCGTTCCACCTCATCATGATGAGAATCTCCCGTTCCACCTCATCATGATGAGAATCTCCCGTTCCACCTCATCATGATGAGAATCTCCCGTTCCACCTCATCACGATGAGAATCTCCCGTTCCACCTCATCATGATGAGAATCTCCCGTTCCACCTCATCATGATGAAATCTCCCGTTCCACCTCATCATGATGAGAATCTCCCGTTCCACCTCATCATGATGAGAATCTCCCGTTCCACCTCATCACCATGAGAATCTCCCATTCCACCTCATCATGGTGAAAATCTCCCGTTCCACATCATCACCATGAGAATCTCCCGTTCCACCTCATCATGATGAGAATCTCCCGTTCCACCTCATCACCATGAGAATCTCCCGTTCCACCTCATCATGATGAGAATCTCCCGTTCCACCTCATCATGATGAGAATCTCCCGTTCCACCTCATCATGATGAGAATCTCCCGTTCCACCTCATCACGATGAGAATCTCCCGTTCCACCTCATCACGATGAGAATCTCCCGTTCCACCTCATCACGATGAAAATCTCCCGTTCCACCTCATCATGATGAGAATCTCCCGTTCCACCTCATCATGATGAAAATCTCCCGTTCCACCTCATCACGATGAGAATCTCCCGTTCCACCTCATCATGATGAAAATCTCCCGTTCCACCTCATCACCATGAGAATCTCCCGTTCCACCTCATCACCATGAGAATCTCCCGTTCCACCTCATCACCATGAGAATCTCCCGTTCCACCTCATCATGATGAGAATCTCCCGTTCCACCTCATCATGATGAGAATCTCCCGTTCCACCTCATCATGATGAGAATCTCCCGTTCCACCTCATCATGATGAGAATCTCCCGTTCCACCTCATCACCATGAGAATCTCCCGTTCCACCACATCACCATGAGAATCTCCCGTTCCACCACATCATGATGAGAATCTCCCGTTCCACCTCATCACCATGAGAATCTCCCGTTCCACCTCATCATGATGAGAATCTCCCGTTCCACCTCATCATGATGAGAATCTCCCGTTCCACCTCATCACCATGAGAATCTCCCGTTCCACCACATCACCATGAGAATCTCCCGTTCCACCACATCATGATGAGAATCTCCCGTTCCACCTCATCATGATGAGAATCTCCCGTTCCACCTCATCACCATGAGAATCTCTCGTTCCACCTCATCACCATGAGAATCTCCCGTTCCACCTCATCACCATGAGAATCTCTCGTTCCACCACATCACCATGAGAATCTCCCGTTCCGCCACATCCCAAAGCTGCTCTGCTGGATGTAGATCTGGTGACTGTGGAGCCGTTGGAGGACAGTGAACTCATCGTCATGGTGGAGATGATGTGAGCTTTGTGACATGGTGCATCATCCTGCTGGAAGTTTCCATCAGAAGATGCTACACTGTGCTCAGAAAGGGATGGACATGGTCAGCAGCAGGACTCAGGCAGGCTGTGCTGGTTAAACCATGTCATGATGGTAAAAAGGGGACCAAAGCGGGACAAGAAAATCTGATGGCAACCAGTGCTTGCCTGCAACCAGTCTGTCCATTCTCCTCTGACCTCAACCAGACATTCTGGTCCAGACATCTGATGCTCGCTGGATATTTTTTCTTCTTCATACCGTCTCTGGAAAGCGGTGCTCGTGAACCAGCATGTGTTAGAGAACAGGGAACACGGAGGGGTCGCACGTCGCTCGTGGGGAACACTCTAGTAAGAGCAAGAAAAAGTAATCTCGTTACAAATACCAACCAACGAGATTCACAACCAAGCCGACGCGTGATGCTATTGGTCGCTGGGCTCCAGCCCCCCCCAACCCATGCCCAGACTGGCACTGGAGCAGGAAGGCGTGCGTGCAGCCAGTCGCTCTTCTGCGCGCGGGAGACATGGATCAGGACGCAGAGCTCCTTCCTGCAGTCTGCGGTGGACACGCTGCGCCCTGCGGCGCGTAGAGAACACAAGGTGCCCAAATGAACCGCCGCCCCCCCGGCTCCTCCGGCGTACAATGGCTTAACAGGAGAGACATGAGTGTCCGCACGGAGGACAGCATCACTCTGTGCCAAAGGGCTCTCCAGATCGTCACGGAACTTTGTCTAACTGGACACGTAGACCGGGAGAAATGCGCGGATATTTTCCCGTTAGAGAGCAACATACCAGGTAAAGGATACGCAGGTAAATGCAACAAACGTCCTAATAATCCATCCAGTTTGTTAAAGATGAATGAGAAATAACTGCACCTGTTTATGTATGAAAGTGTGTGTGGCTGTGAGGCATCCTGCAGCAGTGAAACAGCAACAGGTGAAAGAGGAAAACATCTTTTCTCTCGCTTTCAGAGCAGATTTTGGGATCAACTCAGCAGCATATGGGGGCTTTGTAGACCCCTCTTGCACAGTCAGCGCTGATGTCTGCTTTTCAGCTGCAACAGACCATCATTTACGTTTGTCTTTAAATAACAACTGTGTTTTCCTGCAGTGAGACAGGTGTGTATGCAGCTTCCTCTGTCTTACAGCTTGTTTTCTCTTCTTTCTTTATTCTCCCTTGCATGTTTGTTTGTCATTTGTCCTTCACCTCCTGTCCTCCCCCCTCTGTCTCCTGCGGTGGGGTCATCAGACATCTCCATCAGTCTCCTTGCGGTGGTGGTGGGTTTCTGTGGCCTAGCTCTGTTGGTAGTCTCTCTCTTTGTCTTTTGGAAGCTGTGTTGGCCCATTTGGAGGAGCAAGGCGCTGTCAGCGCATGCTGAAAATGGCCTCCATGTGGGTTTCCCAGAGCCCCCCACACCCAACTCCCCTCCTGTCACTGAGTGTAAAGCGGTGGAAGTGGAGAAGAAGTATCCTCTGGAGGTAAAGGTGAACGGGCGGAGCTCTGTGAAGCTCCTGGAGGCGGCCATGAAGATCAGTCAGACGTCACCAGACATCCCTGCTGAGGTGCAAACAGCCCTGCGGGAGAAGATCAACCAGCAGCCCACAAAGATCCAGAGGCAGACGACGGAGCCGACCTCCTCCTCCAGGTACGCTCAGGGCCCATCCCAGTCTGTCCAAGCACTGAGAACACACTGTGAAAAGCACAAACACGGCTGGTAAATGAACATTTAACCTCTAGTTTTCTACTTTTTGTTCAGTTTTTTCCTTTTACTTTTCTTTTCTTTTTCTTTTTTCTATCTCTCCAACATTTCTGTCTCTTTTCTTCTATCTTCTTTATTCATCCTTTTCTTCTATTATCTCTTGTACTCTGGTCCGGTCCAGCACTTATAAGATGAAATAACAAACTTATAATACAAATAATAAGATAAAGAATGAAGTTTAAGAATCGAGGGGAGCCTCATATCCATTGGCTCCTCTTGGAAGAGTACATTTGTTCAACACAACACGGCAGCCAGACCATAGAGGATCATCATTTTCCTGCTTTTCTCATCACTTGTTAATCTTTGGCTGCTCCTGATTGGACGTTACCGTCAGTTTAAGCTCTCTGATTGGTGGAAAGTCTGACAGGAAGTGGTTTCTTCAAAATTTCAGGGTAAACTGTTCATCTTTACCAAACAGAGTTACACACTGCTGTTCTAGAGAAAATATTGACCGTAAAAGCGACGGTGCTCATGGGCGATCTGCAGAATTTTAAGGGTTAAACTTAGGTTTCTTTCTGCAGCGCAGCTGAAAAGAAAGTAACACAAAGCTGATGTTCCCTTAGTGCAGGAAATGTTCTGGCAGATCGTGACCACGCTGCCAGTGTCCTCGAGGTGGTTTGCCACATGTCATGTAGATTATCAGTGACTGGCTGCTGACCTTGAAACGCCACTGCACTTAGCAAACAAAAGGAAAAGGTCGGCCTGTGTAGCATATCTGACACATCATCTCACTGCAGTTTGAATCCTATAATCACACGTGCACGTGAGTCAAGCTGCCATGGTAACAGCAGAAAGCAACCCCAGTTATTAAACAATCAGCTTTGGCTTGTCTTTGTTTTCCAGGACTGTGTTTAAAGTAGAGCAGCCATAATTAGCATTGCTGCAGGGTTGGAGCTGTCAGGATGGAAGAGCTGCTTCCTTGTGACACGAGCCGGGCAGCTGTGATCAGTTTCTCAGAGGAAGATGTTATTGACACTTTCTTCGGCTTGTCGTTTGGCTCATTAATTCAATTATATTGCCACCAAGGTCTTCATGAATTATGCACCCAGCAGCCAGGCTGGAAGGCCAGGTTAGAGATCACACACTGCTTTCTCAGGCCTTTCTCCCACTTTATTGACAGTGAGTCTCTCAGGAATGCAAAAGGTTTTGCAGCCTTAAGAAATGCTGAAACCCAAAAGAGTAGAGCAATGTTTAAAAAAAACTAATGACTGGTTAACCATTTTATTCAGGTTGAAACAGTGGTTTGATAAAGGCTTCAGGGACTTTTGATTAACTGTTCAACAAATGAAATGTGATTTGTGCAGGTATGCTCAGTAGTGTTCTAATAAAATGCCTGATTAAAATGACCTGGAGCAAATTCAGCCATTTCTGACCTGAGAAGATTTTACATGGTTGACATTGATGATGCTGCTCATCACATTCACGCATTTCTTTACAGATGTGACTTCATTTGAATGAGGAATAACTGATTCTTCAGTGTTATAAGATTTATTTCCAGAAGCTTCATTACAGCAAAGAAACAATAGACCAAACATTTCAATCCCATCCACTTTATTTTTAAAGCACATTTTAAACAGAATGTCGCCAAAGTCACTTGATTACTTATTGTTCTGTCAGGCTTATATTTAGTTTGAGACTAAACAGGAGAGACGTTAACACTACATCCTGATATACTGTCTCCAAATAAAAACATGTTTTTTTAGTCTCTTTCATGTCATGTAGTTTGGAAGCAGAATTTTTATTAAATCATTGTCCATTGATTTGATCGTATCGCATCAAATTACATTTTTATCATAAAGTATCATCATGTATCATATCGTATCGCATTGCATCTCATCGCATCGTATCGCATCGCATCGTATCACATTGTATCACATTGTATCACATTGTATCACATTGCATTGTATCGCATAGCATTGTATCGCATCACATCGTATCACATCATATCGATTCATATCGCATCCATCCCATTGTATTGCATCCAATCGTATCGTATCGCATCGTATCACATCGCATCGTATCACATCGCATCGCATTGGCTCGCATCGTATCGCATCGCATTGTATCATAGCATATCGTATCGCATCATATCGCATCACATCGTATCACATTGTATCGTATTGCATCGTATCACATCGTATCACATCTTATCGCATCGTATCGCATTGCACCGTATTGCCTCACATCGTATCGCATCGCATTGTATCATATCATATCGTATCGCATCATATCGCATCACATCGTATCACATCGTATCACATTGTATCGTATTGCATCATATCACATCGTATCACATCTTATCGCATCTTTTCGCATTGTATCGCATTGCACCGTATTGCCTCGCATCGTATCGCATAGTATTGTATCACATCATATCGCATCGTATCGCATTGCATCATATCGCATTGCATCATATCGCATCCCATTGCATGGTATCTCATTTCATTGCATCTCATTGCATCGCATTGTTTTGTATCGCATAGTATTGTATCGCATCATATCACATTGCATTGTATCGCATTGCATCGTATCGCATTATATCATATAGCATTGCATTGTATCGTACTGCATAGTATTGTATAGTATCATATCATAGTATTGTATAGCATCCTATCACATTGCACCGTATTGCATTGCATCGTATCCCATTGCATCATATCGCATCCCATTGCATCGCATCGCACCGCACCGTATCGCATCATATCGCGTTGTATCATATTGTATCGCATCGCATCGCATCGCATCATATCACATTGTATGATATCGTATAGTATCGCATTGTTCCGTATCGCATAGTATTGTATCGCATCATATCGCATTGCACCGTTTCGCATTGCACCGTATCGCATAATATTGCATCGCATTGTATCGCATCGTTTCGCATCGTTTCGCATTGTATCATATCGTATGGTATCGCATTGCATCGTATCGCATTGCATCATATTGCATTGCATTTGTATCGCATTGCACCGTATCGTATTGCATCATATCGCATCGTATTGCTTTGCAATGTATCCCATCCCATTGCATGGTATCTCATTGCATCATATCGCATTGCATTGCATCGTATCACATGGTATCGCAATGCATGGTATCGCAATGTATCGTATCACAATGCATCTTATCGCATTGCATCATTTCGCATTGCATCGTTTCACATTGCATCACATCGCATCATATCGATTCGTAACGCATGCCATCCCATCGTATCGCATCCTATCGTATGACATTCTATCGTATTGCACCGTATCACATCGCATCCTATCGCATCGCATTGGGTCATATCATATCGTATCGCATCGTATCGTATCGCATCGTATCGCATTGCATCGTATCACATTGCATCGTATCACATTGTATCGCATTGCATCATATCGCATCCTATCGCATTGCACCGTATTGCATTGCATCGTATCCCATTGCATCACATCACATCTCATTGCATCGCATCGTATCGCATTGTATCGTATCGCATTGTATCACATTGTATCGTATCGCATAGTTTTGTATTGCATCATATCCTATCGCATCGTATCGCATTGTATCGTATCGCATTGTATCACATTGTATCGTATCGCATAGTTTTGTATTGCATCATATCCTATCGCATCGTATCGCATTGTATCGTATCGCATTGTATCACATTGTATCGTATCGCATAGTTTTGTATCGCATCATATCCTTTTGCATCGTATCGCATTGCATCGTATCGCATTGCACCGTATCGTATCGCATCTCATTGCATGGTATCTCATTGGATCGCATCTCATTGCATCACATCTCATTGCATTGCATCGTATCGCATTGCATTGCATCTCATTGCATTGCATCGTATCGCATTGCATTGCATCGTATCGTATCGCATTGCATCGTTTCGCAATGCATCGTTTCGCAATGCATCGTTTCACAATGCATCGTATCGCAATGCATCGTATCGCAATGCATCGTTTCGCATTGCATTGTTTCGCATTGCATCATTTCGCATTGCATCATTTCGCATTGCATCGTTTCGCATTGCATTGAATTGCATTGTATCGCAATGCATAGTATGATATCATGTATCACATCTTCTATTATCATATGGTGATGCATCATATCATATACCGCATTATTTTGTATTGCATAATATTGCATCATATTGCATTGTGATGTTGTACTGTGATGGACGGGCAACCTGTCAAGGTGTACCTGCGTCTCGCCCAGTGATTGCTGGGATAGACTCCAGCCTCCCAGTGATCCTGTGGAATGAATGACAGAATGTATTGCATTGGAGGTATTATATTGTATCCTACCACATTGGATCACATCACTTGATATTGTGCTATAATCAAACTGTGACAGCTGGACGAACCAATGTCATGGAGCCCAGCTGAAGCAACAAGATGCAGTCACTCTTATATATCAACATTTTTGTTCCAATAAATGTTACTCTTTTACATTTTAGTTGCCCTTGATGAAACAACTGATCATAAAGAATGATTTCTGCAGCATTACATTGGTCTCCAAAGTTGTCAGATAATAAGACAAAAAGTCCTCTTAAGGGGAGTATGTCTCCTCCCTGTGGACAAAGTTCTGGGCTCCTCTTCATTATCTTTGTCTTGAGGAGATGGGTGTCTTGCCTTTTCAGTACATAATCTTGTGGACGTGGGTTGAGCATGTGGATTTTAGGAAGATAACATCTTTGCAGTCCAGTCAGTAATGATGAGTTCGCTTGATGTTCTTCTCCCCTTTTGGACGTTTTTCTCAGGTGCTCATATCTGCCGTCCAGCTGTTTATGTTTTCAGTCCACAGCTAAGCTTCTTGAGCCATATCATTTGTGTCACTGTGTGATTGTCTTCCTGTCGGAAAGAAGGAGGGCCAGTTGCTAGGCGACAAGATTGGCCAGTCAAACATTTTTGTCAGGAGATGTCAACCTCATGTAAATCTGCTACATTTAGGTAATTGCCAAATGAGCTCAAATAAGAATGCTGGAAATGTTTGTTTCCTTAGAAAATGGTGAAGGTAAAATTCTGCTTGTTTGACCTGCCAACCAATTGACATTTCAGTGTTAATATTTGCTTTGGCACATTAAGAAATTTCTCTGTGGGATTGGTGTAAACACATCCACATGAGGCTGTAATCTCACGTTAATCTCAGTGAAGACAAAGATTAAATGCTAAATTAAATTAAATTTCAAATGCTAATCACATGGAGACACAGTTTGAGGAAACATGGTTTGAGGATAATGAGAACATTAAAACTGTATTTTTTGAAGATATCGTGTGTCCCTACAGTGGACATAGGAACTCTTTAGATGTGAAATTTTTTTATATTAAGGACATCTTCATATCACTCACGATTTCTACCTGAGGATAAACCATTAACTGCTTGACAAGGAGCAACTTGAATTTAAGCAGCTTTCGGAACAGATGATTGACAGATAGGACAAAAAGCAAAGCTCACATCCCGTCCCCATCGTGTAACAAAGAACTCCTCAAGACAAAGATTATGAAAAAGTTTATTCACAAACAGGGTTTAGATGACAGTCTCACCAAGCTGATGGCGAAGCAGCTTATAAAGAGGTGATCCAGAGGACAGGCAATGGAGCAAAACCAGGAAGACAAGCCGAGGAGCCCATGAGACAAGGAGGGATCAAAACCAGGAAGTCAAGCCACTGAGAATCCAGAGACAGGCAAGGGGTCAAAACCAGAGAATCAATCCAAGAGCGATCTTGTTGGTAAGTGAGTCAGGGCCTGGGAAGGGACAGAGCGAAATAGCTGCAAGGGTACAAGGTCCGACAATGAATGACTGGGGAGCTGGTGTTTATATAGCTGGAGGATTGAATAGATGACAGGTGAGAATGATTAGTAATCAGACGAAAGCTGGCTGGCGTGGCAGAGCCTAGTGTGGATGTAACGCATTGGAGTGTTGGTAGCCTTGTTGGTTTCAGGTCAATCAAATGTTGCTGTTGTGTTCAGTGAGTGGCTCTGACTCCTGAACAACGTTCAGCCTTTCTTAGGGCATCTTCTGCATTTGTTCTGGGGCTCAGTGCCGTTGCTGTTGACAACCTCTTCATGACCGTAAGTTCAGAAGGACTTTGTCTAACCCACCATCTCCAATGCCCAGAAGGGCCTAGCCCAAGGATGGAAAGCACTGGTCCTTGAAGGTAACTGTCCAGTGGGTTTTAGATGTTTCCTGCTCCAACATGCTGGATTTAAATCAGATGGATCCTTGGTGGTTCTGCACAATGACCAGTTAATGGATCAAATGTTTTGAATCAGGAAAACATCTAAAACCTGCAGTACTATGGTCTTTAAGGACCGACGTCACCCAGCCCTGGGCTTTCTCCTTCAGCAGTCTTACACAAACTGGTCCTACGAGAACTGCAGTCCAGCAGGGTTTTCATGCATCCCTCTCCGGCACACTTTAGTGAAATTAATGAACTTTCAAAGCTGTTAGATCCATTTAAAGGGTTGGTCCTGGTCCTGTCCTGCCCTGTTCTTCTGGGAGTACAAAGGTGGACTTGCCTTGGTGGACCAGTAAGTCTAAGGCCCAATCCTATTTCTCTTTTTTACCACCACCCCTCTGTCCTAACAGGAATTGGGAGACTCTACCCCTACACACGAGCGTGCGAAGCAACCGAGGTGTGAAATGGGATTCAGTCTAAGACTGAACCTTCAACCCAGCGGTGTATGGCTGTAAAAATACCAAACAAAATACAGGAAATAACTACTAATGTCCACTGTAAAGGACATTTCTTAAAAACTCAAATAAATCTGGTATATATTATTAAATTAATTGAAAAATTTAATGTGGCCTCATTATATACACATATATTGTGAACACAAAACATAAGTACAAAATTTGTTTATTAAACACGGGTCAGCATTAACTTTCCTTCTTCCCATTAAACATACTTGCAGTGGAGGACATTTTCCTTAAAGGGAAAGAGAGGAACTTCACAAAACTCTACTCCTACAAGTGTGGTATCATTTGAAAGTCCTAAATGTCCTCTTTAGAGAACAGAAAAAGTTACTTTGGTAGCATGCAGAGTCATGAAGATATTCATGTTTACCAACGTCCTGATACTACTGCTAGTCAGGTGTGTATATATATATATATATATATATATATATATATATATATATATATCTTGACTAAAGATGTTTGTAGTTACCAACAGACACAAAGTAGTTCCTGTCCCTTTAATACGACTGAGATCAGTTGAGTACTGAGCCAGAAAGTTCTCCCCAGTCCTCAGTTGGTCTGAACAGACTTGAGATATTTACCAGAGTGTGTTTTTACCTTCTCTACAGGCACAACTCGTTCCGCCGCCACCTGCCTCGTCAGAAGAATGTCACCAGTGTTGACTTCAGCATGGACACAGTTCCTCTTCGACAGTCTTCTATAGTGAGCATTGGAAGAATAAAACCTGAACTCTACAAGCAGAAGTCTGTGGACTCTGAGGGCGAGGTCAAGGAGCCCATTGAGACTTGTGGAAAGCTCAGCTTCTCGCTGCGCTACAACTACGAGGAGCAGGCTTTAGTGGTGAGGATATTAAAGGCCTTGGACCTGCCTGCCAAAGACTTCACGGGCACCTCGGACCCATATGTAAAGATCTACCTGCTGCCTGAACGGAAGAAGAAGTTCCAAACGCGTGTGCACCGCAAGAATCTGAACCCCATGTTCGACGAGACCTTCTGCTTCACCGTGGCATACGATGAGCTGTGCAACCGCAAGCTGCACTTCAGTGTTTACGACTTCGACCGCTTTACGAGCCACGACATGATTGGTGAGGTGGTGGTGGACAACCTCTTTGAACTCTCTGATCTTTCCAGGGAGGCGGTGGTGTGGAAGGATATTCACGCAGCAACCACGGTGAGTTGGCGTTTGCACTAAGGCACTGGCAAGTCCTCACATGTGTGGGTACTGTTGTGCAGGAAATGTGGTTTCTCTGCTGTCACAGTAGAGAGCAAGCTGTGAATGAGTGTTAATGCTGATTTTAGAAAGGTCTGACAAAAAAGGAAAAATTGCATGGATTCATTTATGAGAGCTTCTATTTTATCAACACTGGTCCACATAAGTGCCAGGTGGAATGGATTGTGTAATTCAGACCCTTTGGGAGATGCATTTAATCAGCCAAACACCCACACACATTTTCCAGAAACTGCTGGATATTCTGCTCACATAAATATAGCAACATGGAGTAAGATTATCCAACAGCAGATACCATATATAAACAGTGACTATGAGTTAAAATCATGTTGCAGTTAGTGAATCATCATTAAAGCTATTTTCAAAGAAAAATTGCCCATTTACTCCCACATTAATACTTAATAAATGTGCTCTGCTCTGGATGCATTTATTATGATAGATTCTTAACAGTTTAATTAGATGTGAGAGCGAAGCTGTGAGATTTAGTTTGCAAGCAGTCAACTGGATGTTAAGCCACAAACTACATAAAAGATTAACAGTTAAATGCTGTTTATGACACTGCAACAGCACACATTTTTCCAGCATTTCTGTTTTTAATCGCTGAAAATGGTGTGCCCTTCTTGATAGTTGAATGTTTTATCACTAAATTTGACACATCAGAGAATGGATTTTGTTCTTGAACATACCATGGGATTAAGTTTAAGGGAGATAAAACACTTGCTTCTTTTACCTTGTGCTTGTGAAGGCAGCCAGTTCCATCGCAGTCATGCTTGTTACCAAAAGATTCCACTAGGGGGTGCAGTAGAGAACTCATCATCACTAGCATCACTTAATTGATGGTTGAAGAAATTGCTGAACCTGCTTAATCCAATGGATCATCCCCACCATGTTTCTCTATCATTTTCCTCTGTGCGCAGATATAATGATGCCAGACTTAATTCCTCTCAGTTCCAACTTCCTAAGTAGTGCTGATGTCCTTCAACCTATTGTTATTATCAGAGATGGAGAGGGAAAGAAAGACAGAAGTACAAGAATTAACATTGTGCTGACTTTTACTGGCTGGACAGATCTCAGAAAAGAAGTGCATGCTCAGGATGGGGGATTGGATCGAAGTCATGACTCGTTGCAATCAGTTGGTTTCTATTATAGAATATGTATGAATTGGCTCGAAATGATGTGTATGTTGATTTGTGTATGTAAAGTGCCCTGTGACAACATTGTTGTGAAGTGGCGCTATACAGATAAAGCTGAAAGTAGGGTGCAAGATGGATGCTGTTGGAAATGGAACTTCCCTGTGAGAAATGGGGCTTTAAAAGCAATAATATTTACTGACTAAGCTTGTGTTATTAATTAATGTGTTAGATTATACAAATAACAGCAAAAAACCTCACAAAGTTCTCTTGTTGTTCTACTTTTTAAGCTTACAATTTTCATCACACAATAAATACTTGAATCACTGAAGTTAGCATTACGATTCAACTTTTAGAATTAATTTCTATTCTGCTGTCATCAGCTCTACATGCATGTTCTGCTAGATTTTAATCCTGCTGGACTGTAGAGTTTGCACAAGGCTAGCTCAACGTTAGCAACAGAATACACAACATGAATGTTCAGTGTTGACTGAAAAAAATGTTTAGATTTTTTTCATTTTTTGTTTGTTGTTTTAACAAGTTAATGTTTCTGTAATTAGCTAATTGAAATTAACGCGTTAGAGTCCCACCCCTCATTTTAACTGAAGCGGGTTAATTGAAAGGATGAAGAAGACTGGGGGTTGGTAAAGAGATCCTGGAAAGGCAGTCTGGTCACATGGGGTACTCCAAGCTAGCATTAGTCTGGGATTTGTAAATACTCCCAAGAGATCAAGCATCCAACAGCGTGGTCAAAGAAACAAGCAGTGTCATACGCAGAGAGGTAGACATCAGGATACTTATCCAAGGGGGTAGGCAAGAATCAGTGGTCAATGGTCACAGCAGGAGTTGGCGTCCTAATAATCACAGGGCGAGAAAGATCCATCGTGGGCAAGGCAAGGCAAGGGTAATCCAGGAGATGTGACTTGGTTGGGAACTGGAAAACTGGCACATAGAAACAAAACACTAGATGTCAACTTGGTCCAGTGCTGTTGGCCATCTAGCATTGGACTAAGTTGAAGCAGAGACTGGAGAGAGTTTAGGCCAGAAAGGCACAGGTGAGAAGAGGGAGCAGTCAGGGAAGCCCAGGTAGAACAGATGATAGAGGAAGCAATCAGCACAGCCCTGGCAGAGCATGACACCCTTCTTACATTGTTTCTGTAAGACCCCCAATACCCAAAGTACTTTTACCATTTACAATGTAAGGCATGCGCAACTTTTTGTCTCCCTGGCTGACAACATCTAGTGCAGGATGGATGACAACAGCATCATCTCTGCTGCCGCCGTCGTTAATCCATCAAACTGGCCCTCTGATGAAGATGAGCGCCCTCTACAGTGGTGATAAACGCCTCGTCACACGCAGTTCCTGAAAGAGTTTCATCACCTTAGACGTCACATTCTCGCAAGAGAGAGAATGCAAAACGTTCTAAGCACTGTCTCCGCAGTGTCTACAGCCGAGTTTGAAAGAGGTTTCGGTGTTTCAGAGCAGTCGGTCTGTGTAGCAACCCACAGGCCACTCGATAAACACAAAAGAAAAAAAGAACATTTTTATTGGATATAGAGATTTTATTTAGTGTTATTTGGCACATTACGTTTTATGAATAGAGCAAATATTTCTGCAAATGCAGAGGTTCAGTTCCAGTTTAAAAAATAAAGACCTATGAAGTGAAGTTTACACAAGAAGCAACCATTTTCATAGCTTGTTCTACTATTGCGGCACTGTTGTGGTCATTTTCCCAAATGAAGATATATTCCCCCACCCCCCACAATCTAATTGTTCATTGCAACCATTATTAACAGTGACAATAATATCATCAGTCAGTGACCAAGACCAATGGATGAATAACTGATGGTTACTGTTTTGTCTCTCCATTTTGTCTCACATATTGTGGCCAAATCATTTTAAATGGTCTTAAAAGTATTGTGCTGTGTTTCCTTTGTCCTTGCAGGAGAGTATTGACTTGGGAGAGATTATGTACTCGTTGTGCTACCTCCCCACAGCGGGGAGAATGACCCTGACAGTCATCAAATGCAGAAACCTCAAAGCCATGGACATCACAGGCTCTTCAGGTGACCCCATGATAGATAAGGCTAGCATTTAAGGCAAATAGAGTCATAAATTAAACTTAACCAAAATGAGACAGCACATGGCTTAGAATGGAAACGAAGGGCGGCTGATATCTGGTCAGAAAAGGCAACTTGTTTTTCTGTTGTATCTGCAAACTTAATCCAATCCAGTATGTTGACACAGTGAATTTGTCTCTCCTAGATCCATATGTGAAGGTTTACCTTGTATGTGATGGGCGGAGGTTAAAAAAGCGAAAAACAACCACCAAGAAGAGCACACTTAATCCTGTGTACAACGAGGCCATTATCTTTGACATTCCTCCAGAGAACGTGGAACAAGTCAGTCTGTCCATCATGGTGATGGACTACGATCGGTAAGTCTACCGTTAACATCACGTGGTACAATAGTGCCTGAAAGTTCGCAAAAATGACCCCATTTTCTGTTTGCAAAAAATACATTTTGCCAAAACGACTTCAATGATCACAATAATTCAATAAGAAATTATTTGATTAAAGAAACTGACAGAAATATAAAGCTTACTTATGTGAAAGAGGCAAAATATGAGACGTTAAGGTGCACCCATACCTCGCCTAGCAGCCGTTAGGATGAACTAATGCCTGTCCAGCTCTCCGTATGCGTTAGGAATGCAAAGAAAGCTGATAAAATCTTTTTACAATTAAAAATCAGCAAAGTGCAGAACTTTACAAGGATTTAGGAAGTGAAATGAAAGAGAAGGTCTTTGAAAAGCTGCAGAAAATCCTCTGCAGGAAGTGAAAAACCCTAAAAAAAAACCAGCTGTCAACCTGTCAAAAGTCTCATCTGCAGGATGAGATTTTAACAGAATTACGACTTTTAGAAATTGTAGAAACGTTGCTTTTATTTTGTGAAAACTGTAATGGAAAAACAGCTGTAGTCTCTCCTGTGGGGCCCGCTTTGTGTGGGGAACCTGACATGCTCTTCTCACTGCAGAGGAGCAGCAGGATGACTGAGCTTCCCACCCGGGTTCTAAGACTGTGCAGAGGAAACCCATATGTTTGTATGTGTGTCTTGGCACCTACAGCTTGGGGGGAGGGGGCATATGTGAGAGGAAGAATGTAGATTAACCTTGTGTAAATTTTACTGAACAAACACATGAGAAGTAAAGTTTCAAAGACTTTCATTTTGATCAGAATGGCAACAGTCAGTTCAGAGGTAAAAAGAGCCGGTGCTTTTACATGACAGACTATCAACACAGCAGACAAACAGGAGCCTAAACAGACCAAAGTCCAAATTTCATTATACTTTCGCCCTTCGATCATGTGAGCAATCGCTGCAAAGAGCTGAGCAAATAAAATGCCAGGTAATAAAACACCAGAAATCCATTTTCATCCATCTTCTGCCGCTTATCCGGGGTCGGGTCGCGGGGGCAGCAGCCTAAGCAGGGAAGCCCAGACTTCCCTCTCCCCAGCCACATTTGCCAACTCTGCGGGGGGATCCTGAGGCGTTCCCAGGCCAGCCGAGAGATATAATCCCCCCAGCGTGTCCTGGGTCTTCCCCGGGGTCTCCTCCCAGAGGGACGTGCCTGGAACACCTCACCAGGGAGGTCCAGGAGGCATCCTGACCAGATGTCCGAGCCACCTCAACTGGTTCCTCTCGATGCGGAGGAGCAGCGGCTCTACTCTGATCTCCTCCTGGATGAGCGAGCTCCTCACCCTATCTCTAAGGGAGAGCCCGGCCACCCTGCGGAGGAAACTCATTTCAGCCGCCTGTATACGAGATCTCCTTCTTTCGGTCACGACCCACAGCTCATGACCATAGGTGAGGGTAGGAACGTAGATCGACTGGTAAATCGAGAGCTTCGCCTTCTGGCTCAGCTCCTTCTTCACCACGACAGACCGGCTCAGAGTCCGCATTACTGCAGACGCCGCACCGATCCGTCTGTCGATCTCGCGCTCCATCCTTCCCTCACTCGTGAACAAGACCCCGAGATATTTAAACTCGCTTGAAGAATCGCTGCTATCAAGTTCGTCGCTGAACTCTCCGCTCCTGAACTTCTGATTAGGAGTCAATCTCCCTTCCCAGGTATGTGTGGAATCAGTGTGACATGTGACATCCTTGTGTGTAGAGAGATGGCAGAGCGACAAGCTCAGACAGCAGAAAGATGAGAAAGGTGGGAGCAGATCCAAGTTCTGAGTGAGTGCAGACCGGCCAGTGTGAATGAGAACAACGCAAAGCTGATCATAAAGATCAACATGTAAAGTTCTCTACACCGAAATGATCCTGTAGGAACTCTGCAAGGCCGTTCATCCTGAACCAGAAGGAGTCGTCTTCTGCTTTCGCAGACAGAGAGGAAAGTTATTCAGCAGCGCTTATAGTTCAAACACAGCTTGTTCCAGGACAACTCAAGGACACTAACGGCTCCAGCTATCAGTCAGTCTTTGTCAAATAATGTGATTCAGACATAAATGGAACAGCAAGAACACACGTTCCACTCAAGTCATGTCACAGCTCTCCTCCGTTCATTCATACCATGCTACGTGACCCCCATGTCACATGCGAAAAAAGTGTTTTCATTACACTCTTTTGCATCAACACATCGATCAGCCACCTCATGAGAGTGGAAAAACATTTTAGCGATATTTGAGAGGTTTTTGGAAATGCAGGTGTTGGGTTTTTAAAGAAACACACAACAACAAACTCAGTTTTACGGCTTTGCAAAGGGAAGAGCTCCGATCTGGTTACAGTGCATCACTCTTCCACTTCCAAGAGATTCCTCAGTGCAGATTCTTTTAATCCTTCAAGAGGGTCCAAAAGGGTGCTTACATATGATAGGACCTTGATTGAAGAATAAGGAAGTGATGATTGCTTTAACTCACCCTAGTTAAAGCCAGGGAGTTATAAAAGGGACACACATAAAGTGGTTACTCAACCTGCAGTCACATTTAACATCATTTGACAGAGCATTGTTAAATGATAACGCAATCATTTTCCTATCATTTTTCTCCTGTTCATCACATACAGTCAGAGAGCAGTGATCAACACAGAATTAACATCAGTCAAGCATCACTTATAAAAAAAAAAACAAAACATTTTCAATGCAGACGTCATTCTTCATGTGGCGATTACAGTTCATTTTCAACATCATCATAAGCGTCTTTAAAGCGGCTTTAAAGCGTGGAACAATACATGCAGTAAACATGCAGAATATAATGAGCACAACAACGAGTGGTGTCAGAATCTTCAGTAATCAATGCCACCAGGGACCGCGCAACATCCATGAAAAGAAGTCCCAAGATTGTGGGTGTTCTGTTGAATTGCTGCTTGGATATTTCTGAACGAGGGCCTGACCTGCAGCATGTCCATCACTGAGCTCATCGGGAATGAATGTGCAGCAGGACATGCTGATATCAACACAAACACCTCCCTGTGATGCGGTCAGCAGGTCAAGCACCATGCGGTTTTACAACACCATTTCTTTTATTGCCTTCATCTCTGTTGTGATACAGGTGAAGGTTTTTTCCGTGGCATTGATTTACAAGTGCAGTCGGTAATTCATAGTCTTTTCCAACACTAATCTTCTGACTGTCCTTAGTGTGTTTCATCCAAGTGGCAACCTCCAGGGGTTAAAATTGAAGCCTATGTGGAAGTGCATAAAACTGCAGTTCCCCCTTCATCCACTAGGGGCTGCAAAACAGCGCAAATCTCCATAGACTCCCATGTTAAAAAGACCAACTTCACAGTAGAAATAAACATGTCATAACAGGCACGACCGTACAACCGGGGCACCACTCGGTGGCGGTCTTCAGTCTCTGGTCTTCGGTCTCAGGTCTGGGCGGCTAGTGCCCAGCGGAGCCAGCTTTGCCAGTCTGAGCCCGCTGGGGCCTGTTCCCCCTGACTGCGGGGAACTTCTCTCTCTCTTTATCTCTTTCACTCTCTCTCTGAGGTGTTTTCTCTGTTTTCTCTTCTTTCTCTTTCTTCTATCCTCTCTGGTCTGGTCCAGCAGTGCAAACTCTGCAATACAAACAATAATGTAAAATAAATATAGAAATGAAATAAGAATTCAGAAAATCCAGGGGCTCATAATATCTGTTAAGCTCCCCTTTGCAAAGTAAATTTGCTCAGCAGAACAGCATCCAGCATCATTCTGCTTGCTTAAATGCTGGACAAGACAAGACAAAAATAAGAAATAAACATGTTCACAGCCTGGTTCAAAAATCCATTTTAGGTTTAATAGGTCAGGTTTACCTTCATGACAACTGTGGGGGGGACGGAATTTTTTCTAACTCGCCCCTTTAAAAGTAATTTAATCTCGAAGTTCGACATATTTAGGGGCGTGTCCTTTTGATTGACAGGTACCCGATCTCCCGCTTCAAGTCAGAAGAACGTAGAACAACCGCTGTTTTTAGCCGATTAATGTGACTTAGCTTTAGCCCTCTTACCTCCGTTAGCTGGTTAGCTCACGTTATCTCCGGGTTAGCTCGGTTAGCTCTTAGCTACAGGTAGGTCAGAGTTCACTAGATGTCAATCATCCACCATGACGCTCACAGCCCCCCTCTCAGCTCCACCTCTTTGCCCATATTTGTATTTTCCGAGCGAGACGATGCGCATGCTTCTGCCAAGAGGGCGATGGTAGGAACCGCCCACCGAGCTTCAGTTCAGCTCTTCAGAAACCTACGGGTTATGTCCCATAGGCTCCGTCCATCTTTTTATGTACAGTTCATGGGTTCATAATTAGATAAAAACACAATGATGACCACAAAACATGCGACAGCCACAGCACAACAGAAGGCCCAGCAGAGGCAACGTCTTGGTCCGCGCCCCTGATCAGGTTCCTCCAATATTGCTTAGAAGCAGCGCCACCAGAAGCCTAAGCCGAATGAGTAAGAATCAGCCGTCTTCTTCACCAACGTTGTGACGAACTGCCCTAGAAAACAGAACCTCTGTGAAGTCGATCTTCCCCCTACTCGTGCTCAGGCTCTGGCACGCTCTGCAGCTAACAATGGCTGAGATGTATCAGCGATCCTGACAGCTGTGGGCGTTGTCTGTCTGAGCCTCCTCAGCTGGCTCTACTCTGAGCCCCTCCCAGATGACCAACCATATCTCTAAGACACTGTGCAAAGGAAATTCATATGTGTGGAAATACAATCTGTGCAATCTTGTTTTTAGGCTACAGCTCGTGACATATGCGAGGATAAGAATGAAGATTTACCGTGTTGTGGAAATTTAACTTAACAAAGACATGAGAAGTAAAGTAGGGGAGTCCGGCCACCTGCGGAGGAAACTCTGTTCAACCGCCATATCAAATGATCATAAATGGTAATTATCCCTAAAAGATTGATTTTTTTTTGTTTGTTTTGGGGATTTTTTTTACATATTGCTACAGGGACAAACCCACTAAAATCGGTCCTGAAAGTCTACTTTGATGGGGGACAATGAAAATTGGCACACATATGTAACACCCTAACTCATTCATTCATTCATTCATTTTCCAAACCGCTTATTCCAATTCAGGGTCGCGGGGAAGCTGGAGCCTATCCCAGCCGGCTTTGGGCGACAGGCAGGGTACACCCTGGACAGCTCGCCAGTCCATCGCAGGGCCACACACAGAGAGATGAATAACCACACTCACACTCACTCCTAGGGACAATTTAGAGTGACCAATTAACCTATGCATGTCTTTGGATGGTGGGAGGAAGCCGGAGTACCCGGGGAGAACCCACGCATACACGGGGAGAACATGCAAACTCCACACAGAAAGGCCACTGACCAAACCAGCCAAGGATCGAACCAGTGACCTTCTTGCTGTGAGGCCACAGTGCTAACGTGCAGCCCACACCCTAACTCAAGCAAAAAAAAGTCAATCATATACCTGTTGCTATAGCAACGGGGCGTCCGCCATCTAGAAGTTTTCGCCCATTTAATAGCCCATTTTTTCCCTTCACGCGTATTGTATTTGAACAAGCTAGTCTGAGGTGATTCATTCAATTGACTCCAAATTCGGCAAGAAGCTTCGTGACAACTTGGGGACCAAACACTGTTCAAATTGTTCTAACAGAAGAAACTGTGTTACCATGGCAACCCAGGACAAACAGGCTTCTTGCTATGAAATACGGTTTACTCATTTCTACAGAATTACATGTGATCTGCACCAAAATTACCAGCTTCCATATTTGTCAGGTCCTTAACACATTGCACACTGTGTGTTGGTGGGGAGGGGGGTATGAGACTCGGATCTGATGAATACCGCTTAAATTTCTTCTTGTTTTTTAAATGTTCCTCTAAGTGTTTATTTAATTATTTATTGATTGTTGAGGCAGATGTCAGAGGATGCTTTATGTTCACTCAGTTTAACTCAGACCTGAGTTTGTTTTACATAAAACAAAAACAGCATGCATGTTTAAGCAGTACTGACTTCTTTCTCTGCTTGTCTTCAGTGTTTGACAGTGTTGTCCTGAAGAGACATCTAATCTACTAATGACACATGACAGCAGATTAATAACAATTAAAATGATTTCATTATGACAAATGGATGTGAATGCAAAGAACCCCAAAAACCTTCCATGTGTCGTGTTATGGTTCACACACGAGGGCGTTTAGCTAAGCTATCAAGGCTGGGATATACTGTTAGCAACATGTCCAGGTACGTATCATGGCTTCCACACGTTCCTAGCATGTTTGGTACGTAGCCTGTCCATGTTGAGGTAAAGTAACGTGTTGCGTGCATGAGTTTTAATATTAATTTTATCACTGGAGACACTCGTGCAAACAAGAGCATAAACACAAGGTCAAAAATGAACACGATGTTTTCCTTCCTGTTGTACAGACACCAACACTTCTGCAATAACAGCACTAGACTGATAAACTGTTGTTTGTAAAAATGCCTCGTGACATAAACAGCGCAACTCGCAGATTGGCCTTTTTGCCAATTCAAGTGTACTCCCTAGCGGTGACCTCCACATTACGTACGGACTCTTACGTGTCCGTTCGTAACGGCACATAGGAACACTGGTGTTGTCACATAGGCACTAATGTTGTACACCTGCAGAACAATATAAAAAGACTGATTATGTAACAATACGTTGTGTAACATGATAAATTCAGTGTAAAGTTATACATTATAAAACAGCAAAGACTGCAGAATCTTGCGCAACACTGCATATGTAACGTGAAATGCAAGAAAGGAGGTAAAAAAGTTTTCATTAAAGCGAGCATGTGCATGAATGAGTGTGTGTTTCTAAACACACTCGTGTGCCTAAGGCCTGGGATGTACATACATAACATGGCGCCCATGTGTTCTCAGCGTACCTCTCAGCGCACCTAGACTGCATGCATTAATGCGAGGAAACGTGTTAAAGACGCAATATTGACTTTGAGCGCGAGAAGCATTCGTACAAACAAGAGCATAAATACGAGAACGGAGGTAAATACAATGGCGGATAGTTTTGAAGAGCGCCTCCTAGTGGTGACCTCCAGTGCCTGCAGCTTGCTTGCGTTGTTTGCAACAAGGTGCAACTGTACACAGCGATATGTTCTTTGTTTTCTACTATTTACTTTTTACACATGAAATATGTAGAAATTGTTTTGCTTGCATGGTTTTACAACAAGTCATTATCTGTTATGTGAAATCAGAATAGTCTTAACCGTGTCGCGTGGTCACATGACTGCTTATACATCTCAGAGTCTGGGATTAGTCTGATGGCATCTCTATGATCGTTTCACCACAGCGATATTCTGTCTCTGGTCAGTAGAACTGGGGGGTTTACATCTTCTCAGGCCTCCCAGAACCCTCCTTTCCGCGTGCAGGTGCCAAACTCAGTTTGTAGAAGATGGTAGTGATAGATTTGCCTGTTTTTATATCACTGCGTCTCTGCTGACTTTATCTAAACAAACGAGCTGAATGGAGATCCAGATTTACAGCCAGGTGTGATCTTGAGACAAGGTGTCTCGACAGAGATGAATCCATCAATAGTTATCTCACAGTGTGTGTGAGTGTGTATCTGCTTCTGAAATGAGGTGTAAATGTTTTCTCTCAATGGTCTGATGGTGCTAAAATCTTCAGATTCGTGAAGCATTACGAAGCAGACAAAACATTTTCTCTGGCTGATCAGATTCTTTTACAGCCCGTGTGTTTTCTTGTAAAAGATGAAAAGTGATTAGGGAACACCACTGACTAGTTTAGATTGAAATGATGTGAACATTCAGAAGTCAAACTGTATGACAGTCCCCCGTTAACGAGGGACGAAAGTTATGTTCAGGGGGTTACGTTCTGAAAACAGCCCACAATAAATGAAATCCATTATTCATTTTTCACAATTCCAATGCATTTTCAGGCTTATTTATCTCTCCTCAGAGTGTTTGTACACCTTTCCCCAACTCTAATGAACATTTTCAACATTCTCACACACTTTATACACTCTGAAAAACCTACATATATTTAACAACGTGAATTTCTAAGTAATTACTCACCTCGTAAAGCTTCACTGTTGGCGCTGCATCCCAACCCTCGTCTGTGACATCGTTTTACACATAAATAAAGCACATTGATGTTTACCAATTCATTAAGAAACAAAGCACAGTGGGCAGATTCCTGCAGTAACATTTGGACATAGAAAAGTGGAAATAGGATTTACATACAAAAAAACCTGCTAAACAGCGAGACCGCAGAAGATGAACCAAAGTGTGGCGAGGGACCCTTTGGTTGGTTAAACACACGTACACATCCTGTCACATGCCTCCACGAGAAGCAGGAACTTTCTGTTCTCGAGGCCCCGAGAAGAAAATTACGTCATTTAGTTCTGGCGAGCATGTTTGAAGACAGTTCTCGACACATCAAACTGACAGAAGTTTTTTCTTTCGGGGCACCGAGAAGTATCATGTGATTGGTCGGACATTTGAGGTGGGCGTGGCTTACAAGGAAAAGCATGAAGCGGAGTTCCACGTTTTTGCTGTTGCAGGTAAAAGAGATTGTTTTGATAAAACAGCTGATCGAGGTGGTGAGAACATAAAAACACACGGGTGCAGCCGCGTGCACAACCTGCCGCGGACGAAGTTTCTCGTTAAATATTAAATAACCGGGTTTATTGCACATAAAGCAGACATCACGGCCTGTAGTGACCCCTCCTCGCTGCAGATCAAGCTTCTCCTGGAGAATGAACGGACCTGATGGAAAAGAATTTTTTCACTTGTTCTTGCGGCCTCGAGAGTAACAACAAAGGTCTCGTTTCTCGTGGAGGACGTAACAAGCTTTACTCTGCTGTGGGATGCAACCCATCCATGTGCCATAAAGTAGACGTCCTGCCATGTTTTTACATCTACCTGTGCATTCAGAACAGGTGTTTTCACCAACAGGCTCGTCTACATGCAGTGGAGCTGAGCTGATTACATCCAGCTGGTTCAGTGCTGGTTGGAACAGCTGCCGGACACGACTTCTGCTTCATGGCACCTGGATTATACACCTCTGGATGCAACATGGCCACCAGCGGGGATGTTCTGGCTAGCACATGCACACAGGAGCGGTCTTTCTAACAAGGCCGCTCCATTAATTGCAATGAATCCTTGAAAGACCACGAGAAAGGAATCCCTGTCAACTGATGTCAGGACGAACAGCTCTAGTTTTAGGTGTTCGAAAAGCAGACCCCACCTCTTCTCATTTTGGTGTCCCAGTTTGATCCGGAATGGGTCGACACAGTCTAGCCAGAAGAGCCGTTGTCAGGGTGGTGGACGTCCGTCATTTTCTGGCAGACAGATCTCCATTTATGTATCAGACATCTCTGATGTCTGCAAACAGCCTCTCTGCCCCTAAGTATCCAAAATTATCTCTGCAAACACTCGCTCTGGTCCTGGATGGCGCAGGCGGGCATCATGGTCCTTTATGATTAGGGATCCAGGAATAGAGGATGTCTGCATCAAGATATTTGGTGAGTCTTCACCGGCTTCCGATTTGGCTGAGGTAGCTAGACTTTTCAAACTCAGGAGAGGGGCAGAGTGATCGGTCTTCTTTGGAACCCTCCATCTGGACTCTGTAGCAATGCACTTGCCAGGTGAGGGTTGAACATTTAGGCCATGTTCCTCCTGAGGTGGTACAGTCTAGCCTTACATCGATGTCTGGGTGTCATAGGTTAACTGAGGATCCTGCTTTTCTGATGTGGAAAGAGGGATGTTTTTGCCAGAGACAGTGCTGCTGGTGATATTGGAAGAGAAGAGTTGTGTTGGTGTGGTAACTGGGGTGGCTTCTGTCTTGGATTGATCCACACCTCCACGTTCTCCAGGCAAGTGGTCAGAATAGATGTTTGCAGATTAATTTTGTGTCATCAGCATAGCAATGGTAGAGTTTCCCATGCCAGCTAATGAGATTGCCTGGGGGGGGGGCTAAGTACAGGGAGAAGAGGACGGGGCCCAACACCAGACCCTGAGGGACACCGCAGGTGAGGTTGTGGTGTGCGACTTTACTTCAACCAGGACAATGTACTCGGTTCTGTCGGCCAAATAGGAGGTGAACCAGCTGGGCACATTTTCTAAGTGCCCAGTGATGCATTTCAGGCAAGGAGAAGGATGTTGTGATCAGCTGTGTCAAAAGCAGCTGTTACATCCTGAGTGGACATGGAAAACCAGTATCTGCTGCCAGTTGGTGGTAACCCTGACTAAGACTGTTTCTGAGCTATGGAGCAGGTTGTCATACTTGAGGGGATCCTGAAGTTGTGCTGCAACCAGTGGTGTAGTCCTTGGTATACGTGAGTATAGGGAGTATACACACTTCTTTTACAGTCAGCATTGAGTATACCCACTTCTGAACCCCCTGTGATGCTGCTTTTACAGTTACAAACATCTCTACACATGTAGCTACATCTCCCAGCAGCTCAGATAAGGTTAGCTATGCTACACTGGTGCAGTTAGTCATCAGCTGCGTTAACTTTAGCTTGAACATAGACATAATAAAGATACATGTATATATGTCTATGAGCCTGTCTCTCACCAGTCTGTGTGCCAGTACTGGTTTAATCAGTAACTCTTCTTTCCTGAAACCAAAGAACAGAAAACGTGACAAAGAGCAAATATAAAAGGGTGAAAAACTGAGAGTATATCTACTTCTTGAGCGACCACTACACCACTGGCTACAGCTGTTTCAGACAGAAAGGACTTCTGGATCCAGAATTGGGTTTTTCAGTCGTGGTGTGATGACGCAGGTGGAATCCAAGAGGGAGTGATTTATGGTGATGGAAGGACAGGTGGCAAACAGGCTGGCCTTCAGCAGGGATGAAGGAAAAGGTCCAGAGGGATGGAGGTTGGCTTCATTTTTCTTTAAATATTCTCAAGTTTTATTTTATAAAATTTTCAGAAATAGATATTACGTACGCTACTTTAATGTTTGCTTTGAACCAGTGGTTCTGCTGCTTTTACAGAAATAATTTATGTGAAGAATGTCTGAAGATTTCATGTTGTTTTAAGAATAATGCCTGTTAAAAGACACACTACAGAATTTTTACCATTTTCCCGTTCATCCTACCTGACCTGTTAGCTCTCTCCAGCCAGCAGAAGACCATCTTACAATAACTCTTGTTTTTCTCTATTTTAATTTTCTTGCTGAATCAACAACATTGTGTGTTCAAACAGCCAGGTCCTTATTATACCATGAAACAAAACTCTGCTGCCACGTCATGCAGCGTCCCAGATGTAAACGTTGGATAGCATTGCAGCGGCTCTAAAACTGCACATGATAAATGTCACTATGTCATGGAACACGACTGGGACGCGGAGTTTTAAGGTCAGAAAGTTACGTAATGCACCTTTAAAGGATCAACTCATCTATTTTATTTGATGAAAAACAAGCAAGGCTAAGTAAATAAAAATTAATTTAGTTTTCAAATAAGTAGAATCCATTTCTGTGTTTTAAGTCAGACCTTTAAACTTAAAAGGTGAATGTTTAATCCTAAACATAAAAAACATCATGGAAACGTTTAGAAACTGTTTTATCTTCACTTTATTAGTTGACTAGAAGACTTAGGTAAGTAAAACTAATAGAAATTAGATGGGATTATAAGTAAAACTGAACAGCAATTTAGTCCAAAGACTATCCCTAGAAATAAAAGAGTTTGCTGTCAAAGATCAGAGTTTAACAGCAAAGTAAATGAGAGCGGGAAGCGGGCGGGAAGCGGTTAAAGCTCCACAGTCCAGCGGTCTGAATCATCCTGCCAGGTCACTTTGGTTTATTAGCTCTGACAAACTGCATCTTCTCGCCATAGTTTTCCTGTTTTAAACATATTTTTATGTTCTAGTTTTAGCAGAGTCTTTTTTTTCTGTAAATGTTGCATGTTAATGTGAATATCTTTACTGAAACAGGGTTGGACACAATGAAGTGATCGGTGTGTGCCAGGCCGGTCCAGATGCCGTGGGTCTTGGAAGGGATCACTGGAACGAAATGTTGGCTTACCCGCGGAAACCCATCACCCACTGGCATGCACTGGGAGAGGTACCGGAAATTATTTTCATTATTTTAGCTTTCCTTTAGGCCTCTTATGCACCGCACCGACATGCAGAACCAGCCCAGATGAGAAACCCCTGCTGGATCTCCTGATGTCCACAGCATGGTGGACGCTCATCAGTGAGGTCCAATAGTGACGTGAAGCGGTTCACAGATGTTCTCAACTTGCCTGTAGGCCGATTGTCGGCTGATGTTTACTGAGCTCGTACTTCTGGAACAGATGGAAACCAAACATGGCTGTTTATGTGCATGTAGAACTCATATTTTTATTATTTAGAAGTTTGAGGGACCAAAAGATGCAGAAGTAACATCACATAGAAGAGGAATAGACTTTTCTAGGAATACATTTTAGGAAAAATCCTTTTCTGTGAGAATCTAAAAAGCAGAAAAACCGAGATGAAAAAGGAGAAAAGAGTTCGACTTATTCACCGTCATGTCTTTTCTATTAAAACCTGTTGGCTTGTTGTTTAAAACAGAGAAAGTATTTGTCTGATTTACATTGTAGACAATGTCTGAAAATCAGCGTTTTATTTTGTTAAAGGCCATTTGTTTGAATAAAGTTTACTGTAATTCACTTTTACATGTTATCAATTCTTTCCTCTTTTGCACCACCAACTCTCCATCTGATGATTAGGAAAATTCAGGTGATTACATATTTTCAGTGGTCAAACTACTTTATAGTATTGTTTTAAAAACTGTGATCATAGGCAAAAAGTAAAAACTGCAGACTTAATGGGATTTAAATATTAATAAACAAACAGAAAATCAGCAGTTTGCCTTAAAACACACGTACAATATTTAGTTTGGTGACTGTTTTATTGTAGATCAATATCCATGATCATCTGTTTTACAAACAAGAGCAGATCAACAGCTTTTTACGTGTTTCAGGTTATATTTTTCATGTCTGATAAAGGAAAATAAAAGATGTGTCAATAGCTGTGTTTCCATTCCACCTAGACCTGCGAAAAAACTAAATATCACAATGAAAAAAGTCTCAAATATTGCTAAAAGGTTTTTATGTTCTCATGAGGTGTTTTTTTTTTCAGAGGTTTTGGTACAAAATTAATTTGCAAAAGTGTAAAGAAAACACTTAATTGGCATTCCCGTCCCCGGACGTGGTGTGGGAGGCGTGACCAGTTGGTTTCTGGTAAAGATGGCGTGGTGTGGAACAAACAGCGAATTTTAGAGTTTTAAAAAAGAAAATTAAGGAAAAAAAGCTTGCAGCAAATAGAAAACCCCAAAGTAACGCTACGTGGCTGCCTTGCATAAGCCGAAATTCTCGTAAAAGAAAGACATTGCAGTAAAGTCCAGCTGCACTCGGCATCGATGCGATCATACGACCCCGTGTTCTTCTACACGCCCTTCCTTCCACGTATGCACGTGTCATAAAAACATCATTTCAGTGTGGGGGTGAGACCCCTGTCGCCACACGACCCTCCAGTCTGTGTTGGACAGCTGTACGTCTGTGCTGTAAAGCCTTCGTCAGCTGTACCTCCTTAAATAAACCAAGTCATTTCTCATTTATTTAAACATTTTATGTGTTTTCAACTCCATTCACTTCGGCTTTATTTGTAAAGCAAAACTTCCCATCAGCGTCACCTCAGGTATATATATATATATATATATATATATATATATATATATATATATATAAGGTACTATGAAGGTTCCACTTGTATTGTGAATGCAGCTGCAAAGTTTTATGCAATTAAATTGCATGTGAAGCCCAGAAATCACATGATCATGGCAGCCTATCAGATGTCATGATGATGGCGGTACCGATGATGTTTCATTCAAGTCATTGCGCATGCTGCTATATTTATCATATTACTCGTGATATTTTTAGTTTCCATTTCATACATGCCTAAATTTTATATCAATCTGTAGTTGAATTATTTTTAACATTTTAAAATGATTTATTTTCTCTTATTTTTGTTCAATTTGATCATCTGCATATTTTCTCAATGTTTTAAAAGCATCTTCTGGAAGTTTATTTATCTTCCATATTGCCCTTGCATTAAAGATATTAATGTGCATTGTACAACTATGATATCATTTTAAAGGGCACAAACTGTATTGATTCAACAGGCATATTGTTGGTATTGGTATTGACCATATCTAATTATATATTATAATTTTCTTTATAATGTTACATTCATATAAATATATATATATATATATATATATATATATATATATATATATATATATATATATATATATATATATATATATATATATATATATATATATATATATATATATATATATATGTATGTATATATATATATATATATATATATATATATATATATATATATATATATATATGTATGTATGTATATATATATATATATATATATATGTATGTATGTATATATATATATATATATATATATGTATGTATATATATATATATATATATATATATATATATATATATATATATATATATATATATATATATATATATATATACATACATACATACATACATACATATATGTATGTATGTATGTATGTATGTATATATATATGTATATATATATATATATATATATATATATGTATGTATATATATATATATATATATATGTATATATATATATATATATATATATATATATATATATATATATATATATGTAAAACCATCTAAATCATCGTTTTACTTTTATTTCAGTTTGTAGTTGTGAATAATTAGCTGAAGATGAGGTTTACTTCTGTCCGCCCCTCAGCTCTAGCGTGAGTCTACCAGTGTTTCTTCACACGATCATATCTTGACAAACTGTCTGTTTAGGGCTCCATTTGCCTATGATCACAGTGTGCTCTCAGGATTAGAGAAATATCTGTTAAGTTGCCAAAACCACGTGGCTTGCTTCTATAAAGTTGTGTATTTTCTGATATTTTGCCTTGCAGTGGCCTGGAAGAGCTGCAAGCTTTGAGAGTCAAGGTTCGTGTTCCTCACCCAAACCTCCTCAGACACCCTGACGGCCGTAGAGTGGTGATATCGCCTGCTCTGACAAACCCGACGACGGGGTCTGAAAAACATGTGATGTAAACTGAATTTCATTCTGATTAGTTTTTTCCACAGTTGTTATAAAGCTTCTGCGCTCCGAGTGTCACAAGGTTTTACGGCCACACTTTAACACAGACGACATGAATGAAAGGCCTCGCTTCACAGAGTCTTTCCTGATTCCTACAACTGCTTTAACATCTTCAACATCTCCATTGCTTTTTAGACCCTACGGCTCTTTAATGTCCCACCGTTTTAGTTCACCGTGGCACAGAGTTAAAGGGCTACTCTGCTCAGAATCATCAAAACATTTTCCAGTAAATAAATTCGACTAATCACAATGTACCTGCAGGTAACGGAGCATCGGCAGGGACTGAGAAAATCCCAGAACATCCATCGGTTGTGTTGCACCAGCGGGTAACAGGACGGCTAGCAGAAACTCACGTTGAGATAAACAGTAGCAGACATGTAGCAAACAGATGTAAGCAGCAGACTTTGTGGGTTTTAAAAGCCCGATGGACACAGATGAAATTTATGTTTTTATACAAACTACATGCAAATTGAACAAACATGAAATTTGTCACTGAGTTTAAAATTAGTTATAAAGTTTATGCTACTGGTGACATATTTGAACAATATTATTATATTTATTAGATGACATTGACCTGAAATAACTCGTTATTTTAAGGAAAAAGGAACATTTCAGTGGTAACTCCCGATATGTTGACGAGGACATTATTTAATCAGTATATTAATGCCTGACTTGTCATGTTTGTCCTGGATAGTGTAAAAGAAAAAGAAGGAAAAAAAAGCACCACAAAATAATTAAACAATACAATAAATAGATGTTTGCACTTGCTTTATAATATCCAGCTGTTGTTGACATTCATATCACATGGCAGCAGCTCAGTACATTTAGCCATGCAGATGTGGGGTGCGCCATGTCATGTCGTTAATAATACACTGCTAGAAAATGTAATATCATGACATCACACATTCCCTGTGTGATGCTGTCATTTGAGTTGGGGTACAACCAAACATGGCGGCGAAAATAAAAAACCAACTGATACAGAAAAAAGGAAAAATAACTTGGCCTTATTACATGCTGCTATTTTTCCACATATTCCAAATAACACACACACTTTCACCACTTCTGAGGACAAATACCACAAGTAGGACCCTCAACATCGTTGCCTATGTAGTGAATTTATCGTTATTCAGACCCTCGTTGTGACTTTTTAAAAAAGGAAAAAAACTACTACATTCGGCTGTTGTGAAGCTTTAGAAACAGCTTGTGGTTTCGTTTGGCGGTATCATAATAATGATAATCGTCGAGGTGACTTGCCGAAGTAAGGAGCTTTGAATGTGGCATGTTAGTCGTCTTTACTGGGATTTTCACACACAACCATCTCTGGTGTTTACCGAGAAGGTCTGAGCAGCAGATTTCTGAACCAAAATCTTGTATTGATGTAACCACCAACACCACAGCCTGCTGACCATGTCCATCCCTTTCTGAGCACAGTGTAGCATCTTCTGATGGAAACTTCCAGCAGGATGATGCACCATGTCACAAAGCTCACATCATCTCCACCATGACGATGAGTTCACTGTCCTCCAACGGCTCCACAGTCACCAGATCTACATCCAGCAGAGCAGCTTTGGGACGTGGTGGAACGGGAGATTCTCATGGTGATGAGGTGGAACGGGAGATTCTCATGGTGATGAGGTGGAACGGGAGATTCTCATGTTGATGAGGTGGAACGGGAGATTCTCATGGTGATGAGGTGGAACGGGAGATTCTCATGGTGATATGGTTGAACGGGAGATTCTCATGGTGATGAGGTGGAACGGGAGATTCTCATGGTGATGAGGTGGAACGGGAGATTCTCATGTTGATGAGGTGGAACGGGAGATTCTCATGGTGATGAGGTGGAACGGGAGATTCTCATGGTGATATGGTTGAACGGGAGATTCTCATCATCATGAGGTGGAACGGGAGATTCTCATGGTGATGAGGTGGAACGGGAGATTCTCATGGTGATGAGGTGGAACGGGAGATTCTCATGGTGATGAGGTGGAACGGGAGATTCTCATGGTGATGAGGTGGAACGGGAGATTCTCATGGTGATGAGGTGGAACGGGAGATTCTCATGGTGATGAGGTGGAACGGGAGATTCTCATGGTGATGAGGTGGAACGGGAGATTCTCATCATGATGAGGTGGAACGGGAGATTCTCATCATGATAAGGTTGAACGGGAGATTCTCATCATGATGAGGTGGAACGGGAGATTCTCATCATGATAAGGTTGAACGGGAGATTCTCATGGTGATGAGGTGGAATGGGAGATTCTCATCATGATGTGGTGGAACGGGAGATTCTCATCATGATGTGGTGGAATGGGAGATTCTCATCATGATGAGGTTGAACGGGAGATTCTCATGGTGATGAGGTGGAACGGGAGATTCTCATGGTGATATGGTGGAACGGGAGATTCTCATCATGATGAGGTGGAACGGGAGATTCTCATCATGATGTGGCATCACAGAACAATGTCATACTCATCATCAGATTCTCATCATGATGTGGTGGTATGCATGCTTCTTATGTTTCTCATGATGAGATTCTCATCACAAAAAAGCAGCCGATAAATGTGTGATCTTTCACGTCAAGATCAAATCTCTGATGAATGTTTCCAACGCCTTCTTGAATCTATGACACCGAGCATTAAGGCAGTTCTGGAGGAGGACAGGATCCTTTCCTGTAATAGCAAGCTGGGCCTCCTGTGTGTCTCCAGTATCTGAATCTTACTTTAAACATTTCCATGGAATTGCATTTCCTTCACTGTTTTATATTCAGGGAATAATAATCCAAATAAGCTACACACAATCATTTTTATTTAAACATGTCCAGATAAAGTCATGGTATTAAATTCAGTTAAACGCAGCTCATTAACTCAGCTTGTTAGTAATAACACTAATAAAAACAACAGCAAATAGAGGAAGGCTGTGTACTGTTATTATACTTGCACATGCGGTAATGATGCATTCCTTATGCTCTGCTCTTAATATGAAAATAAGTATTTTTACTCGTAGCATGCTTCTCACCATTTTAAAAATGACTTATTGAGGAAAAATTTGCATCATAAGTATGTCTGTGTATTTGAAATTTTGTACTTTGTGTTTACAGTTTTGTATATATTCCTGTACAACCCTGTTCCATTAAAAATGGGTCTCTGTGTGGATATGAAACGCAAAACAGAAAACTCAAATCCTTTAAACTATTATTTAATAGAAAATAGTATCAAATTACTTGACACTTAGCATAACACATAAAGTTAATAGTTTATTTGTTAGTATGAAATACTGAAACTGAAAAATTGTATCTATTGAATTTATTAAGTTAAGAGTGTGGAGCATTGTGTGCATCGTGTGCTTCGTGTGCTTCGTGTGCTTCACACACTGCCCCAATACTCAGAGGAACAGGGTTGTCTTTGTCAGTGGCACTCTGTAAATATTGGAAATTAAAACGAAGTTGTTGTGATTTTATGGAAATTGAGACACACAATATATTTCTATTGTTCAGTGACACTTTGAAAGCTCAGACTTGTTATGGAGTGACCTTTACACATGTTCTGTAATAGTTGTGAACAGTTAGTGAAACTGGAAACCTGGTGAACTCTACATGATCAAGTTATTCCATGTGTAGGAATCTAGAGCTTTAAGCTGTCGTCGTTTGGTTTAATCTGTATTCAGCAACAACTGCATCTATACCGTCATAATGTGTACAGTTTGTGATAACTTTTGTAACAAAAGTAAACATTTGGGATATAATTTATTGTAACTGTTTCATATGTATTTTAACAAAATAAAGAGAAAAGGATAATAGTGAAGATTTGTGGCCTACTTGTCTTTTTCTGACCAGTTAAAAATCTTTCATATGATCATAAATATTAACCAGTCCAGGAGGATTAAAGTGGCTGAAATAGATTTCATATGAACAGTAACAGTAGCTGCTCACCTGACAGGTGCTGCAGGAAAGGAAGGTTATTGGTGTTCCAGAAAAATGCTGTGTCGTGTCTGATGAACAGTTAACGAAGCAAAAGGAAACTTTGTACAAAAATAACAATAAATAACAGAAAATAAAGGTTCATTCTAAGACGATGAAAACATAATAGTTATTCCAGTGAAGGGATACCAATAGCAACAGTTTTTATTGAGGTGTAAAATTTTTCTGTCGTTGACTTTGATTTTATCCCACACCGTAGGGCAGCAACATCCCCTAGGGAAGGCTAATCAGCACCAATCTTCCTGTCTTATGCTGCAACAGCAGCGCTGCTTTTAGCCTGGATGGTGTTTGAATTCATTTCATTGAAGAATAATTATACATCTATGGGTTGCATGTCTGTGATTGGTCAGGTGCTGTAAACTCCACTCCTTTAATGTGAATGGCTCTGATCAAGATGGGAAACCCTGGGTTTGATTACCAGGAAAATGACCAGTTTACGTGGGTCCTGATTCGTCAGAAAGGTCTCAGGTTCACACAGACAGATTTAAATGTTAGCGCATCAGGAAAACCAGAAAGAAGAGCAAATACCAACAAAATAAGCAGAATCTGACTTAATGTAAATGATTTAGACTGAAACTCGTGCTGAATTAGGAAAATATTCAAACTTTAGCCTTTATCTGTTCACCGTGTTTCTGTATTCATCTGTACATATGTATATATATATATATATAAATAAATATATATATATATATATATATATATATATATATATATATATATATATATATATATATATAATAAATATATATATATATATATATATATATATATATATATATATATATATATATATATATATATATATATATATATATAAATAAATAAATATATATATAAATAAATATATATATATATATAAATATATATATATATATAAATATATATATATATATATATATATATATATATATATATATATATATATATATATATATATATATATATATATATATATATATATATATATATAGGCCCTGTACCAACAAGTCCTGTTTTGATTTATCACATGTGTATCTAATAACAATATTTGCCCCAAAAAGCAACATTATATATGTAAAATATGCATAATCAGTGTTTTTTTTTTTCCTCTCATTTACGTGTTAAAAACTCTTATACATCAAATAAAACCTTTTTTCTTTTTCCTTCTGATGTTTAATTATCAGGTGAAGATTTTGATCTGTTGATGTGTTTCCTTTTGATCCACAGTGCTGGTCAAACAGACAAAAGGGGGATACTGCATTAGTTTCCTTGGCAATGAATGCTGCACACTCTTTGTATGTTAGCCCATGTTTAGAGCTATCTGTCGCTTCAGTCAGCGATGCCTCCCCCCCTCCCATGTGGCGATGCATGTAATTAAAGCTCTGCTTCCTGTATGGTTATCTGTGCTGCGTATTTAACGATGCTGCTCTATGTCAGCTCCATGTGACATGGACAGTGTAATAAACCGCTATTTGTGGAGTAAATTTCTATTTTCCGTACATTGCAAAGCTCTTTTCTTACTGTTGAAGTCACATCCGATAAAATGTCAGAATTGCAGTGTCATGCAGGTCTGCTCTAGTCTAGTGCAAACTCAAAGATATATTGGAAGCAAGGGGTGAAGAGTCAACTCATTACCAGTGTAGTGGCAGAGGCCTCTGCTATAATAAGAACAGTCACAGTTAATGGGGAAAGTGGACAGTTTTGTAATGCCCCCAACCATCGAACCCTAATGATGGCTTTTTATGGCCTTCAGTGCCTCCATATGAAGGAAAAAAGACAGATTACATAATTCCCATGTGAAATTTATGGTTTCCACCAAATATGATGATTATATATCATCCCAGCATCAGGTTTCACAGCAGCAATGGGAAGGCATCAGTTTAGTCATTTTCAGCTCAAAGCCACTGAGAACGCATCATGTTTCCTAATGTAGGCCCACATCACACACAGACAGGCGTTTGGTCAGGAAGAACCCAATCAGGAGCTCTTTGGCTCCAACAAAGATGTGTGTCCACGTCGCCACAGAGGGTTTCCAGCTTCCAGCACCTTTAAGAAGGGTTGCCAGTATGTGGACGTACCTGCTCAATGGCTAAACCTTGGATTCAGGAATCTCCAGAGTCAGACATGCAATTCAGTACCAACCTACAGGAGTTGTTCACATTTAGGATAACAAGAAGAAAGGCTTGTATCAACTTGAGATATTCTGAACACATCCTCACCCTTGATTTACTGGTTTGCACCATGAATGCAAGATGTTTCCCAGTTTAAATATAATCCTCTTGTGGGGAAAATGTCTGTTCCAGTTACTCAAAATAAATATGAAACAGCCGTAAATGCTCCTGGTGGAGCATGAAGGTACAGGGAAGTTTTCCCAACAATCATCAGGTAAGGCAGGTACACCTGGACCAGTCCACCATCACATCCCACACAGCAAACCAGACGGACAGACATGCTTCTTGTTAAAGTGATTCTGCTGATTCTGAACACCAGCTGGTAAAATGTAAAACATGAAGTTAACAAAGCTGAGCTGAGCCTCCATGTGGTTCACCACTGCTGGGAGAGGTGCTTGTTGTAAGGAAGCTATATGAAGGCCACGCAGTGTGATGGAAGTGGCGATGAAGAAAGGTTTCACCACTTCATGCTGACTGCCGTCCTCGCTCTGAGAACTATGATCCGGAGGAGATAAGTTGTGGAATCAGGATGTATTTTGACAGATGACAGAGACAATCGAGCACGAGATGATGGGAAGGGAATACACCACGAGCTGCCTGAAATAAAAACGCTGTCTGAGTTTGTATGACTGGTTTCTGTTCGTTAAACATCATCTTACAGAACGTAGCCAAACTTTTAGCTCCATCAGGGCCAGTCACATGACTGGACACGATTAATTAATTAATTGATAAAGGCAATGTGGAATATAAATAAACTCAAATGTTGAAAAGTGTTAAAAGAATATATAAATGATAATTAAAGTCATCCATGAGAGCATGTAATAAAATAAGATGAAAATAAGTCTTAAAACGGTGACATAAATACACCACAAATAAATAGGGTTTGTTTTATTAGAGGAAAAGGAACATTTTCCTCTGCTGTCTTTGTTTATTCTCCTGTTTGTGTAAACATCTGAATACATGAAACTTATGTCTCCAGATGAAGTTATTTCCAGGGAAGAAGCAGGAATCGTGTCTCCATCTGACAAGTTCGTCCATCACACTGCAGCGGAGCAATAATATCCTCATGCCGTTACCATGGAAGTTAGGGCTCTGTGTAAACCGTAAACAACACATTTCAGTCATTTCAACATGTCATCATCACATATTTTATTCCCAATAGAAGATAAACAATCAGAGACATTTTTCCATTTTGAAAATATGAGCTCATCTTAAGTTGATGAACTGTTTATCAGGAGACGGGTGTAAATAAAAACATCTAACTGGGTTAAACGTCAGCATGACTGGGTCTTAAAGCAGCATTGCACATGTAAAGATGGACAGAGGCAGTGGTGCAATCCAGGGTATACGCGGATATACGGAGTATACCCACATCTTTTTCAGTCAGCATTGAGTGTACATACTTCTAAACTCCCAGTAATGCTGTTATAATTACCAGCATCCCGACACATGCAGCATACATCGCCCAGCTGCTCAGCGAAGGTTATCTGTGCTACAGTGGTGCAGTTATCTGTCAGCTGTGTTAACCTTCGTCTGAACATAGATATAATAAAAATATATGTCTATCCTCCCTGAAACAGAATAGTAGAAATTATGTGGCAATGAGCAGATATACTGATGGAGGAAAACTAGAGTAGTCTGACGTGTTACTTTTTCTGAATATACCGACTTCTTGGGTGACCACGACACCAGAGGGACACCAGAACAATGTCAGACTAAATCTTCTACATAAAGGCATTAAGTCTTTGATGAGCCCACCCTCTACAGCAGGGACCCTCGAGGACCAGTGTCCTGCAGGGTTTCCATGTGACCCTGCTGGAAAATTCCTGTCTCAGACTGAAACAAGCTCTGCTCATGTCTGCTAAATACACACTGATTTAAATCAGGTTTGTTGCAGCAGGGACACTTGGAAAACCTGAAGGACACCGGCCCGTGAGAACCAGGATTGAGGATCCCTGATCGACAGTGAATAACATCATTCAGAGAATAAGAAGGAATCTCTGTGCGCTTGGAATAAGGCTGAAGGTCAAACTAGATCCTGGTGATCTCGGGGTCCCTGGACAGCTCTGCATTAAAAACATGCACAACATGTCGGTGAGGCAAGACGCACCAGCGGACTGGAATGTCATGATGTGTGTTCTGTATCTTAGTTCTGGTTTCCTGTTAGTTTATATTCTTCCCTGTTTAGTTCCCTTGTGTCTTGTTCCTTGTTTAGCCTACGTTCCTGTTCATTAGTCACCCGGTCTCGTTAGTTTCATCCACTTCACCTGTGTCTTGTTCTGTTTCAGTATTTCCACCTCTTGGTTTCTGTTCCCCGTTCCTGGTCCATTGTTTATGTGTGCATGTGTTTAGTCCTTGTGTCTGCGTACCCTCAGTTCATGTTTTTGGGAATTAAAAACGCCTTTTTTCCTCCATCTCTGGCTCCTGTTTCCTGCATTTGGGTCCTCACCTCCACGCCACCGTGACAGAATGTATTTGTTCCAAAGTACAAGCTGGGACCACAGAAACCAGGGCCGTTTTAAGTTAATCTTGTGGTTTCTGCACGACTTTTCTGGTTCTGAAACAACAAGGTAAAGGAACAAGTTGCCCAGTGCATCATGGGATGTCCACAAAGCTCTTTGTAACAGCTTTAAAATGTCCATGACTCTGTGGTGAGAGACTCAGCTCATCATCATCATCATCATCATCATCAGACAGGTGTTTCTGTTGACAGTTGAAACTTTGAACCAGGAGGAATTATCTTCATCTGTCTGATGAGATCCGCCATTTCTCCTCACATCTAACATGGAACTTACTTTCCCAGGCTGTGTCTGCGACCCTCTGCTGATTGGACGGACCTGCGGCCGGATGCTTCAGATGATTGTTCATGGTTGTGTTAGGCTGATAATGTGCAGTGTTACCATGGAGACGCTGGACCTCATTGTCATGTCGTACCAGAGTAAAATCCTCCTGTGTTTCTGTTTGCAGGTTAAAGCTCCAGTAGGTAACGTTGCAGAGAGACATGTTCCTCTGGGTGAAGTGGTTCCTCGTCCTGATAGTAGTCTCTACATTCTGTAATCATGAACAATAAGAAATATAGTTAGACCCCTCAGTTTACTGTAAATCTGTAAAAACTCTGACCAATCCAAACGTTCGGACCTAAATGGAGTTGTTCATTTCGTATTATCTTCTCCCGGCTGTGGTAACTGTGGTAGTATTACTCTGGTATTACTGCAGGATGCTGGTTTTTCACAACTCAACAACTGCTCCAATGTAAAGGTAGAAAACTGTCAGGTTCCTTTCACAGCTGACATTTATAGACTTTTTCTTTGTAAGCTGATTTAGACTCAACATTAATTTGGTTTAAAATCAAAACAACTTCTTCTGTGCTTAGTTTTATTCATGTTAAAGTTAACCCGCTCCAGAGATGGACTGAAGGTTTCTCCTGCAGTCCGTAGCTTCTTTTTTTCCCATAAATTTCCTGTTTAAAATAAGCCTGAGGAATTGTGACAAAGGCTCACGAGATGGTAAATTAGAGGCTTTGTAACAGGGCTGAGCAGCAGCACTATTTTCAGCAATGACAGTGGTGGGAACACACAGTAATAACAGGTTAGAAGAAGCAGCGCCAGTGAGATGATGCCGCTCCAGCTGATTTACATGGCGAGCAGAGGTGGAGGAGTCATCATGAATCACCCGAGCAAGTGCCCAGCGGAGGATGTGATGCTGAACGTAAATGCAGCCATTTATCGGATGCTGCTCATTCCATCACAGGTTCGGCAAAGCCAGCGTCACGGTGATTCATCGCCGGAGACAAATCCAATGTCCGAAGGAAACGGGTGGGCCGACCCATACGTTTCCCAGCAAGAAAACCTGGACGGAAATAAAGTCACATACATCTCTGAGCAGGGCCGGATTGAAAGTGCAGAGGCCCCTGGGCCCAGAGTGTTCCAGGGCCCCCTTCCCCACCGCAACATTGTAAAAATTGTGAATGATACACTATGAAATGACATTTCTAACATCTCTCAGCCAGTGGTACCAGTAGCAAGACACTAGACACTGTGGTGTAACTATCTGGCTTTATGTACATTTAGCTTCATGTCCGAACTGCTGGTATTTGCTCCACATGGGCCCCACATGGGCCCCATAATGCCCATTGGATAATCCAGCCTTGTCTCTGAGGACCGCAAACTGAAACGTTGTCTCCAGACGTGACGTTTTACATGCTTAATGCTCACAAAGCAGGTGAACGTTGAGGTTGTTATGTTTGCATGAGAACATCTGCTGGTTGTCAGCCCCAAATGAAGGAATACCAGTCTGAAGCCTGATGCAGAAACCAGCTGACGTGTGATGTCAGCATTATATTTACATCCCCCCTCGAATGAGTCAACCACATTGGACCAAATTAGACCAAACTGATGCCGATCTGATTAAATACTCGAGCAAAATGTTCTGTAATATATATATACCCACTGGAACGACGGCCCAGGCAGGACGCCGGACATGCTGACCTGGTTGGCATGGGAACGGTTTCCCCCGTGCAAACTGAAACATGTGGCGGAACAAGCTGGAAGAAGTGGTCGGTGGAAAATCCAGGCTTGCCTGCTTTTCCTGTGGTAGCCTACGGACAGGTCCCGCTGCACCACCCCAACATGCCATGTAGGTGGGAGAAACTGGTGTCTGTTGGATGGACTGGTCTACCCCCCCCCCCCCCCCCCCCCCTGCAGAGAGCAGGCGACCGCAGCCAGACAAGCTTTAAACTGATCAGTCCTGAGCTCTTAGAGACAAATGGACGTCATAAAACAGAAAAAACTCAGTTAAACCTGATGAACGATGTGGAAACAAGGATCAGGTTTAGATTAAATCACTCCTCTCAACAGGTCACAGTCACGTAGCAGCGACCGTCATGAATTCACCAACCCTCACCCCCAAACAGAGGCTTGAAAACCTGCAGGATGCTGAGGAGGAACTGAGATAAAGGCCCTGCTGGGACGTCTAAATCTCCTTTATACTGCTGGCTGCTGCCATCTCCCACCTCAATTTGGAGGAGGTTGGAGATATATCCTAACAGCGCCGTCTCCAGAGCAGGCTAATTTATCCACAGGCTAAAGGTGTCCAGAGACACGGAGCTCAGCGCCGGCCTCCCCACCGCCACGCTCTGTGTTTGTGTGTATTTATAGCACAACGGTTGCCTGTTCCCATCAGCCGTAAAAACAGCTTCTCATCCAACAAGCTTCAGGATTTCATCTTCCTGCATGAAGTCGAAATGTGTTTCCCACCTTTCAGAGGAGTTTAACCTCAGATGTTTTTGCAGTGACACATTTCTCCAGAAATGATCATTTTAAGACAGAAAACAATCAGTTATCAGACCCAGCTCCCAGTTTGGCTTCAGGAAGCAGAAGCCCTTTAAGATTAGACTTTAAACTGTCCTTCCTGATAAATCTTCAGCCAAAGATCCTCTCTGCGCTCCGAGTCCACACCACATCGTTTGTAGAATAAAATCCATTCACACCTAACTAAACGCGTTGAGCACATTCAGCCTTCATGCTGGGTGTTGTCATGAAGCAGAGTTACCAGGACTTTCCTTTAGGATAATAAAGATGGAAATAACATGAGGTGATGCTGGAGTCAGAGCCACAGGAAGGAGGAAGGAAAGTCCGCCATTCGGGCTGACGAAGAGCGAGTGTGGAGGTGGTGTCAACAGGTTGCAGGTGTGGATGATCAGGGTTCTGGTGGCTGATTCAGCAGAGCAAGAAAAGGAGTGTGTGTCTGTGGCAGAGACTGGCCTGAACACAGGTTTCATACGATGTCAGAGCATTTCTTTGTCGCAGCACAGGCGCATGTTGGAACTTAAAACCCTGCTTATGTACGAATGCAGACACACACGGAGCTCTGGCAAATCTTCACTTTGGTGGGAGCTTTTAAAAGAATCGTTGTTAATGCTGTAAAGCTGGCCTCTGTGTGAATGACAGGACTAATACTGGACAAATATCTGCGTTTTGCGAGATACCTGCTACATGTGGACAAGGCCGGGTCAGGTCTGGCAGAATATAAAGAGACAGAATATAAAGTTCATTTAACGGCAAAAAGCAACCTAATAAACAAATGATGAAATGAATTTAAAAGAAAACAGGTGCTTTCACCTCTTTCCTCTCACTTCTCTCAACTGGTCCAGAAAGATGTCGTCCTTCCTGGTTGTGCTGTTGATGGAGGTTTTACTTCCTGTATTGTCCGTCTTCTCGATACAGGGTGGACTACAGACATGATTCTCTGGAAGTGTTTCAGTGATTCTCAGCAGAGAATCATGTCTGTTTTTAATGCAGACTCCATGATCATCATCCTCCAGTTTAGGCCTTTTGCCTTGTCCCCAGCGTACAGAGATTCCTCCTGATTCTCTGCATCTCCTTGTGATGTTATAAACTGTACATGGTGGGATCTTCAAAGTCTTCACAGTTTTAATAATAATATTAATAATAATACATTCTATTTGTTTGGCGCCTTTGTAGACAATCAAGGTCGCCTTACATTATACATGATAAAAATTAAAACAACAGACATTCTACATCTGACTGGACCCAGTTTGTCTCAGACTGGTGAAGCCTTTAAATTTAAAACCCACCCAGTTGTGTTATTGATCTGTTGCCAATCAACCTGATTAGCTGTCAAATACTCCTCCAGTTGTTTCTGATTTAAAAAAATTCATTTTCACTTCCACTCCCCTTGTGAAGTTCCAGGAATGCCCTCTGGACGAGCTGGAAGAGGTGGCTGGGGTCAAGTCTGGGTCTCAGGCGGAGCCTGATTTTCTCAGTTCCAGTAAAAATATAAATGAAAATGAAAAGAAAACTAAAAGAAAATGGAAAATGAGAACATATGAATGAGAATAATGAGATAAATAAAAAAGGAGAAGAAGAATATGAATAAAAATAATAAGATGAAGAAGAATATTTAGAAGAGTAGCAATAATGACAACACAAAATTCTCAATCTATATGTTTAAAAAAACTCATTTCAATGACAAAATGTCATGACCTGATAATATTTGAACAGTTTTCATGTAATAAGGGCTGTAATATGATTAATTAAATAGTTCCATTTTTGAGCTAAAGAGGTTTTTACCAATCTAAAAAGCTCATCATTTCCAGTCCGGAAATGTGTTTCATCTGGAAAACTTTCACTGTGAAGAGACTCATATTTAGCACACAGGTATAAAGAGATTCTGGTTAATACAGTCATACAAATGAGTGGATAAGACAGAGTAAATATGAAAATATTCCTGCGCCGCCTTTCATTAAAGTAATTCATTTTGAAAACTGTGATTTTTATTCATGGTATTTTTATTCCCTTTCTTTTTATTTAATCTCTTTCTTTTTCTTTTGTTTTGTTTGTTTTTAATCCTCTCTGCACCTGGCTGTAATGTTTTTATGTTTTTATGTAAAGCACTTTGAATTGTCTTGTTCATGACATGTACGATGCTAATAATCCTGCTTTGCCTTTTTTCCTTTGGTTTCTTCTATATTTAAACATCTGAAAGTGCGGTCTTGTTTTATTTGTAACTAAAAGGTTGTTTTAGCTGGGAAAGGGTCATGTTTACCGCTGTGTTACATCACCTTTCCTTTTAACAACAGTCAATAAGCAGGACGTCCCTGAAAAACTCGTTGCTCGGATGCAGCAGACGCTGCTGTACTGATGGAGCCTTTACAGATGCGCTGGTTACCCACTAACATGGCAGCCAATAAATCCAAAATCAGGGAATATTTCCATTCAGTTTATTGCTTAAATGTTAAGAACCTTGTCTTTGTAGCCAGGTTTCTTAGTCCAGGTCCTCAGGACCCCCTGCTCTCCACATTTTATAGGTAATCCTACTTTAACACATCTCAATGAAATAAAAGTCTTCTTAAAAGGCTGCAAAGAACTTGATGAGGAAGTTCCTCATCCTGACTCAGGAGGAGGAGATGTGGAGAACATGAAGGCGAGGAGTACTGAGGACCTGCACTGAGAAACACTGTTGTAGTATTTTCTGTTAAATGAAGGTTAAAAAAATTTTATTCTGTTTTTGTTTGTTTTGCACAACGTCCCAACTTGGCATGAGGTTGGCATGAACATGTTTCCCATTCTTCCCATTGAAACCAGCTAAAGCTCAGATGGACAGCAGTGGGTGGATGAGTGGCAGTTTATCTACCTGAATAACCTGGTACATGTCAGCATGTCAGCATCAGTGTGGTTAGTTACCACCAACTTAACACAACAACTGGCATTACCATGTAGTGGAGTTGTTACAAACTTTGTGTTGTTGTTCAGCTGGTTAATCCGACCCACTCACCAAAACAAAAGGAGTGAGAGTGCATTAAGATTCATTTTACCACCTATTCACCATTAAGTAACCATTCAATGCTCATTAGCCAATATGTGATTTCACAGCAACCGAAAGCTTAGGTAATCATTAGGTAATCATTAGGTAATCATTAGGTGATCATTAGGTATTCATTAGGTAATCATTAGGTGATCATTAGGTATTCATTAGGTAATCATTATGTAATCATTAGGTAATCATTAGGTGATCATTAGGTATTCATTAGGTATTCATTAGGTGATCATTAGGAATTCATTAGGTAATCATTAGTGAATCCTTAGTGAATCATTAGGTAGTCATTAGGCAATCATGAGCTAATCATTAGGTGATAATTAGGTAGTTATTAATGAATCATTAGTGAATCATTAGTCATTAATCACCAGCCATAATCCACTGGTTTCTGCAAGGTATTATTAAGCACACAAACAGCAAAAAGACATTGTGTTTATATAAATAAATAACCATGTTGGCCCTGTGATGGACTGGCCACCTGTCTAGGTGTACCTGCCTTCTGCCTTCTTGCTGGGATAAATTCTGGTACTGGACAAAGTAGTTTTAATGAATTAATGAATGAATGAATCTAAACTTGCTTCTAAACCTGGAATAAAACCAGGTGGAGAGTCAATGTGTCACCATCCAAGACCCCACATCTATAAACATTCCAGAAACATCTTCAGGGGGGAGGGGCTAAAGACAGTCTAACGCTGTCTCCATGGCAACTGATGAACATACCAAAGCACCTGATTTTAAGGGCTTCTAACTGCCTCGCTGCCATCGATGGTCCGAGCAGCACTGATGAAGAACTGCAGGTGGAAATGTTCCTGCATGTGACCTCACATGACATTAAATGGGTCGCTGTGGGTAAAGAGGGACGGTTCCCTGCTATGAAATGTAAAACACATGAAGGTTATATTTAGACATCTTAAAACAAGTTTTTGTATATTTGTATATATTTGTTTTTGGTGGATTTAAAATGAAACTGTATGAAATGATGTTGGAAAGACTGTTGTTGGACTTATTCGGATGAAATGAGATTCAGAACGTAACATTGGTTTAGTTTCCTGACATTTGTTTGTGTACATTCTAGTGAGCTGGTTTTCTGGTGCCATCTAGTGGAGCTGAACATGACAGAGTTTTTCTGTAAAGAAATAAAACTATTAAGCCCACTCAACAGTTCTTCAGCCAATCAGCATTCGTTCTGAGAAGTGAAACATTGTGGTTGGGTGTTTTAAAGATAAAATAATAGGATTTATTTCACTGCCATATTAACAACCCAACCTACAAAAGTATCTGACGCTGAGTAAAATAAAAAAAAATCAAAATAGAATATAATGGTTTGAAGTCATATCATCAAGTCATATTTATTATTTAATGAAAATCTGAGCTGATTATAAATCTGATGCAGCAACACGTCTGTAAAAAGTAGCTCCAGGATGATGTTTAGCATCGTTAGCATCTCCTCTTCCTCTAACATCTGTAAACATCTGGGAAGTGAGGAGAGCAGCTGCTGGAGTTTTAGGAGAGGAATGTCGTCCCGTTCATCATGGAAGCAGAAATCCAGCAACAAGGTCCAGTAGAGCAGCTGGAATCCTGCATCAGACCAGAACGGGACATTTGTTCTAAATCATATATAGAAACTTTCACACAGAATGTTGTACATTATTATCTGCAAAAAATAAAGAAAATGGATATTTGATATTAATCCTCCACCACAATAAGAATCTGGATTTACAACAGAAATGTTAATAAGAACGTCAAGCATTAAAATCTGTTCTGAAACAAAGTCAAAGCCAGATCACACAATTATATGTTGTACAGAATAAAGTTCTACATTAATTATCACAATTAAAATGACGTGGTCGCCATGACAACTGCCCATCATCAGGCTGATCAGGGTGTTTCCTCCCCTACCTGTCCCTGCTGGAGGACATGGTCTACCTGTCCCTGCTGGAGGACATGGTCTACCTGTCCCTGCTGGAAGATCTGGTCTACCTGTCCCTGCTGGAGGACATGATCTACCTGTCCCTGCTGGAAGACCTGGTCTACCTGTCCCTGCTGGAGGACATGGTCTACCTGTCCCTGCTGGAGGACATGATCTACCTGTCCCTGCTGGAAGACCTGGTCTACCTGTCCCTGCTGGAAGACCTGGTCTACTTGTCCCTGCTGGAAGACCTGGTCTACCTGTCCCTGCTGGAGGACATGGTCTACTTGTCCCTGCTGGAAGACCTGGTCTACCAGTCCATGCTGGAAGACCTGGTCTACCTGTCGCTGCTGGAGGACATGGTCTACTTGTCCCTGCTGGAAGACCTGGTCTACCTGTCCCTGTTGGTGGACATGGTCTACTTGTCCCTGCTGGAGGACATGATCTACTTGTCCCTGCTGGAAGACCTGGTCTACCTGTCCCTGCTGGAAGACCTGGTCTACCTGTCCCTGCTGGAGGACATGGTATACTTGTCCCTGCTGGAAGACCTGGTCTACCTGTCCCTGTTGGTGGACATGGTCTTCCAGTCCATGCTGGAGGACCTGGTCTACCTATCCCTGCTGGAAGACCTGGTCTACTTGTCCCTGCTGGAGGACATGATCTACTTGTCCCTGCTGGAAGACCTGGTCTACTTGTCCCTGCTGGAAGACCTGGTCTACTTGTCCCTGCTGGAGGACATGATCTACTTGTCCCTGCTGGAAGACCTGGTCTACCTGTCTCTGCTGGAGGACTTGTCCCTGCTGGAAGACCTGGTCTACCTGTCCCTGCTGGAGGACATGATCTACTTGTCCCTGCTAGAAGACCTGGTCTACTTGTCCCTGCTGGAAGACCTGGTCTACCTGTCCCTGCTGGAAGACCTGGTCTACCTGTCCCTGCTGGAGGACATGATCTACTTGTCCCTGCTGGAAGACCTGGTCTACCTGTCCCTGCTGGAGGACATGATCTACTTGTCCCTGCTGGAGGACCTGGTCTACCTGTCCCTTCTGGAGGACCTGGTCTACTTGTCCCTGCTGGAGGACATGATCTACTTGTCCCTGCTGGAAGACCTGGTCTACTTGTCCCTGCTGGAGGACATGGTCTACTTGTCCCTGCTGGAAGACCTGGTCTACCAGTCCATGCTGGAAGACCTGGTCTACCTGTCCCTGCTGGAGGACCTGGTCTACCTGTCCCTGCTGGAAGACCTGGTCTACTTGTCCCTGCTGGAGGACATGATCTACTTGTCCCTGCTGGAAGACCTGGTCTACTTGTCCCTGCTGGAAGACCTGGTCTACTTGTCCCTGCTGGAGGACATGATCTACTTCTCCCTGCTAGAAGACCTGGTCTACTTGTCCCTGCTGGAAGACCTGGTCTACCTGTCCCTGCTGGAAGACCTGGTCTACCTGTCTCTGTTGGTGGACATGGTCTACCAGTCCATGCTGGAGGACCTGGTCTACCTGTCCCTGCTGGAAGACCTGGTCTACCTTTCCCTGCTGGAAGACCTGGTCTACTTGTCCCTGCTGGAAGACCTGGTCTACCTGTCCCTGCTGGAGGACATGATCTACTTGTCCCTGCTGGAAGACCTGGTCTACCTGTCTCTGCTGGAGGACTTGTCCCTGCTAGAAGACCTGGTCTACCTGTCCCTGCTGGAGGACATGATCTACTTGTCCCTGCTGGAAGACCTGGTCTACTTGTCCCTGCTGAAAGACCTGGTCTACTTGTCCCTGCTGGAGGACATGATCTACTTGTCCCTGCTGGAAGACCTGGTCTACCTGTCTCTGCTGGAGGACTTGTCCCTGCTGGAAGACCTGGTCTACCTGTCCCTGCGGGAGGACATGATCTACTTGTCCCTGCTGGAAGACCTGGTCTACTTGTCCCTGCTGGAAGACCTGGTCTACCTGTCCCTGCTGGAAGACCTGGTCTACCTGTCCCTGCTGGAAGACCTGGTCTACCTGTCCCTGCTGGAGGACATGATCTACTTGTCCCTGCTGGAAGACCTGGTCTACCTGTCCCTGCTGGAGGACATGATCTACTTGTCCCTGCTGGAGGACCTGGTCTACCTGTCCCTGCTGGAGGACCTGGTCTACTTGTCCCTGCTGGAGGACATGATCTACTTGTCCCTGCTGGAAGACCTGGTCTACTTGTCCCTGCTGGAGGACATGGTCTACTTGTCCCTGCTGGAAGACCTGGTCTACCAGTCCATGCTGGAAGACCTGGTCTACCTGTCCCTGCTGGAGGACCTGGTCTACCTATCCCTGCTGGAAGACCTGGTCTACTTGTCCCTGCTGGAGGACATGATCTACTTGTCCCTGCTGGAAGACCTGGTCTACTTGTCCCTGCTGGCAGACCTGGTCTACTTGTCCCTGCTGGAGGACATGATCTACTTCTCCCTGCTGGAAGACCTGGTCTACTTGTCCCTGCTGGAAGACCTGGTCTACCTGTCCCTGCTGGAAGACCTGGTCTACCTGTCCCTGTTGGTGGACATGGTCTACCAGTCCATGCTGGAGGACCTGGTCTACCTGTCCCTGCTGGAAGACCTGGTCTACCTGTCCCTGCTGGAAGACCTGGTCTACTTGTCCCTGCTGGAAGACCTGGTCTACCTGTCCCTGCTGGAGGACATGATCTACTTGTCCCTGCTGGAAGACCTGGTCTACTTGTCCCTGCTGGAAGACCTGGTCTACCTGTCCCTGCTGGAGGACATGGTCTACTTGTCCCTGCTGGAAGACCTGGTCTACCAGTCCATGCTGGAAGACCTGGTCTACCTGTCCCTGCTGGAGGACCTGGTCTACCTATCCCTGCTGCAAGACCTGGTCTACTTGTCCCTGCTGGAGGACATGATCTACTTGTCCCTGCTGGAAGACCTGGTCTACTTGTCCCTGCTGGAAGACCTGGTCTACTTGTCCCTGCTGGAGGACATGATCTACTTCTCCCTGCTGGAAGACCTGGTCTACTTGTCCCTGCTGGAAGACCTGGTCTACCTGTCCCTGCTGGAAGACCTGGTCTACCTGTCCCTGTTGGTGGACATGGTCTACCAGTCCATGCTGGAGGACCTGGTCTACCTGTCCCTGCTGGAAGACCTGGTCTACCTGTCCCTGCTGGAAGACCTGGTCTACTTGTCCCTGCTGGAGGACATGATCTACTTGTCCCTGCTGGAAGACCTGGTCTACGTGTCCCTGCTGGAGGACATGGTCTACTTGTCCCTGCTGGAGGACATGATCTACTTGTCCCTGCTGGAAGACCTGGTCTACCTGTCTCTGCTGGAGGACCTGGTCTACTTGTCCCTGCTGGAAGACCTGGTCTACCTGTCCCTGCTGGAGGACATGATCTACTTGTCCCTGCTGGAAGACTTGGTCTACTTGTCCCTGCTGGAAGACCTGGTCTACCTGTCCCTGCTGGAAGACCTGGTCTACTTGTCCCTGCTGGAAGACCTGGTCTACCTGTCCCTGCTGGAGGACATGATCTACTTGTCCCTGCTGGAAGACCTGGTCTACTTGTCCCTGCTGGAAGACCTGGTCTACCTGTCCCTGCTGGAAGACCTGGTCTACCTGTCCCTGCTGGAGGACATGATCTACTTGTCCCTGCTGGAATACCTGGTCTACCTGTCCCTGCTGGAAGACCTGGTCTACTTGTCCCTGCTGGAGGACATGATCTACTTGTCCCTGCTGGAAGACCTGGTCTACCTGTCCCTGCTGGAGGACCTGGTCTACTTGTCCCTGCTGGAGGACATGATCTACTTGTCCCTGCTGGAAGACCTGGTCTACCTGTCCCTGCTGGAAGACCTGGTCTACCTGTCCCTGCTGGAGGACATGATCTACTTGTCCCTGCTGGAATACCTGGTCTACCTGTCCCTGCTGGAAGACCTGGTCTACTTGTCCCTGCTGGAGGACCTGGTCTACCTGTCTCTGCTGGAGGACCTGGTCTACTTGTCCCTGCTGGAAGACCTGGTCTACCTGTCCCTGCTGGAGGACATGATCTGCTTGTCCCTGCTGGAAGACCTGGTCTACTTGTCCCTGCTGGAAGACCTGGTCTACTTGTCCCTGCTGGAAGACCTGGTCTACCTGTCCCTGCTGGAAGACCTGGTCTACCTGTCCCTGCTGGAAGACATGGTCTACCTGTCCCTGCTAGAGGACATGATCTACTTGTACCTGCTGGAAGACCTGGTCTACCTGTCCCTGCTGGAAGACCTGGTCTACTTGTCCCTGCTGGAAGACCTGGTCTACCTGTCCCTGCTGGAAAACCTGGTCTACCTGTCCCTGCTGGAGGACCTGGTCTACTTGTCCCTGCTGGAAGACCTGGTCTACCTGTCCCTGCTGGAGGACCTGGTCTACTTGTCCCTGCAGGAAGAGCTGGTCTACCTGTCCCTGCTGGAGGACATGATCTACTTGTCCCTGCTGGAAAACCTGGTCTACTTGTCCCTGCTGGAAAACCTGGTCTACCTGTCCCTGCTGGAGGACCTGGTCTACTTGTCCCTGCTGGAAGACCTGGTCTACCTGTCCCTGCTGGAGGACATGATCTGCTTGTCCCTGCTGGAAGACCTGGTCTACCTGTCCCTGCTGGAGGACCTGGTCTACTTGTCCCTGCTGGAGGACCTGGTCTTCTTGTCCCTGCTAGAGGACATGGTCTACCTGTCCCTGCTGGAGGACCTGGTCTACCTGTCCCTGCTGGAGGACATGGTCTACCTGTCCCTGATGGAGAACATGGTCTACCTGTCCCTGCTGGAGGACATGGTCTACCTGTCCCTGCTGGAGAACATGGTCTACCTGTCCCTGCTGGAGGACATGGTCTACTTGTCCCTGCTGGAAGATCTGGTCTACCAGTCCATGCTGGAAGACCTGGTCTACCTGTCCCTGCTGGAGGACATGGTCTACTTGTCCCTGCTGGAGGACCTGGTCTACCTGTCCCTTTTGGTGGACATGGTCTACCAGTCCATGCTGGAGGACCTGGTCTACCTATCCCTGCTGGAAGACCTGGTCTACTTGTCCCTGCTGGAGGACATGATCTACTTCTCCCTGCTGGAAGACCTGGTCTACTTGTCCCTGCTGGAAGACCTGGTCTACCTGTCCCTGCTGGAAGACCTGGTCTACTTGTCCCTGCTGGAGGACATGATCTACTTGTCCCTGCTGGAAGACCTGGTCTACCTGTCCCTGCTGGAGGACCTGGTCTACTTGTCCCTGCTGGAGGACCTGGTCTTCTTGTCCCTGCTAGAGGACATGGTCTACCTGTCCCTGCTGGAGGACCTGGTCTACCTGTCCCTGCTGGAGGACATGGTCTACCTGTCCCTGATGGAGAACATGGTCTACCTGTCCCTGCTGGAGGACATGGTCTACCTGTCCCTGCTGGAGAACATGGTCTACCTGTCCCTGCTGGAGGACATGGTCTACCTGTCCCTGTTGGTGGACATGGTCTACCAGTCCATGCTGGAGGACCTGGTCTACCTATCCCTGCTGGAGGACCTGGTCTACCTGTCCCTGTTGGTGGACATGGTCTACCAGTCCATGCTGGAAAACCTGGTCTACCTGTCCCTGCTGGAGGACCTGGTCTACTTGTCCCTGCTGGAGGACATGATCTACTTGTCCCTGCTGGAAGACCTGGTCTACTTGTCCCTGCTGGAAGACCTGGTCTACCTGTCCCTGCTGGAGGACATGGTCTACTTGTCCCTGCTGGAAGACCTGGTCTACCAGTCCATGCTGGAAGACCTGGTCTACCTGTCCCTGCTGGAGGACATGGTCTACTTGTCCCTGCTGGAAGACCTGGTCTACCTGTCCCTGTTGGTGGACATGGTCTTCCAGTCCATGCTGGAGGACCTGGTCTACCTATCCCTGCTGGAAGACCTGGTCTACTTGTCCCTGCTGGATGACATGATCTACTTGTCCCTGCTGGAAGACCTGGTCTACTTGTCCCTGCTGGAAGACCTGGTCTACTTGTCCCTGCTGGAGGACATGATCTACTTCTCCCTGCTGGAAGACCTGGTCTACTTGTCCCTGCTGGAAGACCTGGTCTACCTGTCCCTGCTGGAAGACCTGGTCTACCTGTCCCTGCTGGAGAACATGGTCTACCTGTCCCTGCTGGAGGACCTGGTCTACCTGTCCCTGTTGGTGGACATGGTCTACCAGTCCATGTTGGAGGACCTGGTCTACCTGTCCCTGCTGGAGGACCTGGTCTACCTGTCCCTGTTGGTGGACATGGTCTACCAGTCCATGCTGGAGGACCTGGTCTACCTGTCCCTGCTGGAGGACCTGGTCTACTTGTCCCTGCTGGAGGACATGATCTACTTGTCCCTGCTGGAAGACCTGGTCTACTTGTCCCTGCTGGAAGACCTGGTCTACCTGTCCCTGCTGGAGGACATGGTCTACTTGTCCCTGCTGGAAGACCTGGTCTACCAGTCCATGCTGGAAGACCTGGTCTACCTGTCGCTGCTGGAGGACATGGTCTACTTGTCCCTGCTGGAAGACCTGGTCTACCTGTCCCTGTTGGTGGACATGGTCTACTTGTCCCTGCTGGAGGACATGATCTACTTGTCCCTGCTGGAAGACCTGGTCTACCTGTCCCTGCTGGAAGACCTGGTCTACCTGTCCCTGCTGGAGGACATGGTATACTTGTCCCTGCTGGAAGACCTGGTCTACCTGTCCCTGTTGGTGGACATGGTCTTCCAGTCCATGCTGGAGGACCTGGTCTACCTATCCCTGCTGGAAGACCTGGTCTACCTGTCCCTGCTGGAGGACATGATCTACTTGTCCCTGCTGGAAGACCTGGTCTACTTGTCCCTGCTGGAAGACCTGGTCTACTTGTCCCTGCTGGAGGACATGATCTACTTGTCCCTGCTGGAAGACCTGGTCTACCTGTCTCTGCTGGAGGACTTGTCCCTGCTGGAAGACCTGGTCTACCTGTCCCTGCTGGAGGACATGATCTACTTGTCCCTGCTAGAAGACCTGGTCTACTTGTCCCTGCTGGAAGACCTGGTCTACCTGTCCCTGCTGGAAGACCTGGTCTACCTGTCCCTGCTGGAGGACATGATCTACTTGTCCCTGCTGGAAGACCTGGTCTACCTGTCCCTGCTGGAGGACATGATCTACTTGTCCCTGCTGGAGGACCTGGTCTACCTGTCCCTTCTGGAGGACCTGGTCTACTTGTCCCTGCTGGAGGACATGATCTACTTGTCCCTGCTGGAAGACCTGGTCTACTTGTCCCTGCTGGAGGACATGGTCTACTTGTCCCTGCTGGAAGACCTGGTCTACCAGTCCATGCTGGAAGACCTGGTCTACCTGTCCCTGCTGGAGGACCTGGTCTACCTGTCCCTGCTGGAAGACCTGGTCTACTTGTCCCTGCTGGAGGACATGATCTACTTGTCCCTGCTGGAAGACCTGGTCTACTTGTCCCTGCTGGAAGACCTGGTCTACTTGTCCCTGCTGGAGGACATGATCTACTTCTCCCTGCTAGAAGACCTGGTCTACTTGTCCCTGCTGGAAGACCTGGTCTACCTGTCCCTGCTGGAAGACCTGGTCTACCTGTCTCTGTTGGTGGACATGGTCTACCAGTCCATGCTGGAGGACCTGGTCTACCTGTCCCTGCTGGAAGACCTGGTCTACCTTTCCCTGCTGGAAGACCTGGTCTACTTGTCCCTGCTGGAAGACCTGGTCTACCTGTCCCTGCTGGAGGACATGATCTACTTGTCCCTGCTGGAAGACCTGGTCTACCTGTCTCTGCTGGAGGACTTGTCCCTGCTAGAAGACCTGGTCTACCTGTCCCTGCTGGAGGACATGATCTACTTGTCCCTGCTGGAAGACCTGGTCTACTTGTCCCTGCTGGAAGACCTGGTCTACTTGTCCCTGCTGGAGGACATGATCTACTTGTCCCTGCTGGAAGACCTGGTCTACCTGTCTCTGCTGGAGGACTTGTCCCTGCTGGAAGACCTGGTCTACCTGTCCCTGCTGGAGGACATGATCTACTTGTCCCTGCTGGAAGACCTGGTCTACTTGTCCCTGCTGGAAGACCTGGTCTACCTGTCCCTGCTGGAAGACCTGGTCTACCTGTCCCTGCTGGAAGACCTGGTCTACCTGTCCCTGCTGGAGGACATGATCTACTTGTCCCTGCTGGAAGACCTGGTCTACCTGTCCCTGCTGGAGGACATGATCTACTTGTCCCTGCTGGAGGACCTGGTCTACCTGTCCCTGCTGGAGGACCTGGTCTACTTGTCCCTGCTGGAGGACATGATCTACTTGTCCCTGCTGGAAGACCTGGTCTACTTGTCCCTGCTGGAGGACATGGTCTACTTGTCCCTGCTGGAAGACCTGGTCTACCAGTCCATGCTGGAAGACCTGGTCTACCTGTCCCTGCTGGAGGACCTGGTCTACCTATCCCTGCTGGAAGACCTGGTCTACTTGTCCCTGCTGGAGGACATGATCTACTTGTCCCTGCTGGAAGACCTGGTCTACTTGTCCCTGCTGGCAGACCTGGTCTACTTGTCCCTGCTGGAGGACATGATCTACTTCTCCCTGCTGGAAGACCTGGTCTACTTGTCCCTGCTGGAAGACCTGGTCTACCTGTCCCTGCTGGAAGACCTGGTCTACCTGTCCCTGTTGGTGGACATGGTCTACCAGTCCATGCTGGAGGACCTGGTCTACCTGTCCCTGCTGGAAGACCTGGTCTACCTGTCCCTGCTGGAAGACCTGGTCTACTTGTCCCTGCTGGAAGACCTGGTCTACCTGTCCCTGCTGGAGGACATGATCTACTTGTCCCTGCTGGAAGACCTGGTCTACTTGTCCCTGCTGGAAGACCTGGTCTACCTGTCCCTGCTGGAGGACATGGTCTACTTGTCCCTGCTGGAAGACCTGGTCTACCAGTCCATGCTGGAAGACCTGGTCTACCTGTCCCTGCTGGAGGACCTGGTCTACCTATCCCTGCTGGAAGACCTGGTCTACTTGTCCCTGCTGGAGGACATGATCTACTTGTCCCTGCTGGAAGACCTGGTCTACTTGTCCCTGCTGGAAGACCTGGTCTACTTGTCCCTGCTGGAGGACATGATCTACTTCTCCCTGCTGGAAGACCTGGTCTACTTGTCCCTGCTGGAAGACCTGGTCTACCTGTCCCTGCTGGAAGACCTGGTCTACCTGTCCCTGTTGGTGGACATGGTCTACCAGTCCATGCTGGAGGACCTGGTCTACCTGTCCCTGCTGGAAGACCTGGTCTACCTGTCCCTGCTGGAAGACCTGGTCTACTTGTCCCTGCTGGAGGACATGATCTACTTGTCCCTGCTGGAAGACCTGGTCTACGTGTCCCTGCTGGAGGACATGGTCTACTTGTCCCTGCTGGAGGACATGATCTACTTGTCCCTGCTGGAAGACCTGGTCTACCTGTCTCTGCTGGAGGACCTGGTCTACTTGTCCCTGCTGGAAGACCTGGTCTACCTGTCCCTGCTGGAGGACATGATCTACTTGTCCCTGCTGGAAGACTTGGTCTACTTGTCCCTGCTGGAAGACCTGGTCTACCTGTCCCTGCTGGAAGACCTGGTCTACTTGTCCCTGCTGGAAGACCTGGTCTACCTGTCCCTGCTGGAGGACATGATCTACTTGTCCCTGCTGGAAGACCTGGTCTACTTGTCCCTGCTGGAAGACCTGGTCTACCTGTCCCTGCTGGAAGACCTGGTCTACCTGTCCCTGCTGGAGGACATGATCTACTTGTCCCTGCTGGAATACCTGGTCTACCTGTCCCTGCTGGAAGACCTGGTCTACTTGTCCCTGCTGGAGGACATGATCTACTTGTCCCTGCTGGAAGACCTGGTCTACCTGTCCCTGCTGGAGGACCTGGTCTACTTGTCCCTGCTGGAGGACATGATCTACTTGTCCCTGCTGGAAGACCTGGTCTACCTGTCCCTGCTGGAAGACCTGGTCTACCTGTCCCTGCTGGAGGACATGATCTACTTGTCCCTGCTGGAATACCTGGTCTACCTGTCCCTGCTGGAAGACCTGGTCTACTTGTCCCTGCTGGAGGACCTGGTCTACCTGTCTCTCCTGGAGGACCTGGTCTACTTGTCCCTGCTGGAAGACCTGGTCTACCTGTCCCTGCTGGAGGACATGATCTGCTTGTCCCTGCTGGAAGACCTGGTCTACTTGTCCCTGCTGGAAGACCTGGTCTACTTGTCCCTGCTGGAAGACCTGGTCTACCTGTCCCTGCTGGAAGACCTGGTCTACCTGTCCCTGCTGGAAGACATGGTCTACCTGTCCCTGCTAGAGGACATGATCTACTTGTACCTGCTGGAAGACCTGGTCTACCTGTCCCTGCTGGAAGACCTGGTCTACTTGTCCCTGCTGGAAGACCTGGTCTACCTGTCCCTGCTGGAAAACCTGGTCTACCTGTCCCTGCTGGAGGACCTGGTCTACTTGTCCCTGCTGGAAGACCTGGTCTACCTGTCCCTGCTGGAGGACCTGGTCTACTTGTCCCTGCAGGAAGAGCTGGTCTACCTGTCCCTGCTGGAGGACATGATCTACTTGTCCCTGCTGGAAAACCTGGTCTACTTGTCCCTGCTGGAAAACCTGGTCTACCTGTCCCTGCTGGAGGACCTGGTCTACTTGTCCCTGCTGGAAGACCTGGTCTACCTGTCCCTGCTGGAGGACATGATCTACTTGTCCCTGCTGGAAGACCTGGTCTACCTGTCCCTGCTGGAGGACCTGGTCTACTTGTCCCTGCTGGAGGACCTGGTCTTCTTGTCCCTGCTAGAGGACATGGTCTACCTGTCCCTGCTGGAGGACCTGGTCTACCTGTCCCTGCTGGAGGACATGGTCTACCTGTCCCTGATGGAGAACATGGTCTACCTGTCCCTGCTGGAGGACATGGTCTACCTGTCCCTGCTGGAGAACATGGTCTACCTGTCCCTGCTGGAGGACATGGTCTACTTGTCCCTGCTGGAAGATCTGGTCTACCAGTCCATGCTGGAAGACCTGGTCTACCTGTCCCTGCTGGAGGACATGGTCTACTTGTCCCTGCTGGAGGACCTGGTCTACCTGTCCCTTTTGGTGGACATGGTCTACCAGTCCATGCTGGAGGACCTGGTCTACCTATCCCTGCTGGAAGACCTGGTCTACTTGTCCCTGCTGGAGGACATGATCTACTTCTCCCTGCTGGAAGACCTGGTCTACTTGTCCCTGCTGGAAGACCTGGTCTACCTGTCCCTGCTGGAAGACCTGGTCTACTTGTCCCTGCTGGAGGACATGATCTACTTGTCCCTGCTGGAAGACCTGGTCTACCTGTCCCTGCTGGAGGACCTGGTCTACTTGTCCCTGCTGGAGGACCTGGTCTTCTTGTCCCTGCTAGAGGACATGGTCTACCTGTCCCTGCTGGAGGACCTGGTCTACCTGTCCCTGCTGGAGGACATGGTCTACCTGTCCCTGATGGAGAACATGGTCTACCTGTCCCTGCTGGAGGACATGGTCTACCTGTCCCTGCTGGAGAACATGGTCTACCTGTCCCTGCTGGAGGACATGGTCTACCTGTCCCTGTTGGTGGACATGGTCTACCAGTCCATGCTGGAGGACCTGGTCTACCTATCCCTGCTGGAGGACCTGGTCTACCTGTCCCTGTTGGTGGACATGGTCTACCAGTCCATGCTGGAAAACCTGGTCTACCTGTCCCTGCTGGAGGACCTGGTCTACTTGTCCCTGCTGGAGGACATGATCTACTTGTCCCTGCTGGAAGACCTGGTCTACTTGTCCCTGCTGGAAGACCTGGTCTACTTGTCCCTGCTGGAGGACATGATCTCCTTCTCCCTGCTGGAAGACCTGGTCTACCTGTCCCGTTTGGTGGACATGGTCTACCAGTCCATGCTGGAGGACCTGGTCTACCTGTCCCTGCTGGAAGACCTGGTCTACCTGTCCCTGCTGGAAGACCTGGTCTACTTGTCCCTGCTGGAGGACATGATCTACTTGTCCCTGCTGGAAGACCTGGTCTACCTGTCCCTGCTGGAGGACCTGGTCTACTTGTCCCTGCTGGAGGACATGATCTACTTGTCCCTGCTGGAAGACCTGGTCTACCTGTCTCTGCTGGAGGACTTGTCCCTGCTGGAAGACCTGGTCTACCTGTCCCTGCTGGAGGACCTGGTCTACCTGTCCCTGCTGGAGGACATGGTCTACCTGTCCCTGATGGAGAACATGGTCTACCTGTCCCTGCTGGAGGACATGGTCTACCTGTCCCTGCTGGAGAACATGGTCTACCTGTCCCTGCTGGAGGACATGGTCTACCTGTCCCTGTTGGTGGACATGGTCTACCAGTCCATGCTGGAGGACCTGGTCTACCTATCCCTGCTGGAGGACCTGGTCTACCTGTCCCTGTTGGTGGACATGGTCTACCAGTCCATGCTGGAAAACCTGGTCTACCTGTCCCTGCTGGAGGACCTGGTCTACTTGTCCCTGCTGGAGGACATGATCTACTTGTCCCTGCTGGAAGACCTGGTCTACTTGTCCCTGCTGGAAGACCTGGTCTACTTGTCCCTGCTGGAGGACATGATCTCCTTCTCCCTGCTGGAAGACCTGGTCTACCTGTCCCGTTTGGTGGACATGGTCTACCAGTCCATGCTGGAGGACCTGGTCTACCTGTCCCTGCTGGAAGACCTGGTCTACCTGTCCCTGCTGGAAGACCTGGTCTACTTGTCCCTGCTGGAGGACATGATCTACTTGTCCCTGCTGGAAGACCTGGTCTACCTGTCCCTGCTGGAGGACCTGGTCTACTTGTCCCTGCTGGAGGACATGATCTACTTGTCCCTGCTGGAAGACCTGGTCTACCTGTCTCTGCTGGAGGACTTGTCCCTGCTGGAAGACCTGGTCTACCTGTCCCTGCTGGAGGACATGATCTACTTGTCCCTGCTGGAAGACCTGGTCTACTTGTCCCTGCTGGAAGACCTGGTCTACCTGTCCCTGCTGGAGGACCTGGTCTACCTGTCCCTGCTGGAGGACCTGGTCTACTTGTCCCTGCTGGAGGACATGATCTACTTGTCCCTGCTGGAAGACCTGGTCTACCTGTCCCTGCTGGAGGACATGATCTACTTGTCCCTGCTGGAGGACCTGGTCTACCTGTCCCTGCTGGAGGACCTGGTCTACTTGTCCCTGCTGGAGGACATGATCTACTTGTCCCTGCTGGAAGACCTGGTCTACTTGTCCCTGCTGGAAGACCTGGTCTACCTGTCCCTGCTGGAGGACATGGTCTACTTGTCCCTGCTGGAAGACCTGGTCTACCAGTCCATGCTGGAAGACCTGGTCTACCTGTCCCTGCTGGAGGACATGGTCTACTTGTCCCTGCTGGAAGACCTGGTCTACCTGTCCCTGTTGGTGGACATGGTCTTCCAGTCCATGCTGGAGGACCTGGTCTACCTATCCCTGCTGGAAGACCTGGTCTACTTGTCCCTGCTGGATGACATGATCTACTTGTCCCTGCTGGAAGACCTGGTCTACTTGTCCCTGCTGGAAGACCTGGTCTACTTGTCCCTGCTGGAGGACATGATCTACTTCTCCCTGCTGGAAGACCTGGTGTACTTGTCCCTGCTGGAAGACCTGGTCTACCTGTCCCTGCTGGAAGACCTGGTCTACCTGTCCCTGCTGGAGAACATGGTCTACCTGTCCCTGCTGGAGGACATGGTCTACCTGTCCCTGTTGGTGGACATGGTCTACCTGTCCATGTTGGAGGACCTGGTCTACCTGTCCCTGCTGGAGGACCTGGTCTACCTGTCCCTGTTGGTGGACATGGTCTACCAGTCCATGCTGGAGGACCTGGTCTACCTGTCCCTGCTGGAGGACCTGGTCTACTTGTCCCTGCTGGAGGACATGATCTACTTGTCCCTGCTGGAAGACCTGGTCTACTTGTCCCTGCTGGAAGACCTGGTCTACCTGTCCCTGCTGGAGGACATGGTCTACTTGTCCCTGCTGGAAGACCTGGTCTACCAGTCCATGCTGGAAGACCTGGTCTACCTGTCGCTGCTGGAGGACATGGTCTACTTGTCCCTGCTGGAGGACATGATCTACTTGTCCCTGCTGGAAGACCTGGTCTACCTGTCCCTGCTGGAAGACCTGGTCTACCTGTCCCTGCTGGAGGACATGGTCTACTTGTCCCTGCTGGAAGACCTGGTCTACCTGTCCCTGTTGGTGGACATGGTCTTCCAGTCCATGCTGGAGGACCTGGTCTACCTATCCCTGCTGGAAGACCTGGTCTACTTGTCCCTGCTGGAGGACATGATCTACTTGTCCCTGCTGGAAGACCTGGTCTACTTGTCCCTGCTGGATGACCTGGTCTACTTGTCCCTGCTGGAGGACATGATCTACTTGTCCCTGCTGGAAGACCTGGTCTACCTGTCTCTGCTGGAGGACTTGTCCCTGCTGGAAGACCTGGTCTACCTGTCCCTGCTGGAGGACATGATCTACTTGTCCCTGCTAGAAGACCTGGTCTACTTGTCCCTGCTGGAGGACCTGGTCTACCTGTCCCTGCTGGAGGACCTGGTCTACTTGTCCCTGCTGGAGGACATGATCTACTTGTCCCTGCTGGAAGACCTGGTCTACTTGTCCCTGCTGGAGGACATGGTCTACTTGTCCCTGCTGGAAGACCTGGTCTACCAGTCCATGCTGGAAGACCTGGTCTACCTGTCCCTGCTGGAGGACCTGGTCTACCTGTCCCTGCTGGAAGACCTGGTCTACTTGTCCCTGCTGGAGGACATGATCTACTTGTCCCTGCTGGAAGACCTGGTCTACTTGTCCCTGCTGGAAGACCTGGTCTACTTGTCCCTGCTGGAGGACATGATCTACTTCTCCCTGCTGGAAGACCTGGTCTACTTGTCCCTGCTGGAAGACCTGGTCTACCTGTCCCTGCTGGAAGACCTGGTCTACCTGTCTCTGTTGGTGGACATGGTCTACCAGTCCATGCTGGAGGACCTGGTCTACCTGTCCCTGCTGGAAGACCTGGTCTACCTGTCCCTGCTGGAAGACCTGGTCTACTTGTCCCTGCTGGAAGACCTGGTCTACCTGTCCCTGCTGGAGGACATGATCTACTTGTCCCTGCTGGAAGACCTGGTCTACCTGTCTCTGCTGGAGGACTTGTCCCTGCTAGAAGACCTGGTCTACCTGTCCCTGCTGGAGGACATGATCTACTTGTCCCTGCTGGAAGACCTGGTCTACTTGTCCCTGCTGGAAGACCTGGTCTACTTGTCCCTGCTGGAGGACATGATCTACTTGTCCCTGCTGGAAGACCTGGTCTACCTGTCTCTGCTGGAGGACTTGTCCCTGCTGGAAGACCTGGTCTACCTGTCCCTGCTGGAGGACATGATCTATTTGTCCCTGCTGGAAGACCTGGTCTACTTGTCCCTGCTGGAAGACCTGGTCTACCTGTCCCTGCTGGAAGACCTGGTCTACCTGTCCCTGCTGGAAGACCTGGTCTACCTGTCCCTGCTGGAGGACATGATCTACTTGTCCCTGCTGGAAGACCTGGTCTACCTGTCCCTGCTGGAGGACATGATCTACTTGTCCCTGCTGGAGGACCTGGTCTACCTGTCCCTGCTGGAGGACATGATCTACTTGTCCCTGCTGGAAGACCTGGTCTACTTGTCCCTGCTGGAAGACCTGGTCTACCTGTCCCTGCTGGAGGACATGGTCTACTTGTCCCTGCTGGAAGACCTGGTCTACCAGTCCATGCTGGAAGACCTGGTCTACCTGTCCCTGCTGGAGGACCTGGTCTACCTATCCCTGCTGGAAGACCTGGTCTACTTGTCCCTGCTGGAGGACATGATCTACTTGTCCCTGCTGGAAGACCTGGTCTACTTGTCCCTGCTGGAAGACCTGGTCTACTTGTCCCTGCTGGAGGACATGATCTACTTCTCCCTGCTGGAAGACCTGGTCTACTTGTCCCTGCTGGAAGACCTGGTCTACCTGTCCCTGCTGGAAGACCTGGTCTACCTGTCCCTGTTGGTGGACATGGTCTACCAGTCCATGCTGGAGGACCTGGTCTACCTGTCCCTGCTGGAAGACCTGGTCTACCTGTCCCTGCTGGAAGACCTGGTCTACTTGTCCCTGCTGGAGGACATGATCTACTTGTCCCTGCTGGAAGACCTGGTCTACGTGTCCCTGCTGGAGGACCTGGTCTACTTGTCCCTGCTGGAGGACATGATCTACTTGTCCCTGCTGGAAGACCTGGTCTACCTGTCTCTGCTGGAGGACCTGGTCTACTTGTCCCTGCTGGAAGACCTGGTCTACCTGTCCCTGCTAGAGGACATGATCTACTTGTCCCTGCTGGAAGACTTGGTCTACTTGTCCCTGCTGGAAGACCTGGTCTACCTGTCCCTGCTGGAAGACCTGGTCTACTTGTCCCTGCTGGAAGACCTGGTCTACCTGTCCCTGCTGGAGGACATGATCTACTTGTCCCTGCTGGAAGACCTGGTCTACTTGTCCCTGCTGGAAGACCTGGTCTACCTGTCCCTGCTGGAGGACATGATCTACTTGTCCCTGCTGGAATACCTGGTCTACCTGTCCCTGCTGGAAGACCTGGTCTACTTGTCCCTGCTGGAGGACATGATCTACTTGTCCCTGCTGGAAGACCTGGTCTACCTGTCCCTGCTGGAGGACCTGGTCTACTTGTCCCTGCTGGAGGACATGATCTACTTGTCCCTGCTGGAAGACCTGGTCTACCTGTCCCTGCTGGAAGACCTGGTCTACCTGTCCCTGCTGGAGGACATGATCTACTTGTCCCTGCTGGAATACCTGGTCTACCTGTCCCTGCTGGAAGACCTGGTCTACTTGTCCCTGCTGGAGGACCTGGTCTACCTGTCTCTGCTGGAGGACCTGGTCTACTTGTCCCTGCTGGAAGACCTGGTCTACCTGTCCCTGCTGGAGGACATGATCTGCTTGTCCCTGCTGGAAAACCTGGTCTACTTGTCCCTGCTGGAAGACCTGGTCTACCTGTCCCTGCTGGAAGACCTGGTCTACTTGTCCCTGCTGGAAGACCTGGTCTACCTGTCCCTGCTGGAAGACCTGGTCTACCTGTCCCTGCTGGAAGACATGGTCTACCTGTCCCTGCTAGAGGACATGATCTACTTGTACCTGCTGGAAGACCTGGTCTACTTGTCCCTGCTGGAAGACCTGGTCTACCTGTCCCTGCTGGAAAACCTGGTCTACCTGTCCCTGCTGGAGGACCTGGTCTACTTGTCCCTGCTGGAAGACCTGGTCTACCTGTCCCTGCTGGAGGACCTGGTCTACTTGTCCCTGCTGGAAGACCTGGTCTACCTGTCCCTGCTGGAGGACATGATCTACTTGTCCCTGCTGGAAAACCTGGTCTACTTGTCCCTGCTGGAAAACCTGGTCTACCTGTCCCTGCTGGAGGACCTGGTCTACTTGTCCCTGCTGGAAGACCTGGTCTACCTGTCCCTGCTGGAGGACATGATCTACTTGTCCCTGCTGGAAGACCTGGTCTACTTGTCCCTGCTGGAAGACCTGGTCTACCTGTCCCTGCTGGAAGACCTGGTCTACCTGTCCCTGCTGGAAGACCTGGTCTACCTGTCCCTGCTGGAGGACATGATCTACTTGTCCCTGCTGGAAGACCTGGTCTACTTGTCCCTGCTGGAAAACCTGGTCTACCTGTCCCTGCTGGAGGACATGATCTACTTGTCCCTGCTGGAAGACCTGGTCTACTTGTCCCTGCTGGAAAACCTGGTCTACTTGTCCCTGCTGGAAGACCTGGTCTACCTGTCTCTGCTGGAGGACCTGGTCTACTTGTCCCTGCTGGAAGACCTGGTCTACCTGTCCCTGCTGGAGGACATGATCTACTTGTCCCTGCTGGAAGACTTGGTCTACTTGTCCCTGCTGGAAGACCTGGTCTACCTGTCCCTGCTGGAAGACCTGGTCTACTTGTCCCTGCTGGAAGACCTGGTCTACCTGTCCCTGCTGGAGGACATGATCTACTTGTCCCTGCTGGAAGACCTGGTCTACTTGTCCCTGCTGGAAGACCTGGTCTACCTGTCCCTGCTGGAAGACCTGGTCTACCTGTCCCTGCTGGAGGACATGATTTACTTGTCCCTGCTGGAATACCTGGTCTACCTGTCCCTGCTGGAAGACCTGGTCTACTTGTCCCTGCTGGAGGACATGATCTACTTGTCCCTGCTGGAAGACCTGGTCTACCTGTCCCTGCTGGAGGACCTGGTCTACTTGTCCCTGCTGGAGGACATGATCTACTTGTCCCTGCTGGAAGACCTGGTCTACCTGTCCCTGCTGGAAGACCTGGTCTACCTGTCCCTGCTGGAGGACATGATCTACTTGTCCCTGCTGGAATACCTGGTCTACCTGTCCCTGCTGGAAGACCTGGTCTACTTGTCCCTGCTGGAGGACCTGGTCTACCTGTCTCTGCTGGAGGACCTGGTCTACTTGTCCCTGCTGGAAGACCTGGTCTTCCTGTCCCTGCTGGAGGACATGATCTGCTTGTCCCTGCTGGAAGACCTGGTCTACTTGTCCCTGCTGGAAGACCTGGTCTACCTGTCCCTGCTGGAAGACCTGGTCTACTTGTCCCTGCTGGAAGACCTGGTCTACCTGTCCCTGCTGGAAGACCTGGTCTACCTGTCCCTGCTGGAAGACATGGTCTACCTGTCCCTGTTGGTGGACATGATCTACTTGTACCTGCTGGAAGACCTGGTCTACCTGTCCCTGCTGGAAGACCTGGTCTACTTGTCCCTGCTGGAAGACCTGGTCTACTTGTCCCTGCTGGAAAACCTGGTCTACCTGTCCCTTCTGGAGGACCTGGTCTACTTGTCCCTGCTGGAAGACCTGGTCTACCTGTCCCTGCTGGAGGACCTGGTCTGCTTGTCCCTGCTGGAAGACCTGGTCTACCTGTCCCTGCTGGAGGACATGATCTACTTGTCCCTGCTGGAAGACCTGGTCTACTTGTCCCTGCTGGAAAACCTGGTCTACCTGTCCCTGCTGGAGGACCTGGTCTACTTGTCCCTGCTGGAAGACCTGGTCTACCTGTCCCTGCTGGAGGACATGATCTACTTGTCCCTGCTGGAAGACCTGGTCTACTTGTCCCTGCTGGAAGACCTGGTCTACTTGTCCCTGCTGGAAGACCTGGTCTACTTGTCCCTGCTGGAAGACCTGGTCTACCTGTCCCTGCTGGAGGACATGATCTACTTGTCCCTGCTGGAAGACCTGGTCTACTTGTCCCTGCTGGAAAACCTGGTCTACCTGTCCCTGCTGGAGGACATGATCTACTTGTCCCTGCTGGAAGACCTGGTCTACTTGTCCCTGCTGGAAAACCTGGTCTACTTGTCCCTGCTGGAAGACCTGGTCTACTTGTCCCTGCTGGAAAACCTGGTCTACTTGTCCCTGCTGGAAAACCTGGTCGACTTGTCCCTGCTGGAAGACCTGGTCTACCTGTCTCTGCTGGAGGACCTGGTCTACTTGTCCCTGCTGGAAGACCTGGTCTACCTGTCCCTGCTGGAGGACATGATCTACTTGTCCCTGCTGGAAGACCTGGTCTACTTGTCCCTGCTGGAAGACCTGGTCTACCTGTCTCTGCTGGAGGACCTGGTCTACTTGTCCCTGCTGGAAGACCTGGTCTACCTGTCCCTGCTGGAGGACATGATCTACTTGTCCCTGCTGGAAGACCTGGTCTACTTGTCCCTGCTGGAAGACCTGGTCTACCTGTCCCTGCTCACTTCTTTCCCAGGGTGACGCAGAGAAACAGAACTATGTTTTCCACAGCCAGACACGCTGATGGAGGCAGGTGGAGGTCCCTCGATGGACACGAGGAAACCTGTTGTACACCTGCAAAGGTAGCAGAGCCATACTCTACATAACATGGTACTAAATGGGAAAGTGTCCCTTTCAAGTGAGACAAGTTGTCCTCGACCTCCAACCGTCCCTCATGTTGGAACCAAACTGCTGCTTTACGGTTGTGATGCAACACAAGAGGAGGAGAATTCTCATTTATTCACAAGTTTCTCTTTTAGCCTCATTTCTGTCAGGATGGTCTGATTTCTCCCATCTCCTGCACCTCCTTAATGGCAATTATTTTGTCCTGTGGACATGGCTGCTGGGGGGCACAAGGTGGAATCACTGGCCTCCCCCTCTCCAACCACAGCTGCGGCGCTGCAAACCCAGCTAGGACACACAGGAATGCCAGTATGTTCCCAGTAAATAAACTGAAGTCGGGGTGTGTGAACGTTCATTTCAGTTAACATGTTCATAAAGTGAAACAAAGGAATAAACCAACTGCAGCAGTATTCCTGTTTCCTGCTTAACCTCATGGAAATGAGATGGATTAATAGTTTTTAGAGGCATTCGCCTGACCTTTTATAGACAACATGTGGGCGTGACCAGATGCTCCCCCACGTGCACCAGACTTAGTGTTGATCCTGATTTATGAAGTGAAACAGACGCGGAACAGGAGTTTTCTTTGCGCCGTATTTCCATTACGCCACCTGTAGTCATCGTTGCTACGCAGGTTTATGAATGAGGCTCTTGGATGAAAACTTGGAACATATTTTATAAAAGTAACAGTGTGATTCTTTCTGTCGTTTTGGTTTTGGTTCTTGAATGGACCGTGTTGATGTCCCAACAGGGAACGTTCGTTGTGACACTGTTGTTGATACAAAAAACATTTTTCCAAACAAATTAGACAAAAAGTTTGTTATTTGCAGATTTAAAGTCTTTCCACTGAATTCTTCTAGTAACATGATGTATACCAAGAAATCAGAACACTTCTGAGAGGTTAACCTTCATGCATCATTAAGGTCCATTTTCTTCATCAGGTCATCGTTCAGGCGGCAGTAGTGCCACTTTTTCAGGAAAGGACCAATTCTGGGCTTCAGCTGGAACACTGACAAAAGCTTGCTATTTCCTGACGACATTAAGAGGAAAACTGACCATTAAAAACATCATAATCCAAACAGATTCATACTTTTTCTGCATAACTCTCTGAAATAACTTCCATCCTGCTCAATGCTGACAGAAACAGATTTTTGAAGATTTTAACCCTTTAAATGACAGTTTTATTATTTAATGTCTCTCCTGTTACTTGTTGAAAATAAAAAGTGTTACTTTCCATCTAATACAGGGGGGCTGTAGGGAGATTATTTATTTTAACCCAGTTCTCTGTTGCAGTGGATTTCAAATGTTCTGCTTTATTTCATCATTTCAGTCCCATTAAAAACAAGAATTTTCATCTTAAAGTTATTGTGAAATGTAATTTGTGATATTAGTTTCATTTTTGAGGGAAATAACAACATTCTGCATCAGTTTTGCTCCTTTCCCCATCAATGCTCGTGTCATCTCTTTTTGCCGTGCTGTTTTTGAGCTGTGCCATCAGAAGTAGTGACATGTGCACTCTTTTAGGTAAAATGAAAATATTTTCTTCACTTCAAACAGGTTGTTGTTGAGAAACCAGAACCAGCAGATCCATAAACTCTTTTTGGCCTTTGTGGTCATGAATAACTTCAAAGCAGGGTAAATGAACAGTTGCCTGCAGCCTGATGCTCCTGAGCCTAAATTAGTTTAGTAAAAAGGAAAAAAAGGTCAGCTGTGCAGCACCTGTTTGACTTTTCGACCAGTTACCATGACCCTGCTGACACCCGGCCTTCCTGTCGGGTTCTCTGAGCTCCGGCACTGTGAGGAGCAAGACACGCAGTGACGTTCAAGCTTTATTGGAAACTAACAGAAGTTCATACACGATACCTCAGAGGAAAAAAGTTAATGCAGATGTGAAATAAATCCTGCAGAAAGAAAAGAAGCAAACAGGAACTACAACATGCAAAAGACCAGAGAAGAACTGATTAACTGGGAAACATTTGTCAATTAAAACCTTCAGTCCCCTGAGTTCTGGAAAAGGTTGGAGGACATGTCCAACCCAACTGTCCAATGCTTCACTTCCAGGAACCAGTCTTCCCCTTGGCCCCACTGGAGGACTTGGACATTTTGGACCCCCTCTGGTGGTCACTGACTCGGTTTCGGAGCACCTGGATCTCATACTTCTGCCTTTTGAGCTTTTCTGCCATGTCAAACTTCTCTTCGTGCAGCTGATGGAGCCATTGCCAGAGGTCCTGAGCCTTCTCCAGCAGCTTCTCCTGGTTCAGGTGGTCGATGCTGAGTGGCTTCCTGCGCTCTGTTAGGGCCCTCCTCTTCTCCTCGCGAGCGGTCAGCTTCTTGCCCTTCTTCTGGTCAACCTTCTGCAGGTAGCCACCGAATGACTTGTTGGAGAAAATCTTTTTCTTCTTGGCCTCCTCCTCGGCTCGCAGTTTGGTCGCCTCCTCCTCTCTCCTTGACCTCTCCTCAGCCAGCCGTGATTGGCGCTCACGCTCCTGCTCTGCCCGAACACGCTGCTGCTCCGCCCTGTCCGAACGTCGCCTTTCGATGCGGCCGCGAAGTGTCATCAGCTCTTCCTCCTCCTTCTGACGGGTAGAAAAATGCAGCTCAATCAGAGCCTGCAGGTCGTTGAAATCCTTCTCTAGTCTCTTCCGGTGGAGGTCATCAAAATCAACCTTCTCACCCTCGGGAAGCTTCGGAGGAGCCATGTTTGGTACATACGTTGTTTTATGTCGAGGTTTGGCACCTTCTTCATGCTCATTTTCCTCCTTCTTCTCTTCCTCTTCATTCACATCCTTTACCTCCTTATAGTCCTCCACAACGTCCCCACAGTTTGACATCATGGCACCTTTGAGGTTCGCAGACCAGCCAGTGTCGCCTGATCAACAGATGACTAGGGGTTCGGGTGGGCATGTTGGGGTTTTTAAGGCTTTCCGTCATCATGTGACCACATGGTCTCTGGTGTCAATTTCAAGACAGATGGAGTGGTCTATTTTATCCTGCACCAAGTCTTATCCGCCCACTTTATCCCCAACAGACCCCCCCCGCCCCCCTCCTGCAGGGCTCCTCATTACTTTGTATGAACAAAATGAGACACTATTTCATCAACACAACAAATGCTCCACATACTCAAGCAATCCACTCCCACGACGCAGATAACAGCACATTAAAAAATAAACCCCCAACCAGCGGTTAACCAGATGGGGAAAAAGTCCAAACATGCGTTGTTCAGCTTTTCTCCGATTTTCTTCCTGAAGAGACTGAATGTAGCTGAACCGTCAGATGCATCGCTCAGGGTCACTCTCAGGTCTCTGCTTGATTATTTCACTGATTTCCTAATAATAGACAAGAATGGGCATGTTTTGGTGTGCCTCTCCTCAGTTTTTAGTCAATTTGTTCTGTTCTACATCTCTAAACACGAAATAAAAGACATTTCTGTGCAGTAGTATTCTGTTATGTAAAAGTGAGAACATCATGCTGCTGAGTCTCTCTTTAGAAAGTAATACAAAAACTGTACTGATGGGGGCTTTCAGCATGTCATGAATTAAATGACAAATGCTCCCATCTGCAAACATTGAAGTCTTGAGTTGTCAGTGGGAAAAGCAACAATGCTTTTAGAAGATGAGCTGACTGAAAACAAGTGACTGGCGCTCTGCAGCATTTGGGAATTCATTCACTGCAAAACTTCATCTTCATGATAACCCCTGTGGGGCTACGGCAGAGGACCTAAATCTGGGAGCGGATGCCCCGCTGTCTCGTCTCAGAGTGGACTTCCCTCTGCTCTGACATGTCTGTGCACAACACAAGGACAGCAGGTGGCTCCAGGATAATGATGGCACTCCCGGTATCCACTGCAAGAGGACAACTGTGTCAGTCATCAAAGACAGGCAGCAAAAGGATATATTTAGTTCAGAGCAGCTTACAATCTGTCTTAAACGGAGAGAACAGAGTCTAGTAGACTCATTTCAGCTGTTTTACAGTGATACTGGGACATAAAAACAACCTGGAAAATCCTTTGCTGCTGTTTGATGTTAATAAGGAAGCAGCGGAGGGATAAGGGGAAATGTAGGAAAGACATTTCTGTCCAGATGGAAGAACACTTCAACAGGAAGTTGTGGATCTACAGTGACCCCAGGTGGTCAGTGCTGGGAACTACAGTGGACCTACAGTGACCCCAGGTGGTCAGTGCTGGGAACTACAGTGGACCTACAGTGACCCCAGGTGGTCAGTGCTTGGAACTACAGGTACAGCTCTAAATGTTGCTTTTGTTCCCAAATCAAACTCTTATTCTTTCGAGCAGATATTTAAAAGGAATGAAATGTAATCAAAATCAGAGAATGGTTCACTTTTTGCAAATAAATAAAGAAATCTCCTGTTTACTTTTCATCAAAATGGAGTTTTGACCAAACCAGATACTTCTAATTGAATTTCCCCATTGGGAATTAATAAAGTATTTTTCATTTCATTTCTACCATTCTCTGCTACAAAACAAACCGCTAGGCTTTTCTTGGTGGTGTGTGACCATCCTTTTCATGTCATTCCTTTTCATCTGGGACCAGACGCCTCATTCCTGAGCGAGCAGAGTGACTTTCTGAGACGGCCCCTTTATAGATTATTAATGATCTTAGATCTAATTTGGACTCTCTGTTCTTGTTCTGCTGGATCTTAGAGCTGCATTTCATACAGTAGATCAACAGATTCTATAACAGACTCAGAAGTTTGGTGGGTCTCTCAAGTACTGCTCTCAAGTGGTTTTATTCCTACCTAAATCAACAATTTTTTGTAAGTATGCATACATGCTCCTCAGGAACCTGTGAAATTAAATGTGGGGTTCCTCAAGGATCAATGTTAGTCCCAGTTACTCTTTATTTGTACATGTTACCACTTTGGGACGTCATCAGGAGACACGGCTTTGGTGTCCACAGCTATGCTGATGACACACAGCTTTACATTGCCGTGTCTCCTGATGACTTAGAGCCACTTAATGTTCTTTTAAATGGTCTTTCAGATATAAAGTCATGGATGGCAGAGAACTTTTTAAAGCTTAACCAGGACAAAACTGAAGTTTTAATTATCAGTTCTGAAGGCAAGAGAGAGATTGTTTTTTATCAACAATACGTCTTAATTCCTCCCATTGTGTGAGAAATCTGGGTGTTTTTCTTGACTCTGAACTGGACTTTATTCCACAGATAAAAAATGTAACAAAAACAGGATTTTATCATCTAGAAAACATTGCCAGAGTTGCCCATTTCTCTCTCTGGCCAGCACAGAGGTGCTGATGCTTTTATTTCCTGTAGATTAGATTACTGTAATGCCCTGCTCTCTGGTCTTCCCAAAAAGTTCTAGCCTACATTTACTTCAGAATTCATCAGGTATCTTTTTTTTTTTTCATTTATCCATTTTTATTTTATTTGTTTATTTATTTATTTATTGATTTACTTAATTTTTTAAAATTTTCTATCTTTTAATTTTTTTCAACCACATTGTTTTTATGAAGTCCTTTTTATGTATTGCTGCTCTTATTTGTTTTTATCAGTTCTTAAGATTTTTAACCGCTGTTTTAACTCCAGTGTTTTCCTTACGAGGATCCTCCATGCTGGGGGGCTCTACCTGCTTGGTGTGGGGCGTGTCACTGTGGTAGCGGTCCCTATGAACATGGGGGGACTGGCTTTAGTGGTTGGATCCCAAAGATATCGTTTCCTCACATCTGTATCAAATCAGATGTTAATTTAAAAAAGTAAACTTCTCTTCTGCGGGCTGGCATAGTGGCATAGTGGTAACTCTGTGGTTAGTGCTTCACAGCAAGAAGGTCACTGGGTTAATCCTCAGCTGCGGGGGGCAGGCTCGAACGGTGGCCTTTCTGTGTGGTCGTTTGCATGTTCTCCCCATGTATGCATGGGTTCTCTCCAGATACTCTGGCTTTCTCTCGCTGTCTAAAGACATACATGTTAGATTAATTGGTTACTCTAAATTTTCCCTCGGAGTGAGTGTGAATGGTTGTTTGTGTCGCTGTGTGGCCCTGCGATGGACTGGCGACCTGACCGTCCAGGTGTACCCCACCTCTCGCCCGAAGGCGGCTGGGGTAGGCTCCAGCTCCCCCATAACCTTTGATCAAATTAAGTGGTTCAGAAAATGAATGAATGTATTTTCTTCTGTTTACTTATTTGTTTCTGTCTACATTCAGCCAACGAGACTGTGGTTAGGGAGTGGGAGTCATGTTGGTGGTGATGGTGGGGCTTGCTGTCTGTCCTTGTGTGTGTTTGCGTAAAAGAGAAGCTGAGACTATTTTATATATTTTTTGCAATTTTTGTTTTACTTTTATCTGCATAACTTGGTTTTATCATGTAAAAGCACGTTGAGTTGCTTCTGGCATAAAAATGTGCTATAGAAATAAAGTTTGATTTGAGTTGATATAATTTTGCTGAAAATGTTTTGCATATTTTTTTTTTCTTCGTTTCTTTCTTTTAACTTCTGTTCCTTACCAATAGGTGGCGGTATTGCCCTGAGTTAATGTTGATTCCAGCCGCGAAGAAAAACAATCTCAAGAAGAAGAAAAAAACCGGAAGAGGAGGAGGAGGAGGATGAAGAGGATGGTCTCCTTAGGCGCTCGGTTCTCTTTTTCCAGCTTGACTGATAAAAGTTGCAAACGGAAAGTTTAACGACAGAAGCGAATGTTCTGGAAATGTTTTGGAGCCCAACAGAAGCCATAGTACAGATGATTCTGTAAGTAACACCGTGGATGGTTTTAATCTTCCTGAAACAGAGAAACCAGTTTCTCTTTGCCAGGAATCACTGACATGTTTTTATTTCACACCGATGACAAGGATCAATGTTAGATCAGGAAACGTGAACGACCCGGTTTGTATAACGGCTGGAAAACACGATTTACTGGAAAACACAACAGTAAGTTACTTCTCGCTGGTTATGTGCGCGTTTACTAACAACTTTATGGTAAAGCCAACATTAGAGTTTTTGTGAAGGAATTTGACAGAAAAAAAACGGTAAAAACAGTGCATTTAATTTATCCAGTTGCAAGTTTCATTTTTTTTCTTCTTCTTCTTCTTCTTCTTCTTCTTCTTCTTCTTCTTCTTATTATTATTATTATTATTATTATAATATTAATATTAATATTACTTTGACAAAAGTGTCTACCATTGCTCTATGAAAGGGATTGCAAGCTGAGAGCCAGAGAGATGCTTTATTTTGAAAACCGGAAGTAATCGTTGGTAGCAATTTGCTTTACCACAAAGTTGATAGTAAACGCGCACTTAAACGGAGTGCAGGCTGGTTTAACTGTGGGACGATGGACTGGTCGTCAGAGAACATGAACAGTCCCAATCTTCTCTCCCTAACAGCTTATTCGGTTCTTCGGTCTGCTTTCCTGACATTCACTGGATCACATAAAAAGAAACCAGACATTCTGGTGTTGTAGCAGGTTCTTTTCAGCCACTGTTGTGTTGGTCAGTCTGGCACAGTAAGCCTGGATATAGTCCTCCTGGTCCGACTCATCCATGTTCTGCTTGCAGAAAAGTGGAATCGTGTAAAGGGTGATGTGTTATGACATCAGACTCATTCTGTAGAGGTAGCCTGCACCAGACCAGGCTAAAATTGTTCAAATGGGAACCAAGATTTATTCCACTTACCATAACACATTATTATTAAATTCAGGTAGACCCACCGTTATTATTTAAACACTCATAATCATTAATATTAGCACAAGCTAATAGATCTCATGAGAAAGATTAAATGGGAAGTTTTCACCTATAGCTACATTCAGTGAAGCTGGCGCTTTAAGTTTGTTTTTAAAATGATTTATTCTGCATAACATTCATCTTAAGCTCACATCCATGAAGTCATTCATGTTTACAGTAGTTTAAATAATCCATGTCTGTGGGTCGTAATAAAAAACATGATTAAAATGTGTGTTGTAGATTTGCACCAGCTACTGGGAGTCCTGATCGAGCTTCTATGTGTTGATCGCAGACATGTTTTTATGGTTTTGTGCTTTTTTTTATTTGTTTACCAGAGACGAGCAGTGCAGCAGTGCTCCGAGTGGCTTATGGTCAAAGACGATGCTCAACCACAACAAAAGTCTGCTATGAGAGTCAAGAAGACCACAGCAAGACTAGACCAGCCCATAAAACCCTGAAACCAAGCGTAGTCTGAGGACAAGTCACCGCGGAATAAAGTGGAATCAGCTTCTAAGTTCATTTGGCAACACACGACAAATCTTCTGAGGTGTAATCAGTCCTGAAGTTTTTACCATGAGAGCATTTAAATTCTTCATTCAGGAAACTCTGTGAGAGCAGCAGCACAGATGCTTTCTTCCCCAGTTCAACACCCCCCCACAGCTGAAAGCAACTTTCCACCACTTCATCACTCAGTGAAAGGAAGCCTCTACAGCACGGCGACTTCTTCACAGACAGCTGACAGCCAAACTAAGCTCTCGTCCTCCTCTTCCACTTATCAGTCACTTGCAAAGACTGTGGAGATGGAAAAGCCACTCACAAATGTTCAGATTTGTAAACTGATCGCAGACCGACTTGCAGAATTAAGATCAGCTTTATCCAGCAGAGCGTCTCTGTACAGCAGTGATGGAGACTGTCAGCTGGAGGCCGACAGGAACACCAGCGCTCATCTCCACTCCACCTCCAGCCGAGATGCACAGAGTCTTCTCCATCCTGCCGCCAGAGAACCACCAGAGGACCAAGGAGACCCACACCTGGCAGGTAAACACCTAGCAGAGTGGACACAGAGCTCTTTGGAGTTTTATGTCTTGTCCAGCATTGAACACAGACTGTGTTTTACTCTACCAAGAAGAGCTTTACAGATAATAATGCTCCCCTTCATATTCTGGATTCTTCTATTTTCTCATTTATTTTGAATAAATGTTTGTATTGCCCTGTGATGGACTGGCAACCTGTCCAGGATGTACCCTGCCTTTCGCCCAAAGTCTGCTGGGATAGGCTCCAGCTTCCCCACCACTCTGAATTGGATTAAGCGGTTAGGATAATGAATGAATGAATTAAGTGTTTGTATTACAGTTTGCACTGCTGGACCGGACCGGAGGGGACAGAAATAAATAAATGAATAAATTAAAAAAAAGAGACGACAGTAGACGGAGAACAGGTAGACAGCAAACACCTCCTGGAGAGTGAGAAAAACATGTATATCCACACACACACACGCATAAACACACACAAGCCAACCACAGATTCATGTTCCCCCCGCAGGAGGACAAAGCCAACAATTGTCAGGAGCACCAGAACATGTTAAACCAGAAACACAGAAAGAAAACCAGCTGCTGTTAGTAAATAAACCTGCAGACAACTCAGTGACTGTGTCACATGCAGAACATGCAGAGTGGAACGTGTTCAGAGAAGAGTGATCATGCCAATGTGGCCCCGCCCACACAAAGGCAAGAACCGGGATCAGGAGAGCCCCGAGACCTGGGCAGCCAGCAGCCACCCCCAAGCACGGACCCAAACCGCCCCACCCTGGAGCAAGCCATTCACCCACCCAGATGGGGGACCCCAGCAAGAGATCCTCACAGTTAGGGGGAACAGGCCCCAGCGGATCCAGACCGGTAAAGCCCGGCCCCCAACGTGCACCGGCTGCCCAGGGCCAGCAGCACCTCCCTCCCATCTAACCCAGCCCTGACCCAGTTCGATTGGACTGTCTATATCCTGAGTTTCCTCCTTACCTGATATTGTAATGAATGAAATGAAATGAAAAATACTTTATTAATCCCCAAAGGAAAATTCAATATTGTAGTATCTAATTAACTAGAGGAGGTCTTGTTCCGGAGGCTGATGGCTGCTGGCAGGAATGATCTTCTGTATCTTTCAGTCTTGCATCGGACCTGAAGAAGCCTCTCACTGAACACACTTTGTTGTTTCATCACTGTATTGTGGAGAGGGTGTGAAGAATCCTCCATCATCTTCATCAGCTTGTGCAGCATTCTTCTTTGGACAATCAGCTCCAGCGGCTCCAGAGTTACTCCAAGCACAGAAGCAGCTTTCTGGATCAGTTTGTTGATTCTCTTCAAGTCTCTGGTTCTGATGCTACTACCCCAGCAGATGCTGCAAAGCTGACTGCACTCTCCACAACAGACTTCTAGAAGATATGCAACATCTTGGTGCAGACGTTAAACCATCTCAGCTTCCTTAAGAAGTACAGTCTGCTCTGACCTTTCTTGTAGATGTAGTCAGTGTTGCATTTCCAGTCCAGTTTGTTGTCCAGCTGAACTCCAAGATACTTGTATTCCTCCACCACCTCCACCTCCTCTCCCAGGATGGAAACAGTGCTTTGTTTATTCTTCTTCCTCCTGAAGTCAACAATCATCTCTTTTGTTTTGCTGCTATTTAATATGAGATGATTGTCACCGCACCATTTAACAAACTGACTGACCAGTTCTCTGTACTCTGCTTCTTGTCCATCCCTGATACACCCCACAACTGCAGAGTCATCAGAGTATTTCTGCAGATGACAGGACTCAGAGTTGTACTGGAAGTCTGAGGTGTACAGAGTGAAGAGGAATGGCCAGAGTACAGTTCCTTGTGGTGCACCAGTGCTGCTGACCTCCATCTCAGACACACAACCTTTCAGTCTCACAAACTGGGGTCTGTTTGTGAGGTAGTCATAGATCCAGGTGGTTGTGGAGGTATCCACCTGGAATTTATGGAGCTTCTCACATAACAAAGCAGGCTGAATGGTATTAAAAACACTGAGAAATGAAAGAACATGACCCTCAGAGTGCTGCCTGAATGGTCCAGATGAGAGTGTGCTCTCTGGAGCAGGTATATGATGGCATCTTCAACCCCAAGTCCATTACGATATGCAAACTGGAATGGGTCCTGAAAGGTGTTTACTTGCTTGTTGAGGTGAGCCAGTAAGAGTCTCTCCAGGACTTTCATGATGTGAGATGTCAGGGCAACTGGTCTGTAGTCACTTGGTTCAGCTGGTTGTGTTTTAGGCACTGGAACAAGGCAGGAGGTTTTCCACAGCACTGGGACTCTATTTTGTCTCAGACTGGTGTTGAAAAGGTGCTGGAGAATCGGACATAGTTGTTTTGAGCAGGTCTTGAGAACTCTGGGACTGACACCATCTGGACCTGCAGCCCTGGTTTGGTTCAGTTGCTTCATAACCTGATTGCAGGAGACAAACAAGGTGGAGGTCTCTGAACTGAACCTGTTGAAGAATATGTTGAGCTCATTAGCTCTGTCCAGACCTCCATCAGGCTGGCCCCCTTTTAACGTGACGCTCACAGCCTCCCTCTCAGCTCCACCTCTTTGCCCATATTTGTATTTTCTTGGAGAGACGACACACATGCTCCTGCCAAGATGGTGATGGTAGGAACCGCCCACCGAGCTTCAATTCAGCTCTTCAGAAACCTTCGGGTGACGTCACAGAGGCTCCGCCCATCTCTATATACAGTCTATGGATTTAATTAAAGAAAAAAAAAACCTGACCCTATTGCCTGTAGGTTATGTTTTATGCTACTTGAAGGTAAACAAATAAAGACCATCAAAGTTTGTGTTTGGAGGGCTGTACGCCAGTTTCAGTCTGCAGTAATGTCTGAATGTCTGAAAGAGACGGTGAAGTTTCCGGCAACATCTGGATATTTTTAACAATCATCTGTTTCTGTCCACAGAACATTCAGACACATGGAAACAAAGAGGTTTGCCAGTTTTCGCTCCATCAGAGCTGGAAACCAGTGATGGAAGTCCTCATGCTCTCAGCGATGTGGCACCCAGGGAATGTGGCGAGGCAAAGCGAAAAGCGCCGCATGTGACGGGATCAGAAAGAAAAGGGAGCAGCGATGAACGACGCCGTCATAATCCTGAAAGGAAGTCGTTAAAACCAGTACTGATGCCATTTACCTGCACAGCTCGGACTGGTGTTACAATATCGGCTGTTACGAGTCAAACTGGGCCAGCGGGCAGCGAAACGTACGAGATGGTGCATCAGGTGACCGGAAGCGGGGCTCTTTGTTACCATCACGCTGGAGGAGTGCTGTCGGTGTCTGTTAGAGATCCCCAGTATGACGATGTATCCGATGAAGATCTGCCCAAAATGACGATGATAAAAGCAGATAAAGTTCTAGGCTCTGAAGATGTCGCCATGGAGACAACGTCACCTCCACCTGAAGTACCGGAAGCCTGCGTTAACTGGTGTGGTCAGGAGCAAGTTCAGGCCGAGGTAAGGTCTGCTTCAGAGGAACAAACGTCTGAGGGGAAACGATGCCAGGATTCATGTTCAGCATCTCCCTGCATCACGCTGGAAGACGACCACGACTCCGACAGTCAGCCTGATGACGATGGTTGGGAAGTCATACCTGTCAGCATCGCAAACCTTCAGTACAAACCAGCAGAAGCGTCTGACCCACAGGGTGGATGTAGGGCTGTGGTACAAAAACCAGTCCCAGCCTCGGCCTTTTCCCAGTTGGAGGTCTTTGACACGCCTGTTGAACAAAAAGAAGCTGTGAAATTTGGGCAGCTTTCCTTCGTGGTGCCGTCTTCCTGTAGCTCTCACACACAGTCCCACTCAAGCCAGAAGAGGAAGGAGACGTGCTCCGAGGACAGCTACGAAACCGAGGACAGCTGTGACTACTCCCCTGATCCAGAGAGGAACTTCCTAACGGTGCCCAGCCAGCTGCTGAAGAAGCCGCCAGCGAGCGCGTTACCAGCAACGTCCGACTCCTCAGACAGGTCTGAGAATGAGACGAAAGATGGCGAGGGAAGGAATTTCCCTAAAGGTCAGTCCAGTCGAAGGCAAAAGGACGACATAATTATTCTGGATTCTGGCGATGAAAGTGACGATGACGCCAACAAGAGGAGGAGGAAGAGGAGAAGAGCTCCAACAGCCAGAAGATCCCAGGAAGATGGCTCCAACCTCGCACCTGAAGCGCCAAGGCAGATCCAGGTAGATGACTCGGATATAATCACCATCCTGTCGGACTCGGACGATTAGAAGAGTTAAAACTGTAGAGAGGAAACGCAGCAGGAACCCGGACCGGACCCGCCTTCTGCAGAGTCCTACAGACAGACATCCACAGTTAGAGGAAGAGATGTGGCCAGTCTGGCCACAACGGCCCGGTTTGGCACCAGAAGAACTACAACAGCAAAGGTTTTTATTATCCGTCTGACCAGTCAAAAAACTGCTGGGACCCAGTGCTGACTATTCCACCCATCAGTCCTCAGTCCAGGAAAGGCTGCAGACTTTCTGATAGAGAGACAAAGTGTCCTGAACAGCCACCAGCAGGTTACTGGGAGACAAACCAGTAGGCTTCTGTTCACCAGGTTTCTGTTTGTTTTCAACCAGTACAGAAACTGGAACCAGTTTCCTTTGTCCACCTGTAGACAGGTTGTTTACTGTAGGTTTAGAGTTTAAACTGCTTCTTTACTTGCATCTGGACGTTGGAGTGGTTTTCCAAACTGGGTAAAAGTGGAGTTTACTGGGAAAGGGAAATGGGACCTGCATCCATGACGATGTTTTTACTTCACTGCTTCCTTCTTAAAACACTTTCATACTAAACACGACTTCTGCTGCTTTTCTTACACGTTGTGCAATGGAAGAAACGTGGATTCATTCCGGTTCTGGTTCCGTTGGACTAACCCAGGATGTGGGACTAGGCCGGGACATGTTGGTCATTCTGGCTTCTTATCCGTGATCCGGTTGCACAGATGTAGGACGGGAAAGTGAGATACATATTTACGCAAGTTGCCATGGAGATTTACTCTGTGGAGCCCAACTGGCCAGCTCCAGACCTGGATCGGTTCTGGGATTTCTTAACGCCTCCCGCTCCAGACCTGGATCGGTTCTGGGATTTCTTAACGCCTCCCGCTCCAGACCTGGATCGGTTCTGAGATTTATTAACGCCTCCCGCTCCAGACCTGGATCGGTTCTGAGATTTCTTAACGTCTCCCGCTCCAGACTTGGATCGGTTCTGGGATTTATTAACGCCTCTCGCTCCAGACCTGGATCGGTTCTGAGATTTATTAACGTCTCCCGCTCCAGACCTGGATCGGTTCTGAGATTTATTAACGTCTCCCGCTCCAGACCTGGATCGGTTCTGAGATTTATTAACGTCTCCCGCTCCAGACCTGGATCGGTTCTGAGATTTATTAACGTCTCCCGCTCCAGACTTGGATCGGTTCTGGGATTTATTAACGCCTCTCGCTCCAGACCTGGATCGGTTCTGAGATTTATTAACGTCTCCCGCTCCAGACTTGGATCGGTTCTGAGATTTATTAACGCCTCCCGCTCCAGACCTGGATCGGTTCTGAGATTTATTAACGCCTCCCGCTCCAGACCTGGATCGGTTCTGAGATTTATTAACGCCTCCCGCTCCAGACCTGGATCGGTTCTGAGATTTATTAACGCCTCCCGCTCCAGACCTGGATCGGTTCTGAGATTTCTTAACGTCTCCCGCTCCAGACCTGGATCGGTTCTGAGATTTCTTAACGTCTCCCGCTCCAGACCTGGATCGGTTCTGAGATTTCTTAATCATAATGTCTTGTTTCTGTAACAAACGGTTATCCTGCTGCTCGCTACACATCCCACTAAACCCACCGTTTTTATAGCGAATGAGATCTTTTATTGCAATAATTATGGACAAATTATTGTAGATGATTTTACAGTTATTAGACAATTTACACTTTCCTATTGACGATATATAACCCCCCCTCTACGTACACAAACATGTTTATTAAATATTAAATAAAAGCAGTTCTGTTCAGAGCGGACGTTACACGAAGCTCTACAACGGCGAGCCCCAAACTTCCATGCATCACCCCAACATGTATACAGAATTTATTATCCTTCTTCCCTGTTTGAGATACTGTATATATACCTGTACACACACACACACACATATTTTAGAGAGAAATGTGCGAAGCTGTGGCATTAGGGCTGAATGCTGCTGGGCTTCAGTCGGTCCCGGATCGGTGCAGATCCGTGATGGCGTGCAACTCGGCAGCAGGACGGTCGACCTCCTCTGGTGTTTGTGGGGAGTCTGCAGCCACATGACATGCAAACAACCCGATCAGGTCAGGATTTTGTACGTAGCAGAGTATCGAGGACACACACATGCAAAATGTTGTTCAGTAAAAGCTACTTGAAACATTTATGAAGCAGTTTTTATTGTTTCTAGTTGTACATGAGTGTTTCAGCATCAGTCACACCAGCTTTAAAAACCTCAATTATTTCACATAATGAACAAGAAACACTATAAATGGAAGGGAGAAATGACATGAAACAGGTTTAATGTTAACAGAAAGGCCGGTGACGTCCCGGTAGAGCGGCGTTACGCTATCCGTGTGACCGGACAGTCCTCAGGCTGGTCCAGGAACAGAGTCTGGAACATGTGGTTGTAAAAGGCAGGATGGTAGAGGCAGGCCCGGGAACAGTCGGGGCTGAAGTTCAGCTCCAAGATTTGAGGCTTCATGACCCGTTCACCTGACCAAACACACACACAGTTGTGTTAATGTCATAACATTCATCTGTAACTTCATAAAGCACTTCAAGACAACCACAACAGAGACCAGGCTGAACAGATGAAAACCTTTTCATTACTACTTGGTCCTGTCTCTTCTCTGAAATGACAAACCCAAAATAAAGGTCACACAGCTTCACAACTACAAGGACCGTGTGTGTAATCCTGGCCCAAAGGGAAGCTGGGATAAAGCACCAGAGCAGAATGAGTTAAGCTCAGCTAGAAACACGTAATGCAGAATAAAAGTCATGCTAGGATGAGTAAAGCCATGTCTGAAGAGGAAGTGGTCTACAGTAGGAGGTGAAGCTGAGCAGGTTGCCAGGTGTTACCAGGTAAATATCTCAGGAAGCAATCAGCTGATGATGAAGGACACCTCTATCAGTGGTCAGAGTCAGAAGAATCCAGGTTTAGACCCCACATCCACCTCAAAAACATGACGGTCCAGAAAGATGTGAAGACCAACATGGTTTATGATAGGAAGAGAGAAATCTTCACTATTGGTGTTAAAATGTATCATATTAGTTATTTATCTACACCTGAGGTGTGTGTTTGTCCTGCGATGAACCTGCTCTCAGATGCTCACACACACCCGTCACCAGGGCAACGGGAACGTTGTCCAAACACACCTGTCTGTATAAGAGGCTGAACGGCAGACACACGGTCGAGTCTTTCACCCAAACAAGCTGCTGATGTAAGATCCATGACTGACTTATAGGGATAAACACCGTTCCAGTGTTCCCTGGGAAAATTATTCACTGCTTTAACTGATAAAAACATTCCAGTTTGCTGTCCAGCTTCTGCTGTAGTCACATAAATCTGCCTCCAATAAAACCCAGAGCCGAGCTGAGGAGGAGATTTCAGGGAAGCAGGACAGCAAAGAGGAGGAAGCTCCAACTCTTCTCTCCGCCTTTCCACGGTGAGACGGCAGCAAACCGTAGCAGCTCCGACCTACTGGTGATGTTCGCAGGTCAGGAGGAAAACTGGAAATTCAATCCATTTGTCAAAGATCCTGGAGGATCAACTGGGCTGCAAACCAACAGGAAACCGGCTTCTTGCAGATTCATTAAAGATAAGTAGTCAGTAATGAAATGTAACGCTGCTACACTGAGAACGTGCACTCGTGTTACAATGAAATGTTAATGATCAGGGTGAAACATGGAAACTTGTAACTCAGCGTATGTGTGCCAGTTATTACTGTTAACAACGCTGACTGTGCAGGATGTGTCCTGTAAACGCCGCCGCACCCAAAGCTGCTGACAGTACGAAGACCAGAGGGTGAGCTGGGATGAAACTGGTTGAGATCCGCCTGATGGAAGCTGAAAAGGGAGCGGTGGAAGGGTACGGTAGGCAGAAGTTACCCCGCTCTCAGCTACAACCCATAACTAGTAAATAAAGAGACTGACGCGTGATGTGTTGCCAAGGAGTTGGAAGCTACAGATGTCTGTAAGATGATGTAAAAAGGACTAGAAATGTCCAGTGACGATGATGTGTAACCAGGCGGGTTAAACTGGTTGTAAACTGGGCTCAGCAAGGAGCGAGCAGCTCTGTGGTTCATGCTGCAGAGAAACGGACTTCTCAGGAGAAAAGTCTGAGCTGGGACATGCAAACATCAACGCAGAGGCGCCGTTACCACTTTTCCAAACAGCTACTGGCTTATGATGTGTTTCTGGCTGTCTCCTGTCGAGGACGGGTGAGAGGACCCGTGGATCCGGATGAATCTGAGGATTAACTCTTCATCCACGTTTAAAAGGACTTAGCACTTGCCGATGAGTGCCGATTTTTGGCCAAGCTTCCTCAAATCCTTTCCCTAAAAAAAGGAGGTTCTTTTAATGGGATTTCAGCAGCTGATATGTGGAGCGGAACAGAGCGGCTTCTTCTCCCACAGCCACACATTTCACACAGCCTCATCAGAAGAGGATTTTATTTTAGGAGCATCGTAAAGAGTGAGTTCATCTGGGTGGGTTTTGTGATTAGACTACAGGCCTTACAGGAATTTATAATCATTATTGATTTGTGTTTGAACACAGTGCAGAAACCGCTGGTTGATAAGTAGAAATCCTGCATTTAAACAGTTGTAATGACTGCTCCACAGTCACAGAGAAGTTACATCGAGGCGTGGTACAACATCGTTCAAAGGGAGTTTCCTGGATCACTATTTAAACAGATCCCTGGAGCTGAGACCCAGTTATCAGCTGCTAAATACCTATCTGGACAGTTCCAAGTGCAAGAATCATGAGAAGGAAGCTGAGTTCCCAGTGTGTCCGACAGAGTAAACTCAGGTCGCTTATCGGAGGTGTCAGAGGGACGCAGGGCCGACTCCTGGAAGGAGTCGCCAGCCGTCTGTTCGAGTCCCGGCCAGGATTAAACCCGACCAACCGTTCTGATGGGTTATATGACATCGCTGACCAGCAAAATGACGAGCTGGAGGAGCGAACAAGGTCTAAATTACATACAGGGAAGGCAGTATTATACGTTCCACCGAGACACACATTCCTGGACTCTGATGTGTGTTTAAACTGCTTTAAGACTGTACGAGCAGACCGCCATAAGAAAGTCTGCAGAAAGCAGCTTGTTTTTACCTCAACACCCTTTTCAGTAACTAGTATCTTGGTCCAATGTCGACCTTTAAACCAAAGTACCTCCAGGAAATATTTCCATCATGTTCATCTTCAACATCTGCTCTCCATCCTTCTTCACCGCTCAACGTTGCCAAGAACACAGCTTGTACGTATGTACTGACTTGATAATAAATGCTCACCGTTGTGTCCTCTGCTCCACTTCAGCATCAAGTCCACAGCATAGATCGCCCGCGACGGCTCATACGGACATATTCCATACGGAGCTGGACGAGAACAAGCTGCCTGGAAGAGCTCCTTAAAAGCTGCAAACAAGTCGGCCTAAAAGAAGAGAAAAAAAGTTGACCAAAGGAAGTTCAATCTGCTCAACATGGTTTATTGCTTAAAACCATTCACAGTTAATTCCAGCAGCATCCCTCAGCTGAAGTCACCTCACAGCACCTGTCCCCAGATATACTCCATCCCAAACGAAGATGGAGAGGTTTTCATCAGCACACCTTCCACATTTATACTTTCTTTTCAGGGATTAATAATCATCTCCTCCACCACGGTGGAGGTATTCATGTTGGCTGGTCTGTCTGTTAGCAGCGCAACTCAAAAAGATTTTCATCTCATCTTCAGGAAAAGTCAGAGAAACGTGAAAGTGATAAGATTTAGGAAGTGGTCTGGATCACCACGTGGATGCAGGACAGTTCTTACGGTTTGGCAGAGGTCTGCGCTTTCTGACGACTTCTAGTTAAATACGTTCCCTTTATTTCATTCTGGAGCTCCATAACATCTCCTCCATCCAGGATCCAGGTGGTCACCACGTCTGGTCTGAGACCGTCATCCAGTCCAGTATTTTACTGGAGGATCCTCCTCGAGCAAATACTGAAAGCTGTGGATCATCTTCCGCACCTCGTGCTCAATCCATCCCTGGATTTCTGTGTCCATCAGTAACATATTCTGACTGAGTCTTCTCCTTCCATGAAGCTAAAGTTAAAGGAACAACATCTAGCCTTAATTTAAAAAAAGAAGGGACATATCATTAGCCTTGGGGACCCCCTTTTCCCAGACTACAGGATGAGAACCACCTATCCAGTCCATGATCCTGGTCCCATCACTGCCTTGGAGTAAACATCCAGATTCTGCAGATGTCACTCAGAGATTTTAAAGACATTCAGCCATGTCCAGTTCTTGCTGCAGTCTCTCCTGTCCTGGGGATCGACCTTACACCCAGGTCTCCTGTCCACCGTAGGAAAACCTCTGGACCCTCATGGGCAGCCTCTCCAGCCTCATGACCATTCCCACTGAACTCTCCTCCTGCTGCTTAGCAGAGTTTGCACTGGTTCCCAGTGTTCCAGGCCGGTCCCGGCTGCTGCTAGCAGCTTCCATCATGCCGCTAACTCAGCCTGGAAGACAGCATCTTTTTATAACTTCTCATTATAGTTGTTTCTCAGAAAATAAGCCAAAGAGCAGCAGTTGTGGGGAGTCTTCCCTCAGTCATAAAACACTGATTTGCAGATATTCATGCTTGATAACGTGCACGGTATTTCTCAGGGGTGGGCAACTCCGGTCCTCGAGGGCTGCAGTTCGGCAAACGTTAGGAGTTTTTCCGCTGCAACACACCCGACACACATCAGAATTAATTATCAGAGTGGTGCAGGGCTTGACATTAAACTCTGCACTAGTCTGTTAGTTACCCAACGATTTAAGTCAGGTGTGTTTCAGCAGGGAAACTCACAACATCTGCAGGACTGCGGCAGTCGAGGACCGGAGCTGCACCCCACCCCGGTCTACCTGGAGGATTTGATCACATGAGCAAATCCATGAACTGTGACAGAAAGAGGCCAGGTCGTTAAGATTTGACATTACCAGATAGAATGAGCTGTTTTAGCATTAAATTACCACAACATGGGTATTCCGCTCTTCTAAGCCACAAAAAGTCTATGAAAGGCTTAAGTTTCTACTTACTTCCACCTCTTTCCATGGATATTCTGGGTACTGCTTCTCAAACATGGGGATAAACTCATCGTAGTGGACCTAGAGATACACAAAAACAAGGAAAGAGATAAAAATCTAGTTGTGAATAGACTCCTGTCTTTTATGCAACAGCCAACCCCGGCAACAGAGAAGAAGACGGTACCTGTTTAAGCTCCACTCCTTCTGCGTAGTTCATCACGGTGAAGTGTTTCTGGTAATCATCAAAATGATCCAAAGAAAACGGTCTGGATAAAAGAAAGATTAAATCAGCAGACATTCAAAGCAGTTTGGACACCAGTCCTGCAGAGAAATGAACCGTCCTGAGCCAACCAGGAAACATCCGAGACGCAGTCTGCAGAAAACACGGACCTCAGGTCAGAAAATACTACATCTCCATGTGTCAGAGGACAACTTCATGCAGAAAGAAATGGTTTAAAAAGAAGAAAACATAACGTGAGAATACCGTGAGTTTATGGTACTTTTTCTTTTATAGAAACAGATACCAATACCAGATATCAATCGCAGTATTAAAATACTTATCGCTCCTGAAAGGAAAATCATGATTGCACAATTTGCATTAATATCTTTATTGTAAGGGCAGTATGTAGTATTAAGATAAAACCGAAGAACACCAATGCTTTTAATACAATTAATTATAAAAATTGAATTAAAATGATATCTTTTTAAAATGAGAAAATAATTATACTATAGATTAATATAAGATTATGCACATTTATTGAATGGGAAATAAAAATATGAAGTGTGTAACATGATAAATATAATAAATAATAAATATAAACAACAATAACCTGCATTAAACGAGCAAAATATCAGAACAAAACATCATCACGAAACAGTATCAGCATCCTCATCACATTACATCACAATCACAGAAGGAATGCATTTTTACTTGACTTCACTTGCAATTTTATTGCCTAAAACTTAAAGATTAAACATGTGTTTTGTGTCAGCAGAGTGGTATCTTGATATTTAAAAAGTACTGAATCCGATACTTTGACTGGCAGATATCACATATCAATAAGACCGTCTCCACTTTGAGTTAATATGGCTGATGGTTTTAATTTGACAAATTATGTTGTTAGATGTTTTTTTATCCCTTGCATAAAGACATTTTTTTCTTTAATACAACAGAAAATTAGTGTCAAAATGAACAAATAAACTAACTGTTTATGACCTGTTGTATTAACCCACCAGGACATCTAGTCTCTCCAGTCTGCAGTGATGCAGATGTAGCATTAACATTTAAAAAACCATTCATATTTACTCTAAAAGGTATTGATTAGCATAAGACAGATATCAATGACAAAAGCTTTCCTTTTCATATTTCTGTATTGTTTAGATGCTGAGAAACAAACAATTTTAATTTACACTTTTCAGCATTCCAGAAAATCATTCAGTATTTATTAATTTAGCTTAAACAAATGTTGTTCACACACAATTACCTGTTAGCAAAGCGAAGCCAGAATACATTGTAGGCGTAGAGACGTAGTGGCTGCACAGAGCGTAACATCAGCATGTAGCGGATGTCAAACTTCACCATTCCTATGTCCTCTCTTCTAAACAGAACTGGATCATCAATGTATTTACACACCACCTGAAAACATACGCAGAGACTGATAGATAAGCTATCGTTTTAAATAACATTTTTGATAGAATGACCTACATGCTGATTTCCTCTTTTCTTCATACGTCACATGTTTTGGGTAAAAACAGAAAATATTCATGTTGATGGAGTGTGAAGGAACGTTACCTCAGCTAGCTAAACATTCAGCTATCCAAACCTTCAGCTAGCTAAACCTTCAGCTAGCTGAATGTTAAGCTATCCAAACCTTCAGCTAGCTTAACATTCAGCTAGCCAAACCTTCAGCTAGCCAAACCTTCAGCTATCCAAATCTTCAGCTATCCAAACCTTCAGAAATCCAAACCTTCAGCTATTCAAACATTCAGCTAGCTAAACCTTCAGCTAGCCAAACCTTCAGCTAGCCAAACCTTCAGCTAGCCAAACCTTCAGCTAGCCAAACCTTCAGCTAGCTTAACATTCAGCTAGCTTAACATTCAGCTAGCCGAACCTTCAGCTAGCCAGATCTTCAGCTAGCCAAACCTTCAGCTAGCCAAACCTTCAGCTAGCTTAACATTCAGCTAGCTTAACATTCAGCTAGCCGAACCTTCAGCTAGCCAGATCTTCAGCTAGCCAAACCTTCAGCTATCCAAACCCTCAGCTAGCTTAACATTCAGCTAGCTTAACATTCAGCTAGCCAAACCTTCAGCTAGCCAAACCTTCAGCTAGCCAAACCTTCAGCTAGTTGAACCTTTAGCTATCCAAACCTTCAGCTAGCTGAACCTTTAGCTATCCAAACCTTCAGCTAGCTAAACATTCAGATTGCCAAAACTCTAGCAATCTTGTTTAGTCTATCAGAGCTCTTTGGATCTCTTGGATCTCTGTGAGGTACCAGATCTCAGTGGATCCAGCAGGCCTGTTTGGGTATATCAGATGTGTTTGTGCCGGTACCTTTGGCTAGCCGAACCTTCAGCTAGCCAAACCTTCAGCTAGTTGAACCTTTAGCTATCCAAACCTTCAGCTAGCTGAACCTTTAGCTATCCAAACCTTCAGCTAGCTAAACATTCAGATTGCCAAAACTCTAGCAATCTTGTTTAGTCTATCAGAGCTCTTTGGATCTCTTGGATCTCTGTGAGGTACCAGATCTCAGTGGATCCAGCAGGCCTGTTTGGGTATATCAGATGTGTTTGTGCCGGTACCTTTGGCTAGCCGAACCTTCAGCTAGCCAAACCTTCAGCTAGTTGAACCTTTAGCTATCCAAACCTTCAGCTAGCTGAACCTTTAGCTATCCAAACCTTCAGCTAGCTAAACATTCAGATTGCCAAAACTCTAGCAATCTTGTTTAGTCTATCAGAGCTCTTTGGATCTCTTGGATCTCTGTGAGGTACCAGATCTCAGTGGATCCAGCAGGCCTGTTTGGGTATATCAGATGTGTTTGTGCCGGTACCTTTGGCATGCTCTCTCTTTGTCTGATTATGTAATCTAGATTATTGGTGATGTGTGTATCCAGTCCACGAGCCAAATTCCAGGGTTTACAGATCCAGTGGTTATCTTCTCCTCTAGAAAAAGGGACAAATCTGTTGATCATTTCTTAGTTACTCCAGATTTTTTACTGTAATTCAGTTTCTTGCTTGATGATCAGATCGTAACAAACATTAGTGGTTCTCAGGAAGACCTGCTCCAACCTGTCCTGTCTCAGCTGGTAATACTTGATGAACTGCGGCAGCTCGGTCTGCAGGTTGAAGGTCTCTGGAAGCCACTCGGGTGATGGACCACCTTTCACTCTGCGAGCCACAGAAGCCAGACAGTCCTTCACCGTTATGATGCTCTCACAGGGGAATTGGTTGAGCATTAAATAAGGTCGGTCCTCACTCAGTTTCCTGCCAGAGAAAGCCAGATACGTTCTCACATTAAAGATTGTATTATCTTTGTTGGTTGCTGATAACAGATGTTTAAACTATTTCTCAATCAATCTTTGGTTCAGGTTTGTGTTCCACCTTTGGGTACTTCCTGTGTCAAGTACTCATTTAGAAGTGAAAGCTTTAACTCGCACGTGTAAACGTGACGTCACAGAGATGAACTGTGTTAACTGGCGATGGTTCCCACGTGGTGATTTCTTTTGCACAATGATGTTGGCTTTTAATGCTGAATGTTTGAAGGTCACAGCCATTCTGTGTTGGTTTTAAGTCTTGCTTCTTATTTAAAGAGATTTCTCCAGATTCTCTGCATCTTTTGGTGATATGATGACTGCAGATGATAAAATACCTAAATTCCTGCAACTGTGCTTGAGAAACATTGTTCTTACAGGGACTATTTTCTTACACAGTTGTTCACAAAGTGTTGAACCTCACCCCACCCTTGCTTGTGAACGACTGTGCAACCTAACTAATGGAAATGAATCTGATTAATAAAACACCAACACTCGCGGATTCACCTGTAATCCTTGATGTGGTTGTAACGCCAAACGATGTCCGCCTCCTGCTCCTCTTGTGTCAGCTGGAAGCGGGAGTGTGTCAGGTTGTTTGTTACTTGGGAAACTTCTGAGAACACTCTGAAATTAAAATAAACAACAGAAACACAAAAAAAACTTTCATGTGAAGTCACAACAAAGGCAAATAAAATGAAGGCCCAGATGTGGGTCGGTAATGACACAAACCCAACCGGACTGAAACTTCTACATTATGAATCAATGGAAATTAAACCCTTGATGATCACTTAGTGGCAACTTCAGTCTGATCCTACAGCAGAAGTGATCTCCTCCTCTCTGACAGAAGCCTGGAGCTCCATGTGTTCTTCAGGACAGAGGAGGAGAGAGGGGCCTTCGCAGCTGCTGCTAACGGAGTACAGAAAACTACACGTTCTTTCCCTGTTACTCACCTAGAGTCCTGATACCGGAAACAGACGCTACACCTGTTGACGCTCCCTTTGTCTTTAAATAAACTCACTGATACGTCTGAAACATCTAAACGTAGCGCCAATGCTGCTAAGTTAGCAGCAGAGCTACCGTGTGCATCAGTTTAATCAGCGTACCAGGAAATTGTGTTCTGACAAAGGTTCCAGGATTAAATGCTTTTTTTTTTTTTTCAAATAAAGCCTCTTTACAACACTGGTGCTGACATTGGATGCCGTTACACGGTCATTTTAAATCTCCTAAAAGTTTCTGTTGTTTACAGGATAAGAAGTCATTTAGAGCCAAAAGAATTCCAGTTGCTGTAAGCGGAAGGATCACAGACAGACAGACAGACAGCTGATGTGTGATCCACATGAAGACCCTCATAAAGCTGACCCGTCTAATAACCACACAACAGAAGACATCTTCATCACCTGAAACCTCATCATCAGGAGTCATGGAGTTGCTCTCTGCAGATGTGAATCTCCACCGCTGAGGCGGATTCACATCTCAACGCGCTGCCAGCGATACGATACGTTCATGAAGCTCCCTGCAGACTCACCGATGTGACTCATTACTGATCTGACAACAATTCCATGAATTCAGTATAGGATGGATTTTAATTTTCCTGTAAAGCAAACTGATCAATCCAACTTCAGAAGATGTAACTGAGTCTGATGCAGACGACTGATTTATTCCTAAATAATCATAAATCATTTCCCTGTCTTCAGTATCTAACGTATTAATATTAAAACCGGATGTCTCGGTTCGTACGGCTTCACCTGAAGAGGTTCATCACAGAAACATCAGACTTACTTGAGGATTTTGTCTTTAGGAGAGGGGACCAGACGGACTTCCAGAGGAAAGCTCTCCTTGTTCTCCTGAGCGACAGCCTGCACACATCGAGAGAAAAAGCCCATTTAATGTCAGACATGCAGAGTAGACAGCTGAGTCAAGGAAATCCATCCATTTTCTGAACCGCTTGGTCCGATCCAGGGTCACGGGAAGCTGGAGCCTGTCCCAGCTGTCCCCCAACGAGAGGCAGGTAAACCTGGACAGGCTGCCAGTCCATTGCAGGGCCACACAGAAAACCAACCACACACACACTACAATGTAGAGTAACCAGTCAACCGTCCTTCTGGATGGTGGGAGAAGCCGGAGAACCCGGAGAGAACCCACACATACACAGGAGAACATGCAGAAAGACCACTGGGAGAACATCATCATGTTTCCAGTCTTCCCAGTCTCATTCCTCACCTCGTAATACGAGTCCTGGGGCTCCGTGACGATACTGCTGACCCCGTCCAAGTCATCAGGTCTCCATGGTAACAGACGGCATCGCCTCACCAGTGGGTTTGTCTCTCCGTATGCGTAGTCTCGGGTTACCTGGTCTGTGGAACAGAAGCTGTCAGACGACTGGAAAAGGAGCATTTCTGAGAGCATTCAGCGGCGGCTGCGGCGGCGTCACCTCCCGCCTGCAGGTCCTGCAGCGGCCACAGCACCGTGTAGGCCAGCTGGTTCTGGATGTGGTAGAAGGGAGCCATGCAGCAGCTGGGCTGGTCTGAGTGCTGCACCTGGGAGCCAAACTCATCCATGATGTACCAGACTGGAACCTTCTCCTCTGCTGACTGGACAGGAAAACCAACTCTTCATTCGCCGTCCAGCAGCTGCTTTCATTGGTTTACTGTAAAACAGAGACCACCGGGGTGGGGGGTGCTCTGTAACCTACCCCCTGAGACAGATGATACGTCTGGTTGTACTTCCACATGCGCTCCAATATCAAGTCCACCACGTCGGGACTTGGGACCTCGCCGTGAAAATCCACGCCCATGAGGGCGGCCATTCTGGGCAACAGTCCGGGGATCTGCTCCAGCTGCTGTCGGGCGTTTTCCACCCGGTACGTCCAGGCGTGGTCCACCAGGAAAACACTGCAGGACGGAAAAAGATCCTTTGCTTCTCTTTTCTTTACATTTTCACAGAAAGAAGGTTTCACGAAACTCTGGTGTGTAATGGTGGTGTGTAACTATTCAGGTCCACTCAGGTGGGTCCTACGAGGACCGCAGACCTTCAGGTTTTCTGCCTCCCATAATTGTAAGTTATGCCAGCATAACACAATAGGTTCACTCCTCTTCATAATTCAGATTTGTTTCATGCAGACACACAATAAAAGGCTTTAACTGCTGTCTATCCTACATGTCCTCATGACATATTTGCGCTGCCCCCTCATGTTATCCACGGCCACCCAAACCCTTACTAATAGTAAAACATACAAATAATGAGAAGGAACATAAATAGAAAAGATTAAGAGAAAACCCACAGCACACATTTTAATCCTTCAAATCCTGTAAGTTTTCATTTATTTATTTTATTAATTTATTTTATTAACCACTTAGTCCCATTAAGGGTCACAGGGAAGATAGAGCCTATCCCAGCAATCACTGGGGGAGGGACGGGTACACCTGGAAAGGTCACCAGTCCATCACCAGTCCATCATTCCACATTGTGGCCCTTAAGGACTGAAGCTGGACACTCCTGGTTTACTGGTTTAGAGTCACCAGTTAATCTAATATGCATGTTTTTGTATGGAGGGATGAAGCTGGAGAACCCACGCATGCACGGAAAGAACATACAAACTGCCCACACTCTGAACCCCCATCGGCCGAGGTTCTGGTTCAGACCAGAACTACGTCAGCTCACCTGGTTGGGTCAGACACCTTCAGTCCACTGTCCCGGGTCACCACCACTTTACAGCTGATCACTGCTCTGCCAGCATCCGTCACCTCCTTCTCCTCTGCTCCATTGTCTTCCTCTGGCTGGAACTGCATTATTCCAAACACCTCCCCAGCATCATAAATCTGGAACAAGAGAACAGGAACATGACCAGTACGGTCCAACCAGGAGAACCTGACCAGTACGGTCCAACCAGGAGAACCTGACCAGTACGGTCCAACCAGGAGAACCTGACCAGTACGGTCCAACCAGGAGAACCTGACCAGTACGGTCCAACCAGGAGAACCTGACCAGTACGGTCCAACCAGGAGAACCTGACGAAGACAGTCCAACCAGGAGAACCTGACCAGTACGGTCCAACCAGGAGAACCTGACCAGTACGGTCCAACCAGGAGAACCTGACGAAGACAGTCCAACCAGGAGAACCTGACCAGTACGGTCCAACCAGGAGAACCTGACCAGTACGGTCCAACCAGGAGAACCTGACCAGTACGGTCCAACCAGGAGAACCTGACCAGTACGGTCCAACCAGGAGAACCTGACGAAGACAGTCCAACCAGGAGAACCTGACCAGTACGGTTCAACCAGACCAGTACGGTCATTAGGAGTGTGAATCCTGCCTTTCTAACACACACATGCTGTATATAAAGAAGAACTAGTTCCCTCGCGCAGCGTGACGCTAAACACGCAGTTTTTCCAGGAAAACTGCAGCTTTTTATTTCCTCTTTATCTTTATTTAACGACCTAAATCCAATGAGAACATCTCCTGGGGCTTGTCCTCCTGTCTGGACGTCAGCCGGCTTATGACACACCTCGTTGGTGAGTTTGTGGAACAGGCTCCTCCAGTAGATCTGGGGGACCCCGGAGGACCGGAGGGCTCCCTCCTGGAGCCCCACGAAGTCCCGGAACTCTTCTTCCTCCGACCCATTCAGGATCTCAGACATTTTTGCTCCAACACAGCTCCCACGTGTTGACAGCGGACCTGGAAGTGTTTACATCTGCAGCTGATGCCGCGGTGCATTGTGGGAGTTGTAGTACCAGAGGGAACCCCGTGAGCTGCATGTCTACAGAACAGACGACAGGACACGACATAAAAAGCTCTACATGGTGGTTACGTCACGTCTTCAGACTGCAGATGGTCAACCCAGCCGCATATTGACGTCATGTAGTCAAGCCAGCGCGCGCCGAGCGCGCTTGGTGTGGTCATTACGGTAAACCAGCCAGAATGGGATTACTGGGCGCATACTGGGTGGCTGGTATGCACATTTTTTACTGCGCGTTAACATCCCCCATGTTTCTAATAAACTATTTTACTTTAAATGTGAACATTTTAGTCCGGTGTCGTGCAGGTCACCTGACCTATTGGCTCCACGTCAACTACTTGACAGTGCTGCAAGGAAACAACATCCGGGGAATCCGTCCATGTCAGCAGCCGCCCCAGGAATGACTTAACAGAGACACAGCCACAGGTAACACCACAGCCATATGGCTGCAGTGTAGGACCCCTACCAACACACCTATGGAATTAAATTTGTGTCTTTATTATTCAATAAAAAAAGTTAGATTTGAAACCAAAAATTATTTTTGAGAGAAAAAAAAAAAAGAAAAAAAAAAGTGAGAATCCAATATTTTTGTAGGGATAGAAACTAATTGGGTTCCAATTAAAAAATATATATTTGAGAAAGCTTACTTCTCAAACTTCAATCAAAACTAATGTTTTTAAATCAAAACTACAGATTTCTTCAATCAAAACGAATGTTTATAAGTCAAAAACTACAACCATTGTGCATAATAAGTCCTTTTCTCTTTACAGTTAAAAACATTTGGTTACAAGTTATAAAGTTTTGTTTGCAAATCAGTCCTCTTTGCTTGCAAATTCTGAAGTTTTGGTTGTGAATTTAACTGCATTTGATGGGCGGGGCCTGCGCTGGTGAATGAGAGCAGAGTTTCTATTGGTTGGGTTCACCTGGCTTTGTCGCCAGCTGCACCTTCTGCGTTTCACCCATTTCTCTCTTGCTGTCCTGCAGCAGTTCTCCAGACTAATACTGCGCATTTCCACATTAAGTTAATAAGTGCTTCTATCATGTCAACTTGCTGCTGAGAGTCATGTGGGCCTGGACAGGTTGTGTGTGGGTCAGAAGGAAAGGCAGAGGGGAGACGGGAGGGGGGATCAACTCGCAACTGCAGAAGTTGTGAGCAGGTTTGTCTCACTCACGGGGGAAAAGTGAGGAGGGGGGGCGGGGAGTAAACTGAACTCCTACAGTGGATTTCATGGAGCATGTATCCAAAGTCGAATCTAAGATTGAGGAGGAGCAGTGTGGTTTTCGTCCTGGTTCCGGAACAGTGGACCAGCTCTATACCCTCTTTGGGGTCCTGGAGGGGGCATGGGAGTTTGCCCAACCAGTCTACATGTGCTTTGTGGACCTGGAGAAGGCATTCGACCGTGTCCCCTGGGGGCTCCTGTGGGGGGTACTCCGGGAGTATGGGGTACCGGACCCCCTTGTAAGGGCTGTCCGGTCCCTGTACGACAGGTGTCAGAGCTTGGTCCATATTGCCGGTAGTAAGTCGGATTTGTTTCCGGTGAGGGTTGGACTCCGCCAAGGCTGCCCTTTATCACCGATTCTGTTCATAGCTTATATGGACAGAATTTCTAGGCGCAGCCGAGGTGTTGAGGGGATCCGGCCTGGTGGCCTCAGGATTGGGTCCCTGCTTTTTGCAGATGACATGGTCTTGTTGGCTCCATCTGGTCATGATCTCCAGCTCTCGCTTGAGCGATTCGCGGCCGAGTGTGAAGCGGCTGGGATGAGAATCAGCACCTCCAAATCTGAGACCATGGTCCTCAGCCGGAATAGGGTGGATTGCCCTCTCCGGATTCAGGTCCTGCCTCAAGTGGAGGAGTTTAAATATCTCGGGGTCTTGTTCACGAGTGAGGGAAGGATGGAGCGTCACGCCGGCAGACACGGTGCGGCGTCTGCAGTAATGCGGGCTCTGCGCCGGTCTGTCGTGGTGAAGAAGGAGCTGAGCCAGAAGGTGATTTACCAGTCGATCTACGTTCCTACCCTCACCTATGGTCATGAGCTGTGGGTCGTGACCGAAAGAACGAGATCTCGTATACAGGCGGCTGAAATGGGTTTCCTCCGCAGGGTGGCCGGGCTCTCCCTTAGAGATAGGGTGAGGAGCTCGGTCATCCGGGAGGAGATCAGAGTAGAGCCGCTGCTCCTCCGCATCGAGAGGAACCAGTTGAGGTGGCTCGGGCATCTGGTCAGGATGCCTCCTGGACCTCCCTGGTGAGGTGTTCCAGGCACGTCCCTCTGGGAGGAGACCCCGGGGAAGACCCAGGACACGCTGGAGGGATTATATCTCTCGGCTGGCCTGGGAACGCCTCGGGATCCCCCCCGCAGAGTTGGCAAATGTGGCTGGGGAGAGGGAAGTCTGGGCTTCCCTGCTTAGGCTGCTGCCCCCGCATTGATGGATGGATGGATGGATGGATGGATATACCCAAACTTACGAAGAATATTCTATCTGTGAGATAGGAGTCAGCCCATTTAAAAGCAGTACCTGAGATGCCCATCAGACTTCTGAGTCTGCTTAATAACATCTGGTGGTCTACTGTGTTTAAGGCGGCGCTAAGATCCAGCAGAACCAGAATAGAAAGTTTCTGTGAGTCCAAAGTACATCTTATGTCATCAACAATTTTTAAAAGGGCCGTCTCGGTGCTGTGGTTCGTCCTGAAACCAGACCAATATCTTTCTAAAATAGTTTATTAAAAAACTCATTTAATTGTGTAAAAACAACTTTTTCAGAGGGCAAGTTGGATACAGGTCTGTAGTTATCAATAATGTTTGGATCTAAATAAGTCTTCTTCAGAAGGGGCCTCACCACCGCAGTCTTACAGACAGATGGGAAGACCCCTGTCTGAAGAGAGCAGATTACTATACTTAAAAGCTCCGGCTCAAAGAAACCATAAAATGTTTTTAAAAGCGACGTGGGAATCGGGTCTAAAAGGCACGTCGTTGGGTTTAACTGGGAGAAAACATGACCAAGCATGTTTGCATCAACCAGGACAAAACTCTGCAGTGTTCCTCAGGTAAAAACGATGCTTCAGACCTGTTAAAAGCCACACGTTGATGAGATAAAAGATTGGATCTGATTGCACTGGTTTTACCTCTGAAGTGGTCTGCAAAGTCCTCGCATGCAGCATCTGACGGGGGCATGGAAGACCTGTTAAACTCTGCATTTGTTAAAAGATCAATTGTTTTCAAAAGGAACCTGGTTTTGTTTCTGTCTTTAGTATCTGAGTGAGCCGCTGAATGCCACTTCTCCACTGGCTGTGTGCACATCCACCTGCAACAAGTTCTCCCACCGAGAAATGATGGAGAGGTCTGACATTTTCATCCGAGAGGCTTTTCCACTGAAAGACAGAATCTAATCATGTATGATTTTTAGCTATTTTGTCTGTTATTGTGTGCTTTAAATCTGAATGTGACCTGTTTTATGTCCTTTAACCCCCCCTCCCTGTAGAGACAAAGAGATGTGAAATGAACTGCAACGGATGCTTTTCTTCCCGGCTTTTACTGCTGCTGAAAGTCTCCTCTCTGTTCTCAGGTCATTCATTCTGGTCATGTATAGATGCTGAAAAAAGGTCTGATATCTGAATTCTCTTGAAAAATAATCCTCTCCTAGATATTAGTTTTACATTCCCAACATTTTTTTTTGCTTATTATAAAGAAGACAACAGATATTAGTTCATCAATGTTTGCAAATGTAGACATACCAACAGCAAACTGTCTGTCAATTAACCTGTGTTCAATAAAGTTTTTCTACTTTTAAATAATGCATATTAAACTAGCAGCAGGAAAAGTGGAGAAACTGGCGGGAAGACATTCCTCCATTTCCATCAGCGTTTGGCAGATCCTTCCCCTGACAGAAAAGCTCCAGCTGACGTTCCTCTGTTCAGGAAAAATAAACATCTGAAACGTAGCAGTCCGTATTGATGAATGTTTATTCAGGTAGAAACAGAAGACAGTATTAAATAACATAAATACAGAAGGAGGTCGGTGTGGAGACAGAGACACGGCGGTGCTCACGCTTCTCCGAAACAATCCCAGGAGAATTAATATCACTTATTTCAACTGTTTTCCAGATTTACACACATTATCTGGTTCCATAAACACAGCGGGGTAAAAATAAAACATCTACATCCTGTTCAAACAGATTTCACGTCGTCTACAGAACCGTTTAAATATGATGAACCTGTTGACATTAAATCTGTTTGTGTTTATATTTACAGCCAACATTCCTACAAACAAACAAGAACCCTCCTTTTCCAGGAGCCTTTCAGGAAAAACGGAGACGGGAAGCAGCAGACTGAGACGAGCCTCTGTGTCTCAGTGCCACAGACCTCGTCCTCCCAGCTGACATGAGCGCCATCAGCAGCGAACTCGCCGCCTGTCCAGCGCAGCTCGCTGTGCGGATCCTCTGGGAACGTCCACGATGTGACATTTACACAAAGCTGGGATCAGAAACAAATCCTCCAGATGTTGGAGGCTGTTTGCACAGCAGCAGCCGGCAGACACAACCCAACATGCACACACACACACACACGCAGTGGTTAATGTTTCAGTTGTTGTCAAAGAGCAGTCTTCATCATCCGCGACGAAGCACGACTGAGATGAAGCCTCCTGGCGTCACATCTTCAGGAAACAGTCTCTGGCGTTGCTCCACACCTGGATTCCCTGTCAGCACACAGCAGAAAGAGAACATGAACGCCGTCCGGCACGGCCGGCTGGATTCCTCACACTGAGCTGCAGAACCGTCAGAGGACCAGGAGTCTGGACTGGACTGAAATGATTTACAGTTTATTAAAAAGAAAATGAAGAAATATTAAATCTCCAATGGGAGAAACCGTCTGGAAGGTTCTGATCCGACAACAGAGAAGAACCCGGTTTAGTCAGAAAAACTCCACGCGGTCGTCATAAAGGACAGTTGTTCCCGCTCAGGGCGGACCATTCTGCCTCTCTGGCACCTCCCATCCCTCTATCTGCAGGTTTTTATTGTGACCTCATCAGAGGTCATGTGGTTAACGGCTGATACATCCCAGTCCAGCAGCTAATGTCTAAGATGGTGGCTACATTTCCCAGTAGCCAACACACCAGTGGACGTGCAGATGCTTAGGGGACGGATAGAAAGGGAACGAGAGAGAGAGAGAGAGACAGAGGGCGGACGGAGGATGAGAAGCCTGAGAGGGGATGGAGGAAGCCAGGACAACAGGAACAAGGAAGACGGAGCCAACCTAGACTGGGGAAGCACACCGTGATGGAGGGAAACCAGTAACATGTTGGACTGTAGAAGCTGATCCCATGAGCCAAGGAAGACGGAGTAGCACAGTGAAAGCAGGAAAATAAGGTTTCTGTTTGGCTTGCTGCTTCCTCCACAGGTCTTCCCCCCCGCCCCGCCCACTAATAACCCTCCGGAGTCTCTCTAAAGCTTCTTCCATCCTCCAGGAGAAGCAAGAACTGAGTTCTGTCTCTTGAGGCTGCAAGAACAAGAAAAAAACGTCTTGTTCGGCAGGTCCATCCATCCTCCAGGAGAAGCAGGTCTGCAGCGGGGAGGGGTCACTGCGGGGGGGCGATGTCTGCTTGATGTGCCATGAACCCGGTTGTTACCTCCACCAGGTTGTGTTTTTCCCGCCGTCTTTCTGCTCAAAATAACTCAAAAGGTTACGGACGGATTTTTATAAAAATTTCCAGAGTTGTTGGAAAAGAAGTGATTAAATTCTGGTGGTGATCCGGATCACCGTTTGGATCCAGGAATGTTTTAAAAGGATTCTTTAACATTGTGCTTGGCGGAGGTTTCCACTCTCCGAGTGCTTTTCTGGTTTCATATTTAACGAGCAACTTCGTCGGCAGAAGGGTGGGTCGTGCACGTGGCAGGGCGGGGCGTGCACGCAGCTGGGTCCGAGTGTTTTAATGCTACATGTTAAAATGTTGGTACTTTCTCGCCTGCAGCAGTAAAAACACGGAAGCAGCAACTCCGCTTCATGCTTTCTCCGTGTTAACCACGCCCACCTCACATGTCCGACCAATCACACGATACTTCTCGCAGCCCCGCAAGAAAAAAGTTCTGCAGCCCGGTGTGTCCATAACTGTCTTCAAACACGTCCGCGAGAACAAAATGACGTCATTTTCTTCTCGGAGCCTCGAGAACAAGAAAAAAGTTCTGGCTTCTCGTGGACGATGGAACAGGCTTAACCCTCCAACATCTGGAAGCTTGTCATCCCGAGTCACCATGTGAGCTTTACGTCAATGAAAGGAACGGAAGGTCGATCCAACCTCGGCTTAGAAAGGTGTCGTCATGCATCAGGAATCACGTTTCCATCATGTGTGAATACATGAAATACCACATTCAGTGAGACTCCACATGTCGTTTCCGTGACTACCGACCTTCTTGCACATGCCAATTTGCATGATGGCGTAGCTGATGAGCGCCTCCCGCAGGTCTTTGTCTTTCTGGGACTTGAAGCGCAGCAGGTCTGTCCTGGACTTGGTGACGTGCTCTCTGCAGCAGAACCAGACCATGAACTTAGGAGCAGAAATACGCAGCAGACAGACATGCAAGAAGAAACGTGACATGCTGAAATACATCAGAATAATTCATTAAAGTGGAACTATTATGTGCATTTCAGGCTAATTTATTTTTTATTTCTGAGACCAGAAGGGCTGGGATTGATGGAGTTATTGTCACAAATGGCTTTATTTACTTCAGACCGACCCTCTCCGTAGGCTGTCAGATCAGCCTGCGGGCAAAACGAGTGGATTGAGACTCTTCCGCATTAAGCCCCGCCTCCCGCCACTGCACTACATCGGGAGCGCGCACCGCACCTGCTTTCACCGTCATTGTAACATCTCATAAACAGAAGGATTAGGCTCATATGAACTCAATAAAAAAACAAAATACAATGTCAACACATAGCATCCAGCCCTACATGTTGGAACCTGAATCAGAGCCTGAAAACGAAGTGGAAAACAGCAACCCACAGCAACGAATGCAGCAGGATGTCTCTCTTTGGTAAACTCACCAGCCATCGTTGGAAATAACTTTATCCCACGTTTTCCACCCGCCTGATGTATTTGTACATGTCCTTGTTAACCAGTAGAAGGTAACCAATCACCGAACCTTATCCCCCGGGACGTCACAAGGATTTCCACGTAGAAAAAACTCTCTAAAACGCCGCGTTTTTCGTCGCCATGGAAACCGAACAGAGAGAGTGCTGGAACTCAAACTCAAACTCAAACATGCGTTTAGGTGATAAAAAACAGTGTCGTTCACATGTCTGATGAGGATTCAACACTGTAACACTGTAGAAAGCTCAGAAAACTCCACATACCATCATAGGAACCCTTTAAATATGTCATTAATTAAATCAGATAGTGTCTAATTTGTGTGTATGGATTAGCCCTGCCCACGCTGGGCTTCTTCATTAATTATTGATACAATTTTTACCATAAAATAAAATTATATTTAACTGAATTTATTTCACGTTTTCTGCATGTATCCCTGCGATGGACTGGCGAGCTGTCCAGGGTGTACTCCACCTTTCACCCAGAGCCTGCTGGGATAGGTCCAGCCTCCCTTCATCGGACCGAGCGGTCAGGATGATTGAATGAAGGAATTTCTGCGTGTAATAATTTACTAAACCAATGAGAAGTTTATCAGGTGTGTATTTATGGATTTCTGTGATCCAGCAAGTCTGGCAGCTCACTCGCACTCGGCGGTTTTCTCCTTCACCGTCTCCTCGCTCTCAGTGATCAGCTCCTCCAGGAGGTGCAGCCGGGCCTCCCGCTGCTCCGGGGCGTCCTGGCCAAACAGCTTGTTGGTCATGCCTTTGAAGGAGAAAGTCCGCACCATCTGGGGAGGGACAGAGGACAAGCCTGAAGACGTCCAGTGTGGTCTCGGTGCTGGGGAACCAGTCATCTGAAAGCAACCGTAGGACACACGGTGGTCTTTGAGAATCACCGTGGTAACCAGGCGGTCGGGACAATATGGTGCCTGAACCGTACGACTGAATGACATCACTTCATCTGGACTCGATGCTGAACCTGGTACGCAACCTGAAATGTTCAGGGGAGGACATGCTGCTGGTAACCAGACCCGTAACCAGACCAGAGACCAGACCAGCAACCAGACCAGAGACCAGGCCAGTAACCAGATCAAGAACCAGACCAATAACCAGACAAGAATCCAGACCAGTAACCAGACAAGAATCCAGACCAGCAACCAGACCAGAGACCAGATCAAGAACCAGACCAATAACCAGACAAGAATCCAGACCAGTAACCAGACAAGAATCCAGACCAGCAACCAGACCAGAGACCAGATCAAGAACCAGACCAATAACCAGACAAGAATCCAGACCAGAGACCAGACCAGTAACCAGACCAGAGACCAGACCAGTAACCAGATCAAGAACCAGACAAGAATCCAGACCAGAGACCAGATCAAGAACCAGACCAATAACCAGACAAGAATCCAGACCAGCAACCAGACCAGAGACCAGATCAAGAACCAGACCAATAACCAGACAAGAATCCAGACCAGCAACCAGACCAGAGACCAGATCAAGAACCAGACCAATAACCAGACAAGAATCCAGACCAGAGACCAGACCAGAGACCAGACCAGTAACCAGATCAAGAACCAGACAAGAATCCAGACCAGAGACCAGATCAAGAACCAGACCAATAACCAGACAAGAATCCAGACCAGCAACCAGACCAGAGACCAGATCAAGAACCAGACCAATAACCAGACAAGAATCCAGACCAGAGACCAGACCAGTAACCAGATCAAGAACCAGACAAGAATCCAGACCAGAGACCAGACCAGCAACCAGACCAGAGACCAGACCAGTAACCAGATCAAGAACCAGACCAATAACCAGACAAGAATCCAGACCAGAGACCAGACCAGCAACCAGACCAGAGACCAGTTCTTGTCTTTCATGCTTCTTTGCAGCATCTCGAAGAGTTAAAGCAAAAACTATCCTGGAAAAGCACCTCCCATAGTTTCCAATATCCATTCCAGTCTTATCTGTTCATGGTTACTGGTCATAGCTGCCCTGGAGGCGCCTGACAGAAACATGATGACCAACCAAGCCAACACCACCAAACACCAACACACCAGCGATGCACACACTGAAGACAAGGCGAAGTGTCCCACCAATGACACAACGGCAGGTTGACCGGGGCGACGGGATTCTCCTAGTGGACGACCCACTCTTCCCCCTGAGCCACTGCCACCGTGTGGAGACGCCGTACAGAATATTCTGCCTGAAAATCCTCCAGCTTGACTAGATCTGCAGTGACGGTCTGGGGAAGCATACCTGTGGAGGTCTGCAGAGGCCTCCATAAGCTGGCCAAAGGTATCCTGACATCTGGTACTGGGACCAGATGCTGCTGCAGTGGGACCTGGACTGAACTGGTATTGATGCTATTAACTGGCCTGCCCATTACCAGACCTGAACCCAGTCCAGCACCATCATGTCTCGTTCCATCGACTGCCACCACTGACTGATGCCCTGATCCAGGTCTGGGAGGAGATCCTCGGGAAAACTGTGGCTTCATCAGGAGCCCAGACTGCGTAGGACAGGGGTGTCCAAAGCTGGTCCTCAAGGGCTGCTGTCCTGCAGGTTTTTCATGTGTCCATGCTCCAACACGCCTGGATTCCTTTAAATGGAAGCAAGGACAGATGGAAAGCCAGCAGGATTGTGGCCCTTGAGGGCCGTAGCTGGACCCTCCCTGGTTGTAGGGAGTCCCACACGCCTGTATGTCCTCATTCTGAGTTGTTGTGAGGAGTTTCCACAGAAGTCGGGTCGCTTCTGGTCTGATTCACTGATTCACCAAACGGCTTCATGACTTTGAGCTCTGTTGATCACATCCCACAACACAACAAATAAAGATTTTCAACGGGATCATTTCATGGATCAACATCAAAGAAGTGTTCGCTTTATTTCTCTGAGCAGTGTAGTACCTGTACTGCAGTCATGGCTGCACCTGAGGCCACTGGATCCAAGAAATTTGGCCACTCACGGCCACCGTCCATTCATTAGCATGCTTATACCTGCTTTCACCACTAGATGTCAGTAATTCTTACACACTTTAAGGTAATTATGACTAAACGTGAGATGTTTCTGCATGAAGCCATGGAAAGGTAAATGAAGCCTGAAAACTACTGAGGATGATTCAGGCCAGAAGAAGTCAACGGAGAACACGAGTGTACCCCTGTAGCCAGTTCCTCCCGCTGCTGCTTCTTGGAGATCAGGTCCTGGGAGGCCATCTCAAACTCAAACTTGGTCAGCTCATGTTTCCTGCACACCGCCCTGCAAGGAAGCGAGCACAGCTGAGGATCAGTGTGTGTCCCCGGCGTTACCATGTTGTCATCTAACACGTCTACAAACCCTAACACCCCCCCCCCCCCCCCCCCCCCCCCCCCCCCCCTCCGTCCCAAACAGTAATCTGGAGTAATCTAAATCTTGTTCTTTGTTCTGTTTCTGACATTTCCTAGACGTTTAATCCGTCCGTAACGGTTGGAGTTGTGTTGCCAACAGATGGATCCAAACTGCTGAGAACGTAGCCCCCGCCTCGGTGGAGGCAATAAACTGAAGGAAAAACTGGAGCAGAGTTTCAGGCTTCACGTTCATGAGTCACTCTGTTCTGAAAGGAATTCATGAACGTGATTTTTGTCCTCTGGAGCAGGGATCCCCAGTCCTCGTCCTTGAGGACCGGTGTCCTGCAGGTTTCCCTGCTGGGACACGCCTGACTCAGACAATACACACTGATTTGAATCAGGTGTGTTGCAGCGGGACATGTGGAAAACCTGCTGGACACCGGTCCTCGAGGACCAGGATCGGGGATCCCTGATCTAGAAGACAAACAAACTGCATCTAGTGTCAGACAAACAGGGATAAAGCCTCCGTTACAGGTTCCTCCACAGCAGCGACACTTCAGTCGAGACGTAAACACACAGACAACACAAGGACCTGAACTTTGCTCGGAGCGTTTCACAGCTTTTAGCTGGACGTAAAACGACGTCTCACCTCAGAGCTTCAGCGTAAAACAGATATTCCTTCAGCTGGTCTGCATAGTGTTCCTCTTCCTCTAGGATATCGTCTATCGAAGCAGCATACCTGCAGGAGTACGACCAACAAACCAAGCTGACAGAAGGCGATCATGATGTGTTTGTCGCTGATGTGTTACATAACAGATGGACGAATGGTCAGCGGTACGTACGCATCCATATGATGACCTGCACTCTGCAGTCCATCTCCCATCTCCTTCTCGATGGCGCTCCACTCGCTGCAGCCGACAGACAAACACAGTCAGATGTTTGCAAAACGCTATCAGACTGAAATACAGCGTGAATAAAGCTGGACCTGAACACTCTTCCGTAGTTGCCGTGGACCTTGTAGATGGCGTACAGTCGATCAGCAACCCTCTGTGGAAGACAGACATCAGTCACGTCATGGTCTGAATAGAGATTCACCATGTTTACCTCCAGCCTGCACAACATTCACATTACATCTGTCCACGCTGCAACACATGGTCCCCGTGTTCATGACCATATCCCAAACGCTGATGTGCACTGAGGAGAACCAATCGGGCTCTGAGGTTCTTTCCCACCAGGATAGTCCAGGGGACTTCCCTCACTTCCCTTTTGTTTGGTTTGCTTTCACACTTACTTGGCTCAAGTGGACCGAACCTTCTGGACGACATCAAGAACTGACCTCTACTCACTGATAGAGCCTGGAATCACCTCACAGCAAGAACTAAAGAGGAAAATCCAGCTCAGTGACTGGTCAGGACAGAAACGGCTCGTTCCCTGCAGCTACGACACGCAATCACACGTCATGTAGACCTCAGAGAATCCAGCTGGTCTGGACAGAACGCTGGACTAGGGCTGCTCAATTATGACAAAAATTATAATCTCGATTGTTTTGACTGAAATTGAGATCTGGATTATTAAAGACGATTATCCAGTATTTCTAAACAACGCTGCGCGTCGTGGTGTTCTAGACTCCGTGTCGTGCATTATAACCGTCTAATGTACGGTTCTGAGTTGTTTAATCCGCTTTTACCGCTTTATAGGAACTATTTTACGTCGGTCTGGATGTATGTTTTATACCAAACAACCGCTGTCAGGCTGCAGCGCGTTTCTCTCATTCACCTGTTAAAAGACGGCTGATCTGAACCAGCTGGTTAACACGTTGCTATGGTAACGCCCCGTAACGGAGGGATATTACCGTGTTTAACTGGCCGAACTATGTATAGGAAAATAATGCAGCCAGTTGTCACTGACAATGGTATAAACTATGTTTAGGTGAACTTCCACAACCTACTGCAGTTATTCTACATGGACCTGCAGCCGGAGCCGACTGAGACTGGCCGCCTGGGAGTGCTTTAGGACGGGAGAGGCTCCCGCTGCTCCTTCCTTACAGTAACTGCAGAACAATATGTGCCTTCAAGTCAGTCGCCAAAACACCTGAAAAGTCTCTAATAACTCCAGTAAAAGCTGCTAGATTTGTCGCTTTTAACAAAAAAAGTCTCCAGATTTAGCGAGAAAGTCTCCAAGTTGGCAACAGTGTCTGAATGAAAGCAAAGCGGCTGTGGGAGGAGTTTACAGCACAGCGCTGCAACGCCAGAGACGCTCGATTAGCAGCTGAAGACAGCAGGAGAGGAAACTGCAGAGAGAAAATAATCACACCCTTTTATTTTTATCATCGTTGAAAACTCAGATCGTACTGAGATTAAAACCTGATTCATCGCACAGACCTATGTTTTCAATTCAGTTCAATTCAACTTTATTTATATAGCGTCAAATCACGGCAATGCCATCTCAAGACGCTTTACAGACAGAGGTGAAAACATAATGAAGGCCAATTCATAACAGCCTATATAAGGAAACCAACAGATTGAGTTGAGTCCAACTCAAAGAGAGAGATAAAAAGAAAAAAGAAAGAAGCTCAGTGTATCAGGAAATGTCCCTCAGCAGTCTAAACCTATAGCAGCATAACTAAGGGATGCTAACCATCCCTAGCTATAGGACTTATCAAAAAGATAAGTCTTCAGCCTAGTCTTAAAGGTGGGGAGGGTGTCTGCTTCCCTAACACTAACTGGGAGCTTATTCCATAAGAGAGGGGCCTGATAACCAAAGGCTCTGCCTCCTGCTCGGCTCTTTGAGACTCTAGGAACCACAAGTAAGCCTGCAGTCTGCGAACGAAGTACTCTGCTTGGTATATAAGGAACAATGAGGTCTTTGATATATAGTGGTGCCTGGCTGTGGAGGGCTTTATATGTAAGGAGAAGGATTTTAAATTCTATTCTAGATTCAACAGGCAGCCAATGAAGAGAGGCTAAAACTGGAGAAATATGATCTCTCATGCTGGTTCTGGTCAGGACTCTGGCTGCAGAATTCTGGATCAGCTGAAGGCTTTTCAGGGCATATTTAGGACAGCCCAGTAATAGAGAGTTACAGTAATCTAGTCTCGAAGTAACAAAAGCATGAACCAGTTTTTCTGCATCACTCTGAGACAGAATGTCCCTAATTTTGGCTATATTACGTAAATGAAAGAAGGCTGTTTTAGTAACCTGCTTAATATGTGGGCCAAAGGACAGGTCAGGGTCAAATATTACTCCAAGGTTTCTCACTGTAGCACTGGAAGCTAAAGTAATGCCATCCAGGTTCATTACAAAACCGGAAAATTTAGCTCTGAGTTATTCAGATCCAACGAGAATGACTTCAGTCTTATCTGAGTTTAAGAGGAGAAAATTTCTAGACATCTAAGTCTTTATGTCTATGAGACAATTTTGTAGCCTATTGGGCTGATTTGTTTCATCTGGTTTAAAGGATAAGTATATCTGAGTATCATCTGCATAACAATGAAAGTTTATTCCATGCTGTCTAATAATTTGGCCTAAAGGGAGCATATATAGTGTGAAGAGTATTGGTCCCAGTACAGAACCTTGAGGAACTCCATGACTTACTGTAGTTTGGGAGGAGGACTTGTCATTTACATGAACAAACTGAAGTCTATCAGATAAATATGATTTAAACCAGCTTAAAGCTGTACCTGTAATTCCAATCACCTGTTCTAGTCTTTGTAACAGAATGTTATGATCGACTGTATCAAATGCAGCACTAAGATCAAGCCAGATAAGTACGGACACAAGTCCTTTGTCTGAGGCCATAAGAAGGTCATTAGTAACTTTCACCAATGCTGTCTCAGTGCTATGATGAGCTCTAAATCCTGACTGAAACTCTTCAAATAAATTATTTCTGCTCAGGTGGGCATGTAGCTGAGCTGAAACTATTTTCTCCAGAATTTTGGACATAAACGGGAGATTAGATATAGGTCTATAATTTGCTATCACCTCTGGATCCAGAGATTGCTTTTTAAGTAAAGGCTTGATTACAGCAGTTTTAAATGATTGTGGTACATATCCTGTCACTAAAGACATATTGATAAGATTTAGTAGTGATGTATTAATTAAAGGGAAAATGTCCTTAAAGAGGCTCGTTGGGAGAGGGTCTAAGATACAGGTGGATGGTTTAGATGAAGCTATTATTTTAGTTAATTCAGAGGGTTGGACAGGACAGAAACTATTTAGACACAAGTCAGATCCTGGTTCTAAGGATGCTTCAGAGACCACAACAGGCTCAACATTATAGGTAGAAGGAAGAGTATTGTGAATTTGATCTCTAATAGTGTCAATTTTATTCCTGAAAAAATCCATGAAATCATCACAGCTAAGTGAGAAAGGAATACATGGCTCCACAGCGCTCCGGCTCCTAGTAAGCCTAGCTACAGTGCTGAAAAGAAACCGAGGGTTGTTTTTGTTTTCCTCTATCAATGATGAATAATAAGCTGTTCTTGCCGTATGTAAGGCTTTTTTGTATACGCTTAAACTTTCTTTCCAGGTTAAGTGAGACTCCTCTAGTCCTGATGAAAGCCATCTGTTTTCCAAACGCCTTGATGCCTGTTTTAGAGCTCGAAGCTGGGAATTAAACCAGGGAGCCTTCATAATCTTACCTAATTTCTTCTTCTTTAGGGGGGCAACATTATCCAAGGTTGTACGCATTGAAGCTGTTATAGTATCAGCATGTTGATCAATCTGAGCAGGAGTAAGGCTTAAAGGGGGACTCTCAGTCATGCTAACACATGGTAGAGGTGAAAAAATTGATTCAATTGATTGTTTAAATTTTGTAATATTATTGTCTGATAAACATCTACTATAGTAGAATTAATTTTTGGTCAGTGAGTAATCAAATAAAGTGAATTCAAAGGTTAATAAGAAGTGATCGGACAAGACAGGGTTTTGAGGAAATACTTTGAGCTTATCAGTCTCAATACCATATGTTAGAACAAGATCAAGAGTATGGCCATGAGAGTGAGTGGCTCCATTGACATTTTGTGAAAACCCAATTGAGTTTAGAATAGAGCTAAAGGAAATGTTTAAACTATCATTTTCAACGTCAACATGAATATTAAAATCACCTAGTACAATGACCTTATCAGTAGTCAGCACTAACTCAGACAAGAGATCAGAGAATTCGGTCAGAAACTCGGAGTAAGGTCCAGGTGGGCGATACACTAATGCTAAAAGGTGCGGTTTCTCTGAATTCCATTTTGGATGAGATAAATTTAATGTCAGGAATTCAAAGGATTTATAGTTAGTTTTGTGCTTAGGATTAATTAAAAATTCTGACTGAAAAATAGCTGCAACACCTCCTCCTCTGCCTGTAGTTCTAGGAATGTGAAAGTTTAAATAGTTAGCTGGCGTAGCTTCATTAATACTAACATAATCCTCTTGCTGTAACCAGGTTTCCGTAAGACAGAATAAATCAATGTGGTGATCACATATCAAGTCATTGACTAATAAAGACTTATTTGGGAGGGATCTGATATTCAGTAGGCCACACTTTATTGTCTTATTTTCAGATTTTATTAGATCCCTTGTTTTTATTTTTATGAGGTTTTCACGGTTAACCCCAGAAGTGTTTTTGTGTTGTTTCATTCTTACTGCTGGGAAGTTGTATAAGGTCGGAATGGGGTTTTGGGTGGGCGGCGGCAGGTGGGAAGCTGCAGAAAAGTGTGTAGGACTACAATTCTGCCTCCTGGTCCCAACCCTGAGTTGTCAATTTAGCTGACTAATAACAGAGTCCATATTGCTAGATAAGAGAGCGGCTCCATCCAACGTGGGATGGATGCCATCTCTCCTAATAAGACCAGGCTTTCCCCAAAAAGCGCTCCAATTATCTATAAAACCCACGCTGTTATCGGGACACCACCTAGACAACCAGCGGTTGAAGGATGACATGCGGCTAAACATGTCATCGCTGATTAAATTTGGCAAGGGACCAGAGAAAACTACGGAGTCCGACATGCTCTTGGCAAAGTTACACACCGAAGCAACATTAATTTTAGTGACCTCCGATTGGCGTAACCGGGTGTCGTTACCGCCGACGTGAATTACAATCTTACGGTATTTACGTTTAGCCTTAGCCAGCAGTTTCAAATACGATTCGACGTCGCCCGCTCTGGCCCCAGGAATGCATTTGACTATGGTCCCCGGTGTCTCTAGAGCCACGTTTCTGACTATGGAACTACCTATAATCAGGGTTTCTGCCTCAGCGGGTGTGTCGCCGAGCGGGGAAAATCTGTTAGAAACGTGAACAGGTCGGTGGTGGCCAGTGGGTTTTGGTTTGGGGCTACGTTTCCGCCTGACCGTCGTCCAGCCCGCCTCGGCTCCCGGCTGCGCGGGAACTGCTGAGGGACCGCTAGGTGTGCTAGCTGCCCTGGCTGGTAGCTCCGCACTGGCTAATGGGGGCTTGCTGACTAACTGCTTCCCTAACTGAGTGCGGAGCTGGGCTTCTAACTCACAGAGCCTCGCCTCCAAGGCTGCCAAGCTGCTACACTTAATACACCTACCGTTATCACTAAAGGAGGCGGAGGAGTAGCTGAACATCAGACACACCGAGCAAGAAAAGGCAGGGGAGCGGGGTGTGGGAAGAGAGCTAGCAGCCATGCTAAAACCGAGTGCTTGAGCTGTTTAAGTCAGTAAACAGAAAGCCAAAGATCCCAAAAATAAATGCAATATATAGAACAGTGGTTTGGGAAGATGTTGTGCGCTAAAGTGAGTGGTTGGTTAACAATAGATAGAAGATAGAAAGAAGTTAAAGGAGCCAACGGCTCGTAGCAATCCGCAGTGATACACGCTAGGGAAACAGGAAATGACACAATACGTTACCGCAAAGTCAGCGCGTCCGTTCTATGTTGGACAGAATGCTGGACATTGGACGTAAACAAACGACAGCTTTCCTCTGAACGTATTGACTCAAGTGAGACGTTTTCCAGACTTTCAGGTGAAACAGACGCGTGAGGAACTTACAGCTCGCGTTCGGAGCAGCTGAGATGTGTGAGACTGAAGTTCATCGCTGTAGTGTTTCATCTCCATGAAGCATCTGCAAACACAGAGGATCAATAATCACTCCAATAATGCAGCATTTCACCTTGCATTGTTAAAAATGTTCAATCTGAGACGTGTCTGAGTTTTCAGATTCCCTGGAAGACGCTTTTATGGACGTCGGACCTTTAATTAGATAATCACATGTATTTCCTCCAGAGATCCCGATCAGAGTGTAAATCTGCTTTTTCTTCATATTATCAGAATAAAACACTGAATAAATAAATACATCTGAGCTCCAAAAGGAAAATAAATCATATTGTTGAGTCAGCTGATGAAAAGTCAACATGAACTTACTTATGGGGACTTCTCACCCTGAAGGTGGCGCTTAGAGCTCTGAGTCTGGAATCTGCCTGGAGAGGGACCCACAAGAAGCTTCATGAGTCTTCAACAAGTCAACATAGGATCAACAGAATAAAGGTCCAGTACCTTGGCCTGAAATCCCGTCTCAAACACGGCCTCCTTCCAGCCGTGGTCCTGAAACACAGACCAACACAGACGTCACTGACCCACCTGACCGCGACGCCAACCAGTCTGGTCCGAGATGAGTCTGATTCATACACGGCTCAAAACAGCGACGAGAACACGGCGACAGCTGAGACGAAGTCGCATCGACCCACTTCCTGCGGCTCCGAACTGAAGTTTGGATCTCAGCCGATATTTTTCCAGAACCAAATCTGTTTGTGGGAACATTATTGTGTTTATGGTGATATTAGCTATTATCGTGGTGTTTTATTACGTTGTAGTAATACAACACACGGCTTCTTTATCAAAGAGAAACAGAACAAATACAGTTTAAATGTTTTCCGAAATTATTTGTCAGAAAAAAATCTGAAAGATGAATTATTTAAATGTCATTTTAAAACGGTAGTTACCATCTAGCAGGAACTTTTTAATACAGGGAGTGTGTTGGAAGAGAAGCGGGACGTATGTAAAACATCTGGGAACACTAAACAGTCCAACAGCGGTGCAGACAGATGTGGTCTGTCTGCTCAGACGACTCGTTTCTGATGAAGAAGATTTCATTCAGTCTGGATGTCGTCATGAAGCCAATTTGCAGCGACTTTTAGTTCAGTTTGAGGATCCCACAAACGAGACGGTGCTAGTAGCCAGTGGTTAACATGCTCCACAGGTTTACATGCATCAGAGACAGCATGGCTAACGCTGTGCTGTGGGGGAAGCATAGGCCGTAAGGCGTTTGGTGAAACCAGACGGAAGAAAAACAGCGGTAGAACTCAGAACCAGGTTTCATAGTGAAAGTTTCCACATGAACAGTGTTCACGCTTACAGTTTTTTCATTCAAAATAAACGTTAAATCTGCTTCAAACAGATAGAAAATGACCAGATAAACTGCTGACTCTCAATGGAAACAACCATTCTGAATTAAGCTTCATTTAAACCTTTTTTATTGATGAGTATGATGCAGTTTATAAGGAGGAACAAGCAACTGTGGGGATTTAAATTTACCGAACTGCTAAAGAACAACTGACAGCAAAATTCTGACACATTCACTCATCAGTGTTATTGTAGACTGTTTCTGTTTTAACCATAGACCGTATATGAAAGATGGACGGAGCCTCCTGCAGTTAAAAGTGAAGCCTATGCTTAAGTGTGTAAAACTGTCTTCATCCACTAGGGGCTGCAAAACAGAGCAAATCCTCGTAGACTCCCATGTTAAAAAGACCAACTTCACAGCAGAAATAAACATGTTTACGGCAGGAATAAACATGTTTACGGCAGGAATAAACATGTTTACAGCAGAAATAAACATGTTTAAGGCAGGAATAAACATGTTTAAGGCAGGAATAAACATGTTTACGGCAGAAATAAACATGTTTACAGCAGGAATAAACATGTTTACAGCAGAAATAAACATGTTTACAGCAGGAATAAACATGTTTACAGCAGAAATAAACATGTTTACAGCAGAAATAAACATGTTTACGGCAGGAATAAACATGTTTACAGCAGGAATAAACATGTTTACAGCAGAAATAAACATGTTTACAGCAGGAATAAACATGTTTACAGCAGGAATAAACATGTTTACAGCCTGGTTCAAAAATCCATTTTAGGTTTAACAGGTCAGGTTTACCTTCATGACAACTGTGGGAGGAGTAATTTTTTTTCTAACTCCTCCATTTAAAAGTAATTTCATATAAAAAGGGGCCTCATTTATCAAATTGTGCGTAGCAACAATGACTACAGGTGGCGTACGTACGAAAAACAAGAAATGTGGTGCAAAAAATCTTCCCGCACGCACATCTTAGACCTGTTTCGCTTTATAAATCAGGATCAACACTACATTTTGCACACATGCGGGAACATCTTTGGTTCAAACATGAGAGGATGAGTTTGAGATCCTCTCAGCTGAACGGGACACGTTACCATTTAGTAGCATGTTATGTAGCGTCTCCACTATCTGCAGACATCTGCAGCTGTACAACAGGTTTCCTCCTGGGCATGGAGGCACCTCCACCTGCCTCCATCTGCCCGATGGCCGCTACACCACGTCTGGCTGTGGAGAACATCGTTCTGTTCCTCTGCTCTGGGTTGGGAAAAGGAGCGGACCCGACCTGTCAGTCCCTTCCCTTTGGAAGGTGCCGGACTGGAGTCCAGAGTCTCCATGTTCCATGTCCACCAGCAGGGACAGATAAGCCACATTGGGGAGCATTTTATATCCAACCATCACTTCATGTTCTGTATCTGCAGGTGGAGGAAACACCTGAGCAGCCTGATGATGGGCTGTTGTCATGGCGACCGCCTCCTTTTACCTGCAGGTCTTCATGTAGAGCTTTATTAGTACGGCAGCTTCTGTACGACTTATTAACTGTGTGATGTGGCTTTTCTAACATGTAGAACTGCTTGGTTTCAGAAGATTTTACTGCTGGACGTTTTACGTGCTGGAGGAACTTTTTCTCTTCTTCTGCAGATGCTGTTAATGTCCAACATTCTGGGGGAAAGTTTACATTTCATTTGGAACAAATGTCTCAAATTTCTTTTTTATTTCAACTTTCTCTTTTATTTTCTGCCTTTGGTGTCGCCGTTTCTCCAGATGTTGTCGTACGCCGGGGTCAGCGATGGCGTGGAGGTCGGGACGTTTTACCGCCAAGTCGTGTTTTTATAAATCCCAGAAGCTGACTAGAACTGGTGTACAGCAGGTGTTGTGTGTGTGCAACAGCTTGATGAATGAGTCCGACTCCGACGTACCTCGGTGAGGAAGTGCTGCAGGATCTTGTCATTGGACAGAACGGGATGAGAAGCAACTCGAAGCAGGAAGTTCTCCAGGCCAATCCTGCGACGCTCCACAAAGTCTGGGTCCATGTTGTCAGCGGAGAGCTTGTGCCAAACGAACTCTGCCTGCAGGAAGACAAACACCATCAACATTATGTTGTCTATCATTACCACCTGCTTTTTATTTCACCCATTTTGTTTTACCATATTTATTTATTGATTTTAGGAGGCGCTTTTACTCGACCTATTCACCTTGTATGTAAGTTACTTTTATGACTGCACGAGCAGCTGGTGTTCAACATATCTATCTATCTATCTGTCTGTCTGTCTGTCTGTCTGTCTGTCTGTCTGTCTGTCTGTCTGTCTGTCTGTCTGTCTGTCTGTCTATCTATCTATCTATCTATCTATCTGTCTGTCTGTCTGTCTGTCTATCTATCTCTGTCTATCTATTATCTATCTATCTATCTGTCCGTCCATCCGTCCGTCTATCTATCTATCAATCTGTTTCCTACGGTTTAGATGCAACATGACGTCTTCCTGGGGACTAAACCGTTTATACATGGTGTAGAAGAAGAGCTGTCTGCTCCTCTAGGGTGGGCAGGCATCACATTTCTTTATGATATACAAACATGAAGAAGTAAAGTCTGCACGCTAGAAATGCCCCTTAAAGTTCTAATAATGCAACGTTTTGGGCACGAGGTCTTCTTCAGACATGCAGTAGGTATGAAGACACATGTCCATGTATGCAACTACTGAAAGGTCACCTTATGCACACAGGTGTGATTAAACTTATGTTCAATTGTTTAAAAAAAATTAAAAATTACCTAAAAAGATTTCTTCTAATGTAGAAGTGAAAAGGAGAGAATAGTTCAGCCAACTCACATGATTTCTTTTTACTGGTAATATTATCATTGACTTAACTTTGTCCAGATTCAGTAATGAGTTTGTTCATCATTTTCAGTCAGAACTACTCACATCATTTAGCTTCTTACAAAGACGTGGAAGGAAACCTTCCACCAGAGATATCAACATGTAAAGATGCTCATCAGTCTGCAGCAGCAGCAGCAGAACTTTCTCTGTCAGATGTTTTACTGGACAACAATCTTCATCCTCAGAAGAGATGAAGCTGATTTCCATCCTGCAGGCCTGCTGTTGCCTTTCTGCTCAGGAATCTGTTATTTACGCCTAAATATACAGCCTGTTCGCTTCGAGAGGATGATGCTAAATACATAAATACATAAAGTAAACAGTGCTTTTACAGTACATGAGACAGGGGGAGGCTGGACTCACCCTCTTCTCAGGTAGAGGAGGAACAACGATGTACGGGTAGGTAACGACCAGGTAGCTCCTCAGCAGCTCGAACTCGCTGTATCTCCTCCACAGGGACTCTGGGGGAGGAGGACGGCCTTCCCCCCCTCCATCCATCAGCCTGTGCGCGAGGAGCCAGTCAGAGACACAGTATGGACCACCTAGCAGAGAGCTGGTGCCGGACTGCTCACCTGGTTTCGATCAGATAGACCGTGAACGTCTCCTGCATGCTGACGGAGTTCTTCCCGCTCCTCTTCTCCGCCTCAGCAACGCAGATCTCCATCCTCCCCAGCAGACCCGGGTCCTCCTGGACCTGACCCGGAAAACACGGCGGACCTGGTTTATTCTCTGGTACCAGCCCGTCTCATCCCACCGCAAACCTCCGCGTGCCGTTAGCACAGATGTTAGCCTGCGGAGCTAACCGTGACGTCATCACGGTAACCAGCTGGTACAAACAACCCGTGACGTCATCACGGTAACCAGCTGCTACAAACAAAGCGTGACGTCATCACGGTAACCCAAACACACTGCAGTCACCGTGGTGTTCACGAGCCCTTCGGGGGTCCGGAGGTCCGGGTCTTCATCAGAAACCGGCAGCTCGTCCTTCCCGTCCTCCGTCATCCTCCCCGTCCACACCGGACCGGACGCCGCTGTCGCGTGCCGTGCGTGCATTCTCTGCTTTTATTCTCTTCAAAATAAAAATATGCTCTCTCTCTCTCTCTCTCTCTCTCTCTCTCTCTCTCTCTCTCTCTCTCTCTATATATATATATATATATATATATATATATATATATATATATATATATATATATATATATGTATTATATCTATACATTAAAGTTGTTGCTGAAACATTTTATTATTATTTCATTATCTAATTTTTTTCCATATTTTGCACATTTTCGAATATATAAATACTTTTCCAAACACATAGATGTCAAATATAACATAAAATCTAAATAATAAGTCTGAATCTAAAAATTTAAATAGAGGTGTGTATTAAAGCTAAATATTTAGGCAAGGCAAGTTTATTTGTACAGCACCTTTCATTACCTTACATTTCATAGTGCATGAGGTGAAACATTAAAACCATGACAGATGGTGTGAAAAGCATAAAAAACAATACAAACAGCAAAATCACAATAAAATCTTAAGTTCTATTGAACTAATTAAAAGCAAGAGTAATTAAAAGTTACTGTGCAGATTCCATGCAGGCACAGGGGAAAATAAATGTTTTTCACCTGGATTTAAAAGTGTGGACATGTGGTGAGAGTTTCATCTCCACTGCAGTTTGTTCCAGACTCTGGTCAAAACGGAGAACAGAAATGCTGTGCTGGAGAGCATGTACCCCTCCCTCCATAAAAACACACAAGACAAATACTCGCAACATTGAGCAACATGCTCAAAAACAATTTCACCATCTTTATTTTGAAAAAGGAAAAACTGAATGACCAGTGTTTTCCAGTATCCACCATGGCCCTGCATTCCTCATTCAGACTGCAGACTTTGTTCTGCTGCTCAGAGCTTCTTCTTAACCTCACCTGCAGACACAAGTTTAAATTTTTCTGACATTGTTCCAGATTTTAGAAACAGAACCTCTGTCCAGCTTTCTATCAGAGAGACTCTGCCTCTCTGAAGTGCTTCTTCTATACTCACGTCTTCCAGTTGCTTCTGTTTGGTACCAGTTACTTTTCCAGTCTTTTGCTGGTCCAGTTGAACCACAGTCATTCCTGACTATCTATCTATCTATCTATCTATCTATCTATCTATCTATCTATCTATCTATCTATCTATCTATCTATCTATCTATCTGTCTATCTATCTGTCTATCTATCTGTCTATCTATCTATCTATCTATCTGTCTATCTATCTATCTATCTGTCTATCTATCTATCTATCTATCTGTCTATCTATCTATCTATCTGTCTATCTATCTATCTATCTATCTATCTATCTATCTATCTATCTATCTATCTATCTATCTATCTATCTATCTATCTATCTGTCTATCTATCTGTCTATCTATCTGTCTATCTATCTATCTATCTATCTGTCTATCTATCTATCTATCTGTCTATCTATCTATCTATCTATCTGTCTATCTATCTATCTATCTGTCTATCTATCTATCTATCTATCTATCTATCTATCTATCTATCTATCTATCTATCTATCTGTCTATCTATCTATCTATCTATCTGTCTATCTATCTATCTATCTATCTATCTATCTATCTGTCTGTCTGTCTGTCTATCTGTCTATCTATCAACTATCTATATCTATCTATCTATCTATCTATCTATCTATCTATCTGTCTATCTATCTGTCTATCTGTCTATCTATCAACTATCTATCTATCTATCTATCTATCTATCTGTCTATCTATCTATCTATCTATCTGTCTATCTGTCTATCTGTCTATCTATCTATCTATCTATCTATCTATCTATCTATCTATCTATCTATCATCTATCTATCTATCTATCTATCTATCTATCTATCTATCTATCTATCTATCTATCTATCTATCTATCTATCTATCTATCTATCTATATTCCATCTGAACCCAGTTTCGGTAGTTTCTGCATCTCCTGACGCGTCTTCTTTGCTCCATGCCGGTGCTTTGACCCTTCTTAAACAGACTAACACCACGGGATGTGTCTTTCTACGTGGTTTGAGAAATGAGAAGCTGCTTGTTGCATCAGCTGCGGTTAAATGACTTGCTGCAGCTGGAGGAAGATCAACCTGCAGGAATTATCCAATAGAAAGCTTCTATCTGTTTGCTTAAATGCAGGTGGAAATGTGTAATAACATGTTTAATTAAAAGAAGGGGTGAACTTTCTGTTTTGAGTTACTGCAGACGGTTAAAACGACTTAAACAAGATGAAGTAGTCTCTACTAAAACCTGATGGGATGGAGGTGAACATCATCTTTATGAAAGAAAATCCTAAACTGTGTTTGTCCCTGAACGATGGGGGCATCAGAGGATCAGAGCTGGTCATGGAGCGAGTTCTGACCTGCTGTTGTTTATCCATCACATCTTCACAGGATCGCTGATTAATTTAATGTGACAGAAGCTTATTGAGACTAAAACATGAGGAGATTGAACATAAAGACGCGAGGCGGTGAGTTCATTCTGTCACTGTTCAGCCTTCATCACCATCATCACCCTCAGTTCTCTCCCAGAGCTGACATAAACCGCGTCCTGTCCAAGTCCTGGACCATTTTACTGCTGAACGTCGCCGCAATGTTCATCTGGCGAGCTGACAAAAAAGCAGACTTGCTGTGGGGAGGAGGGAGCGCTGAAAGGAGGATGGTGGTGGGATGAAGAAGAGGTAGATTGTTGGGTCTCCCAGTAGTTTCCGTGGAGGTCCAGGGAGGACAGAGCCGGCAGGATGTCTCTCTGGAGGGGGGCTTCGCTCTCTGAAGGTAACGGTGGGACACTCAGACACTTCCTCAGGCAGGGTTCACTGTCAACGACACAAGGAACAGTTTCACCACTGCTGCTCATGGCTGGAAGACGTGAAGTTCAGCCGAGTTCTGGTACCTGGAGGACGTGCCGGGTTTGGGCTTCCAGGCATGTCGATAAACGTCGCCTGCTACGCCGAACAGCCAGCGAACATCAGCTGGAACCTCTGGGATCCACTCCACAAACCTGGATGCAGATCAGGAGTTTGATCAGGATGCTGCAGGATGTCCTCATGGAGCAAAACAATCACTCCGTCCATGAGAGCTACTTTGGAAGGACAACGGAAGAACTGCACACAGATACATGCTGACCTCTTAAAGTGTCTCTGACGCACATTTCAGTCTAATTTATTTTAATCTGCAAGTCCAGAAGGGAAGAAATAATCAATCATCTTCCACAAACCCCTTCATTCATGTTGTATTGATCCTCTCAGATCAGCCTCTGCCAGAAACAACAGAGAAAGCTCCGCCCTCTGTCCTGCAGGCTGCGTCTGATTGGTCAGCTGCTAGGAGTAGTTATACTGAGTAGTGAATGTGGGCGTGGCTTTCTTCTTGCACAACCTGGAGAAGACGACCAATCACTGAGTCCCTCCCCGGGACGTCACTAGAATTTCCAAGTAGAAAAAACTCTCTAAAACCAATAGTTTTTGTCACCATGGAAACCGAATGTAGCGAGTGCTGGAAAACTCAAACATGCATTTAGGTGATAAAGTTTTAAAAGTTAGCTTTAAAATAGGTTTGCTAGAAAACTAAGGACACGTTCACATCAGCCTTTCTGATCCGAATCAGAGTCTGTTTGTCAGAAAGTCGCTTCGTTTGGGGAAATGTGAACGCACCAAACGAATTCTGATCCGGACCAAAGAAGCGACTCGGTCCGCCTACAAACGCAGGTCTCGGCCCGTTTCAAGCGGACCGAATCCAGGAAGCGGACTACAAACCAAGTCCCTTTCTGCATGTGGCGTAGCGTTGCATTGTGGGTAAATCCATAGCGATGGCGTTAAGGGTCCTCTGCCCCGTCTGGTGTTCATACTGCGTCCATTGTTGCAGTGGATTTCTGCAGGATACTTGCATAAGACACAATAAAAACCCAAAACAGCCATAGTTTGGTCTCCATGTTTAACTGGCAGGTGGAGGAAACAGAGTTTTCTTCTTCACGCCGGTCTGGTCCTCTCTTCTGCTAAACACTAGTGCAGCGCCCCCTCTGGTGGGAATGGGGAGATATTATTCTGATGGTTTGGCTGGTTTCACCAAAGTGCAGCATGAACACGATCTCGGTTGGACCATCAGGTTATGAGTTCACCACGTGTCACTGTCCTGATGGGAATGCAGCCTTACTAAATCTGGCACCAAAGTTGCTGAGTTATCAGCCAAACAAACGGGCCAGTGTGACGGACGTACCAGGAAATCATAGAAACGTTCCGTCTATAAACGGATATAAACCGCCAGAGAGGAGTTTAACTTCATGGAGTCAGTAACCACGGTGACGGACTCAGTTACCATGGTCACAGACTTCCCTTGCTTTCCGCAGTGGAGTTTCCCCCAACTCAGGGTGAAAAAACTCAGTTTGTGCATAACTTACTTTCTGGACCGGACTCTGAAGTCGGACCTGGTTCAGAATGAGGCCAGATCTTAACATGCAAACAGCAGAGAGGCAATGCTCACCTCTGAGCCACCGAGTAAGCTGACTGTACAGGAAGCGTGTAGGGCATCAGCATGTAGGACGCCACTCTCAGCGGCAACATGGCCGACACCTTGGCGTACAGACCCGATCTGTCTTGGCAGGCTTTACAGAACACTGATGAAGAAAGAACAGAACACCTTCATGACGCGTTTCTGTGACTAAAAACATCTTTCAGTCTCAGGAAGAGCGATGTCAGACCTTTCTTTATCTGGGTGGGCAGATTGATCTGCTCATCCAGCCACCAGTGCTTCTCGTGCAGCAGCCGGAGTCTCCGGAGGACCCACTCCCTGGTCGTCTCAGCAGGCTGGCAGCAGCAGCTGATGGAGACGTCCGGCAGGGTGGGGCTGGAGGGCAGGCTCTCTGACACCAACAGGTCTGACATCACAAAGCATCATTAGGAAAGGTCCAGCAGTACGGGAAGGAGGAGGAAATGATCCGAGTACTTACTGTTCTCCTGGAGGAAACGTAGCGCGTCTTTATAACCATTCTGACACATTTCAGCCAGGACCTGGAGAGAGGACATGTTTATTTGTCCTGATGGGTCATCACCAGGTCTGCCTCATTAACCAATCACAGTTCAGCTGGAAACAGGAAGCAGCAGCAGATTGTCCTCCTCAGGGCATCTATAAACGTCCCGGAGAACACGGAGCAGCTCATGTGCTTCTGGCTGAGCCAGGGTTGGACATGGAGGACAGTTTGGGCTTCATGCGAGCAGAAGTAAAGATGGCAGCATGTGCAACGTGTCGGCGAGATGAACGGGGCGAGGAGAGAACAGGTGAGGCGTACCTGCAGGATTTTACCTGAAACTGGAACCCACAGAACGCCCAGTTCTCTCTGATATTTTACTCTTCTTCTAATAAATAAATCTTCTTCCTCATGTTTCTGCTTCTTACTCCTTTCACTAAAAGCAAGTTATGAACTGATGAAATCCGGCACATTTCCCGTCTTTTCCTCCCATAGATGCCAGAATAGATTTATTTACCAGAAGACAGAAAATGTATCTGATTTCAGAATAAAATACCAGAAACAGAGAGATGTGATGAAGCCAGAATGAGGATGAAAAGCAGATGGATGAAGAGCTGCTGCCGCCTTGCTGTTTTCACGTCGACATTTTCAGTCCCACTACATTAGTTTGCAAAAGCCTTCTGAAACCTTCTAATATGATGAAAACTGCTATCTGCAGGTTTGAAAGAACATTTGAAACCTTGAAACTTTAGTTCTGAAATGTTGAAACCTTTGGCTGCAACCCACCGTTTGTGTTGCAGAATTTTAAACCCCAAATTCCCCCTCAGCTTCAGAGTTTCGTCCACACCGCTGTGATGTTGCAGTCTTGATTTTTGGCAGCATTCTCTCCCAGCTTTGGTTTGAAACTCTAAATAAAAGGCTTGAGGTGGGAGGGACACTTGACATGTCTTTATTTGCCATAAAGAGTCTCTGAATAAACGCTACATGTTGTGGCGTGATTGTCAACCTCCTGGACGGATAGCTAAAGGGTCAGGAATCCATCACAGTTAACCCCCGCTACTGAGATTAATTTTATATCTTCACGTCTGAAAGTGGTTGGTTCCACTCTTTGGACTGTAGTTTTCCAGAACCCGGCAGATTCTGGTACCAACCTTTGGTTCTGGAGGAAAGAGGGCCCGACTCAGACGGTACATGTTTCCCATGTTGATCTGGATGCTGGTGTTGGTGAGACGGAGCTCATGGAAGCTGGTGGAGTTATCCCGAGGACAGATGTCACATTCCCCAGAGAAAGGCGAGATGGTGATGGTGTTCTTCAGCTCCGACTGGGGAAGGTTATCGCTGATGCCCCCGTCTACGTAACGCTGGACCCACAGAAAGGACACGAGCACAGTAAAGACACAGCAACATCGTGTGGTGTCATGAGAAACTGAAACTGACTGAATCCATGTGGACTGTGTCTCAGTCGAGGTCATGCTGAGTCAGTCTGAGAGTAAACTGAACTCTGATCTCAGCTGTTAGCGGCTGATCTACGAAAGACTGTGGACTTTCACGATGTTCAACCCGATCATGATGATAAAACAGAACAACACTGCTGCTCACCAATTCTGAGTGATTTACCTAAAAAAACACACCATAATCCAGTTATAAACCTCTGTAATAAACCTGTATCATACAGCTGTTTTTATGAATTATGTCAGCAGTCAAAGCTATGTAATAATAAAGAAATCCTATCTGATGGACTGAGTTGTTTCAGGTTGTTTTACTGACAACAGAAGATAAAGTTCAGTTTGATTACTGGATGGCGTCCAACAGTGAGGTCAACACAAACTAAAAGTCACTCCCTGATTATCTCAGACTTGTTTTTTAACATGTGTAATAAATCCAGCAGACATGATTATGAGGTCACCACGTGTCATGATGTGGTGTTTTGTGTTCTGGTTTCCTGTTTAGGTTTGTAGTTTTCCTTGATTAGTTCTCTGGTTTCTAGGTTCCTCTCCATTAGTTTCACCTGGTTTGATTTTCTGATTAGTTTCTCCTGTGTCTCATTGTGTTTTGTGTATTTATACCCCTCAGTTTTTGTCTTGAGTTGCTGGATCATTTTGTTTTTATTTGCCCTGGCTTCTGTTACTGGAATTAAACTCTCGTATGATTCCTGCATCTTGGCTTCCGACTCCTGCATTTGGGTCCACATCCCCACCGCCACCGTGACGCCACGGGCAAAACAAGGTTTAAACGTCATCAGTAGGGAACAAACACCTACCACTCCTCTGAAGGACGGAGGAATCAGTCCGCAGTAAATGGGAATAAAGGAGCTACAGATCAGCGCCTGGGGACAAAAACAGAAACCACAGTTAAACCACTAAAACACAATGTAACCAGTTAAACCACTGACATATAGAGAGAAACCAGTTAAACCAGAGTAAAGGAGGACATCTGAAGACCTCCAGAACCTCGGTACTGCGTCTCCGGACGAGGAAGCAGACAGTCTGGGGACTGATGGTGTGCTCCAGGAGGAGGATCAACCTCCTCAGCCACTTGGAAGCTCTGTTCAGGAGTCCAGGAGAGGAGGGTCCGCTGGACAGACGTGAGATTGAGACGCAGCAGTGAGGTTTTCATCCCAGTCCTGGAACTATGGACCGGCTCGAGACCCTCTTCAGGGTCCTGGGGGGAGCATGGGAGTTCATCCAACCAGTCTACATGTGTTTAGCTGGCTCTGCATTCTCTCCAGCTGGTCACCAGCCGGTTACTTGTGGGTAGCGACTGAGAGCGAGGTGTGGGAGCTCTCCCTTAGAGAAACGAGAGGGACTCGCAGTGGAGTTGCTGCTCCTCCTCGAGAGGACCCAGATGAGGAGGCTCAGGCATCTGGTAAGGACCCCTCCTAGATGGCCGCCTGGTGAGGTGTTCCTGGCACATCCCACCAGGAGGAGACCCAGGACACTCTGGAGGGATGACATCTCTCAAATGGGAATGCCTCTGGACTCCCCCAGAGGGAGGGAGGTCTGGGCTTCCTGGTTCAGGCAGCTGCTCCTGCAACCGGACCCTTGCTAAGTGGTAAGAACAGAGTTAAGCTATACATGTCTCCTGCTAGCACCTACCTGGATAAGCTCCTCTTTCGAGCTGAACTCAGACACCAGGATGTTCTCCCCGTCCGACACCCGGGTCAGGGACACGCTCAGCTTTCCTGAGGACAGGATATGAGCATCGGAGGGAAGGTCCCGGTCCAAGCCGGTCCTCAGCACCTTCATCAGGTTGAAAGTTGGGTGGAGTGGACCCAGGTTCCTCTTCCTGGCTTCCTTCGCCACCTCCAGAACATCCCCACAGCATTTAGCTGGAAAAAGGCAAAGATCAGTTAGACCCGGATCAGGAAGGTGACCGGAATATAAACCTGGTGATTCGGGACTGGGAAGACGATCTGAACCATAAAACTCGTGATTTTTTACTTGGAAGGCGGCCTGGACCATAAACCTAGTAATTCTGGACAAGGAAGGTGATCCGGACCATAAACCTAGTAATTCTGGACCAGGAAGGTGATCCGGACCATAAACCTAGTGATTCTGGACCAGGAAGGTGACCTGGACCACAAACCGGGTTCTGGACCAGGAAGGTGACCTAGGCCATAAACCTATTAATTCGGGACTGGGAAGATTATCTGAACCATAAACCTCATGATTTTTACTAGGATGGTGACCTGGACCATAAACCTAGTGATTCTGGACTATGAAGGTGACCTAGACCATGAACCTAGTGATTCTGGACTATGAAGGTGACCTGGACCATGAACCTAGTGATTCTGGACTATGAAGGTGACCTAGACCATGAACCTAGTGATTCTGGACTATGAAGGTGACCTGGACCATGAACCTAGTGATTCTGGACTATGAAGGTGACCTGGACCATGAACCTAGTGATTCTGGACTATGAAGGTGACCTAGACCATGAACCTAGTGATTCTGGACTATGAAGGTGACCTGGACCATGAACCTAGTGATTCTGGACTATGAAGGTGACGTAGACCATGAACCTAGTGATTCTGGACAATGAAGGTGACCTAGACCATGAACCTAGTGATTCTGGACTATGAAGGTGACCTAGACCATGAACCTAGTGATTCTGGACAATGAAGGTGACCTAGACCATAAACCTAGTGATTCTGGACTATGAAGGTGACCTAGACCATGAACCTAGTGATTCTGGACTATGAAGGTGACCTGGACCATAAACCTAGTGATTCTGGACTATGAAGGTGACCTAGACCATGAACCTAGTGATTCTGGACAATGAAGGTGACCTAGACCATGAACCTAGTGATTCTGGACTATGAAGGTGACCTAGACCATGAACCTAGTGATTCTGGACTCTGAAGGTGACCTAGACCATGAACCTAGTGATTCTGGACTATGAAGGTGACCTAGACCATGAACCTAGTGATTCTGGACTATGAAGGTGACCTAGACCATGAACCTAGTGATTCTGGACTATGAAGGTGACCTAGACCATGAACCTAGTGATTCTGGACTCTGAAGGTGACCTAGACCATGAACCTAGTGATTCTGGACTATGAAGGTGACCTAGACCATGAACCTAGTGATTCTGGACTATGAAGGTGACCTAGACCATGAACCTAGTGATTCTGGACTATGAAGGTGACGTAGACCATGAACCTAGTGATTCTGGACTCTGAAGGTGACCTAGACCATGAACCTAGTGATTCTGGACTCTGAAGGTGACCTAGACCATGAACCTAGTGATTCTGGACTCTGAAGGTGACCTAGACCATGAACCTAGTGATTCTGGACTATGAAGGTGACCTAGACCATGAACCTAGTGATTCTGGACTATGAAGGTGACCTAGACCATGAACCTAGTGATTCTGGACTATGAAGGTGACCTAGACCATGAACCTAGTGATTCTGGACTATGAAGGTGACCTAGACCATGAACCTAGTGATTCTGGACTATGAAGGTGACGTAGACCATGAACCTAGTGATTCTGGACTCTGAAGGTGACCTAGACCATGAACCTAGTGATTCTGGACTATGAAGGTGACCTAGACCATGAACCTAGTGATTCTGGACTATGAAGGTGACCTAGACCATGAACCTAGTGATTCTGGACTATGAAGGTGACCTAGACCATGAACCTAGTGATTCTGGACTCTGAAGGTGACCTAGACCATGAACCTAGTGATTCTGGACTATGAAGGTGACCTAGACCATGAACCTAGTGATTCTGGACTATGAAGGTGACCTAGACCATGAACCTAGTGATTCTGGACTATGAAGGTGACGTAGACCATGAACCTAGTGATTCTGGACTCTGAAGGTGACCTAGACCATGAACCTAGTGATTCTGGACTCTGAAGGTGACCTAGACCATGAACCTAGTGATTCTGGACTCTGAAGGTGACCTAGACCATGAACCTAGTGATTCTGGACTATGAAGGTGACCTAGACCATGAACCTAGTGATTCTGGACTATGAAGGTGACCTAGACCATGAACCTAGTGATTCTGGACTATGAAGGTGACCTAGACCATGAACCTAGTGATTCTGGACTATGAAGGTGACCTAGACCATGAACCTAGTGATTCTGGACTATGAAGGTGACCTAGACCATAAACCTAGTGATTCTGAACTAGGAAGCTGCTGTCTGGCAAAGTGTTGTGACAAAGACATTGTAGTCCACTGGAAAACTAGCTCGGTCTTACAGTTAATCTGGTCTTCCCAGCTGATTTGAACTGGAAATGGTCTCAAACTGGACACACACTGACTTCCTGTTTGTTTTTTCTTCTGGTGATTCTGGGACTTTTTGTTTCCATCAAACCAGTGCTTCTTTTTTCCCAGCAGACTCAGAAGCTGAAGGAGCTGGTTCTGAGGTGGGGACGACTCCACAGAAGATGCTGCTAAAACAGCGGAAGATTCCTCACATCCTCTACACAACATAGCATGTATTTGTGTGTGTGTATGTGTGTGTGTGTGTGTGTGTGTGTGTGTAGTTAATTGCGTTATCATTTTTAACCCGTTTAGTGCACATGTCCAGCATGACGTGTCAGGGACATGTATACAGAGGGGCAATGAGCCGGCTGGTTCTACAGATTGATTCAAGAACAAAAGGAACGTAGATGGAACGACATGTTGGCACTGCACACACATGTAATGACGGTGTTATAACACACACATTAGTTGTTTTACTGATGTGATGCTTTAATGACACATGTTTTAATCATATCTGTTGAGATGATCTACATTAAGATGTATAACAGAGCTCCCAGGCTGACTCTTGGACTCACAAGGGGTCCATCAAAGTGCACACGGAGGTTTACCAGTGTGATATATATAAAGTCCTCAGAGTGGAGTTTTAGGATATCCTGTTGAGTTTTTTTTTTATCATCTGGGGTTTTAATTCACTCGGACTCAGTGTTTTGGGAGCCTGTAAATGATTTTGCACCTTATCAATAATGAGACACGTCTGAGAAGTGCAGATGATTCTTATTTTGACCCAAAAAAAGTTATATGTTAGTAGTTAGCTAAACTTAGGTTCTCTCAAAGGAAACGAGCCAGAATGCACCTTTTATGGTCAGAAGCAGCTAATGAAAGAATAAAACCAAGCATGATTTCAGCACACCACATGTAGGGGTCCGCTGATCTAGAACATGCCTAAGATTATGCAGAATAACACACAGAAGTACATGACATGCTGCATTCACTGACCCTTGGACATCTTACATTTACCCATATGAAGGTCAATAAACATTAAATATTTAGAAACACCAGCTTGCTGTTTTGGGTACAATATGCTAAAAACGGGGTTATTTCAGGCAAAGTCATGATTGGTTATTAATAATGATTAAATCATTTGTAAAAATGTGATGAATCTAATAACAAATTTGAATCATTTTACAGCCCAAAAAATTTTTCTTTCTTTCATTTTCAGTCTTTTGCTTTGGGACTTCTGTCTGAAGCTGGTGAAAAACATTTCCTTTCAGCTTGTGTGTTCTCCCAGCATCACTGTGATTCTGGACCAGGGGGGGTCAGGTCAGGGGGCTTACCTTTGACCTGCTGGGGCCGTTTCTGACCTAAAACCTCCACACCAGCCTAGCAGGACACGTCTTCAAGTCTGCTTTCAGCTTTTTCTCCTTAACATGAGCTTTTTAAATTAAATAATGAAATCAAGGTGTTTTTTTTTTTACCCAGACAAGCCTGGCTGGCGAGCACCGAGGCGGTGAGGGCTCCAGCCGAGGCCCCGTACAGCTTGGTGGCCCCTTTGACGAGGAACGGAGCCTTCTCCAGCAGGCAGCTCGCTACTCCGATGTGGTAGATCCCCAGAAACCCGCAGCCGGCGAAGGACAGGTTCCAGCCGCCCTTCAGATCAAACATGACGGGACATCACCGGTGGACCAAGCCTGGAACTGGAGATCTGGATCTGGACCGGTCCCTGAGGAGCAGAAGGAGGTCTGGATCTGGATCTGGACCAGTCTCTGAGGAGCAGAAGGAGGTCTGGATCTGGACCGGTCTCTGTGGAGCAGAAGGAGGTCTGGATCTGGATCTGGACCAGTCTCTGAGGAGCAGAAGGAGGTCTGGATCTGGACCGGTCTCTGAGGAGCAGAAGGAGGTCTGGATCTGGATCTGGACCGGTCCCTGAGGAGCAGAAGGAGGTCTGGATCTGGATCTGGACCGGTCCCTGAGGAGCAGAAGGAGGTCTGGATCTGGATCTGGACCGGTCCCTGAGGAGCAGAAGGAGGTCTGGATCTGGATCTGGACCGGTCCCTGAGGAGCAGAAGGAGGTCTGGATCTGGACCGCAGAAGGAAGGAAAGTAGAACTCAGAAAGTTTATGGAGAAAAATGTCTGTGAAACGTTCATGGACTGTGGGAACTATGACTACTCAGAAAGTAAACCAAAGGTTATTTCTTCAGTTCAGTTATTTTAGAAGTTAAATTTCATGTGTAGTGTCATATTAGTCTATAAAATGTATTTTTATTGTTTAAAGGTCCTGCTACAGTCATGATTTCCTTATCTGGTTTTCATATCGATCCGCGGGAGGCTGACACCGCCTGACTGAGGGTTGATGAGTGTATGTGATTTACGAGTCACAGTGAAAGCAACGTTGGTTACGAAAAGCTCGAGCCAGCGTAAACAGTCCTGTTCAGAAGTGTCGCAATCAGTTTCATGCTGGGTAACAACACAGTATCACTTTTCTCCTGGTTCCAAGAGAACCAGAGAGAACAGAATAGTTTGTTTTATACACAGTTAAATAAAGTTAGATGTTTCAAAGAGACGAGCTCGCAGATCACAGTCACGTGGTTTCTAAGGTCCACAGAGACCTGCAAATCACGTCAGACCATGTCAGAAGCTGCCTGGGTGACAATGATGAGCTAAGTACATAGAAATACATACAAGTTACCCATCAGAGTAATCGGAGTACACTCCTTCACATAAACCCTTCATCATTCCAACAGGTAAACTGTACTTTATGTCTACATGTTATGTCTACAGTGAAACTATGGAAAAGTGGGTCACTGCTGATATGAGGCCAGTATGAAGAGCAGAAATGTTTTCCTGGAAACTGATTTCTTCTCATCATGAGAACTGGAGCCAGAGATCACCAGGAAGGCTTTTATTCTTCCTAAATAACTCACTTTGCTTGATTAAAGTACAAAGAAAAACAAGAATGTAAAGAAAACAAGTGAAACTTTTGGTTTTGCTGCTTGAGATGTAAACAGGAATTTCAACCTTTTGTGAAACATTCTAAATAAAAGCAAATCTTTTTTTTAACTGAACACAAATGGAAAATGTTCCGACTGACAGATGGAGAAATGTGGAACACATAGAGATGATAGCTGTCATCTGGAGATGTCTCATTGTGACCCGATCATAAAGAACCAGGCTTCTGTTGGATGACGTGGTCAGCCTATGACGTCATCACTGATAAGCGTGTGACTGCCGATGCCTTTATCTCCTGTTCTGTAATGACGTAATGTTCTGTAGGTCTGGATACCAGGAATGTTAAACTGGTTCTGTTCCGTTTAGACTCATATTGATCAGTTTCACAATAAAATCCAGAACTCAGATGTTTATGCTTGGTTATCACTGATGTTACTTTTCAGTCTGTGGACGTCCTTAGGGCTCGTGAGATTGTTATTCAGACTGGATGAGGAGCGTATGACATCATGTCACGTGACATCCAGTAAACATCAGAACAGTTATGTAAACAACTGAGGAATCAGCACGATTGTTTGTTTCAGATCCCTGTAATCAGCTGATAACAAGCATCCATACTCTGTGGGCACGCGCAGACTCGAGCAGCAGAGTGGTCCTGATGCTGATGCTCGTGCGCGCGGATTGCGTCACCTCTCCATCGCATTATTTGCAGTAAAGGCCAACTCCAGCATCCAGCGCGAGCCGTAGCTCCGTGGCTACAGCAGCCTTGTCAGCTCCACCATCATCTCCACCTTCCTTCATCTGATTCCATCTGAGGAGGAGGGGAGGTGGCCACGTGCGCGGGCGCGTTTTCTTGCTGTTGCGCTGGTTTCCAGGATGGCGGAAAGCGAGGCAGACACGCCGAGCACACCGATCGAATTCGAGAGCAAATACTTTGAGTTTGATGGAGTGAGGCTGCCGCCCTTCTGCAGAGGAAAGATGGAGGAAATAGCCAACTTCTCCCTGAGGAGCAGCGACATATGGATCGTCACCTACCCTAAATCAGGTGAACACCCCCCTGCTGGTGCTGCAGGAAAGTTGTGTAACATGAATAAAACAGAAAGTGCAGGTGTCAGCCATCATCCCACAGTCAGATAGCTCCAGTCAGGCTGAAAAAGCAAAAGCTTGACAGATGTTGTGGGTCAGGGATCTGCTGGTGTTGACGTAGCTTCAGTCTGCACAGCTGCAGGTTTCCACCTCCATCCTGCTGGCCTGGATGGGATGGGCCAAGTCATGTTCTGGTCCAGCACCTCAGCACTCAGCCCATGTTTACATGTGAGTCTTGTCCTGGAGGCTGGCAGGTCATGTAAAGTTTCCCAGTTAAAACCTCCAGCCTGCCTTTTGAATCCCATCACAAACCTTTAATTAAATAACTCATAACTCTTTATGAAGATGTTTGAATGATTATTATTAAATACTGTCTTCAGTTTTTCCAGCTGCACGTGTTAATGAGAGATAGTTTAGATATTTCTGATCTTTATTCATACAACACCTTTAGATAGTCAGTCATATCTAGGCAATAGACATCTTTGCTGCTGTTGTTGTCCATGCAAGAGCTAAAACGTAACAGTGGTGTCCTCCACAGCTCTGTTGTTCTCATCTGCTGCCACTGAGGGATGTCTTCAGAAGACAGCGTTTAGTTTCCATGTGCTGAAGGAACGCCACTTTATACGACACAGATGACACCGGACAGGACCAGTCAATGTCCCTTTTAACTTTATTTTAGAAATGAAGTGGGGCATGGCAGATCTATTTTAGGGCTCATCCAGGACAAAACCGAAGAGCTGGTTATTGGTTCTGGAGCACTGAGAGAAAAACTACACGCTTACTGAACACTTAGGCCCTCAATGCATCTGAGAAAACCAGTGTTGGTGTTTAATTTGACTTAAATCTAAAGCATACTCATCACATAAGATCAGCTTGTATCATCTGAAACACATTGCCAAAGTGCAGCAGAAGTAAACGTTTCCATTTCTTACCTACAGAGAAGACTGCTGCAATGCTGCTCTTCCTAAAATGACCGTCAGCCTTTACAGCTGCTGAATTCAGCTGCACTGTTGCTAACAAACAACAGAAAATCACATTCAGGGTTCTGCAACAGCTACAGACGTTTTTGTTCAGACTCCCTCCCTGCTCTGGATGGATTTTTGTGCTCTTTTCCACAGCAGAAACAGAAATACAACAGACAATAAAGTTATCCTGAATCCTGAACCAGTAAAGGTAACTTAAAGTGAGAGGTGAGCAGGGATGGTTTTTAATGCGTCTAGTGGTCTTAGTCCTGTTTTGTCGTTTGCTCCTAAATGATAAACTTATGAGAAAAACATGAGAACATTGTTGTCTACTGCACAGCTTCTGGCTAATTTTGCCCTTGAAGCAAACCACACAAACAAGGAGTTGTATGAAAGAAGAGACTCTGCTGGTTCCACACTATGCCTGACTTCTTCTGCTTTGTGGAGAAAATTTTGATTCCAGCGCCAAATAACTCTGCAAATGTGTCTCCTGTGACGGTTTGTTTGACACGAATATCGGAGGTCCTGCTTGTTTCCATGGAGATGAAGGTCCTGCTAGTTTCCATGGAGATGAAGGTCCTGCTAGTTTTCATAGAGATGAAGGTCCTGCTAGTTTCCATAGAGATGAAGGTCCTGCTAGTTTCCATAGAGAGGAAGGTCCTGCTAGTTTCCATAGAGATGAAGGTCCTGCTAGTTTCCATGGAGATGAAGGTCCTGCTAGTTTCCATAGAGATGAAGGTCCTGCTAGTTTCCATGGAGATGAAGGTCCTGCTAGTTTCCATAGAGAGGAAGGTCCTGCTAGTTTCCATAGAGAGGAAGGTCCTGCTAGTTTCCATAGAGAGGAAGGTCCTGCTAGTTTCCATAGAGAGGAAGGTCCTGCTAGTTTCCATAGAGATGAAGGTCCTGCTAGTTTCATAGAGATGAAGGTCCTGCTAGTTTCCATGGAGATGAAGGTCCTGCTAGTTTCCATAGAGATGAAGGTCCTGCTAGTTTCCATAGAGATGAAGGTCCTGCTAGTTTCCATGGAGATGAAGGTCCTGCTAGTTTCCATAGAGAGGAAGGTCCTGCTAGTTTCCATAGAGATGAAGGTCCTGCTAGTTTCCATAGAGAGGAAGGTCCTGCTAGTTTCCATGGAGATGAAGGTCCTGCTAGTTTCCATAGAGATGAAGGTCCTGCTAGTTTCCATAGAGAGGAAGGTCCTGCTAGTTTCCATAGAGATGAAGGTCCTGCTAGTTTCCATGGAGATGAAGGTCCTGCTAGTTTCCATAGAGAGGAAGGTCCTGCTAGTTTCCATAGAGATGAAGGTCCTGCTAGTTTCCATGGAGATGAAGGTCCTGCTAGTTTCCATAGAGATGAAGGTCCTGCTAGTTTCCATAGAGATGAAGGTCCTGCTAGTTTCCATGGAGATGAAGGTCCTGCTAGTTTCCATAGAGAGGAAGGTCCTGCTAGTTTCCATAGAGATGAAGGTCCTGCTAGTTTCCATAGAGAGGAAGGTCCTGCTAGTTTCCATGGAGATGAAGGTCCTGCTAGTTTCCATAGAGAGGAAGGTCCTGCTAGTTTCCATAGAGATGAAGGTCCTGCTAGTTTCCATAGAGAGGAAGGTCCTGCTAGTTTCCATGGAGATGAAGGTCCTGCTAGTTTCCATAGAGATGAAGGTCCTGCTAGTTTCCATAGAGAGGAAGGTCCTGCTAGTTTCCATGGAGAGCAAGGGGGTTTTATAGTGAAGTATTCTCTCTTCCTAACCTCTCTTAGACTTCACGTCTTTCTGAACCCTCATGGTGTTCCTCAGATGAATGTGGGGTCTATCCCTGGATTCTACTCTACTTATTTCTTGGACTACTTCATAATTCCAAAGACCATTTTAGTAATTCCTAAAACTACTTGACTCATAACTAAACCTAATTTACTGACTCCTATGACTGCCTCACCAGAACTTTGAAGTATTTTATGAATAGAATAGAATAGACCAGCTGTTTTATTTGTGTACTTTTTGTCACTTCATCATAACTGTAAACAGCTAGCGGGTTAACTGCTAAACGGCTCATATGGATCAAACTGACCACAGCTTCTACCACCATAGTCATCCTCCGCAGCAGCTGATGAAGGTTCTGCTGTGGTTGAATCATCATTTTTGGAAATTTACTAGCATCTCTTTTTTTACATTTGCATAATTCCTGTGCCTCCTCTCCGTTTCCCATCTTGGTTCTGACAGCTAGCTGCATCAACTGGCACCGAGCTGAAAGTAGTTTGATGTTTCTGATTGGTTCAGTCTGGTGTCTGCAAGTGAAGAACCAATGGTCTGCATGCTAACGTGTCAGGAAAGGTCAGGAAAGAAAGTTCTGCGCTAACTGGATGAATGAAGTTCCTGGTTTCCTGTTTTATTTTGAAGTTGTGTTTTTTTGTCTAGCCTTTTTTCTGGTTTTTCCAGTTCACCTGGACTCCATTCGTTGATTCATTCCACCTGAGTCTTGTTCTGTTCCTGCATTTATAGCCCTTGGTTTCAGTTCTAGTTGCTGCTTCATCATGTTCGTTTGTCTTAAGTTTTGGTCTTAAAACATCTTGATTCTGCATCCCTGGCTCCCGTCTCTGCTCTTGGGTCCACACCCCCACTGTCACCGTCACCGTGACAACGTTTCTTATTTGTAGGATCACATTACTAATTCCCAAGATTACTCAATTCCTAGACTACTTTAGTCATCGCTAGGAATACTTGACTAAGTCCTAGGGTTACTTTACTTATTTCTGGGATTACTTTACTAGTTCCAAGGACCAGTTTACTCATTCTTGGAAATACTTTACTCATTACTGGGAACACGTCACTAATTCCAGACTCTTTACTTATTTTCTGGATGGATTACGCTGCCACCCTCTTGTTTTTACTAAAACTTATGTGGTTTTTTTAAAAGGAGATAAATATTTACATTTTCTGTGTTTTTGTTGAATTTTCTCTGACAAAGTTACACATATCTAGATAATGAAACTACTGCAGTCTGTCATCATCTCGTGTCAGCTTTCGAGACCAAGCTTATACATACAGCAGCTGTAGTTTGAAGATAAACTTCATTTATTTGGGCATATCATGTCAGACAGGAGGTACACACAATATGTTGTCATGATGTGGTTTAACTGGGATTTTGTGATTGTAAAAGAATAATTTTATCAGAGCAACAGTATGAATTTTATTCAGACAATAGCTGACACTAATTAATGCACATAATTATTTGACAAAAGAAACATAAATATATGTGAATGTCAGCAACTTTCTTTGGCTAAACTGACAACCATCAAAGCTCTGGTGTGTTTGCAGATAGGTGAACTTTGTACCAGGTCTGGGTTCATCAGCCTATCAGACTCCTGACACATCAGCTGTTATCAGCAGATGCTTCTGTGGCAGTCAAATTTCTGATTTGATGTAAAAAAAACTTTTGTATTCTCAAATAATAAAATCAAACAGACTGAACTGGAGTGTTTGTGAACACACCACAGCCTGTTTGCTTCATTCTGCAGGTGAATGCATCTCCAATCTTCCCTCTGACTCGAACCGCTCTCATTCTGTTTCATGTTTCTGGTCTTTTGGAGAAAATCAGAACATGTGTAGAAAACTTCAACATTCCAACAGACATTAAAGATAATCCAGATGAAAATCTGTTGAGGTATGCAAAAATTAAAATAAACATAAAAGGTAAAAAATAAATACCTATTACTATACAAGTGCCTGTTTTCCTGGTGCTCCTGGTGCTCCTGGTGCTCCCAGTACACAGCTGTGTACTGGGAACACCAGTCATAATCAGTTTAGTTCCATTAGACTTCTCCACTTTACCATCTGGCCTGAATGGTGTGCTCTGTGCTCTGTATTTGAAGTGATGTTGTGGCTAAGAGTAAAAAGGGCTGAAAATCAGAAATATTTTTATCAGGTTTTACAGTGTGAAGCTGATCCACATGACTCAGGTCAGAGAAGAAAAGTTTCATGCTACAGTTACAAGAATGAATGCAGACATAAAAGAGGCTATTGTGTAGTGTTTCACCATACTGTAGCACAAATACTGTCACATGATAGAGTAAACCTCTGCAGTTTTACAAAGCATGCCACTTTATTTATAGATTACTTCTTACCAACAGAGGTTTGTTCGCTCTGCCTGTTTTACAGAACCCATTATGTTGAAGGTAACCCTGGTCCATTTTGTTTTTCATGGAAAATGTTCTCTGAGAAAATTCACATCCTTTTACCATGCCCACCTTGTAAGTGCTGCACATCACCATGAGATTCTCCCGTTCCACCTCATCACCATGAGAATCTCCCGTTCCACCTCATCATGATGAGAATCTCCCGTTCCACCTCGTCATCATGAGAATCTCCCGTTCCACCTCATCATCATGAGAATCTCCCGTTCCACCTCATCACAATGAGAATCTCCCGTTCCACCTCGTCATCATGAGAATCTCCCGTTCCACCTCATCATCATGAGAATCTCCCGTTCCACCTCATTATGATGAGAATCTCCCGTTCCACCACATCACTATGAGAATCTCCCATTCCACCTCATCATGATGAGAATCTCCCGTTCCACCTCATCATCATGAGAATCTCCCGTTCCACCTCATTATGATGAGAATCTCCCGTTCCACCTCATCACCATGAGAATCTCCCGTTCCACCTCATCACCATGAGAATCTCCCGTTCCACCTCATCACAATGAGAATCTCCCGTTCCACCTCGTCATCATGAGAATCTCCCGTTCCACCTCATCATCATGAGAATCTCCCGTTCCACCTCATTATGATGAGAATCTCCCGTTCCACCACATCACTATGAGAATCTCCCATTCCACCTCATCATGATGAGAATCTCCCGTTCCACCTCATCACCATGAGAATCTCCCGTTCCACCTCATCACCATGAGAATCTCCCGTTCCACCTCATCACCATGAGAATCTGCCGTTCCACCTCATCATGATGAGAATCTCCCGTTCCACCACATCACCATGAGAATCTCACATTCCACCTCATCACCATGAGAATCTCCCGTTCCACCTCATCATGATGAGAATCTCCCGTTCCACCACATCACCATGAGAATCTCCCGTTCCACCACATCACCATGAGAATCTCCCGTTCCACCTCATCACCATGAGAATCTCTTGTTCCACCTCATCATGATGAGAATCTCCCGTTCCACCTCATCATGATGAGAATCTCACATTCCACCTCATCATGATGAGAATCTCACATTCCACCTCATCATGATGAGAATCTCCCGTTCCACCACATCACCATGAGAATCTCCCGTTCCACCTCATCACCATGAGAATCTCCCGTTCCACCTCATTATGATGAGAATATCCCGTTCCACCACATCACCATGAGAATCTCCCGTTCCACCTCATCATGATGAGAATCTCCCGTTCCACCTCATCATGATGAGAATCTCACATTCCACCTCATCATGATGAGAATCTCCCGTTCCACCTCATCATGATGAGAATCTCCCGTTCCACCTCATCATGATGAGAATCTCCCGTTCCACCTCATCATCATGAGAATCTCCCGTTCCACCTCATCACGATGAGAATCTCCCGTTCCACCTCATCACGATTAGAATCTCCCGTTCCACCTCATCACGATGAGAATCTCCCGTTCCACCTCATCACGATGAGAATCTCCCGTTCCACCTCATCATCATGAGAATCTCCCGTTCCACCTCATCACGATGAGAATCTCCCGTTCCACCTCATCACCATGAGAATCTCCCGTTCCACCTCATCATGATGAGAATCTCCCGTTCCACCACATCACCATGAGAATCTCACATTCCACCTCATCATGATGAGAATCTCCCGTTCCACCACATCACCATGAGAATCTCCCGTTCCACCTCATCATGATGAGAATCTCACATTCCACCTCATCATGATGAGAATCTCCCGTTCCACCACATCACCATGAGAATCTCCCGTTCCACCTCATCACCATGAGAATCTCCCGTTCCACCTCATCATGATGAGAATCTCACGTTCCACCTCATCATGATGAGAATCTCACGTTCCACCTCATCATGATGAGAATCTCCCGTTCCACCTCATCATGATGAGAATCTCCCGTTCCACCTCATCATGATGAGAATCTCCCGTTCCACCTCATCATGATGAGAATCTCACGTTCCACCTCATCATGATGAGAATCTCACGTTCCACCTCATCATGATGAGAATCTCCCGTTCCACCTCATCATGATGAGAATCTCCCGTTCCACCTCATCATCATGAGAATCTCTCGTTCCACCTCATCATGATGAGAATCTCACGTTCCACCTCATCATGATGAGAATCTCCCGTTCCATCACACCATGATGAGAATCTCCCATTCCACCTCATCATGATGAGAATCTCCCGTTCCACCTCATCATAATGAGAATCTCCCGTTCCACCTCATCACCATGAGAATATCCCGTTCCACCTCATCACCATGAGAATCTCCCGTTCCACCTCATCACCATGAGAATCTCCCGTTCCACCTCATCATGATGAGAATCTCCCGTTCCACCTCATCACCATGAGAATCTCCCGTTCCACCTCATCACCATGAGAATCTCTTGTTCCACCTCATCATGATGAGAATCTCCCGTTCCACCTCATCATGATGAGAATCTCCCGTTCCACCTCATCATGATGAGAATCTCACGTTCCACCTCATCATGATGAGAATCTCCTGTTCCACCTCATCATGATGAGAATCTCACGTTCCACCTCATCATGATGAGAATCTCACGTTCCACCTCATCATGATGAGAATCTCCCGTTCCACCTCATCATGATGAGAATCTCCCGTTCCACCTCATCATGATGAGAATCTCCCATTCCACCTCATCATCATGAGAATCTCCCGTTCCACCTCATCACCATGAGAATCTCCCGTTCCACCTCATCACGATGAGAATCTCCCGTTCCACCTCATCACGATGAGAGTCTCCCGTTCCACCTCATCACCATGAGAATCTCCTGTTCCACCTCATCATGATGAGAATCTCCCGTTCCACCTCATCATGATGAGAATCTCCTGTTCCACCTCATCTTGATGAGAATCTCCCGTTCCATCACACCATGATGAGAATCTCCCGTTCCACCTCATCTTGATGAGAATCTCCCGTTCCATCACACCATGATGAGAATCTCCCACACAGTAAACATTTTACAACAAATTAGTATTTTTTTACAACACTGGGTAAATATGTTAAAGTCTAGGAACTACTCATGTTGGCCTACTTGTACTTTTTATACTGAACAACCGCTGTCAAGCTACAGCGCGTTTCTCTCACTCACCTGTTCGTTTGACTAATGTATTGCTATGGTGACCACCATAACTGAGAGATATTTCAGTGATTTAACTCGCCGAACTACGTGTGTGCTTACACAAAAATAATGCAACCAGCTATCATCACTGAACATGGTAAAAGTTCTTTTGAACCAACTGGTTCCTGTAAAAATGCTCATTTCATGATAAAAACTGAGTTTTTCTTGTTTACTGGCTGCTGAACCTGCACTACACTGACCTTAAAGTCACACCTTTACCATTACTTTCGGTCTGAAAACACAGCTGACATGAACTGGAGTTCATACCAGGGCAGACAGTACCAGTCTGAACTGGGAGAAATGGTGAATGGTTCTGGGTAACTGGACGAAAGGCCCCTGACAGACAGTAGCGTACTATGTGATGTTCAGAGTCCGTCTGTAGACCACATCTGATGAATAGCAGACAGATGAACCTTTCATGAAGGTTTAAAGTGAGATGAAAGCTTTCTTTTTATAGTGGTCATGGCTTTTCTGCTCACTGGGAAGGATATTTGTGACTTGTTCTGCTTCTCAGCCAGCATGTGGCCAGCCTGAGGACATACTGATGAATGTCTTTCAAGAGAACATCCAAGAAATCTGAAGGACCTCAGGGTTGTTGGAAAGCTGAAAGGTTCAGTTTAGATGGTGACCTTTCTCCTCTCCGCTTTATGAAGCCATCTTCTCCAGGCTTCATACGCTGTGATTGCCTTTCATGTGATCATCCTGATTGTCAGATAAATCTCATAAATCACAGACCCAAAAGTCAGAACTTTGATGTCATTCTGCATCATTTTCACAGTAGATTTATCAGCTTTTCTGCTTTCAGCGTAACCCTTGATGGAGACGCCTGTCTTGTTGTAGTTCTCTGAATAAGCACATAAATTTAACTAAGACATGATTGATTGTGTCTTGTTACTTCTGTCTGTAGTTTGGGAAGTTTAGCAAGCCTCGACCCTCAGCTCCTCCTACAGAGCCTGCTGGCTCTATTCTTGGACCTCTCTCACTTTCTGCCTCTATTAGTTTCTATATTTAGGAGACACTATATTCCTTTTCATCTGGCAATTTATTGAAAGTCCGATGGGCACATGCACTATCCAGCCTCTCCTCATGTGCTGTACTGGCCATCACAGCTGGAAAGCACAAAGTTGTTTTATTTTAATGAAAGCGGGTCAGAAGTCATGCTGCTCAGACGTAGCATCAGCTGGACCCCTGACATCCACCTCTCTTCTCTGACATGGTATAAACGTTTGGTGTTTAAATGTTAGCTTGTATAATGCTAGCTCAGACTGAACTTGGACAAGGAAGACAGCTCATCACTGCATCTTTTCACAGGTTTCCAGTTAAATAAAGAGGTGATACTGAAAGTCATTTATTTGTTTTATTTAGTATCCATACGGACCATCTCGCGCTCACAGAGCTGACCAGAGCATTTTCTTTTCAGCCGCTGCTTTGGGACTGAACCGAATGACCATCAGTCGAACTTTTACTGCAGGGCTTGTTGAGTGAGATCTTCACTGTGATTTTTATTTGTATGTTATGGATGATTCTTTGCATCTCCAATACAATACAGCAAAGAAGTAGTAGAGTGTGTTCATTTTGAAGCTTCGTCCAGTCCAATGCAGGACAGAAAGTTACTTGAGATCATTCCTGCCAGCAGCCGTCGTCCTTCAGGAAAAAGCGCAATTATGATCTTCTATTTATCTTCTGTTTTCTCATGGTTTCAAATGTTAAAAGAATACCTACAAAATTGCATTTTCTTTAATTGAATCGATTAATAAAGTATTTTGAATTTCATTTCATGACTTCAGGTTTCGCTCTGGATTTGAGGAATGAAGTGGAAATAACCCCACCACTCTTTTAAAAATGATTAAAGCCAACATTATCGGAAATAATAATAACAATAAAAAGTTGATATAAAAGAACAGAACTTAAAGTTGTGCTATTTTTCCTCTTTCTGTTTGTGCTGCGTTGCGTTGTGGAGTAGCAGAATGCCTGAAGTCCACACAAGTCACCTCTGATGCTCAGTGAAATGGTCTTACAAAGCACACAGCAAAGCATTTACTTGTCTTTTTGCATAGTTAGAAGTGGAATAGTACTCAGAGCGGGACTGATGACACCTGTACGTGTGTACGTGTACAAGTACACAAGAACACAACTACAGACAAGTGTACATATTGGCATATTAAATGGTGATTGTGTCTTGATGGGAGGAAGTGGAGGAGGTGGTTGTGGATTATTGAAGAAAAAAGGTTGTGTTTTTTTTCCAGCTCTTTGTCTGTCCTGAATGTCTGTGAAGTCATGTATTTTCCAGAAATCTTCCTTTACTCATGTTCTTCCATCCTCTTCTGTTGATCCAGGCACCAGTCTACTACAGGAAGTAGTTTATCTAGTTAGTCAGGGAGCAGACCCTGATGAGATTGGCCTTATGAACATTGATGAACAGCTTCCCGTCCTGGAATACCCACAACCTGGATTGGACATCATACAGGTATGAGAACTCCACTAACATTCATCAGCTGAGCTCAGACAGATGGAGGCCTTAGCCATCTTTGGTACTCTTGCGTCTTTGGTGCTGCTTCAGCGTACCTGTATTTCCTGTTGACCTCCCTGCCACGGCGGGCTCATCTTCACTTACAGTCACACCAGTAGGCATGCAGGTCCACGCAGCATTTCATCCTGCTCGATATAGAACATCAAAGTTTGAAAGACCACCGCCGCTGAACAACACCTCTTTTGATTATGTTTTTAATAACTTTTAATCCCACGTCTTCAGAATGTGCTGAGCATTTGGTAAAGTATTGACAAAACTTAATTGATCAGGATGGTATTCTCATTTCACGTGTTAAGTTGGGAGGAGTTCCAACTTTCTTCATGTCAGGTATAACTACTTCCTGTGATGTGGCGTCACATCACTCCTCGTCATCAATACCTTTTACAAAAGAACATGAAAGTTTCTACTTTTGCATCTTAATGGAGCTTTTTCTAAATGTATGGGGTCAATCATTAAAGAGGACACAAAAGTGCAAACACTAACATATCCCGTTGTGGCCATGGTGTTGACAAGATATTGACCAAGCGTTGTGTTCAGGATGGACCTGGCTGCCATGCCCTTTAGTACAAAACAAAGCTTTTTATTACTTTTAATCAAACAGGCAGAAAGACTGAGGTGAGAAGTCTCAGTTGGTTTGAACTTTTAAAGCAAAATTAAAATTACCATTACAGAAAAATGTCTGATTCGAAGTTAAGAGCATTTTCAGGCCCTACAAAGTGCAATTAATTTGTGGGAAGAAAAAGAATAACAAGAAATACTCAGAGCACGCAGACATTTGTCATGTTATTGTAGTATTACTTTAGCCAGTGACTGTGGGCATTATTTTATAGTTGGCAAATTATCTCTTATCTCACCATAGTAAAGAATATTTGAGCAAATTCCAGGGTCCAGGTGGTGAACATGATCACCCCCAAAATCTAATCGCTTGTTATTTATTCCATTTCTGAGATTTCTCCAGAATATCTAATCTAAATCTGTCCATGCACTTTTGAGTTATCCTGCGAAATGTTTGCATTACAATGCAACCACCTTTAGGACTAATAAAAGAATGACTTTTTTATGACTGATTTTGTTCTTCGACAGGAGCTGACGTCACCTCGTCTGATAAAAAGCCATCTTCCCTATCGATTCCTCCCGACAGCCATGCACAACGGAGAAGCGAAGGTCAGTTCTCCAAGGACGGATTGGTCATCTGTAGTTGCATGAACCCACACAGCATGAATACCATCTTGTTTTAGTTATTACCAAGATAAAATCAATAAGATGTTCTTGATGTTTTGCCAGTATCAATTCTGCAGATCGATAAGGTTCTTTATTGATTAACTAATCCTGACACACTTTTCATTAAGGAAACAAGAAAACAACTGGTTTATGATTACAAAAACGTGTTTGACTATTAAATTAACTCAGAATAATGACAAGTATTAAGGTGTCACATTCTTCATCGCCGTGACGACAACATCCATCAACAAATAACAATTTGTCTGTTTGTCTTTGTCACCGCAACGAACGTTGCTGTGGCTCTTCATCACCATGACTACCGTTATTGTGGCTTTTCGTCACCATGACTACCGTTATTGTGGCTTTTCGTCACCATGACTAGCGTTATTGTGGCTCTTCGTCACCATGACTAGGGTTGCTGTGGCTCTTCGTCACCATGACTACCGTTATTGTGGCTTTTTGTCACCATGACTAGCGTTGCTGTGGCTCTTCGTCACCATGACTAGCGTTGTTGTGGCTTTTCGTCACCGTGACTAGCGTTGCTGTGGCTCTTCGTCACCATGACTAGCGTTGCTGTGGCTCTTCGTCACCATGACTACTGTTATTGTGGCTTTTCGTCACCATGACTACCGTTATTGTGGCTTTTCTTCACCATGACTAGTGTTGCTGTGGCTCTTCGTCACCATGACTACCGTTATTGTGGCTTTTCGTCACCATGACTAGCGTTGCTGTGGCTCTTCGTCACCATGACTAGCGTTGCTGTGGCTCTTCGTCACCATGACTAGCGTTGCTGTGGCTTTTCGTCACCGTGACTAGCGTTGCTGTGGCTTTTCGTCACCATGACTACCGTTATTGTGGCTTTTTGTCACTATGACTAGCGTTGCTGTGGCTCTTTGTCACCATGACTAGCAATGCTGTGGCTTTTCGTCACCATGACTAGTGTTGCTGTGGCTCTTCGTCACCATGACCAGTGTTGCTGTGGCTCTTCGTCACCATGACTACCGTTGCTGTGGCTCTTCGTCACCATGACTACCGTTGCTGTGGCTTTTCGTCACCGTGACTAGCGTTATTGTGGCTCTTCGTCACCATGACTAGCGTTGCTGTGGCTCTTCGTCACCATGACTAGCGTTGCTGTGGCTCTTCGTCACCATGACTAGCGTTGCTGTGGCTTTTCGTCACCGTGACTAGCGTTATTGTGGCTCTTCGTCACCATGACTAGCGTTGCTATGGCTCTTCGTCACCATGACTAGCGTTGCTGTGGCTCTTCGTCACCATGACTAGCGTTACTGTGGCTCTACGTCACCATGACTACCGTTATTGTGGCTCTTCGTCACCATGACTACCGTTGCTGTGGCTCTTCGTCACCATGACTACCGTTATTGTGGCTCTTCGTCACCATGACTAGCGTTGCTGTGGCTCTTCGTCACCATGACTAGCGTTGCTGTGGCTCTTCGTCACCATGACTAGCGTTGCTGTGGCTCTTCGTCACCATGACTAGTGTTGCTGTGGCTCTTCGTCACCATGACTAGCGTTGCTGTGGCTCTTCGTCACCATGACTACCGTTGCTGTGGCTCTTCGTCACCATGACTAGTGTTGCTGTGGCTCTTCGTCACCATGACTACCGTTATTGTGGCTCTTCGTCACCATGACTAGCGTTGCTGTGGCTCTTCGTCACCATGACTACCGTTGCTGTGGCTCTTCGTCACCATGACTAGCGTTGCTGTGGCTCTTCGTCACCATGACTAGCGTTGCTGTGGCTCTTCGTCACCATGACTACCGTTGCTGTGGCTCTTCGTCACCATGACTAGCGTTGCTGTGGCTCTTCGTCACCATGACTACCGTTGCTGTGGCTCTTCGTCACCATGACTAGTGTTGCTGTGGCTCTTCGTCACCATGACTACCATTGCTGTGGCTCTTCGTCACCATGACTACCGTTGCTGTGGCTTTTCGTCACCGTGACTAGCGTTATTGTGGCTCTTCGTCACCATGACTAGCGTTGCTGTGGCTCTTCGTCACCATGACTAGCGTTGCTGTGGCTCTTCGTCACCATGACTACCGTTGCTGTGGCTTTTCGTCACCGTGACTAGCGTTATTGTGGCTCTTCGTCACCATGACTAGCGTTGCTATGGCTCTTCGTCACCATGACTAGCGTTGCTGTGGCTCTTCGTCACCATGACTAGCGTTACTGTGGCTCTACGTCACCATGACTACCGTTATTGTGGCTCTTCGTCACCATGACTACCGTTGCTGTGGCTCTTCGTCACCATGACTACCGTTATTGTGGCTTTTCGTCACCATGACTAGCGTTGCTGTGGCTCTTCGTCACCATGACTAGCGTTGCTGTGGCTCTTCATCACCATGACTAGCGTTGCTGTGGCTCTTCGTCACCATGACTAGTGTTGCTGTGGCTCTTCGTCACCATGACTACCGTTGCTGTGGCTCTTCGTCACCATGACTACCGTTGCTGTGGCTCTTCGTCACCATGACTAGTGTTGCTGTGGCTCTTCGTCACCATGACTACCGTTATTGTGGCTCTTCGTCACCATGACTAGCGTTGCTGTGGCTCTTCGTCACCATGACTACCGTTGCTGTGGCTCTTCGTCACCATGACTAGCGTTGCTGTGGCTCTTCGTCACCATGACTAGCGTTGCTGTGGCTCTTCGTCACCATGACTACCGTTGCTGTGGCTCTTCGTCACCATGACTAGTGTTGCTGTGGCTCTTCGTCACCATGACTACCGTTGCTGTGGCTCTTCGTCACCATGACTAGTGTTGCTGTGGCTCTTCGTCACCATGACTACCGTTATTGTGGCTCTTCGTCACCATGACTAGCGTTGTTAGTGTTGTTGTGGCTCTCCACCAGGTGATCTATATGGCCAGAAACCCAAAAGACTTGGTCGTGTCCTACTACCAGTTCCACCGCTCTCTGAGGACCATGAGCTACCGGGGAACGTTCCAGGAGTTCTGCCGGCGCTTCATGAATGACAAGTGTAAGAATGTTGTGTTTTTAAACATCTGTATTTGTCCAGGCTTTGTTTTTACTGTGTTTCTTTCTTTCCCTCCAGTGGGATATGGCTCCTGGTTCGAACATGTTCAGGAGTTTTGGGAACATCGAATGGACTCTAATGTGCTCTTCCTGAAATATGAAGACATGTACAAGGTAAAGCATGTATGGCTCCTGTGTTTCAGTACCGGTGTCTTTATGTAACTTTTTGTAACTGTGCATCTTATCATGAGCCTCTAAAACCTGCAGGACATCAGCACTCCAGGACTTACTTAAAAATGTCCAGTTATTTTATTTTATTTATGCTTTTGCTTTTGCTTTTATTTATGTATTTTCTTTATATTATTTATATTTTGTTTTTTATTTATTTTATGTAGTTTATGTTTAATTGCAATTTTTTTCTTTTACTGTATTTTTTTTTTTGTTTTTATTTTTTTTCGTTTAACTTTAAATAAATTTTAACATTAAAGTTTATCTTTTTAACATGGTCATTCATCCATTTTCAGTACAGATCGTTACCATACACCTTTATTGTAACTTACACATACATCACTTGTGTATGCTCCAAACCGCCAAGGTTTATCTGCATTGCATTTTCTCATTGATTGCGGGCGACATGTCTCACATAGAAGCAGGTTTTGAGAGCCTGAACACTAGATAATTATTGGATTGCCAAAGTTCATTCTAACCTGCCCAAGAAGCCTTTTAAGCATCTTTAATCACATTTTCCTTGGCTAAATCAGCCGACAATCTAGATAATTATCAACCACAGTTTAAATCTAAAGCAGTTGCCACAAAACTCCAGGTAAAGGCACTGAAAAGGCCTTTCACTAAATGGGAATTACAGAGAAATTAAAATTACACCAAAGCATATCAGCTTAATTTAGATTTTTAAAAATAAATTACTTAATAAGCTGATTTGGTTGGTATCTTCAACCTAACATTATGTCAAAATAAATAAATACATCACTGCACAATATAACAGGATTAGACTAATCTGATTTCACAGTTATAATTCTGTGATATGATTTTTAAATTTTAGTTCTGTCCTGGATTACAGTAAGGAAAAAGTCCTTGTACAGAGATTATCAATGTGAAATAAAGTCCTTGTACAGAGATTATCAATGTGAAATAATCTACTAAATTTATTATAAAATCAAAACACTAAGAATACGGTTAAATGACGCTTTGATGCTCCTCAACGTTAATTTAACACCATTAAAACGAAGCAAAAACAAGGTCAAATGACCCTGTATAATTAATATTGCCTATTCTGGAGTGGAAGAGTTTGAGATCCATATCCTGCAGGCGTGTTTCCATTTTAAATGTTATTAAATTTGATATGATAAATTGATCAGAAGTGGGATGTCTGTTTTCTGCTGTCCTCAGCTCAGTCACTCCAGCCTCTTTTGTGGCTGAAATCTGTCTTATCTGTACTTTGTTCAGCACATTCTTGTTTGAAACAAATCAAATCAGTATGTGTTCTGCGCTTTGCCAAAGGTCTCTGTTTGCTTTATCTTATCAGTTTTACAGGGTTAGCTTAACACTGACGCTCCATACATTTTATCATGCAAGAGGACACAAACAAAGACTGAGGATAATAATTAATTTATCAGACTATCTAATCAATTTTTTTTTTAACCTCAAATCGGAATCTGATTGGTGGAAATCGAGTTATATCCCACTACAAGATGGTCAAACCATGTCCTGTCCAGCGTCATGCAGAACGGTGGAGATTTGCTCTACCAAACACAGGCATCTCATGTATATGGCAGCCTTTGCTTACTTACCTCCTTTTTATTATTATTATTATGATTAATTTATTTGATAAATTTACAGTGTACTTAATGGATTAATGCTGAACCTGACAAGAAAAATAAAAGAACAAAGTTCAACAGGAGGGAAAAGAGAGACGAGTAGAGACAAAAGAACAGAAATAATAATAATAATAATAATAATAATAATAATAATAATAATAACAACAACAATAATAATAATAATAATTATTATTATTATTATTAATAATAATAATAATATTAATAATATTAATAATATTAATAATAGTAATATATTTAAAAAAAACAATATAAACTATTTCAATACTACAAAAGCAGGACATAAATACAGAGGAAAAGCACAGCTTCAGATCCAGCTGCTACATCTAGATGTAAAGCAAGCAGAAAGTGTCACAGAATTTCCATGAAAAAGTGCAACAAACAATAATCAAAAGTACCGTCAGCGAGATATACAGATCTCAGTGTACATGGATGTCTGATGGAAGCGTTAGGCATGAACCATGTGCTTGCCAGGCGGCCTGCAATAGTGCCATGTCCTGAAACATCAGGGGAAGGCAGGGAGGGGTCCAGTAGACCCACAGAGCCAAGAAGCTGCTTAAGGTGTCATCGTCGCCGAAAGAAAACAAAAAAACCCAGACACAGCCTGCTGTATCGTTGTTGTTTTTGTTGCTGTTTACTGGCGCAAATGGTCCTGGCCAGTCACTGAGCCAGATTGTCTTTGTCTTTCCGATGTAACTACATGATGCTGCCCAGGTTGTCATGTCTGCTTAAGGTTGAGGTTATTGATTTATCTGTAATTCTGCGCAGGGCTACACATATGTTCTATATGCTGCCCCGTGTTGTTTACAGAATTTATCTCCTCTTTTCTCCAGGATCTAGGAACGATGGTGGAGAATCTATCCAGGTTTCTGGGTGTCAGCTGTGATAAATCTCAGCAGGAGGTGATGGTGGAGAGCTGCAATCAGCTGATCGAGCAGTGCTGCAGCTCAGAGGCTCTCTCTGTCTGTAGGGGTGAGTGGGAGGGAAACACTCTCACCTATGAGACAGACTCCATGTTGCTCTAAATCTACAGGCACATGACTAGTAGTTGTTATTAGGCCTCCATACCAACTATCTGCTTTACAGAAAAATTGTGTTAGAATTACTCCCATCCTTCACAACACTGATGAAAGCATGTCGTCTGATTCTTCACGGTTTAAGCATGAGCAGAAATAAATCATGGCTTAGAGAAGCATCATTCCAACCTCTGCTATCCAGTAAGTTCACATATAACAATACAGACACAAACAGTGAAATGTGGTTCTCCCCCAGAGAAACTGGATGTTTATTTGGTTTCAGTTTATTCATTTATTTAAATATATAAATGATGGTGGAAATGCTTTATAAGTTGCATTTACTGGGACAGAAATCAGCATCTACCGTGTCTGTGAAAGCTACAGAAAGCATCCACTTTGTATGTAAACATCCACTTTTTTAGAAGTGAGGGTGGTGGATTTTATCAGGGTCTGTTGTTATACTGCCTAACAAGAAGCACTGTCTAAGAAAACCCGATGAAAATAGCTGGCTTTATTTAGGCAGTACAGTTGACTTGCATGTGGAGGTGAAAGCTGCAACTTCAGTGTCCCTTCTAAAATCTTTCTCCTTCTTGAGCTCCTTCCACCTGGGCAAGGCAAGCCCCATACTGATCCTCCTTTCTGGGTGCTTCAGTCATACAGAACCTTATTTTTCCTTTCTTTCACTGCACTGTGTTGATGCTATTTGTCCCTTACCAGCAGCTGTAGTTTCAAGATGGCAGACTGCAATGGAAGCATATGCAACTTATATATGCTTCCATAAAAATGTGTCAAATTATTAGCAGCGGTCATTATGAACAAAGGCTAACACATATGAACACAGACTTGGATTTTGGACAGTAAAAAACAGAAAATGTGACACAAAGTCTATATAAATCAAGTCTATGGTTGAAATTAGATCATCTTATTTATGGATCTTGTCTGGAATTTCATTGCTATGGACATTTATCATAATTCATCACAAACAGCATTGATACAGCTCTGATAGTAACAAGAAACCATATGTTCATGATAACTTTGATCCATTTAAAAGAAAATTAAAAGACAAAAAAAAAAAACCATATAAACCAATACGTACTAATAATACTGCCTGTAAACACCCAAAGCAGAACATTTCCATCTTTTTTTTCTTTTTGTGTATCAATGTGGCACAAGAGTGAGGTATTTCAGTCTGATTTAAATATATCTGTATACACAATACTGTTTATGTCTATATCTACCCCCACCAAACGCTTTATCACGTCCACCTTGATTTTGACCCCTTTTTTTCTCCAAAACTGCCTGAATTTTTTTGCATCATAGACTAAAACAGAAACATTCCTCAAAGATTTTGCTGAACTGAGCGGCAGCAAGAGGCAGGGACTCTGGCAGTCCGATCCTCGACTGCAGAAGCTGGCTCCAGGGATGTGGAACGTCACCTCTCTGGCAGGGAAGGAGCTGGAGCTTGTGCGCAAGGTTGAGCCGGCTAAAAATAGTTGGACTCTCCTTGACGCATGGCTTGGGCCTTGAAACCATTTCCTTCGAGAGGGGCTGGACCTTCTTCCACTCTGGAGTTGCTCATGATGACAGGTGCAGGTGTTGGCATTCTCATTGGCCCCCAGTTTGGTGCCTGTACGTTGGGTTTACCTCGGTGGACAAGAGGGTAGCCTCCTTCTGCCTTCAGGTAGGGGGACGGGTTCTGACTGTTGTCTGTGCTTATGCACTGAACAGCAGTTCAGAGTACCCACCCTTTCTGGGGTCCTTGGAGGGAGTGCTGGAGGGGGCTCCTTCTGGGGACTCCATTGTTCTGCTGGGGGACTTCAATGCTCATGTGGGCAGTGACAGTGAGACCTGGAGGGGAGTGATTGGGAGGAATCCCCTCCCCCCCCCTGAACCCAAATGGTGTTTTGTTGTTGGACTTCCGTGCTCCTCATGGATTGTCCATAACGAACACTATGTTAGAGCATAAGAGTGTTCATATGTACACCTGGCATCAGGACTCCCTGGGCCACATCGTCGTATCATCGAGCCTGCGGCCACATGCCTTGGACACTCGGGTGAAGATGGGGGTGGAGCTGTCAACTGCTCACCACCTGGTGGTGCGTTTGCTCAGATGGTGGGGGAGGAAGCCGGTCAGGCCTGGCAGGCCCAAACGTGTTGTGAGGGTCTGCTGGGAACATCTGGCTGTGTTCCATGCCTCTATTGTTGAGGCAGCCAGCCGGAGCTGTGGCCGTAAGGTCGTTGGTGCCTGTCGTGGCGGTAATCCCAGAACTTGTTGGTGGACACCAGCAGTGAGGGATGCCGTCAAGTTGAAGAAGGAGTCCTATCGGGCCTTCTTGGCCTGTGGGACTCTGGAGGCAGCTGATAGGTAGCGACAGGCTAAGCGGCATGCAGCTTCAACTGTTACCAAGGCAAAAACTTGGGTGTGGGAGGAGTTCAGTGATTCTGGTCCACCATCCAGCGACTCAGGACTGGGGAGATGGCCCCCCTTTTTTAAGAAGGGGGACCAGAGGGTGTGCTCCAACTACAGGGGGATCACACTCCTCAGCCTTCCTGGGAAGGTCTACTCAGGGGTCCTGGAGAGGAGGGTCCGTCGGGTAGTCGAATCTCAGATTGAGTTGGAGCAGTGCGGTTTTCTTCCTGGTCGCAGATAGGGGGACCAGCTCTATACCCTCTTTGGGGTCCTGGAGGGGGCATGGGAGTTTGCCCAACCAGTCTACATGTGTTTTGTGGACCTGGAGAAGGTGTTTGACCATTTACCCGGGGGACTCCTATGGGGGGTACTCCTAGTATGAGCTGTCCAGTCCCTGTAGGACATGTGTCATGCGGACACCAGAGCTTGGTTTGCATTGATGGCAGTAACTCAGCTTTGTTTCCAGTGAGGGTTGGACTCCGCCAAGGCTGCCCTTTATCACCGATTCTGTTCATAGCTTATATGGACAGAATTTGTAGGTGCAGCCGTGGTGTTGAGGGGATCCGGTTTGGTGGCCTCAGGATTTGGTCTCTGCTTTTTTGTGGATGATGGGGTCCTCTTGGTATCATCTTGCCATGATCTCCAGCTCTTGCTTGAGCAATTCGCAGCCGAGTGTGAAACAGCTGGCATGGGAATCAGCACCTCCAAATCTGAGACCATGGTCCTCAGCCGGAATAGGGTGGATTGCCCTCTCCGGGTCGGGAGTCAGGTCCTGCCTCAAGTGGAGGAGTTTAAATATCTCGGGGTCTTGTTCACGAGTGAGGGAAGGATGGAGCGTGAGATCGACAGACAGATCGGTGTGGCGTCTGCAGTAATGCGGACTCTGCGCCGGTCTGTCGTGGTGAAGAAGGAGCTGAGCCAGAAGGCGAAGCTCTCGATTTACCAGTCGATCTACGTTCCTACCCTCACCTATGGTCATGAGCTGTGGGTCGTGACCGAAAGAACAAGATCTCGTACAAAGCCGGCTGAAATGGGTTTCCTCCGCAGGGTGGTCGGGCTCTCCCTTAGAGATAGGGTGAGGAGCTCGGTCATACAGGAGGAGATCAGAGTAGAGCCGCTGCTCCTCCGCATCGAGAGGAACCAGTTGAGGTGGCTCAGGCATCTGGTCAGGATGCCTCCTGGACCTCCCTGGTGAGGTGTTCCAGGCACGTCCCTCTGGGAGGAGACCCCGGGGAAGACCCAGGACACGCTGGGGGGATTATATCTCTCGGCTGGCCTGGGAACGCCTTGGGATCCCCCCCGCAGAGTTGGCAAATGTAGCTGGGGAGAGGGAAATCTGGGCTTCCCTGCTTAGGCTGCTGCCCCCGCGACCCAACCCCGGATAAGCGGCATGAAGATGGATGGATGGATGGATGGATGTTGGTAGTAAGGGGTATAAAGTGGGACAGGAAATACAACTGGTTGCAGGTGGACTTTTTAAAGTGATCAATGAGTATATAAAAATTCCACAAGGTTTGTTTTGTTTGATTTTAATTACATTTAAATTCATGTTGCCATTTTTGTTCTTTTTCCAGCTTACTGTTTTCTTGTTTGTTTTCCCATCTGTTTTATTATTTCAGTTATTTAATTAATCAATTAATTTTTGCCATCTAGTGCTTTCAAGTCTGGTGTTTGGTCCGATATAGATTATACAGAGCTGGCTGTCTGTCTCATCTGTGTCACCACAGTAGGTGAGTTGAGTTGTTGCCATGGAAAGCTGCTTTAGTTCAACATGATGTAATGATTTCTGAAGCAGAAGGAGAAGCTGTTGCTACAGATCCTAATCCCTCAACCTGTTCCTGCAGGTCGTGTTGGTCTTTGGAGGGACGTCTTCACGGTGTCTATGAACGATAAATTTGATGCTGTATACAGACAGAAGATGGGAAAGTCTGACCTGACCTTTGACTTTTGTCTGTAAGAAGAACCTGGTCTCTTCGTCACTACGGACTGCCACCTCCCTGCTCGCATTGATCTCTACAAGTGATCGCCATTTATACCACCAATCACATCTTGACATCTACACAGATTTAGCCAAGCTGAAATGAAGCCACACTGTAAGACTTTCGCCATAATTACATCTGATTCAGGTTAACAAGATATCAGACGTGACCTGAAGAAAATCAATGTAGAATTACGTAAATTCAGAATGATCTCAATCAATAATGTCCCTCCACCTTCGTCTTTACAGTACGTTTAGATGTTACTTGTACACCTGGCATGGGGTGGGGGTTGTTTTTTTGTTTTATTGATGAACTAAAAGGTTGATCATTACTTTGAAACTGAACCTGTGTGCACATATTTACACTGGAAACAGCATATTCATGTTGATAAACATGGCCTAAAGAATTAAACCAGCTCATGTGCTCACGTCAACACTGTTCTAGTTTTCATGTGAACATGCAGATGTAGAAACTGCCACAAGGTGGTAGCAAACTCTCCAGATACAGCTGGTTTATTTTGCACCCAAGTAGATTATTTCAACCTTGTTTCAAAGGATGTACCACTCAAATGATTTCTCTGTGTACTTTAAATCTTTTAAAGACTTTTTTATTTGTTTCCATGGCAACAGAAAAATGGTTCACCAGCTCTCCAGCTCCCGCCTGATTAAGCTCATCCAAAACCAAGATAATCAGCTAAATTACACTCCGATTCTGAAAGAGTTGAAAAGGAAGCGATGAGGATGCAGGTACAGCTGAAGACACAGCTTGTGACATCACCACCTCTGTCGTTGCTAGGCTACAAACACAGCATCCTAACACATTCACTGCCATCTGTGGAGACTTCAGTGTCCCCCTGCTCTGCAACTTCACCAACACATTTTGAGCTACTGTAGCAGAAATATTAAGATGTTGGACTTATTTTAGGCAAATGTTAAAAATACATCCAGCTCTTCGGTCCTGCCTCCTTTAGGAAGATCAAACCACCTACAAGCAACCAGTCCTCACACACACTTTTCAAAGATGGTCTAATGAAGATGAAGATGCTCCGAGAAAGTGTTTTGACTGGAATTTCCTCTGTGAGTTGCCTGAAGAACACATCAATGCCATGACTGAGTATTCAACAGATTATTTCAACCTCTGTGTGGACAGCATCATCCCAATAAGAGATAAGAGATAAGAGACATAAAAAGAGAATGTTCAGGGGGAGACAGAGAGTTATTTAACACAACTTTAAAGCAGCTCAAAACAAAGATGAAGAAGTTCAGGAAGGACTGCAGAAAAAGTGAGAAAGCTGCTTCAGCAGAACAACGTGAGGAATGTGGGGTCAGGAATGAAAAAGATCACTGACTTCAAGTTCAAACTGGAAACAGACTGCTGGAGGTCTGGACAGACCGACTGAGATGAACAGGTTCTTCAACAGGTTTAGAGGTAGGAGGTGTATTTATTCACTTTATTTAAATCTGTCTCCCTGCTCCTTTCTTTAAACCTGGTCTGTACCACGACCTTCTCTCCAGAGCATCTGCCCTCTCGACACACCCCGGCATGTCATTGGCTGCAAGGTGTGCCCGTCAAACTCAAGCTGAGCATGGATTTATTTATTTATTTATTAAATATATCATTTTATTTATAACTTCAATTCAATTCAATTCAAAAAAGGGACATAGGACATCAAAGAAAAGAGAAAATTACTTTTTAAAAAAGTAAATTTAAAAAAGAGGGTAAATGCGTGTTACAGAATTAAATTTCATTTGTTACAAAAAATTTTTTTGCCTTTTTGTTGTTGGAGACTAAGATTGCATCAAGATACATTTTTACATCCGTTATAAATAGATCAAAAAGTGGTTTTCTATGCATTACTTTACTTTTGTGAATGTGGAACTTTGCGAGAAACAGGATAAGGTTGATAAGAAATATGGCAGGGGAATCTTTCTTCTTAAAATCCATCATGCCAAACAAAACATTTTCAAAATATAAAAGGAAACCTGATTTGATGTTATTGTAGATCAGTGTGTCATGGATTTGTGGTTGTTTCCATATTATATTATGTAATATATATATATACAAATATAACCTGTAAATGTATTTACTGGTGTGTTTACCATCTCGTTTCTGTTGATTATGACAAATTTAGTCTCTGGTGCTTCCAAAAATAATGCTTTGACAAATTATATAGACAGTATAGTAATCAATACACATTATTGGGCACTACTGAGGGAAAATTGGGAAGAAAATTGATGCATTTGCACTGCCTAGCGCCAGAACCCAATGAAATGGACTGACGGCGCTGAGCTGTTTGGAAGAGGAGAGAGCCATAGACATCATATATACGTAGACGCCTCATTGAGCGCTGGAAAGTGAACCAGCGTCGCCGCCATATTGGATGGGTCTCCGCTGTCGAGTTTTGCTGCAGCGTCAACGTAGTTTCCCCACAAAACTCTTTTGTGGAACAACGCGTATATATTACACACTAAAAAAAAAAACCACTTTTCTACATAATTGGTTGATAAATAATATTAACACAGTGAATAATCTCCTGAATGCAAGTGAATTGTCAGAATTATCATGATATTATTATTAGAATTATTCCTACACACCAAGAACACAGTAGAGGCAACACAGGATTAAAAAGTAGAAGTAGAAAAAAAGCGTAGCTTCATATATGAGTAACGAAGCAGAGCGCTGGAGGATTTAATGTACTGCACAAAGGACAATCATGAGACAACAAGTGGGGAGAAGACATTACATTTAACAAAGAATGAATGAAGAATAAAATAAACCTAAATTAACACTAATACACACACATATATATATACACACACACACACACACACACACACACGCACACACACACGCACACACATATATATATATATATATATATATATATATATATATATATATATATATATATATATATATATATATATATATATGTATATACATGTATATGTATATATATATATATATATATATATATATATATATATATATATATATATATATATATATATATATATATATATATATATATATACTTTTCAACACCAGTCTGAGACAAAATAGAGTCCCAGTGCTGTGGAAAACCTCCTGCCTTGTTCCAGCTGAACCAAGTGACTACAGACCAGTTGTCCAGTTGCATATCGTAATGGACTTGGGGTTGAAGATGCCATCATATACCTGCTCCAGAGAGCACACTCTCATCTGGACCATTCAGGCAGCACTCTGAGGGTCATGTTCTTTCATTTCTCAGTGCTTTTAATACCATTCAGCCTGCTTTGTTATGTGAGAAGCTCCATAAATTCCAGGTGGATACCTCCACAACCACCTGGATCTATGACTACCTCACAAACAGACCCCAGTTTGTGAGACTGAAAGGTTGTGTGTCTGAGATGGAGGTCAGCAGCACTGGTGCACCACAAGGAACTGTACTCTGGCCATTCCTCTTCCCACTGTACACCTCAGACTTCCAGTACAACTCTGAGTCCTGTCATCTGCAGAAATACTCTGATGACTCTGCAGTTGTGGGGTGTATCAGGGATGGACAAGAAGCAGAGTACAGAGAACTGGTCAGTCAGTTTGTTAAATGGTGCGGTGACAATCATCTCATATTAAATAGCAGCAAAACAAAAGAGATGATTGGTGACTTCAGGAGGAAGAAGAATAAACAAAGCACTGTTTCCATCCTGGGAGAGGAGGTGGAGGTGGTGGAGGGATACAAGTATCTTGGAGTTCAGCTGGACAACAAACTGGACTGGAAATGCAACACTGACTACATCTACAAGAAAGGTCAGAGCAGACTGTACTTCTTAAGGAAGCTGAGATGGTTTAACGTCTGCACCAAGATGTTGCATATCTTCTATAAGTCTGTTGTGGAGAGTGCAGTCAGCTTTGCAGCATCTGCTGGGGTAGTAGCATCAGAACCAGAGACTTGAAGAGAATCAACAAACTGATCCAGAGAGCTGCTTCTGTGCTTGGAGTAACTCTGGAGCCGCTGGAGCTGATTGTCCAAAGAAGAATGCTGCACAAGCTGATGAAGATGATGGAGGATTCTTCACACCCTCTCCACAACACAGTGATGAAACAACAAAGTGTGTTCAGTGAGAGGCTTCTTCAGGTCCGATGCAAGACTGAAAGATACAGAAGATCATTCCTGCCAGCAGCCATCAGCCTCCGGAACAAGACCTCCTCTAGTTAATTATTATATACTATAATATTGAATTTTCCTTTGGGATTAATAGATTAATAAAGTATTTTTCATTTTATATATATATATATATATATATATATATATATATATATATATATATATATATATATATATATATATATATATATATATATATATATATGTATATATATATATATATATACACATATATATAAATGTCCCTCAGCAGTCTAAACCTATCGCAGCATAACTAAGGGATAGTTAGATAGCTAATGATCCCTAACTATAGGACTTGTCAAAATATTTAAACGTAAAATCACGTTGTTTTTTAATGTTTTACAATGATCTGTATCATAACAATATCTCTGCCCTTTGTAACAAACCAAACTGTGAGAAAAAACAGGTAAAAATCCGTGGAGTTCTTGTCGTGGTTGGACCTACACCTTACAAATAAATGCATTGGAGGCGCATGGGAGACCCATCCAAGATGGCGACGCGATGAGACGTCAGCTCGTATAGGCGGCGTGATACAATGCGGCGTCTACGTATATATGATGTCTATGGAGAGAGCTACATGAACCACGTGACCGGGTGTCGGCGAGTTCAAAGAGTGTCGTAACTCTTACTAAATGGCTCTGGGTGGCACGTCTCGATGGACGACACGGCGCATGCGGTACCGCCATATTGGTCCTGGCGATTGGTCAACTCTTAATGGAGCTAAAACGTGGAAAACGTCTGGAACTTTTGCGTTTGAGAGATGAACAAACCGTAACAATCACCTAACTTGATCACCAGGAATAACTTTTAATAGTAAAATTGAATAACTGTCGTAATAAATGTTTTTAAGAAAATTAGGTGATCGGCGCTATAAGGACATGTTTTAAACCAGATCATTTAATTGATATCCAAAGTTATATTTAGGAGAATTGACCACATTAACTCCTGACTAACGTTTTAACTTTCCGTTTTGACGCAAAGTTTTCCAAACCTTTGTGAATTATACATAAATTACGTTAATACCAATAAACAATGTAATGTTGTTAGTTATTAACAACAACGTTATAGTTTAAAACGTATTTTCACCATAACTCAGAGATTACAACCCAAATAAGATTTTTTTAAAAATATTGAGCAATGTGTAATTTCTAATCTAGATTAAAGACATAATCATTCACTTGTGTTCATTTAATTAGCTTTCTTGCAAGGGCCAAGATGGCGGACGCTCTCGTGCGGTCTGGAATGGGATGAAATGTTTAAACCATAGACCGTATATCTCTTTATATACAGTCTATGGTTTAAACTCAAGTATTATACAATAAAATGCTAAACTTGGTTTTAATAATTAACTTCACTTTGAGTCTTACAATAACTATGTTTTGTCTGTTTTGGGTTTGTTGTTTGTATTTGTTTTGGGCTAAGCATTATTGTATATGTGCCTTTATATTTTCGTTTTTTGTCTTTTATACTTTCATATTTACATCTGAAATCTGAATAAAGTTATATTCACAGCATTTCAAAACATTCACGTTTAACTTTATTTCTGTAATTTTGCCTTGGTATGTATGTGCTTTGTATTGTTTTAGTATAAAAATAACACTTAAATTATTCACAATTACAATAAACAATTTTGTAAATTATGTAAATAGTTAATTATAGCCACAGAAATTATCCTTTTGTTTTTCTGACATGGTGACCAAAGATTATGGAAAAACCTGAATTCATACAAACAGATTTCTGACACAGCAGCGCCATCTAGTTTCAATGTTGACAAAAAGGGAAACCAAAGAACATTTTGGGCAAAACAACAGGCATGTTAGTTTTCTCAGTCGCTTCGGTGTTTTTCCTCACAGTGGAATTAACTTCTCATAACTGATGATTCACTCCTCAAGAGAAAGTCCTTTGGAGACATCAGAGCAGCATTTCTCATTGCATTGATCACATAGCAAATGCTTTTATACATGTAGCGATTGCTTTAAAAAAAAAATACTCTGCTACTTATTTCCATAGCCTTTGTTTTGGTCTTATCAGTTTAAATTTACTAGAACAACAGAATAGTCCATTCCCATAACACTGATGGTCCTCATTGGTTGCTTGACTCGTTAAAAAAAAAAAAAAGAGTTAAAACTATTTACCTAAATCTACTGCAGAGGGTAGATTCTCCACTCGGGATACTTTCCTCACGGCATTGCCAGACAGACAAGAACATATCTATATTTAGTGTATTCATTTCCATCCAGTACAGTAGTGTGTATCCTGCTGTTGCAGCTGCTTATTGTTTGATTGTGCACAACTCTACCTGAACGTTGATACAATAAGTTTGTTTTATACTGACTAAATGCTTTTTTCCACAACGCTGTAAATAACTTACTGTAAGATGGCAAAGACTGATGTAAAATGATTCTGTCATGTATCCAGTTACTCTCCTAAAAACAGTGTTTACATCCAGTGTGTGTGTGTGTGTGTGTTGTCTTGGCCATTTTCATGTCGCGTCTCCAACTGTCTGAAAACACTCCGATCAGATGAAAACACGACTGAGCCATCAGAGTACCTTATTAGGACTTTTTTAAAGCCAACAGCTTTATTGACATAAATACTCAACTTTTTAGCAAGCAAAACGCATTTGCAGTTTTCCCTGGAGTTCTTCTGGAGATTCTACGTCTTGTTTGGAGAAACAGACTGCAGTGCAAATGTTCATTTTGTTGTAAGAAATGAACCAAAGTGACTGAAATATAAAGTGTAAATAACTTAAAACATCTTCCATGATTCCTGGAAACCAAATCATTTATATTTATTCTGGTAAAAGAAATGTTTCTACTCTGAATACGGTAAATTTGATACTTTATTAAAAGAATTTACATGTTTTAAAACAATCCTAATGATTGTAAAACACTTCAGCTTTATAAATAAATGGAATCAAAACATTTACAGGAATTTTTTTATTTATTGGGGGTTCCTGACAAACATTTTATAAACAAATCAATCAAAACAATGAAAACCCTCCATCTAGTGAGGTTAGAATAAGAAAGTCCAAATTTCCACTAATTCATCTGATTGATATAAAAACAGAAATCGGAGCAAAATAAAGTGAATAAAAGTAAAATATAAAGAGTTAAATTACAGACAAGCTACAACCAAACATTTAATAGCCGACATTCGATCTTCACCCTGTAAAACCTGACGTGTCCAAAACAGAATCATCCAGTTTGTTATCTGAGTTTTTTATTGGGGCTTTAAAGAAAATCTGTTTTTTCTTTGTACATAGTTTCATTAAATAATTTCTTCAGGTTTCTACTGATGTTTCTGGAGTTACAGGATTCAGATGCACCACCACCATACTATGATTCTAACAGGAAGCGTTGTTGAATAATAAAGAAATGGCCCCAGAAGAGATGCTGTGATGTTTGTGATCGGCGATGCAGGCTGAAGCTGAAGACAACAACTGGGAGAACTGCGAGAAAAGAAGACAACATGGCATCATGAAGCTGGAAACAACTAAATCTGCTGAGTTCAGACAAGGTCCTGGTTTCTTCACAGTCGGATAAATGACCTTTTTTTCAACAGTTTTACTTCAATTCAAAAAGGAAAATGACAAAAAGTTCATAAAAGTCCTCACAGCTGAACAACAGGGTGTGTGTGTGTGTGTGTGTTGATTTAACCCTTTCATCCACCACAGTGCTCCTATTTACAGGCTGGTTTCCTGCATATATTCATATGTCAGGATGGTATATGTGCTATTTGACCACTTAAGCGGACATTAGAGAGCCACCAACACACTGCCGCTCACTGAAGAATAAACTATAATCGTATAAAATGTCATTTACACACATACATGTAATTACCATGTTTATCTCAGTGATTAACAGGATAAAATAGAAATCCATTTTAACAGGATATTTCTTATATAAAATGACAATATATCACTTATAAATAGTTCTATAGATCAAATAAACTATGTAAAAAGTTAAATAATATTAAAGTGAAAGGAACGTGTCTGTACATGTCCGTAGAGGTAAATATTGCATGTGAAAAAAGGTGGTATTGTTGGTAATAATTCATGCATCAGAAGGTGAAACGTGGATGAAACAGCATAAGGAAGCTGTTCTGTTGGAGACCAACTCTGCTGCTCAGAAAACGAAACAAGTCTGAAACATCAGAGCAGAAAGTCCGGGACTTTCCTCAAGACGATTGGATGGCATCCAAACAGCTTCTTAATCAACAACTCACCGCAAGCTGCCTTCAGGACCGCATCCCATCTACATGTTCGACTCTGCAACAATAAAACAAAAACAACAGTTCATCGTCTGGAACTCTGTGAGGAACCGTCAGACATAAACAGACATCATGGATGACGTTGTTCTGGGATTAAAAACCCAGAAGTTCTCCTTCAGTATTGAAGTGTCAGAGACCGGCGGCACCGCTCACCCCAGCCGAAGTCCTTGGTGACTGATCCGTGAGTGACCCTGCAGGTGTACTTCTCTCCATCCTTGGGGGTGAAGGCTGCACTCTTGGTCAGATGGAAGTGCCAGTCCTGTTTGAAGGCCAGGTCGGTCTGCTTGGCGTCGCCCATCACGTTGCCGTCCTTCATCAGCTCGATGGTGATGTCAGGAGGGTGGAAGTTGCTGACATGGCAGATGAGTGTGTTTGGCTTTCCAAACTCTCCAGGGTCACGGCTGTACACCTGAACCTTCGGCGGACCTGAAGATGGGGCGGAAAAAGTTGTTTTATCGGTGGAAGATTACGGATTTACTCGAGATGTACCGACCTCCACTCGGCTGATCAACATCTCACATCTTTATCAGTTTATTCGAATAAATGTGATTTATTCGAATAAATCACATCCAGTGTCTGAACATGGAGAAGAAATCAGCAACCTTACCATACCTTTTTACTAAAAGCCACTAAAATATTTACAATATATTTAATATTAGTATAAGTTATGATCACACTATAAATACAGTGTGACGGAAACAGACTAAAGAAAATGGCTGAGTCATTACTGGACATTGTTTTATTAAAGCTTTTTATAGCTGAATGCAACAAAATAGTGACATTTTCCTTAACTTGCATTTCTTTAAAGTAATAACCATAAATACGAGTATAAATATGAACTTAAAACCTGATTATTTCAGATCATTTCTGGTTTCCAGCTGAATGTTTTCAGTAAAAACGAAACTAAATGTGACTTGGGGGATTTCCACTGAAATTAAGTCAGAACTTCTTTATTTTAAAGATAATTTCTCCTCGCAATTAAAACCAGGCATTTCTCTTCATTTCCTGCTAATTTATAACCAAATATGTATATTTATTACGTCTTTCCCCTAAACAAAGTCAGAAAATGTTTAAAGACACAATTAAGTTGAAAATGTAGTGAATTATTTATTCTAGCTTAGTAATGAGAACAGTCTTATTCAGATGGTTTGTACTATTATGATATTAATATTACTACTATTACTACTACTCTCCAGTAAACAGATCTATATAGGAGCTGAGACCAGAACATCTGTAAATACGAGCAGTACTTACTCTGTTTGGACTGAACTGCCACGCAGAGGACTGCCAACAAGACGACAGCAGACAGAAAATTATTCATCTTTGGTGCTTTTTCTTCTTTTCTGATCAGCAGTTCGATCAATGCGTCCGTCTGATATCCGCTCAGAAGAACTCTAAAGTGAAAGTGCGCAAAGAACAGAGTCATAGGCTCGTAGGCCCCGCCCACTTCATGGTGGCGACCAATCAGGAATTTTCCTCTAACTGTTACCAGGCAGATTAGAAACAAACACGTTTGCTTCATTGTGGAGGCTTCAGAAGAGGTGTCTAGATAGATAGATAGATAGATAGATAGATAGATAGATAGATAGATAGATAGATAGATAGATAGATAGATAGATAGATAGATCGTAATGAATAAAAACAAACACATGTGAGTGTTATTTAATAATAGTATAGTTAAATAAATACCAGGAAAGAAACTCATGAGACAATTTGTGGTTTATGAGTTTCAAGTGGAATTTAGGTTTCACTTTAATGCTGAGCCACAGGTTGTGTCATGAGCCACAACTTCAGGGGAAATACCTACTAAATCAACAGAAAATATGACTGTCATATAGGTAAATCAGAACAAGGTATCCTGAAACACACAGGGTTATCCATACTACAACCAGAATCCTACAAGAAAAGGCTGCTAAATGTCACTATTCAACATCTGATAGACTGACTGATGGATAAACATCTGACTTTGTATCAAAAAAAAAAAAAAAAAATTAGATTGAATTTTACAGGAATCATAAATTCTGTCTTGCATCCAATTCATTTACATCTGCAAAATGTTAAAAATGAGAGTTTTACTGGTCAGAGCTGTAACTAAAGATGTACTCATTCAGGAAGAAGCTATCAGCTAATGTTTCAGTTATAATTGGGGTTTTTTTTTAGCGATTTTATTAATTTTTTTATCCAAAATTTAATTGAACGTCTGCAATAATTTATATTAATAACATTAATGACTAATGTATTTATGTAATTCAGTCATTTAATTAGACTGAATTATTTATTTATACACTAAAAAAAAAAAAAAAAACAAACTGTGGGAACACCCACATGACTCAAATGGAGCATCATGGCCAAATAGTCACAACTTTTTACTGCAGTGTAAATAGCCTTTGTGTTTTGTTATACATGTGAGGATCGGCAGACATTTGAATGATTGATTTATATATTATGAACATGTGAACTTTAAATGAATTTTTCTGGCCTTCTCAAAACCTGTGTCCAGCTGTTCAATGTGTTTAATCCACAGCAAGCTGTTTTATAACAAGATGATTCACCACAAAAAACTAGTGATGTGATGTTCACCAATAAATCTCGTCTTCTGAACCGAGTTGTTCTTTCTTTTCCTTTCTTTCAGGAAGGGCACATGATCCTGGCATCAAACAGGAAGAAGGTGTTCGAGCTGTGCACACTGCGCATGCCTCCTCGTTAAATGGCAAAACAACACATGATGAGGAGTGTACTCAGTGTAGGACAGTGAGGAGGAGGAGCTGGAGGGGTTGCAGCTCAGACAAGAGTTCAACAGTCTGTGTGAGAGAAAGTCAATGAAAATGAAGTATGATTCGGATCGACTTTATGAAGAAAAAGATGGAAATGCAAAGTAGTGTTTGCAAAAAAGAAAGATAAAAAAATCAACTAACACTCTCACATTTAATCTGACTAAAATTGTAATGTATTGCTCATTCCAGTGTTGCTTTTTGTTGATAATAAAACATTACTCTAAAAAAAAAAAAGTGGATTTTTTGACGGTTTCCTTTAAAGAGCTACAAATTCCATCACCACAGAACACCTGAAAGAGGCGCCTAAACCATGAATCTGAACCATGACTTGACCAGAAAATCTTCATGTTTGTTTCTGATGACTCCTCTTCATTTAGACATCATCACACCAACACCACATGCTATGATCTTCATTTATGTTGTGGTTTACCCACCATCTTAATTTCTATGATCATTTCTATGCTTTTGGCAGAAGGAAATGCCATCACATGTCAATCCTTCACAGTGGATAAAATATATATATATATATGTAACTGAGTACAAAAGTCTATATTAAATTATGGCAAAGTAGGTGCAACACCGCCATCTACTGGCGTAGTGCACAGCGTGGGAATTGGACAGAGGAGAAACCATCTTGCTGTGATGCAAATTGTCTGAGTCCGGTGCCATCTCACGCTGTTTTGTGTTGCTTGCTGTGTTGCAGGAGCAATAAACCCCCCCTTGCAATTCACCTGGTGGTCAACTGTCATGTATGGAGCCGCAGTAGTGTGGAGCTGCATGAATCAACGACCGAACCGTCACATTGGTGCCGTGACCCGGATTTGGAGCATCATCTTCTCCCCGACTCGGGAACATCCTGCCGGGCGGCTTCTATTTTGTGCAATCAGGTGGACTCTATTTCAACCAGCAAGTGGTATCTAGTTTGCTCTGTTCATCAGCCGATTTCCTGGCAATAGACTGTACGCTTTCCTGTTTCGATTTTGTTTAATTTGATTTTGTGGACTGGACTTTAGCAATGAGCTATATACCTGGGAATGTTAGTACTCCCTTTGTTCAGAGTGTTGGTAGAGGAAGGGGTGTTATGCTGCACTTTGACAGCCCTATTCGAGGGGATGGTGTCCCTGTGGGAGGTAGACAGGTTGGGGTTCCCTCTAGAGGTCATCCCACTGACTCTACACCGATCACTCAGGCTTCTTCTCCGCTCACTCAACGCCTTCAACCTTCGGATGATGTTATTGACCGGATGAGTGAAATAATTAAACTTGTCGGCCAGCAGGTGGCAGATAGCATTGTTGCACACCTTAGCCCAGTACATGGTGTACGAACACCTGACACTCCAGCTGCACATAATGCACCCATTGTAGTGTCTACACATGACCTTGACTTGCCACAAGTCCATGTGGTGCCTCAAAGGAAGCTGAAAGAGCCTCCAACCTTTAAGGGGGATGACACAGACACTGTTGATGTACATGGATGGGAAGACCTGGTGAAAAATTACATAAAGAGGGCAAACATTAGAGCAGAACAGCAGGCTGAGGAGATACTCACTCACCTCGGTGGTCGGGCTAAAGATGTTGTGAGGTTTGGGATGAGGAACAGTGGTGTTGATGTGACTCTCCACCCTGATGCTATTTATGCTCTCCTCCGTAAACATTTTGCTGCCGTCCCCTATTCACCTCTCCCTCTAGCAGACTTTTACACCACTCTACCCAGAGGTAATGAGGATGCTTATGACTACTGGCTGAGGCTCAACCGCGCTGTGGATATCGCCGCTGACCGCCTCAAAGAACAAGGCAAGGAGCTGGACTGTCCAAGTCTCGAAGTGACACGTATGTTTATTAAAAACTGCCCGTCCAAGGAGCTTGCAATGACTTTCAGATCAAAGACTATTGATAAGTGGACTGCGGTGGAAGTCCAGGAAGTGTTAGATGAGTACCACACTGGTAACGATCTGAGAGGTGCGGCGGCTGCCCCTGTGAGTAGGGTGCCCAGTGAGAATGTATATGTGAATAAAGTTGAGATGCTTCACAGCGTGGCGCCTCCGCCCGACACTAGAGGCTCTCTCACACCCAGGACATCTGACTTGGCTACTGTTGAACGTGTCTTCACCATGCTGGAACGGCTTCTGCAGGAGAAGTCTGCTCCTCACCGTGCTACTGCCTACAGACAAGCCAGATCTAAAAAGTCAAAGGTTGAGGGCCTGAATGTTCTGCCATGTGCTGTCTGTGGCGACACAATGCACTCTGCACTCACTCATTGTCGAGACAAGAAACTCTGCTTTAACTGCTTCTCACCTGATCATTCTAGACGCAGTTGTCCTGTGCAAACGCTGTCTAGTCTATCAGTGCAGTTGGAAAACTAATGGATCTGCACCCAGGGGAGGACGGTGCGGATCCTATGGGCGTCCCTCCCACAAGCGATGTTGAAGATTTAGAGTCTGTCTTTGAGTCAGTCTGTTCCAGCGTATCACCAGAGAAAACTGTCATATTTCAGGGCACAAACAAAATACAAAAGTCGGACAGCTTGTTTTACACCACTGTGACTGCAGCGGGTGTTTCTTTGAAGGCTATGATTGACAGTGGCTCGACAGGATGCACACTTAGTGAATCAGCTGTGAAGCGTCTCCTGAAGCATGATCCAAATTTGACACCATGCTCTGCAGGTGATGTTGTTATCATTGGTTGTGCAGGTCACCAGGTTACACCTTCTGCTGCATATGACGTGGAAATTGAAGTGTATGATTACCAAATGATGGTTCCCATGTTTGTGGTGTAGGCACCTGGGCTGAGCTGCTCTGCCTCTCTGCTGAGCCTGGTCACAGCTGCGGCCAATTGGTGATCCGGACCAGTGACACTATAAAAGACAGTCCTGCTTACCTGGAAGGGCGGACCTGAGAGCAAGCAGGGTGGAAGTGACAAAGAGTGGTAACGTATAAAGTTTTTATTGGTAATTGTAATACTGACATTTACTTTGGGTCCTTGATAAGACCATTAAACAAGAGCCACTCACCCTGGCTGCTCTTGGGGAGGTCTGTTTTATTGCACATTTGTTTTTAGTGATTTTTGCATTTTTAACTGTTTTTATCTGTTCCCTTTTAGTGGTCTCCTGTTGTACAGAGTTGCTCCACCTGCCTGGTGGTCGGGTATAGTTTTAGATTCGATTGTATTTTACTGGTTTTATTGCATGTGGTTTTGGTGTTTCACTTTCTTTGTTATTAGTGTTGTTTTGTGTTTTTACCAGTCTGGGATTAAAGCCCAGAACCACTGCAGGTGGCAGCTACGGACTACGTTTTGTAATACGCAGGAGACGATAAACCTTTTTAACCTGTCTAATTATCCTGTCTTGCTTGGCCTGCTGAGGTGCTCTGACCAGGGGTGTCCTTATAGGGGAAGCTTAAGGGGGACACAGCCCTGCTACAGTGGTTCCTGGACAGACTGATGACACGATATTGGGCAGTAATGTCATGAAAGAGATTCTTCGTTTAATGAGGAAGACTGACGGTTATTGGCAACTGATGTCTGAACCCAGTAGTGTTATTAATGATGATTGTCACTGCTTTTTCTCTCTCATTTCCAACACAGAGAGATGGAGAGGTGCCACAGTGCCAGACAAAGTTGGTACTCTGAAGCTGAAGCGCTGTGTTACCTTGCAACCACAAAGTGAACATCTAGTGTGGGGCAAACTTCCAGCTTCTGCACCTGTATCAATCGGTAGCACGGTGGTTGTTGAACCAACTCGAGCAAGATGCAGGCCCAGAAATGTCTTAGTTGGACGAATTGTCACACCTATGTGGGGTGACAGGTGCCTGCCCATGAGAGTTATCAACCCCACCAATGAGCCGATCATGCTGAAAAAGAACGTTAAACTGGCAGATGTGTTTCGGTTGAGGACCTGTCCCCGTCCAGTCACATCCAAGTCCACTCTCAATCAGTTACTGATGCTGCGAAACCTAGGTCCCAGGAGGATGTCAAGAAAGCACTGGACAGGCTTGGTTTGTCTGATCTGGATTTGGACTCATGCGCCGTCTCCGAAGTTTGGCGAGACAGGCTCCTTCAGATCATTGAAAACAGAGTCAATCTTCTCACGACACAAGATGGACTGTGGAGAGGCTTCTGACTTTGTACACAAAATACACTTGGTGGATGAGAGGCCATTCCGGCTGCCCTACCGCAGAGTGCCACCGAGCCACTATGAGAAGTTGAGGACAGCTCTCAATGAGATGGAAGAGAGGGGTATTATCCGCAAATCATCCAGTGAGTTTGCATCACCCCTTGTCCTTGTGTGGAAGAAAAATAGTGATATGCGCATTTGCACAGATTTTAGGTGGCTTAATGCTAGGACTGTGAAGGATGCGCACCCACTACCTCACCAGGCCGATGCACTTGCTGCCCTTGGGGGAAATGTCTTCTTTTCCACCATGGACCTCACCTCCGGTTTTTATAATGTGCCTCTGCATGAGGACCACAAGAAATATACAGCCTTCTCGTCCCCTTTTGGCCTGCATGAATACAACCGGATGCCTCAGGGTCTGTCAAACAGTCCAGCCACATTCATGCGTATGATTCTTTCCATTTTTGGGGACGAGAATTTCACCAGCCTTTTGTGCTACTTGGACGATCTCATGGTATTTGGACCAACCGAACAGATAGCCCTTGAGCGCTTAGAGATGGTATTCTCTCGTTTGAAATGCCATAACCTCAAACTTGCACCAAAAAAGTGCCACTTCCTGCAAAGAACCGTGAAGTTTCTTGGGCATGTCATTTCTGGGTCAGGTGTGTAGACAGACCCTGGAAAGGTTGAAGCCATCACCCAAGTCAGGGTTACTGATCTGATGGACAGCGATGGTGTCACCCCTTCACGGAAGAAGCTTCGGTCATTCTTAGGGATGGTGCTGTACTATCAGCATTTCATTAAGGACTGTTCCGCTAAAGCCAGGCCCCTATTTAAGATACTTTCAGAACAGAAGGGTGGGGGAAGATCTCGTTGCAGGAGGATGCCTGAGAAGAAGCGCTTAAGTCAAGTGAGACTCTCGGCAGATGACTGGACATCTGAGTGTCAGGATGCTTTTAACACCCTGAAAAACTATTTATCCCATAGTGTCACTCTGGCTCATCCTGATTTTGAGAAACCCTTCATTCTTGCTGTAGACGCCTCATTTGATGGAATTGGGCCTGTTCTGTCTCAGCTACAACCTGGCGAAGCGGTTGCCAGACCTGTCGCATTCGCAAGCAAAACCCTGTCAAAATCCCAGTTGAACTACCCAGCTCACCGGCTTGAATTCCTTGCTCTAAAGTGGGCCATCTGCGACAAGTGCTCCCATTGGCTAAAAGGAAGACATTTCACTGCTTGGTCAGATAACAATCCTTTGACTTACATTCTAACGAAGCCTAAGTTGGATGCCTGTGAACAGAGGTGGGTGGCAAAGCTGGCAGCATATGACTTTGACCTGAAATATGTCCCAGGCTGCAAGAACATTGTTGCCGATGCTCTAAGCCGCGAACCATTTGTTAAGTCCAGTATAGGTCATCGTCTGCTAAAGGAACCCTACCTCTTTGTTGGATGAAGTCAATGGAGTTGTCACTGGAACAGTGCAAGATGCCTTCCGCCTGACTGTCAACTGCCAGTCTGTTCGAACTGTCTGTGATTCCACGGTTGAAGATCTTAATCCAGCACAGGATACCTGTCCACCGACTGGAGGCAACATCAGTGCTGAGGATGTGTCGGCCATTTTAGATGCTCACTGTACTGATGGTGTCTCCCTCCTGTCCGGTGTGAGCCCATCTTCACTGCAGTTACCTGATGAAGATCCGTCAACTGTTATTCCTCGTAGCCAGTTGCAGAACCTGCAGCAGCAAGATGCTACTGTTAGCAGAGCACTTTTCTATGTTCTACGACGTAAGAAGCCAAATGCACATGAAAGAGCTGCTGAGTCGAGCTGTGTACTCCGGCTTTTGAAGCACTGGGAGAGGCTGAGGGTGTGAGATGGGATTCTGTACAGAGTGAAGAGAGACAATTGTTTAAAGAGAAAGTTCTACCAGATTGTTGTACCTGAGTCACTGAAACATCAAGTTCTGCAGGGTGTCCATGACGCAGCCGGTCACCAGGGCCGTTCAAGAACCCTCTCCCTGGCCAGCGAGAGATTCTTTTGGACAGGCATGGGAAAAGACATTGTGGCACATGTAAAGCACTGCCAGAGATGCATCGTGAGTAAAACACCTGAACCAGATGCAAGAGCCCCCCTTGAAAACATTCGCACCTCAGCTCCTATGGAACTGGTCTGCATTGATTTTTGGACAGCAGAGTCTGGTGATGGAAAGTCCACTGATGTCCTAGTGGTAACAGACCATTTCTCTAAACTAGCCCTTGCTTTTCCTTGTAGAAACCAATCTGCAAAGCAAGTTGCCCGCTGCTTATGGGACAAGTTTTTCTGCATCTATGGGTTCCCAAGACGTATCCATTCCGATCAGGGGGCTAATTTCGAGAGCAAGCTTATCAAAGACCTTCTTGAGATGGCAGGGGTGCAAAAATCCCACACGACCCCATATCACCCCATGGGAAATGGTATTGCAGAAAGATTCAACAGAACTCTTGGTGGCATGATAAGAACTCTCCCTCCTAAGTTCAAGTATAAGTGGCCGCAAATGCTCCAGCAGTTGACTTTCTGTTACAACTGCACAGTGCATGAAACAACAGGCTTTGCACCATTCTACTTGATGTTTGGGCGGACGCCACGCTTACCCATTGACATCATGTCCTGGAGAATGACAGCATTGTCAGCCATCATGAGTTTGCAAGCCATCTGCGGAGGGATCTTTCTGAGGCTGCAGAAATTGCTCGGCGGCACGCCAGTCGTGAGCAAAATCGCCATGCTGAAATCTACAATCGTAAAGTCAAGGGGTCGCCATTGATGGTGGGCGATAGAGTGTTGCTTGCTAATCGTGGTGAGAAAGGCAAGAGAAAGATTTCAGACCATTAAAAAAAAAAAAGATTTCAGACCGATGGGACTCAACACCTTATGACGTGGTGTCTGTGAAACCAGAAATAAATGTGTACAGGATCCGAGCTGCTGCTGCAGGGCGGGAAAAGGTTGTGCACAGAGATATGCTGTTGCCTGTCGACTTTCTGTCGTTCCCTGAGCCATCTGGCTTCGAAGCAGATCCCGGTGGGTCACAGTCAGCCATGCCATGCGGGAGCAATCGATGTTCCATGGTGGATGATCAAGTGGATGCTCAGTCACGCACTGTAAATTGGCTCATACAATCCCCAGACTAGGTCGGAGTTGAGGATGGGAATGTTTCAGATAGTAGTGACCTGTACAGCACCTCACTTGCTGTGACTGTAGGTCAGTCAGAAGAGCCACTACATTGTGATAGTAATGACTTTGAGCACCTCACATCACCTGGTACTGATGCACAGAATTTATCACATTCAGTACATAACACGGGATACTTACCCACAGATGTGTCAATTGCTTTGAATAGCTCCCTCAGTCCAGATGTGACTGAGTTAGAGGAAGTGGTGTGTACGCAATCGGTAACCACACAGACACATTTCTCGAGATATGGGAGGGCCATTAAGCATCCAAATAGGCTTATTTGTGAGATGTTGGGCCAGAGATTTGTGGAAGATGCTGGGTCTGCTTTTGCTTCCACCACAGGTGATATTCGCATGTCAAGTTTTGTATAAGTCTACCACTGTGATTTCTGTGACAAACTGTCACTTATTTTGTTATATTTTACTTTATTGATTTCCTGTGGTCCAAGTGTATTTGGATTTCTTGACACTCAGAGAGTGGAGACATGTACGTGCCAATGTGATGTATATGGCATCACTGTTGTCTGTTGTAAATATGGGTTTGGTACCTCCCTGTGTTTACATACTTCTTTAGGAAGGATTTCTAATATTGACTTTTGTGTACATAACAGCCCCTATTTGGCATAATTTAGAGGGGGTGTGTGTAACAGAGTACAAAAGTCTATATTAAATTATGGCAAAGTAGGTGCAACACCGCCATCTACTGGCGTAGTGCACAGCGTGGGAATTGGACAGAGGAGAAACCATCTTGCTGTGATGCAAATTGTCTGAGCCCGGTGCCATCTCACGCTGTTTTGTGTTGCCTGCTGTGTTGCAGGAGCAATAAACCCCCCCCCCCCCCCCCCCCCCCCTTGCAATTCACCTGGTGGTCAACTGTCATGTATGGAGCCGCTGCATGAATCAACGACCGAACCGTCACACACACACACACACACACACACACACACACACACACACACACACACATATATATATATATATATATATATATATATATATATATATATATATATATAATGTGTATGTATATGTGTGTGTGTGTGTGTGTATGTATATGTGTGTGTGTGTGTGTGTATACCGGAAGTTTCCGGAAACGGAAAGTGTGCAACCTGTAAATGTCGCCGTCCTTCGCTTCCTGTTCCTCAGCATGGCCGCTATCGGGGTTCATTTCGGTTATACATGTGCCTGTGTAGCGATTTTTAAGGTGAGTCGGTGGTGTTTTTAACTCTACTTTATTTTTCTGACCTTCCCCGGATGACTGACGGCTGCTGTGGTGGGTTCCATGTGTCCGGTGGTCTCCGGTGGTGTCCGGGCTGCCGGCGTCCGGCTGGAGGTGGGGAGTCTCAGCAGTTCGGCCACCGTGGAAAGCTGACTAATGTGGGATGTGTTGCCATGTGTGGCAGGTCTGGAGAAAGCCAGGTTAACTGAGAGATAGACACAGATAATTGTTAGAAAAAAGAGAGTTTCCACACATAAAACAAGCAGACACAGGGACACGTGACACAAACTCACCTCGACTCCATCTGCGTTCAGTAAAATAAATGATAATTTTATTTATTTCTAATAACGTTAGAACTTTGGGGACAATGAAACAAAAAAAAAACTCTTGCTTTTTCTTTCTGTTAACCATAGATGGTTTAGGATTGTTGCTGAGTTTGTGTAAAGTAATTGCTGTTGAATCTGCTCCAGATTACTGTTAAATGTTTCAGCCCAGTTTTCTTTACATTAGGTAAATGCTGAGGTCTCTAGCATCTGAAGAAACCCTCACATTGCTGTAGGCTTAAATTGAAGCAGTTATAACACGTTCCTGTTGACAAACCAAACAGTTCAGTTTTAATTTCATCCCTTTAAATTTTGATTTAATACAATGGGATAAGATGTACACACATTTTATCAGGTCCATCTTCTGGTACGAGGTCAGACCCGTTCTTCTCCAGAACTGCCTTAACTCCTGGTGTAATGTGTTCAAAAAGGTGCAAAAAGTTTGCTCCATATTGGCATGAAGCATCACACGGTAGCTGCACATCACCATGAGACTCTCCCGTTCCACCTCATCACCATGAGAATCTCCCGTTCCACCTCATCACCATGAGAATCTCCCGCTCCACCTCATCACCATGAGAATCTCCCGCTCCACCTCATCACCATGAGAATCTCCCGCTCCACCTCATCACCATGAGAATCTCCCGCTCCACCTCATCACCATGAGAATCTCCCGCTCCACCTCATCACCATGAGAATCTCCCGTTCCACCTCATCACCATGAGAATCTCCCGTTCCACCTCATCACCATGAGAATCTCCCGCTCCACCTCATCACCATGAGACTCTCCCGTTCCACCTCATCACCATGAGAATCTCCCGTTCCACCTCATCACCATGAGACTCTCCCGTTCCACCTCATCACCATGAGACTCTCCCGTTCCACCTCATCACCATGAGAATCTCCCGTTCCACCTCATCACCATGAGACTCTCCCGTTCCACCTCATCACCATGAGAATCTCCCGTTCCACCTCATCACCATGAGACTCTCCCGTTCCACCTCATCACCATGAGACTCTCCCGTTCCACCTCATCACCATGAGAATCTCCCGCTCCACCTCATCACCATGAGACTCTCCCGTTCCACCTCATCACCATGAGACTCTCCCGTTCCACCTCATCACCATGAGAATCTCCCGCTCCACCTCATCACCATGAGAATTTCCCGTTCCACCTCATCACCATGAGACTCTCCCGTTCCACCTCATCACCATGAGACTCTCCCGTTCCACCTCATCACCATGAGACTCTCCCGTTCCACCTCATCACCATGAGACTCTCCCGTTCCACCTCATCACCATGAGACTCTCCCGTTCCACCTCATCACCATGAGACTCTCCCGTTCCACCTCATCACCATGAGAATCTCCCGTTCCACCTCATCACCATGAGACTCTCCCGTTCCACCACATCACCATGAGACTCTCCCGTTCCACCTCATCACCATGAGAATCTCCCGTTCCACCTCATCACCATGAGAATCTCCCGTTCCACCTCATCACCATGAGAATCTCCCGTTCCACCTCATCACCATGAGACTCTCCCGTTCCACCTCATCACCATGAGAATCTCCCGTTCCACCTCATCACCATGAGACTCTCCCGTTCCACCTCATCACCATGAGACTCTCCCGTTCCACCTCATCACCATGAGACTCTCCCGTTCCACCTCATCACCATGAGAATCTCCCGTTCCACCTCATCACCATGAGAATCTCCTCTTCCTCAAGTTTCTTCTGAAATTCTCAGACTAACAACATGCCACATTCAAAGTCATTTAAATCTTTTTTTCTTCGTCGTTCTCCCCAGCTTGACCGTAAGAAGGTTGTCTTGACAACGTCGACATGTCTGCATTGAGTTGCTGCCATGTGATTGGCTGATCCAGTGTTTGATCAGGTGGAGCTGATCGACTGAGCGGCGTGTGGATGTAACTCAGCTTCACAAGCAGTGAATGTGTTTATGGTGTCGTTTACAGGATGGACGGGCTGACGTGGTGGCGAACGACGCAGGGGACCGTGTGACTCCAGCTGTGGTCGGCTACAGAGACACTGAACAGGTACGGTCCAGTCTCCGTTCCTCCAACTGTTCTGGAAAAGATTTACTGAATGTCAGAACGTTTTAACGACCGGGCAGCTAATCGTTGCGTCACTTTGACATGTTTGCATGTAGAAATGTTGTCATTATCAGACAGGAGTCAGTTAAAGATGTTCAGAGACTGACGACAGTTTTTCATCCATTTTTCTGCCTAAATGTTGTCATTTTAATCACTGATCGGTTAATTACAAGAGTTTCTGTTGAAAATGTTTTGTAAGGTTTTTCTGTCTGTTTTTTCTGAGCAGCTGATAAAATTTCTCAGAATGATCCATTTTTAAGACATTTCAATTAATTTTATGTATTTATGAATGCTGTCAGTAAAGTTTGCGGACTTGGACGTGTCCAGAAGAAGGATCAAACCTGCCGTCTAACTGGTTGGGTAGAAGGAAGATTTATTGCAGCTGGAATGTGACGTGTCCATCAGTCTGAGACGTCTCCTCTGTAGTCAGACGGCTTCCTGAACATTCTGCTAATCATGTTGCTTATAAAATAATAAGGAATTTATTTGGAAATTACTGTATAAAATACAGAAAATAAAAAGATTCCAACACGTTAAAAAAACAGATTTTGCGTGTTTACCTGCTTCTAAACAGTAAGGAAACCAGTCATTTCTCTTCACAGTGAATCTCTGATGTTTCTGATCAGAAGTCTCCTTCGTGTCGGCTCCTGGTGTTTGCAGCACCTCTCCAGCTTATTTATTTGTTCTCTCTGCGTTTTGCAGATTGTGGGAATCGCAGCGAAACAAGGACGAGTCCGTAATGCCGCCAACACGGTTGTTAAAGTGAAGCAAGTCCTGGGAAGAAGGTGAGCGCTTTAACTCTGACTGGTTAACTGATGTTTCTGCTGTTTCCATTCATCCGGTCGACCGCGTCATGGACCAGTACTGAATAAGTTGAGCTATAAATAACAGAATCTTATCAGGTTATATTTTACTCCAAGCAGAACATAAACTGCATTCCAGGTGATGAAACTGGAGTATTTCATATGAGCTGACAGTGAATCTGATGCAGCAACACGTCTGTAAAGGTTGGAACAGGATCAACATGAGGCTGGAAAAGTAACGACTAGCGGAGCGTTTAACAGCTAATCAAGTTAACTATCAGCAGGTCGCTAACAAGACGGGTAGAAAAGAGCATTTCAGAGAGGCAGAGTCTCTCAGGTGGAAGATTGGGGCAGAACTTCACCAGTCTGACACAAACTGGGTCTAAAAGTTCTGGAAGAATTTCAGAAAAATGTTCCTGAAGAGTTTGAGGATCTCAAACATCTGCCTAGAAAGGGACAACATTCCTCTCCTCAAAGTCCAGCAAGTGGTTTGATCACTTCCCAGACGTTCCCAGACGGTTCCCAGACGTTCCCAGACGTTCCCAGACGGTTCCCAGACGGTTCCCAGACGGTTCCCAGACTGTCCCAGACTTTCCCAGACCATTCCAGATCTTTCAGACAGCCTCTGTGGACTTCCGTGGGCTGGCTCCTGGTTTGAACGGATCCCTGTGATGTAAATACCTCATATCAGCATCAATCCAGATGTTTCTACCCATAAAAACATTTAGATGAAGAGACAGAAGTGTGTGTGTGTGTGTGTGTGTGATCAAGTGTGTTTGTGTCTAAAATACGTTCCCTATGAAAATATTTTTTTAAATAAAGCTGATTCTATCGGCAGACAGAAGAGATGCGTCGCTACAAACATCAGTCTGGAACTACTTTTTCAGGCGTGATGCTGCCGTCAGACTCACAAAATGTCTCCTTTTCAAGTGTGTGTGTGTGTGTGTGTGTGTGTGTGTGATCTACTGGGTATAGAGCATGGCTTGATGAGTGTGTTGTTCCCCACAGTGTGTATTCATCCTGCAGGACATGAATAAACATGAATAATCTGAATCTTTCTCGTTGCGTCAGGTTCAGTGATCCAGAAACACAAACTCACAGAACAGAGACAAAGTGTCAGGTGAGTTTTTATCTTCTAAATATCCAGATCATGTCAGATGTCCAGTTTAAATGTGATAGATAATGTAAGATGAGTGGACCCTGCAGCTGGAGGCTGGACAGAAGCGAGCTGCCGTCATGTGTTCCTGCAGATGCCCTGAACCCCACTCTGAGTGATTCTGCTGTGATTCGTCTGTCCAGGTCGTGAGCAGAGAAGACAAGCCGTACTACGAGATCACAGCAGGAGAAAACCCGGAACATGTTGCTCCGGAGGACGTCGCGAAGCTCATCTTTAACAAGATGAAAGGTAGTTTGTCTGAAACGTCCAGTAAATCATGAAAACAGAGAATTCATGGATGATTCCTGTCTCCATAGAAACGGCCCAGTCTGCGCTGGGCTCGGATGTGACCGAAGCCGTCATCACCGTCCCGTTTGAGTTTGAGCACGCTCAGAGGCGAGCTCTGAGGTGGGCCGTCCAGTTTGACCATGTGATGATGGAGCGTTTCCCCGGCAGCGTTTAGAATAAATGTTTTGTGTGCAGAGAAGCAGCGGAAGCCGCCGGTTTCCACGTGCTGAGGATGATCCATGAGCCGGCCGCGGCTCTGCTGGCCTACAGCGTCGGACAGGACAGCTCTTCTGGGAAAAGGTTCGCAAACTCAACCGGCAGGTTTCTGCCAAAGTTTACGGCACATTTACGCGAGTAAACGGCAACGTCCACGTCACACGCCGCCATCCACTTCATCCACAAGAGGGCAGAGCTGCGTTCAGAGTTGTTAGCTGTAACACACCTCTTCAAAGTGGTTTGCAACCCTGGAAAAATCCCCAGTAGAAGAAAACTCTTTTTGTTTTGTTTTTGTTCTCTTCCACTGGTTCTACTTCTTCTTCTGGTGTTTTTTTTAGTTATTCTTCTTCCTGTTCTTCTTCTCTGGTTGTGTATCAGCTATACAACGCAACACTGCCCCCATGATTTACAGTGGTATCGCTCCGCTTTGTGCATGGAGTGGCGGACGGCTAAGCTGCAGTTACACACAGATCACAGGCTAAGTGTCGCCGTCTCCTCCAGGAGCTGGTTTCACATGTAAACGTGTGTGTTCTGCAGCCATGTCCTGGTGTATAAACTGGGCGGGACGTCCTTGAGTGTGACGGTGCTGCAGATAAATGGAGGAATCTTCCGGGTTCTCAGCACCCGTACAGACCACAGCATCGGGGGAGAGAGCTTCACCCAGGCCCTGGCCCAGTACCTGGCCTCAGAGTTTAAACGGTGGGTCTCGACTCTGACTTTTACTAAATAATTTAAAAGTGTATTTTCATTTATTACCTGTTTGTTTGCTGTAATTTGTTCTGAAGAGACTGTGTGTTCATGTGTGTGTGGAGCCGGCTGCGTCTCTGGCTCTGAACCTGCTCCAGGAGTCTCCACAGGGACCTTTCAGGACATTTTTCATGCTAGTTTTACATGACCTGGTTCTTCTGATGGTACCGGTTTCTGGATGTGATGAGAGGATAATCCATCATGCAGACACTCAGATCTGAACGGACACACATCAGGACCATCCAGGCTGAAGTATCCTGCCCAGGAATACACTGACCTGTGAACACATTAAGTTGGGAATTAGGCTAGCAACCTTCTGACTTTAAAAACAGGCACTCTTCCTGCTAAGCTGCAAGTCAGGATGACGTCTGAGGTTTGACAGGTTGTTGTCCAGCAGGTGCTTCTGTTGGAAGTCCAGACACGTCTTTTACTGTCCTGACCGTCACTGTCCGACTTGGGCTGGAAATGTTCCCATAACACGTTTCAGGGTGAACTGTGTTCTGCACTGGTTTCCAGTAAAGAATGTTTTATAAGCAGACATTCACCAGCATCCAGCCTTGTCCCAGACATACAGAGATTCCTCCTGATTTGGATGATGACATCTGAAGTCTTCACAACTTTATGTTGGAACATTTTTCTGAAATGGTTCCACAAAGTTTAGACCCAGTTTGCCTCGGATTGGTGAACTTCTGTCCATCTGAGAGACTCTGCCTCTCTGAAATGCTCCTTTTTATACCCAGTTATGTTACTGGCCTGTGACCAGTTGACCTGAGTACTAATTACTTTTCCAGCCTTCTGTTGCTCCTGTTGCAGCTTTGTAGTGAATCCCGACTGTTTTTATTGGGATCCATCTAGACTGGATCGCATGAAATCCAGTCCTCTCCAGACTTTGTTTCCAGTCCTCCCAGTGAAGCTGCTTCTGTTTGTCTGCAGAACCTTTAAACACGATGTGAGTGGTAATGCTCGGGCGATGCTGAAGCTGATGAACAGCGCCGACATGGCCAAACACTCGCTGTCGTCTCTGGGATCGGCCAACTGCTTCGTGGATTCCCTGCATGACGGCATCGACTTTGAATGCAACGTCTCCAGGTCAGCCGTCAAACTCTCACCAAAGCCTCTGAAATGTTGCAGACTGGAAAGTTTGGTCCATTTGTTTTAGATAAATTTACTCTGATTCATGACATTCAGAAATCTTTTCATCAGCGTGTGTGTTTGTTTTGTCAGAGCTCGTTTTGAGCTGCTCTGCTCCTCCCTCTTCAACAAAAGCATTCAGCCAATCAGGTCGCTGCTGGAGGAGGCGGGACTTCCTGCGGAAAACATCAACAAGGTGTGTGTTTGGGGTTTGAACTTCTGGGCGAAAATCTGCAGTAAAACGTCATCAGTTAGGAAAATTTCCACTTAAAAGGCCTTTGCACACCAGGGCCAATGCAAATCAGGAAACTGAATAATTTGGAGGTGAATTATCAATGTTTTTGTCTTCATACTAAGTGTGATGCAGGACTGTAATTAAATGATAAAAATTCTAAATCAAACTGCGACCAAGCCTACACAACTCAGCGGTTAATGTCTCACGATCATGGTGTATGTGTTATAGTCCCAGACTTAAAGTGGACCAACATCCAGACCTAAGCAACCAGAACGGCAACCCGACCGGCCAGCAACAATGAAAATCACCAGACGCTCTGAAGCTTAACAGGACTGTTGCTGAGAACGTTTTTACAGAGCAGCTTCCTGTCTGAAATGTTAGGAGACTTCAGGCTTCAAAAATGAAACAAAAACACTGTTTTGATAAGATGTTGATCATCTTCATTTAATTTAATCATCTTATTTTGTTTACTTGATCTGTTCTCGAGTATTTTGAGGAAAAGGACACGTTAACAAGTACACCACATATAAACTGAAGTTTTTATGTTTTTACTGATCAGCAGTGAGAGGAATCTATAGCTGCACAAGTTCCTGGAGCTTTAAAGTGTTACATTTATTCCACATTTTCCTTGAATCCATACAATCTGGAAAAAAAACATGTTTTTCCGTCTCTGTAGCATTTAAACTGATGTCTGAATACAATTCTTATTATTGTGATTGCGTTAGAAATTTTCTTTCTGAGGTATATGTCAAACTTTACATTCATTATTGTTACACAGGTATAACCAATCACTATTCAGCTGATGTTGTTGTTTTTAATATTTAATTAGTACAACATATGTACTCAACTTTACCTCTAATGCCTCTCCTTCCAGTAGAATATACCAATCAATCAATCAATCAATCAATACTTTATTAGGTCCCCGAAGGGCAATTTGTGTGCAGCCGGTAGCATAAAAGTGCAATCAGTCAACAACAACAAACAATAAAAATAGTAAAATAATAAAATAAAAATAGTAAAATAATAAAATAATAATAAAATAATATAATAAAATAATAAAAGGCAAGTTAAATAACAGTGGAAACATGGTAAGATGAGAACATCACAGCACATAAAGCGACGCTAAAAGTAGCAAATTAACAACTATGATTTATTTAAAAATCCAATGGCTCTTGGGATGAAGGAGTTTCTGACTCTATTGGTTTTAAACTTAGGCACGCAATATCTCCTGCCTGAGCGCAATGGCTGAAACTGCCTGTGCAGAGGATGGGCAGGATCTGCAAGGATTTTCTTTGCCTTGCATACAGCCCTGCATTTGTAAAGGTCCCACAAATCACTTAACTGACAGCCAGTAATTTTACTGCACTCTTTAACTATGCTTTGTAAGCGGTTTCGATTTTTAAGATTTAACATGCCAAACCAGCAAAGAAAAGCAAAGGTAAGAGTTGACTCCACAAAACAGGAATAAAACATTTTCATAAAAACATTGTCGACGTTAAAAAATCTCAATTTGCGAAGGAAGTGCATTTTCTGGTGAGCTTTACTACAGACAGCATCAACCTGGGTGTCGAATGTTAATTTACTGTCCAGTACTGTTCCCAAGTACTTGTACTGATGCACCACCTCAACTACCTGTCCATTTATCAGGGCAGGAGGGAGGGCAGGAGTGGATTTCCTAAAATCTATCAACAATTCTTTTGTCTTTGACACATTTATGTGCAGGAAAGAAGACTGACACCACTCAAGAAAGTCAGTCAAGACAGGGCCATGATCAAGAACATCACCAGAGACCAGAGAAACTATGACAGAATCATCAGCAAACTTAATGACATGGCGGTTCTCATGGAGGCTTTGGCACATATTTGTGTACAATACAAACAACAAGGGAGACAAAATGCAACCCTGAGGTGCACCGGTGGAGGAAACCAGAGAGTCAGACAGAATGCTGTTGACTCTAACTTGCTGAGTCCTGCATGTTAGAAAGTCAATTAGCCATAGAATCAAAGTTCCATCCACATTCATATATTTAAGTCTCTCTGCCAGTAGATGTGGCTGAATTGAGTTGAAGGCTGAGGAAAAGTCAATGAAGAGCAGCCGCACTAACGTCCTTGCACCTTCGAGATGACTGAGTGTCAAATTTAGGAGGGTAGCGATTGCATCATCTACACCTCTACCTGGCCGATAAGCAAATTGGAATGGGTCAAGGATTGGATTGACACAACTCAGCAATTCAGACTTAACTACTTTTTCCAGGGCTTTCATGACCAGAGATGTAAGCGCGATGGGCCTGAAATCATTAAGTTCTTTGGGTGACCTGACTTTTGAAACAGGAACGATGACGGATTTTTTCCACAGGGCAGGTATCTGACAGAGCTCAAGAGATTTTGAAAAGATATAACAAAAGATATCTGCCACTTGCTCCGCACAGTTTTTTAGGACCCGTCCCCCAATACCGTCAGGGCCAGGGCTCTTCTTCTCCTTTACTCCTTTAAAGAGTTTTACAACCATAACTCGATCGACATGGACAGTGCTTTTTGGCTCAGTTACACTGTTCTTCAAAACTGTCAATTCATCCCTGAAATCATAAATATCAAACCGATTGTAAAATGAATTAAGTTTGTTAGCAAAGCTAAAGTCAGATCCATTATTTACTCCAGTGCTGATAGGATTCTTATTAGAACCCATCCCCATCATGGTTTTCACGCCGTCCCAAGCAGAGCGAGAATGTCCTGAAGTAAACAGGCTTTGCACTTTATTTTTATAATTAATTTTGGCAATCTTTATATTCCTTTTCACCTGCTTCTGAAGTTCATTGTACAAAAACAGGTTCCCAGCATCAAAACTCCTATTCCTCTCTATTATTGAATCTCTGACTTCTTTAGAGAACCACTGCTTATTATTAGGGAAATTGAAACAATATTTGTGGGGAATGGCCAAATCCTCACAAAACCTTATGTAGTCAGACACAGTTTCAGTTAATTCATCTAAATCTTCACAAGCATCTTTGAAAATGTCCCAGTCGGTACAGCTGAGGCACTCCTGGAGACACTGGGTGGAGTCATCAGACCATATAGGAACAAGGCGGCGCTCAGGTTTGCTCCTTTTAAGGATTGGCCTATAGTAAGGCATCAAGTAGATGACGTTATGATCGGACGTACCAAGTGGCGCTCGGCGGAGGGATCTATATGCCCCTTTAATCGAGCCGAAACATAGGTCAAGACATTTCATGCGTCGTGTAGGGCAAGTTACATATTGCTCAAAGCCACAAAGTGATTTTGCTGGGTTACAATGATTAAAATCACCCATTACAAGATTGGGCGCTTCAGGGGAGATCCTCTGGAACCTCCGCACAATGTTTGAGATCGTCCGAGTGGCTACGTCAGCGTCGGCCCTCGGGTGGATGTAAACAAGAGTCACAAACAGCTGGGGAAACTCACGTGGCAGGTAATATGGGCGCAAAGAGATGGATAAAAGTTCAACATCTGGAGTGCACAGCGACTCCCGCACCACTATAGTCTTGCACCAACTTTTATTGACGTACAGACAGACGCCCCCTCCGAGTGACTTACCGGTCACCCCGGGGTCTCGGTCTAATCTAAGTGGCGCTCCAAACCCAGCAAGCTCCAACTCATCGTCGGCATCGTGAGCCTTAAGCCACGTTTCCGTAAGGGCAATAAGGCAAGAGCTTTTGTATTCCTCGAGGAACTGGACATTAGCTCTGAGCTCGTCGATTTTCCCTCGCAATGACTGGATATTGGACAGCGTGACGGTGGGAAGGGGGATACGGCGATGGCCTTCCCTCTTCAGCCTCTGACGGACTCCACCTCGGCGTCCCCTCTTCCTCCAGCGGACGGGTTTATATGCAGCATTCTTCCCCAAAGCTGGCTTCCCACGGACAATCTCCGTTGGAAATACCGCCGATGGATCAAGTGACCCCACATTGGAGTTCTGTAATAAGAGAAGAAAATCCCGACTGTATTGGATTCCTTCTCCAACACACATGGACCACGCCAGATGAAGCAGAAAGGTAAGAACAACCCAATGTCCAAGTAGAACCATCTTGGCGTATGCGCTGTACTGTGTTGATGATCTCCTATACCGTGTTTACAGATGATAAAAGTTCGTAAAAAGTCCATAAAAAACTTAGACGCCACAACCACTCAGCTCCACACACTCTGCTGCTGCTGCTGCTGTCGCCATACCATCACCTTCAGTATATGTTTATTATTGTGATGAAATGTATGTGTGTGTGTGTTTCAGGTGGTTCTGTGTGGCGGCTCAGCCAGGATTCCTCGTCTGCAGCATCTGATCCGTGAGATGTTTCCTGATGTGGAGCTCCTGAACTCGGCTCCTCCAGACGAGGTTATTGCTGTGGGAGCAGCTGTACAAGCCGGTTTACTGGTTGGCAAAGACGGTCTGACCTCTGGAGAAGAATCTGTCACCGTAGACGTTTCTTGTGCCGACATCCTGCTGAAGGTACCAGCTGCTTCTGTCGGCCACATCAGATCCATCCGAAGTTTGTTCCACGTGGAGGGAGGCAGTGGAAGTAGGGAGTTATCCGGTTCCAGCCGGATAAATCCTGCTGGTTTAGTCCCAGACCGGTTCCAGCCGGATAAATCCTGCTGGTTCAGTCCCAGACTGGTTCCAGCCGGATAAATCCTGCTGGTTCAGTCCCAGACTGGTTCCAGCCGGATAAATCCTGCTGGTTCAGTCCCAGACCGGTTCCAGCCGGATAAATCCTGCTGGTTCAGTCCCAGACCGGTTCCAGCCGGATAAATCCTGCTGGTTCAGTCCCAGACCGGTTCCAGCCGGATAAATCCTGCTGGTTCAGTCCCAGACCGGTTCCAGCCGGATAAATCCTGCTGGTTCAGTCCCAGACCGGTTCCAGCCGGATAAATCCTGCTGGTTCAGTCCCAGACCGGTTCCAGCCGGATAAATCCTGCTGGTTCAGTCCCAGACCGGTTCCAGCCGGATAAATCCTGCTGGTTCAGTCCCAGACCGGTTCCAACCGGATAAATCCTGCTGGTTCAGTCCCAGACCGGTTCCAGCCGGATAAATCCTGCTGGTTCAGTCCCAGACCGGTTCCAGCCGGATAAATCCTGCTGGTTCAGTCCCAGACCGGTTCCAGCCGGATAAATCCTGCTGGTTCAGTCCCTTACTGGTTCCAGCCGGATAAATCCTTCTGGTTCAGTCCCAGACCGGTTCCAGCCGGATAAATCCTGCTGGTTCAGTCCCAGACCGGTTCCAACCGGATAAATCCTGCTGGTTCAGTCCCAGACCGGTTCCAGCCGGATAAATCCTGCTGGTTCAGTCCCAGACCGGTTCCAGCCGGATAAATCCTGCTGGTTCAGTCCCAGACCGGTTCCAGCCGGATAAATCCTGCTGGTTCAGTCCCTTACTGGTTCCAGCCGGATAAATCCTGCTGGTTCAGTCCCAGACCGGTTCCAGCCGGATAAATCCTGCTGGTTCAGGCCCTTACTGGTTCCAGCCGGATAAATCCTGCTGGTTCAGGCCCTTACTGGTTCCAGCCGGATAAATCCTGCTGGTTCAGTCCCAGACTGGTTCCAGCCGGATAAATCCTGCTGGTTCAGTCCCAGACTGGTTCCAGCCGGATAAATCCTGCTGGTTCAGTCCCAGACTGGTTCCAGCCGGATAAATCCTGCTGGTTCAGTCCCAGACTGGTTCCAGCCGGATAAACCCTGCTGGTTCAGTCCCAGACTGGTTCCAGCCGGATAAATCCTTCTGGTTCAGTCCCTGACAGGTTCCAGCCGGATAAATCCTGCTGGTTCAGGCCCTTACTGGTTCCTGCTGGTTCAGTCCCAGACTGGTTCCAGCCGGATAAATCCTTCTGGTTCAGTCCCAGACTGGTTCCAGCCGGATAAATCCTTCTGGTTCAGTCCCAGACTGGTTCCAGCCGGATAAATCCTTCTGGTTCAGGCCCTGACAGGTTCCAGCCGGATAAATCCTGCTGGTCCAGGCCCTTACTTGTTCCTGCTGGTTCAGTCCCAGACTGGTTCCAGCCGGATAAATCCTGCTGGTTCAGTCCCAGACTGGTTCCAGCCGGATAAATCCTGCTGGTTCAGTCCCAGACTGGTTCCAGCCGGATAAATCCTGCTGGTTCATTCCCTTACTGGTTCCAGCCGGATAAATCCTGCTGGTTCAGGCCCTTACTGGTTCCAGCCGGATAAATCCTGCTGGTTCAGTCCCAGACTGGTTCCAGCCGGATAAATCCTGCTGGTTCAGTCCCAGACTGGTTCCAGCCGGATAAATCCTGCTGGTTCAGTCCCTTACTGGTTCCAGCCGGATAAATCCTGCTGGTTCAGTCCCTTACTGGTTCCAGCCGGATAAATCCTGCTGGTTCAGTCCCTTACTGGTTCCAGCCGGATAAATCCTGCTGGTTCAGTCCCTTACTGGTTCCAGCCGGATAAATCCTGCTGGTTCAGTCCCTTACTGGTTCCAGCCGGATAAATCCTGCTGGTTCAGTCCCTTACTGGTTCCAGCCGGATAAATCCTGCTGGTTCAGTCCCTTACTGGTTCCAGCCGGATAATTCCTGCTGGTTCAGGCCCTTACTGGTTCCAGCCGGATAAATCCTGCTGGTTCAGTCCCAGACTGGTTCCAGCCGGATAAATCCTGCTGGTTCAGTCCCAGACTGGTTCCAGCCGGATAAATCCTGCTGGTTCAGTCCCAGACTGGTTCCAGCCGGATAAATCCTGCTGGTTCAGTCCCAGACTGGTTCCAGCCGGATAAATCCTGCTGGTTCAGTCCCAGACTGGTTCCAGCCGGATAAATCCTGCTGGTTCAGTCCCAGACTGGTTCCAGCCGGATAAATCCTGCTGGTTCAGTCCCTGACTGGTTCCAGCCGGATAAATCCTGCTGGTTCAGTCCCTGACTGGTTCCAGCCGGATAAATCCTGCTGGTTCAGTCCCTGACTGGTTCCAGCCGGATAAATCCTGCTGGTTCAGTCCCTGACTGGTTCCAGCCGGATAAATCCTGCTGGTTCAGTCCCTGACTGGTTCCAGCCGGATAAATCCTGCTGGTTCAGTCCCAGACTGGTTCCAGCCGGATAAATCCTTCTGGTTCAGGCCCTTACTGGTTCCAGCCGGATAAATCCTTCTGGTTCAGTCCCAGACTGGTTCCAGCCGGATAAATCCTGCTGGTTCAGTCCCAGACTGGTTCCAGCCGGATAAATCCTGCTGGTTCAGTCCCAGACTGGTTCCAGCCGGATAAATCCTGCTGGTTCAGGCCCTTACTGGTTCCAGCCGGATAAATCCTGCTGGTTCAGGCCCTTACTGGTTCCAGCCGGATAAATCCTGCTGGTTCAGTCCCAGACTGGTTCCAGCCGGATAAATCCTGCTGGTTCAGTCCCAGACTGGTTCCAGCCGGATAAATCCTGCTGGTTCAGTCCCAGACTGGTTCCAGCCGGATAAATCCTGCTGGTTCAGTCCCAGACTGGTTCCAGCCGGATAAATCCTGCTGGTTCAGTCCCAGACTGGTTCCAGCCGGATAAATCCTGCTGGTTCAGTCCCAGACTGGTTCCAGCCGGATAAATCCTGCTGGTTCAGTCCCAGACTGGTTCCAGCCGGATAAATCCTGCTGGTTCAGGCCCTGACAGGTTCCAGCCGGATAAATCCTGCTGGTTCAGGCCCTTACTGGTTCCTGCTGGTTCAGTCCCAGACTGGTTCCAGCCGGATAAATCCTTCTGGTTCAGTCCCAGACTGGTTCCAGCCGGATAAATCCTTCTGGTTCAGACCCTGACAGGTTCCAGCCGGATAAATCCTGCTGGTCCAGGCCCTTACTTGTTCCTGCTGGTTCAGTCCCAGACTGGTTCCAGCCGGATAAATCCTGCTGGTTCAGTCCCTTACTGGTTCCAGCCGGATAAATCCTGCTGGTTCAGGCCCTTACTGGTTCCAGCCGGATAAATCCTGCTGGTTCAGTCCCAGACTGGTTCCAGCCGGATAAATCCTGCTGGTTCTGTCCCTTACTGGTTCCAGCCGGATAAATCCTGCTGGTTCAGTCCCTTACTGGTTCCAGCCGGATAAATCCTGCTGGTTCAGTCCCTTACTGGTTCCAGCCGGATAATTCCTGCTGGTTCAGTCCCTTACTGGTTCCAGCCGGATAAATCCTGCTGGTTCAGTCCCAGACTGGTTCCAGCCGGATAAATCCTGCTGGTTCAGTCCCAGACTGGTTCCAGCCGGATAAATCCTTCTGGTTCAGTCCCAGACTGGTTCCAGCCGGATAAATCCTTCTGGTTCAGTCCCAGACTGGTTCCAGCCGGATAAATCCTGCTGGTTCAGTCCCAGACTGGTTCCAGCCGGATAAATCCTGCTGGTTCAGTCCCAGACTGGTTCCAGCCGGATAAATCCTGCTGGTTCAGTCCCAGACTGGTTCCAGCCGGATAAATCCTGCTGGTTCAGTCCCTGACTGGTTCCAGCCGGATAAATCCTGCTGGTTCAGTCCCAGACTGGTTCCAGCCGGATAAATCCTGCTGGTTCAGTCCCAGACTGGTTCCAGCCGGATAAATCCTGCTGGTTCAGTCCCAGACTGGTTCCAGCCGGATAAATCCTGCTGGTTCAGTCCCAGACTGGTTCCAGCCGGATAAATCCTGCTGGTTCAGTCCCAGACTGGTTCCAGCCGGATAAATCCTGCTGGTTCAGTCCCAGACTGGTTCCAGCCGGATAAATCCTGCTGGTTCAGTCCCAGACTGGTTCCAGCCGGATAAATCCTTCTGGTTCAGGCCCTTACTGGTTCCAGCCGGATAAATCCTTCTGGTTCAGTCCCAGACTGGTTCCAGCCGGATAAATCCTGCTGGTTCAGTCCCAGACTGGTTCCAGCCGGATAAATCCTGCTGGTTCAGTCCCAGACTGGTTCCAGCCGGATAAATCCTGCTGGTTCAGGCCCTTACTGGTTCCAGCCGGATAAATCCTGCTGGTTCAGGCCCTTACTGGTTCCAGCCGGATAAATCCTGCTGGTTCAGTCCCAGACTGGTTCCAGCCGGATAAATCCTGCTGGTTCAGTCCCAGACTGGTTCCAGCCGGATAAATCCTGCTGGTTCAGTCCCAGACTGGTTCCAGCCGGATAAATCCTGCTGGTTCAGTCCCAGACTGGTTCCAGCCGGATAAATCCTGCTGGTTCAGTCCCAGACTGGTTCCAGCCGGATAAATCCTGCTGGTTCAGTCCCAGACTGGTTCCAGCCGGATAAATCCTGCTGGTTCAGTCCCAGACTGGTTCCAGCCGGATAAATCCTGCTGGTTCAGGCCCTGACAGGTTCCTGCTGGTTCAGTCCCAGACTGGTTCCAGCCGGATAAATCCTTCTGGTTCAGTCCCAGACTGGTTCCAGCCGGATAAATCCTTCTGGTTCAGGCCCTGACAGGTTCCAGCCGGATAAATCCTGCTGGTCCAGGCCCTTACTTGTTCCTGCTGGTTCAGTCCCAGACTGGTTCCAGCCGGATAAATCCTGCTGGTTCAGTCCCTTACTGGTTCCAGCCGGATAAATCCTGCTGGTTCAGGCCCTTACTGGTTCCAGCCGGATAAATCCTGCTGGTTCAGTCCCAGACTGGTTCCAGCCGGATAAATCCTGCTGGTTCTGTCCCTTACTGGTTCCAGCCGGATAAATCCTGCTGGTTCAGTCCCTTACTGGTTCCAGCCGGATAAATCCTGCTGGTTCAGTCCCTTACTGGTTCCAGCCGGATAATTCCTGCTGGTTCAGTCCCTTACTGGTTCCAGCCGGATAAATCCTGCTGGTTCAGTCCCAGACTGGTTCCAGCCGGATAAATCCTGCTGGTTCAGTCCCAGACTGGTTCCAGCCGGATAAATCCTTCTGGTTCAGTCCCAGACTGGTTCCAGCCGGATAAATCCTTCTGGTTCAGTCCCAGACTGGTTCCAGCCGGATAAATCCTTCTGGTTCAGTCCCAGACTGGTTCCAGCCGGATAAATCCTGCTGGTTCAGTCCCAGACTGGTTCCAGCCGGATAAATCCTGCTGGTTCAGTCCCAGACTGGTTCCAGCCGGATAAATCCTGCTGGTTCAGTCCCTGACTGGTTCCAGCCGGATAAATCCTGCTGGTTCAGTCCCTGACTGGTTCCAGCCGGATAAATCCTGCTGGTTCAGTCCCAGACTGGTTCCAGCCGGATAAATCCTGCTGGTTCAGTCCCAGACTGGTTCCAGCCGGATAAATCCTGCTGGTTCAGTCCCAGACTGGTTCCAGCCGGATAAATCCTGCTGGTTCAGTCCCAGACTGGTTCCAGCCGGATAAATCCTGCTGGTTCAGTCCCAGACTGGTTCCAGCCGGATAAATCCTGCTGGTTCAGTCCCAGACTGGTTCCAGCCGGATAAATCCTGCTGGTTCAGTCCCAGACTGGTTCCAGCCGGATAAATCCTGCTGGTTCAGTCCCAGACTGGTTCCAGCCGGATAAATCCTGCTGGTTCAGGCCCTTACTGGTTCCAGCCGGATAAATCCTGCTGGTTCAGGCCCTTACTGGTTCCAGCCGGATAAATCCTGCTGGTTCAGTCCCAGACTGGTTCCAGCCGGATAAATCCTGCTGGTTCAGTCCCAGACTGGTTCCAGCCGGATAAATCCTGCTGGTTCAGGCCCTTACTGGTTCCAGCCGGATAAATCCTGCTGGTTCAGTCCCAGACTGGTTCCAGCCGGATAAATCCTGCTGGTTCAGTCCCAGACTGGTTCCAGCCGGATAAATCCTGCTGGTTCAGGCCCTTACTGGTTCCAGCCGGATAAATCCTGCTGGTTCAGGCCCTTACTGGTTCCAGCCGGATAAATCCTGCTGGTTCAGGCCCTTACTGGTTCCAACCAGATAAATTCTGCTGGTTTAGTCTTTTCTCCACTGAGTGTTTTTAACTGGATAATAACACAAACCAGCAAGACGTCCGAACTCTTTACACATATATTCTTTAAGCACAGAACAATCAATACAACATGAGAAGCAGAAGAAAAATCATTGATTAACCAGAAATCTAATAAAAGTGAAAACTGCTGCAGACCAGCATGATCCTGATTCTCATCCCAGAGTTAATGACCAGACCTCGTCATCCTGCTTCATCCTCATTGTTAAGTTTTTAACTTTATTTATTTCATCATTTAAAGGTATATTTATATTTATGAGAGCCGCTCCCGGAGCTTCTGCACACAGTGAAACATCATGGCATCATAAATTTCATCTACTGTAACCGTTAGAACAAAGCAGATTTATTGATCAGGGATGGTTAATCACATATCAGTCAGATTTCTGATCACGACCAGGAGCTGATTTCATCAATAACTCAGGATTGATTTGACTTGAACACATTTATTTCTGCAGAACAAACAGCAGCATGTTGACTTAAAGCAACATGACTGAACTTTGGCAGATTTTCTGCCTCATCGGTTCTGTGTGATTATTCTCCTCATCATGAAGACCCAGAAAGCCAGTTCAGACCAGATCCGCCTCAGCCGTCTCCCTCTGTCTGCAGGAGCTGGATGAATCTGGAGCGGAGACGTTTACGGTCCTCCTCCCGTCAGGAACGCCGCTTCCCGCCCGCAGACATCACGTCCTACACGGAGAGGGAAAGCTGTCCTCGCTGTGTTTGGAGATTTATCAGCGATTTGAGGCGGAGCAGCCAGAAAAACTGTCGAAGGTACGAAAAGCCGCTTCTTTCCTGTGTTGTCGTGGGAAACGTTCCGACATCCACTTCCGTCTGCGACGCGACCGAGCTGGGCGCCAGATTCCGTCATGTGCTGGTGTTTGTGTTTCTCTGCAGGTTGTTATCAGAGACCTGCAGACCAAAGAGGAGAACCACAACATCGACGCCGTCCTCACCATGAAAAGGTACCGCTTCCGAAAGACCAAGTCCCAGATCAGGGATCTGTTTTGGCTTCATGGCTACTTCTGTGTGTTTCAGGGACGGTTCTGTTCACGTTTCATGTGTGGAGCAGAACATGGGAACGTCGGCAGCCGTCTCCATCCCAGCAGCTTCATAAAAACCAGTTCTACGCTCCAAAGCGTGATGGAGGACTGGTTCTGTTCATTTTAACACAGTAAATACTGAAAGTTTGTCTGTGCTGGTTTAGGTTCTAATAAACATCCATGTCATTGTGTTCCTGCCTGGGAATTCCTCTGGCGTTTCTGGGATTTACTGCATTAAAGATGGATCGTCTGATTGGTGCCACTGAGCCGAACTACATTAGCTGTTGAATCCATTTAATGGAACCAGGTGTGTTGGAGCAGGGATACATGGAAAACCTGCAGAACCACGAGGACCGAATTTGGACACCCTCTCCTTAAATGACGTAAATCAAGATATTTTGTCATCAGGTAAATGGTGTTATTGTGACTCACTGGTTTGTTTGGTTATTTAGTCCACTGAGTTACAGAGAAGGAAGTTTTCAGGAACAGGAAAATACTAATCCTACTCCTAGTTTCCCCGCCGACTGCAGGTCTGACAGGCACACTACGTGCTATCTGGTCGTATTTGACTTCCATTCTGCATGGATGCTTTTTTTTTTTAATGCCAAGCAGAACGTTCATGCCAGATACAGCAGATATGCATCCTGTTATTTACATTGAAAATAGGTTTACCAACATGAATCATAATAAGATCAAATTACTCATTTTAATTTTATTATCAAGGCTGTTTTCCACTTTAGTCATTTGACTAATTAAGGGAGAAATATTCTCTAATTAAGGGAGAAAAAAAATCAACCTCCATGTTTATTTTTCAGTGTGGCCCGAATGCTCCGCTGCAGAGGCAGGAGTAATATCTTTTAGAACAATATGTTCATGATCTCAGGGAGCATATGACAAAATCACACACATACCAGGAGGGAGGGGGGGTTATATGTGAACAACTCACCCAACCAACCAACCACAGACTGGACTGCTACTGTAGATATTAGTTTAGTATTATTCATAAAACGAAAGAGAATTCATCCCAGAGGTAATCTGTCAGGATAGTTCATATTGTAGCAGACTTATCATGAGATCAGATGAGACAAGAATGTTCTGCTGCTGTCGAGTCGAGATGTTTCATCCATGAAACGACTCTAAGAGATGATTCTTTGTGGTGATCAAGAAGAACCGATTCCTGCCAGATTGTACCATTATCTACAGAAGGAATGACCTCTTTTAAGAAGGTAATGTAGCAGTACAGACCAGGTAAACAGAGAAAGCTGGAAATCAGATTTAAAGGACAGGTGTGTAAAAATTGAGAAATTGATGAATTTAAAGTGTCATAATTTTCAGATTTTTTTGCTTGAGTTTGCTTGCTTGGTGGTTCTGTGTGCAATTGTTTGCTTATAAGTTTTTTTTTTTTTTTTTTTAAAAAGCATCCTTTTAAAAAATGCACAAAAATAAAGCTTTTTTTTTTTTTTTTTTTAATTGAAAGTAGTCTCGCTTGCCAGCAAACACTGATAATTCCTAAATTAGACTAAAATAGAAGTGAAACTAAATGAAGATCCATTTGGGAGCTAAAAGAATCGACTCTTCGAAGAGAACCGAATCTAAAGAACCGAATCTTTGAAAAGAGCTGAACTTTCCATCAGTATTACAGCTTTTTCCAGACGCTCCAATGCGGTGAACGATGCTGCGTCATTTATCACATCTGATTGGCTGGAAGTTGAGGGAGGCGGTTCTTTTGCTGGTGATGTGTGTTAGAAGAGGACAGAATGAGTCGGTTCTACAGGCTTCGGTTCATTCCAGCCGCTAAAAGCAGATTTTTATGACGCTGTGATCCGCTGTCGTCTCTACACTGAGTAACACTTCAGCATGAAGAAGGCTGGAAAATGTGTAACTTTATCATGTCGTAGTGATGATTTTTTTCTTCATGCCTCTGGAACTTGGCGATTCGGGCAGTGCGTGATGTGCGTGGCGGGAGCGTGATCACCTGGAGCTGGTTAGATCTCTGGATGAGTCAGAAACAAACACACTGATAACATTTCATTAGCACATTATTCTAAATCCTCTTCATTTTGACATCTAAGTAGCCTGAACCTCACTTTCTCACAGTGACTTCACAGTGTGAAATGTTTTGCAGCAGCAAAATGAATTAAAATATATCATGTTTAAGTGTTTTTATTGTACCATCATATTCAAGTATTAATATTTCATAACACGTATTACAGCAATCTGCTGGTGCCCATCGTCTGTTCTCTGAGGATGGACAACCTGAGCGCGCCGTGCGGCGTCGGCAGTTTCTGGTTCCTGCGGTTCCTTGCATCAGCTCATGTGACACAGAAAAACCGCAGCTTGGTCAGAGTTCTGTACAGCTGAAACATTTTTGTTCCATTCTTGATATTTCCTGGATTTCCGTCGCTTAGCATCCGTGCTGTGGGACGATTCGACACTTGAGGATCTTCAGGTAGTTCTGTATCTTGTTGGAGTCTCGACGGAAGCAGTAGAGGAGGTCGTAGTCCTTCATGAGGCGCCACTCCGCAGCATCGGAGGCCAACAAAGCCTCTGGAGAAACCCGGCTGTTCACAGAATTCCCTAACATTCCCAGCATCTGCATCTAGGCCAGGAAGAACACACCAGTTTTCATACAAAACCTTCTGAGACATTTGTAAAAACAAAGTTCTCCCAAACTTATCTGTCTGCAAGACAGTCTGAAACTACGATGTTCGATATTTCCTTTTTTATTTACCAATATCCAAAATAACAATTTCATCAGACTCTTAATTTCCAGTACCGATATCAACTCATATTTTTGGAGCGATTTATGCTAAACAGCTGGCTAATTCTAAAAAGTGACCTAACACACACACACACACACACACAACCTGAACATGAACCCAATGGATCCTGCAGGAAGCTTTTATGCTTTCTTATCCAACCAACACGTGTTTTTACCTTCTCGATCACTTTGTGCACGCCTTTCCGAAGCTCCTGCACCATGTCGCTCACTTCTAGAGACTTGTTGGCGGTGAAGTCGTGACGGTGGGCCATGTTCTGGTGGAAGTGCCACAGAGGATCTCTCCACGCCACCAGCAGCTTCAGGATCACCTCTGTCAGCTCCTCCCTCTGCAGGCACATGTTTAAAAAGTCAGCTGGAACTGTTGCCATGACGACTGTGTCCGTGACGATGGGGTGGATTTAGAAGAACGTGAAAGAGATGAATGGAGGGATGTAGATGCCTGAAACACCTGGATGACTCAGCGTACGGGGAACAGAAAGGTGACATGATCTCTACCGTCACTGTGAACATGATGTGCACGGTGATGTCAGTGAGAGGAAATAACTTTTAAAGGTTAATTCACCGCCATTCTCTGAGCGTTCTCTTTGCCATTTGGGGTGAGGATGGTGGAGGTGTGACAGTTCCGACTGACCCGGCCGATCTGGTTCTTACTGGGAAGGAAGTAAAGCTCCTGAAGGAATGAATGAAATGTCAGAGGTCAGGAGTCAGCGAAATGTCAGGGTACGGAAGGAAATAGTAAAACAGTCTGCTCTGTGTGTGTGCGCGCGTGTGTGTGTGTGTACAGAGGTCTTTACACACACCAGGAAGCAGCATTTTCCAACATGTAGTCTAAAAAAATCACTGGGAGAAACTCGGCGACAACAATTGACCAGCAACAGAACCAAACAGAAACTCTGGAAGACATCCGTCTCATCTCCGTAGGACAGAAACTCTAGAAGACGTCTGTCTCGTTTCTGTAGGACAGAAACTCTGGAAGACGTCTGTCTTGTCTCCGTAGGACAGAAACTCTGGAAGACGTCTGTCTCGTCTCCGTGGGACAGAAACTCTGGAAGACGTCTGTCTTGTCTCCGTAGGACAGAAACTCTGGAAGACGTCTGTCTCGTCTCCGTGGGACAGAAACTCTGGAAGACGTCTGTCTCGTCTCTGTGGGACAGAAACTCTGGAAGACGTCTGTCTCGTCTCCGTGGGACAGAAACTCTGGAAGACGTCTGTCTCGTCTCCGTGGGACAGAAACTCTGGAAGACGTCTGTCTTGTCTCCGTAGGACAGAAACTCTGGAAGACGTCTGTCTTGTCTCCGTAGGAAAGAAACTCTGGAAGACGTCTGTCTCATCTCTGTGGGACAGAAACTCTGGAAGACGTCTGTCTTGTCTCCGTAAGACAGAAACTCTGGAAGACGTCTGTCTCGTCTCCGTAAGACAGAAACTCTGGAAGACGTCTGTCTCGTCTCCGTGGGACAGAAACTCTGGAAGACGTCTGTCTCGTCTCCGTGGGACAGAAACTCTGGAAGACGTCTGTCTCGTCTCTGTGGGACAGAAACTCTGGAAGACGTCTGTCTCGTCTCTGTGGGACAGAAACTCTGGAAGACGTCTGTCTCGTCTCCGTGGGACAGAAACTCTGGAAGACGTCTGTCTCGTCTCCGTGGGACAGAAACTCTGGAAGACGTCTGTCTCGTCTCTGTGGGACAGAAACTCTGGAAGACGTCTGTCTCGTCTCTGTGGGACAGAAACTCTGGAAGACGTCTGTCTCGTCTCCGTGGGACAGAAACTCTGGAAGACGTCTGTCTCGTCTCTTTAGGACAGAAACTCTGGAAGACGTCCGTCTCGTCTCTGTGGGACAGAAACTCTGGGAGATGTCTGTCTCGTCTCTGTGGGACAGAAACTCTGGAAGACGTCTGTCTCGTCTCCGTGGGACAGAAACTCTGGAAGACGTCTGTCTCGTCTCTGTGGGACAGAAACTCTGGAAGACGTCTGTCTCGTCTCTGTGGGACAGAAACTCTGGAAGACGTCTGTCTCGTCTCTGTGGGACAGAAACTCTGGAAGACGTCTGTCTCGTCTCTGTGGGACAGAAACTCTGGAAGACGTCTGTCTCGTCTCTGTGGGACAGAAACTCTGGAAGACGTCTGTCTCTGTGGGACAGAAACTCTGGAAGACGTCTGTCTCGTCTCTGTGGGACAGAAACTCTGGAAGACGTCTGTCTCGTCTCTGTGGGACAGAAACTCTGGAAGACGTCTGTCTCGTCTCCGTGGGACAGAAACTCTGGAAGACGTCTGTCTCGTCTCCGTGGGACAGAAACTCTGGAAGACGTCTGTCTCGTCTCTGTGGGACAGAAACTCTGGAAGACGTCTGTCTCGTCACCGTGGGACAGAAACTCTGGAAGACGTCTGTCTCGTCTCCGTGGGACAGAAACTCTGGAAGACGTCTGTCTCATGTCTTTGGGACAGAAACTCTGGAAGACGTCTGTCTCGTCTCTTTAGGACAGAAACTCTGGAAGACGTCCGTCTCGTCTCCGTGGGACAGAAACTCTGGAAGACGTCTGTCTCGTCTCTGTGGGACAGAAACTCTGGAAGACGTCTGTCTCGTCTCTGTGGGACAGAAACTCTGGAAGACGTCTGTCTCGTCTCTGTGGGACAGAAACTCTGGAAGACGTCTGTCTCGTCTCTGTGGGACAGAAACTCTGGAAGACGTCTGTCTCGTCTCTGTGGGACAGAAACTCTGGAAGACGTCTGTCTCTGTGGGACAGAAACTCTGGAAGACGTCTGTCTCGTCTCTGTGGGACAGAAACTCTGGAAGACGTCTGTCTCGTCTCTGTGGGACAGAAACTCTGGAAGACGTCTGTCTCGTCTCCGTGGGACAGAAACTCTGGAAGACGTCTGTCTCGTCTCCGTGGGACAGAAACTCTGGAAGACGTCTGTCTCGTCTCTGTGGGACAGAAACTCTGGAAGACGTCTGTCTCGTCACCGTGGGACAGAAACTCTGGAAGACGTCTGTCTCGTCTCCGTGGGACAGAAACTCTGGAAGACGTCTGTCTCGTCTCTGTGGGACAGAAACTCTGGAAGACGTCTGTCTCGTCTCTGTGGGACAGAAACTCTGGAAGACGTCTGTCTCGTCTCTGTGGGACAGAAACTCTGGAAGACGTCTGTCTCGTCTCTGTGGGACAGAAACTCTGGAAGACGTCTGTCTCGTCTCTGTGGGACAGAAACTCTGGAAGACGTCTGTCTCGTCTCTGTGGGACAGAAACTCTGGAAGACGTCTGTCTCGTCTCTGTGGGACAGAAACTCTGGAAGACGTCTGTCTCGTCTCCGTGGGACAGAAACTCTGGAAGACGTCTGTCTCGTCTCTGTGGGACAGAAACTCTGGAAGACGTCTGTCTCGTCTCCGTGGGACAGAAACTCTGGAAGACGTCTGTCTCGTCTCTGTGGGACAGAAACTCTGGAAGACGTCTGTCTCGTCTCCGTGGGACAGAAACTCTGGAAGACGTCTGTCTCGTCTCTTTAGGACAGAAACTCTGGAAGACGTCCGTCTCGTCTCTGTGGGACAGAAACTCTGGAGGACGTCCGTCTCGTCTCTGTGGGACAGAATCTCTGGGAGACGTCTGTCTCGTCTCTGTGGGACAGAAACTCTGGAAGACGTCTGTCTCGTCTCTGTAGGACAGAAACTCTGGGAGACGTCTGTCTCGTCTCTGTAGGACAGAAACTCTGGGAGACGTCTGTCTCGTCTCTGTGGGACAGAAACTCTGGAAGACGTCCGTCTCGTCTCTGTAGGACAGAAACTCTGGAAGACGTCTGTCTCGTCTCTTTAGGACAGAAACTCTGGAAGACGTCCGTCTCGTCTCTGTGGGACAGAAACTCTGGAGGACGTCCGTCTCGTCTCTGTGGGACAGAAACTCTGGGAGACGTCTGTCTCGTCTCTGTGGGACAGAAACTCTGGGAGACGTCTGTCTCGTCTCTGTAGGACAGAAACTCTGGGAGACGTCTGTCTCGTCTCTGTAGGACAGAAACTCTGGGAGACGTCTGTCTCGTCTCTGTGGGACAGAAACCAGCAGCCTGAATCATACATCATGTTTTTATCCCAGCTGTAAAAACTGCGGATGTGTCTCCTGTGAATCGACATTTGTTTCATATGAATCATGAAGGTCCTGCTAGTTGCCGTGGAGACGGACGGGGTCATGTACCATCTTGGGCTTCTGGATCCTCATGGTCCAGAAAGATGTCCTGGTCCTGTTCATGTTGACTGTTTACCTGTCCCAATGTAACCCAGTTCCTCAGCAGACACTTATTCATCTCTATCTATTCTAGTTGCTTGGACTGCTTTACTAGTTCCCAGGACTAGTTTTATTATCCCTAAGAAACTTTTATTCATTCCTAGAACTACTTTAGTAATTCCAAGGATAACTTTACTACTTAGTAAGACCACCAGAACTACCTGCTCTTACTAGTACTACATTAGTAATTCCCAAAAGTACTTTACTCATTTGTAGGGCAAGTTTAGTAACTCCTAGAATTACTCTACTAATTAGTCGGACATCTTCTGTCATTCCAAGGACTAAATTACTCATTTTTAAAACTAATTCCAAGGAAGTTACAGTAACTACGGCACAAACTCGTCAGACTACTTCAGTCATTACAAAGACCATGTCATTAGCAGTACTAATTTCCTCATTCCGAGGACTTCATTCATTTCTAAGACTGCTTTACAATATACTATTTCACTAATTCGTAGGACGTTTTTATTCATTTCTAGTATTATTTCATTAATTTCTTAAACTAAATTACTAAGTCCTGGGACTACTTTACTAATTACTTAGGACTACTTTAAAAGTTTCTGTGACTACTTTAGTATTTACTCGGATTATCTCACTAATTTCTGGAAACACTTGATAAGTTTTAAAGACTACTTCACTAATTCTTAGGAATTATTTCTGGGACTTTTTCACTCATTCCAAAAAATACTTCATTCATTCCTAAAACTACTTGACTAATTGTTGGGAATTCTTTATTTGTTTATAATTGGTTCTGGGAACTATAAAAGAGGTCAAAGTAAAGTAGTCAAAGGAAAATACGTAGTCTTAGTCCTACAACTGACTAATTCCTAAGACTACGTAATGTATTGATAGGAATTTGTCAGTAAGTCATAGGACTTTGTTAGTAATTGTTATGACTACTTTACTAATTCCTACACCAGATTCATTCCTTCTTTGGAGTAATTTAGAGTTTCTCAGGGCTACTTTTGTCATTCCTAGCACTAGTTTACTAGAATTACTTTGGTATTTCCCAGGATTGTGTCATTAATACTACTTTTCTTCTTCCTGTTTGGATTGGGCTGGTTTCCTCTGGTTTTTAGCGACATGGTTTTGTTTTATAGGTGAGATGTATTTTATAGCATGATCCCGGTGAAGTTCCTGTGACACTGCAGCACATGTGTAGATTCTGACAGCTCGGTAGTGATGTTACGAGTCTCAGCTTTCTTTGACGACCAAAGACCACTCCTTGTAGTAGTAAACATATGCATGATTTATTTTGTATGTGTCATTTCAGAAGAGATTCAGTAACAAACAGACCTCTTAAGGGGCTGTTCCACTCAGAGGCAGTAACATTTAGACCCAGTTTCTAAAACCTAAAGAGAAGAACACTTACGAACTCAGAGTGGAGGTCATTGGAGATGCCGTGCATCCTGGCTGAGTGCTGAATGACCCGATCAAACAGGTTTGCCAGGGAGAGGACATGGCATCCAGCCTGGGCGTTGGTACATAGAGGTGCTGCCTCCATGCTGGTCAGCCTGCTGCAGAAAACCAGACAGACGAGCACCACCCACATGCTAAAGACTGGAAAGACATAAAAACAGGACGAAAAGATCATAAATCTATCAAAATTCCATCTGAATGCTATCTTTTTTAGAAACTCCCAGTTTTCTTTTTTCTTTCAGTGTTTAAGGTTGGATGAAAAACTCAGAACTGATGGAACTAAAGAGAAAAGTCATGAGGATTGGTGGTTTGGAGAAAAGAGATAGGAAGGGATGCATTTCTTGATACCTACCTGATCTGATGTGTCCAAGCATCCGACAGGGTGCAGATGAGTTCCTGTCTCTAAGCCGGGAAGACAGATATGTTTCTGGTGAAAGACCTCAAGATATTCAGGTTAACGTGTCCCTCTGGCAACGTCCTTTTAAGAGCAAGAGAGAGAGCGAGAGAGTGAGAGGCAGGACTATGCAAATATCCACCCATTTCCACCAACATCCACTTTATCAGGACCACCCTATAGGAACAAGTTGGTCCCATTTTTTTCCTCCAGAACTGCCTTCGTTAGTGTCAAGAATTCAACAAGATGTTGGAAAGACTCCTCATAGATTTTGATCCAAGTTGTCATGAAGCATCACATAGGTGCTCACATTTATCAGGTCGATCTTCTGGTACGAGGTCAGACCCGTTCTTCTCCAGAACTGCCTTAACTCCTGGTGTAATGTGTTCAAAAAGGTGCAAAAACTTCGCTCCATATTGGCATGGAGCATCACACGGTAGCTGCACATCACCATGAGAATCTCCCGTTCCACCTCATCACCATGAGAATCTCCCGTTCCACCTCATCACCATGAGAATCTCCCGTTCCACCTCATCACCATGAGAATCTCCCGTTCCACCTCATCACCATGAGAATCTCCCGTTCCACCTCATCATGATGAGAATCTCCCGTTCCACCTCATCATGATGAGAATCTCCCGTTCCACCTCATCATGATGAGAATCTCCCGTTCCACCACATCATGATGAGAATCTCCCGTTCCACCTCATCATGATGAGAATCTCCCGTTCCACCACATCATGATGAAAATCTCCCGTTCCACCTCATCATGATGAGAATCTCCCGTTCCACCTCATCATGATGAGAATCTCCCGTTCCACCTCATCATGATGAGAATCTCCCGTTCCACCACATCATGATGAAAATCTCCCGTTCCACCTCATCATGATGAGAATCTCCCGTTCCACCTCATCATGATGAGAATCTCCCGTTCCACCACATCATGATGAGAATCTCCCGTTCCACCACATCATGATGAGAATCTCCCGTTCCACCTCATCATGATGAGAATCTCCCGTTCCACCTCATCACCATGAGAATCTCCCGTTCCACCTCATCATGATGAGAATCTCCCGTTCCACCACATCATGATGAGAATCTCCCGTTCCACCACATCATGATGAGAATCTCCCGTTCCACCTCATCATGATGAGAATCTCCCGTTCCACCTCATCACCGTGAGAATCTCCCGTTCCACCTCATCATGATGAGAATCTCCCGTTCCACCTCATCATGATGAGAATCTCCCGTTCCACCACATCATGATGAGAATCTCCCGTTCCACTTCATCATGATGAGAATCTCCCGTTCCACCTCATCACCATGAGAATCTCCCGTTCCACCTCATCATGATGAGAATCTCCCGTTCCACCTCATCACCATGAGAATCTCCCGTTCCACCTCATCACCATGAGAATCTCCCGTTCCACCTCATCATGATGAGAATCTCCCGTTCCACCTCATCATGATGAGAATCTCCCGTTCCACCTCATCACCATGAGAATCTCCCGTTCCACCTCATCACCATGAGAATCTCCCGTTCCACCTCATCACCATGAGAATCTCCCGTTCCACCTCATCACCATGAGAATCTCCCGTTCCACCTCATCACCATGAGAATCTCCCGTTCCACCTCATCATGATGAGAATCTCCCGTTCCACCTCATCACCATGAGAATCTCCCGTTCCACCTCATCACCATGAGAATCTCCCGTTCCACCTCATCACCATGAGAATCTCCCGTTCCACCTCATCATGATGAGAATCTCCCGTTCCACCTCATCATGATGAGAATCTCCCGTTCCACCTCATCATGATGAGAATCTCCCGTTCCACCACATCATGATGAGAATCTCCCGTTCCACCTCATCATGATGAGAATCTCCCGTTCCACCTCATCATGATGAGAATCTCCCGTTCCACCTCATCATGATGAGAATCTCCCGTTCCACCACATCATGATGAGAATCTCCCGTTCCACCTCATCCCCAAGAGAATCTCCCGTTCCACCTCATCATGACGAGAATCTCCCGTTCCACCTCATCATGATGAGAATCTCCCGTTCCACCACATCATGATGAGAATCTCCCGTTCCACCTCATCATGATGAGAATCTCCCGTTCCACCTCATCATGATGAGAATCTCCCGTTCCACCACATCATGATGAGAATCTCCCGTTCCACCTCATCATGATGAGAATCTCCCGTTCCACCTCATCATCATGAGAATCTCCCGTTCAACCTCATCACCATAAGAATCTCCCGTTCCACCTCATCATGATGAGAATCTCCCGTTCCACCTCATCATGATGAGAATCTGCCGTTCCACCTCATCACCATGAGAATCTCCCGTTCCACCTCATCATGATGAGAATCTGCCATTCCGCCTCATCATGATGAGAATCTCCCGTTCCACCTCATCATGATGAGAATCTCCCGTTCCACCTCATCATGATGAGAATCTCCCGTTCCACCTCATCATGATGAGAATCTCCCGTTCCACCTCATCATGATGAGAATCTCCCGTTCCACCTCATCATGATGAGAATCTCCCGTTCCACCACATCATGATGAGAATCTCCCGTTCCACCACATCATGATGAGAATCTCCCGTTCCACCTCATCATGATGAGAATCTCCCGTTCCACCTCATCCCCAAGAGAATCTCCCGTTCCACCTCATCATGACGAGAATCTCCCGTTCCACCTCATCATGATGAGAATCTCCCGTTCCACCACATCATGATGAGAATCTCCCGTTCCACCTCATCATGATGAGAATCTCCCGTTCCACCTCATCATGATGAGAATCTCCCATTCCACCACATCATGATGAGAATCTCCCGTTCCACCTCATCATGATGAGAATCTCCCGTTCCACCTCATCATGATGAGAATCTCCCGTTCCACCTCATCACCATGAGAATCTCCCGTTCCACCTCATCATGATGAGAATCTCCCGTTCCACCTCATCATGATGAGAATCTCCCGTTCCACCTCATCACCATGAGAATCTCCCGTTCCACCTCATCATGATGAGAATCTCCTGTTCCACCTCATCATGATGAGAATCTCCCGTTCCACCACATCATGATGAGAATCTGCCATTCCACCTCATCACCATGAGAATCTCCCGTACCACCTCATCACCGTGAGAATCTCCCGTTCCACCTCATCATGATGAGAATCTCCCGTTCCACCTCATCACCATGAGAATCTCCCGTTCCACCACATCATGATGAGAATCTCCTGTTCCACCTCATCATGATGAGAATCTCCCGTTCCACCACATCATGATGAGAATCTGCCATTCCACCTCATCACCATGAGAATCTCCCGTTCCACCACATCATGATGAGAATCTCCCGTTCCACCTCATCATGATGAGAATCTCCCGTTCCACCTCATCATGATGAGAATCTCCCGTTCCACCTCATCACCATGAGAATCTCCCGTACCACCTCATCACCATGAGAATCTCCCGTACCACCTCATCACCGTGAGAATCTCCCGTTCCACCTCATCATGATGAGAATCTCCCGTTCCACCTCATCATGATGAGAATCTCTCGTTCCACCTCATCATGATGAGAATCTCCCGTTCCACCACATCATGATGAGAATCTGCCATTCCACCTCATCACCATGAGAATCTCCCGTACCACCTCATCACCATGAGAATCTCCCGTACCACCTCATCACCGTGAGAATCTCCCGTTCCACCTCATCATGATGAGAATCTCCCGTTCCACCACATCATGATGAGAATCTCCCGTTCCACTTCATCATGATGAGAATCTCCCGTTCCACCTCATCACCATGAGAATCTCCCGTTCCACCTCATCATGATGAGAATCTCCCGTTCCACCTCATCACCATGAGAATCTCCCGTTCCACCTCATCACCATGAGAATCTCCCGTTCCACCTCATCATGATGAGAATCTCCCGTTCCACCTCATCACCATGAGAATCTCCCGTTCCACCTCATCATGATGAGAATCTCCCGTTCCACCTCATCACCATGAGAATCTCCCGTTCCACCTCATCACCATGAGAATCTCCCGTTCCACCTCATCACCATGAGAATCTCCCGTTCCACCTCATCATGATGAGAATTTCCCGTTCCACCTCATCATGATGAGAATCTCCCGTTCCACCTCATCATGATGAGAATCTCCCGTTCCACCTCATCATGATGAGAATCTCCCATTCCACCACATCATGATGAGAATCTCCCGTTCCACCTCATCATGATGAGAATCTCCCGTTCCACCTCATCATGATGAGAATCTCCCGTTCCACCTCATCACCATGAGAATCTCCCGTTCCACCTCATCATGATGAGAATCTCCCGTTCCACCTCATCATGATGAGAATCTCCCGTTCCACCTCATCACCATGAGAATCTCCCGTTCCACCTCATCATGATGAGAATCTCCTGTTCCACCTCATCATGATGAGAATCTCCCGTTCCACCACATCATGATGAGAATCTGCCATTCCACCTCATCACCATGAGAATCTCCCGTACCACCTCATCACCGTGAGAATCTCCCGTTCCACCTCATCATGATGAGAATCTCCCGTTCCACCTCATCACCATGAGAATCTCCCGTTCCACCACATCATGATGAGAATCTCCTGTTCCACCTCATCATGATGAGAATCTCCCGTTCCACCACATCATGATGAGAATCTGCCATTCCACCTCATCACCATGAGAATCTCCCGTTCCACCACATCATGATGAGAATCTCCCGTTCCACCTCATCATGATGAGAATCTCCCGTTCCACCTCATCATGATGAGAATCTCCCGTTCCACCTCATCACCATGAGAATCTCCCGTACCACCTCATCACCATGAGAATCTCCCGTACCACCTCATCACCGTGAGAATCTCCCGTTCCACCTCATCATGATGAGAATCTCCCGTTCCACCTCATCATGATGAGAATCTCTCGTTCCACCTCATCATGATGAGAATCTCCCGTTCCACCACATCATGATGAGAATCTGCCATTCCACCTCATCACCATGAGAATCTCCCGTACCACCTCATCACCATGAGAATCTCCCGTACCACCTCATCACCGTGAGAATCTCCCGTTCCACCTCATCATGATGAGAATCTCCCGTTCCACCACATCATGATGAGAATCTCCCGTTCCACTTCATCATGATGAGAATCTCCCGTTCCACCTCATCACCATGAGAATCTCCCGTTCCACCTCATCATGATGAGAATCTCCCGTTCCACCTCATCACCATGAGAATCTCCCGTTCCACCTCATCACCATGAGAATCTCCCGTTCCACCTCATCATGATGAGAATCTCCCGTTCCACCTCATCACCATGAGAATCTCCCGTTCCACCTCATCATGATGAGAATCTCCCGTTCCACCTCATCACCATGAGAATCTCCCGTTCCACCTCATCACCATGAGAATCTCCCGTTCCACCTCATCACCATGAGAATCTCCCGTTCCACCTCATCATGATGAGAATTTCCCGTTCCACCTCATCATGATGAGAATCTCCCGTTCCACCTCATCATGATGAGAATCTCCCGTTCCACCTCATCATGATGAGAATCTCCCGTTCCACCACATCATGATGAGAATCTCCCGTTCCACCTCATTATGATGAGAATCTCCCGTTCCACCTCATCATGATGAGAATCTCCCGTTCCATCTCATCATGATGAGAACATCCCAAAGCTGCTCTGCTGTAGATGTAGATCTGGTGACTGTGGAGCCGTTGGAGGACAGTGAACTCATCGTCATGGTGGAGATGATGTGAGCTTTGTGACATGGTGCATCATCCTGCTGGAAGTTTCCAGCAGAAGAATAAAGTGCAAGAAATTCCACAAAGGCACAATACTGGATTTTATGGGATGCAGACTTCAGTATTGAACAGCATTATATTTGAAGGGACACTCTAGTGACAATCCTGAGTACTCCTTAGGTACAATCTGGTGCTTCATTTTGTGATTGTGAAACCTTGTGTGTGCAGGTTATTCATGCCTTTAGGCTTCACTATGAGCCTGGGAGCCCTCCAGCAGGATGACGGAGTACGCAGACATCATCCTTATCACCACCCAGAGACTACAGGTAGGTATTCTGAATTGTTGTTAGAAATCAAACTTTTTTCTGACAGAAGAAACTCATTCAGCAGTGAACTCCCTACACCTTGTGCAGAGACTATGAATAAACAGGGTTTTGTGTTCCTCATTAAATGCATCTTTGTTTCTCTGGGATTGAGATGTGAACTTTATCATCTTACAGAATATGTCTGATCTTGATGCCTTGACAGCGTGGTCCAGTAAACTACAAACAGCAGACCTTTGGGGTCCTAAATGATTTGACCCTTCACATTCCTGACTCACATCAAGCAGTGACCTGCAATGGGAGGTGACAGCTGTAAAATGCCTGCCTCATTCTGGGTATTTGTTTGCGGTAGAAAAATAAATCTGATGGCTCTTCAACAGGAAATGTTGAAGACAAGGATATAGGTCGCACAAATTTCCCTCATAAAATGTTTATGCCATTTTGACATTTGAAATAACGTAGTTCCTGGCCTCCTCTCTTCTTACATTAAACAATTTCCATTAAACTTAATACGTTTAGATTTATATTTGAAATACTTTAGACCTCTGATCTCTCATAAACTTCTTTAGACATTGTAAAATCAAACTGTTTATCGTGATTATGATTAAACGTTTATTGGAAATAACCTGCTTCACCAAATGAGGCATTTAAACTTTTAACCTTTAAACTATGTTAAGCTGAAGACACAAAAACAGTTTAAAACAATGTTTTCTCCTGTAAAAATAGAAAGATGTGCTCACTTATAAAATGATGTGTCTGTTACAGCTTGCATTTTGTTACTGTTTTTTTCCCCCTCTGGTTAAGTATATCTTATCATCATGTTTCCTAGTACATCTTTCCTGGATTCTGGTCCTTTCATGACCAGATTGTTGGTAAGTTTCAATCTTTCTCACCATCATCTCTACATTCTACCCAGTTTGTCTCCAGTTTGAAATTAATAAATTAAACTGACCTAAAATTAAAACTACTTCTGTCTACCATCCCCTCCACTGCTGAAATTCATTGGGCAGATCAGTCTGGATATAGATGAGTACCAAGATAAGTAGCGATAAGGATCAACACAGAGATCAATACTTTAGTTTCAGCTTCTCTCTTTTTTGATGCCTGGACTGCTGGATTTAATCCAAGAAGTGACCTGGTTGTCTCCGTCTCTGAAGTACCATCCTGCATCCTCTTGTGTTGTGACGTACTGTGATCTAGCGACGGCAGGTAAGGGATGAAGTAGGCAGGTGTGTGCCAGCAGCGCCGGTACCTGCCAAGCAGGAGGAGCAGAAAACATCGTTCAAGCAAGGTAACCATAGCGGTACGTTTGGGCATTGATGGAGATGTTTCCAGTTGTATTTTACTCAGCTGTGATTAAAGGCAGAGTAGGAGATCCTGAAAAAAAGGCTTAAGCAAGCTGTATTTAGAAAATGCAGAATTCAAAAGTCCAAATCCATTTCTTCACACTCCCCCTAAAGCCATGCCCCCAGAGCACAGAAACACACAATTCTCGTTTCCGAGGGTTTTGATGTGGTATGCTGACTGATGCAGCTAGCAAGCTCTGGCTCTTGCTTCCTTGCCTTTATAAGTGCACCAAGCCTCTGAGTGAAGAAGCATAGAGCTGTCATCTTCATAAAAAAAAAAGATTTGTGATCATACTATGTTGTTATGTAATAGTTTCATTAAAAATGTGAAACTTACTTTTCAAAGTGATGCTTTTTGTTAGGAAAACATGGAATATAAATGTATTTGTCCGAAGGATAATAAGGAAACTGTGCATGCAGAGGATCAGAAAAATGTCTACATGGGATTACGTTGTACTTCAAAGGTGGGAATGTGATGGTGAAGCTTGGAGGACGCTGTGACTACCCAGACAGGACACGTCTTCCTGTCCCAGTCCCAGCGGTGCATCTAGTCTTTATCATTTTAATTTTAGTTTTCAGAAGGCAGCAAGGCCATATAGACGTAACCACTGGTACATGTTAACCAAAAGCTACACACACACCCAGACTCCAGGCACCATCTGAGAGCACACAATCAGGTGACGTGGCATTGTTGATAACTGTTCCACATTCCTGTGTGTACAACAATAAATCAGAGTAGAATATTAATCCTTGACAAAACAACTGAAACGTTTCTGTTTAAATAGAATCATTTCCAAAAAATCTATTTTGCCCTAATATTTTTAGGTCACAGTAACGTCTGCATAAAGAACTTTATGTTTCATGTTACAGTAAAATTTTCCACGTTATAACAAAGCAACAACATTCGGCGGTTAAAAGTGGAAGTGCATAAAACTGCAGTTCCCCCTTCATCCACTAGGGGCTCCAAAACAGAGCAAATCCCCATAGACTCCCATGTTAAAAAGACCAACTTCACAGCAGAAATAAACATGTTTACAGCAGAAATAAACATGTTCACAGCAGAAATAAACATGTTTACAGCAAGAATAAACATGTTTACAGCAGGAATAAACATGTTTACAGCAAGAATAAACACGTTTACAGAAGCAATAAACATGTTTACAGCAGGAATAAACATGTTTACAGCAGAAATAAACATGTTTACAGCCTGGAACAAAAACATTTTAGGTTTAAAAGGTGAGCTTTACCCTCATCACAGCTGTGTGGGGAGTGATTTTTTTTTTTTTTGTTTATAATTCACTGTTTTAATGTTATTTACTCACAAAATTCTGTATAATTAGGGGCGTGTCCTTTAACAACGTGACTTTATCTCGCTTATCTCTGTTAGCTGGTTAGCTCCTGTGAGCTCCTCTTAGCTCCGGGTTAGCTTGGTTAGCTCTGTTAGCTTGCTAAAGGCAGGTCGGAGTTTGATAGACATACCAGGTCTTTTTTATGAAGGTGACAGCTCAACACTTCCGTATCTGAGAGTGCACGAGTCGTGCACAAAGCGTGGCACGCAGGGCGGTTTAGGAGGGTGGGACAAATCAGACACATCCCTATATAATCATTTAGAACAGGTTGGATTGTGTGTTTTCAGTCCTGTTTGTTCTACAGGCGACTAAAAGTTTTTATTTTTGTGTTACAACATTAAATTAATCAACTGCTTTCAGAGTGTAAAGAGGATTTTAAGCAGTATAGTAAAAAATGCTCCCTAAAAAGATCTTCTAACCTACCGCTGGAAGCTTGTCCAACATGTGATTCAGCATCACGTTCACAAACACAAATAGCGTTGTTGGGCAGATAGCCTCAGGCTGTCATGATCAGGCTGACCTGCAGAGTTACAGGATCTCCGTTACATTCATAAATGCCCGCAGGCCATCACCCACTCTGGCTTTAACCTTTCATTTCATATTAACTATGCAACAGTTTCCCCTGCAGAGACTGTCTGAAAAGTAAGTTTTTATGAAAACTGTGTTGTTCACAGTCCCACACTGTAAAATAATCTGTTATATTAAAGGTTTCCTTTATTGTTTCAGTTTTCCTGTTTTGTTTAACAGGGCTCTATGGTGCTATTTAGAGTTTTCTGAGCTTTCTACAGTTTTATAGTGTTGAATAATCATCATGCAAGAGAACTCATGTTTGAGTTTTACATCACGTTCCCATAAAACTCAGTTTCCATGGCGCAGAAAACGACTGGTTGTAGGAATTTTTTTCTACTCGAGATTTTAGTGACATCCTGGCAGGGAAACTCAGTAATTGATCATCCAATCAGGTTGTGCATATTCAGGAAAAGAAAGCCTTGCCCACCTTCACCGCGCAGTGTAAGGTGGTAGAGGCTAAAACTTTGGTGGACACCAGGACGTTTTCAGCACTAACGTTGGACAAGAAATGCTTCTTCAGCTGTGAGGGAGGCTACATCTGTTCAGATTTTCCAACGAAACAATGGCTAGACAGTAATGGATAGAGCTTGTTTTTAGGAGCTAGCCACAGCGTTACAACATTTTTACTTGTGACCATCACTTCACTGCAGACTGCTGGATAAACAATGACCACGCTAAAAACATCCCAGTGATAAACTATGTGAAACAATAGGTGTAGTTGGCATTGCCACATGTACATCTATTAATAGGGACATTTACAATTATAAAAAGTGAGTAAAATATGACAAATAACGTTATTTTGGAAAGTCAGCATTTACAAGATACGTCCTGCTGCTTGTTGCTGAGTTCTTCACCTTTGTTTTTGGGGTACAGCTGTATGTTTGGCGTTGACTTTCTTTCCAAAGTAACTGCTTTGGTTTGTTTACCATTTCTGCTTGTGTTTCTACGAAAAAAACAGCTGATGTGTATGCTTGACAAATAGTCCTACCAGTTGACCAATCTGACGCAGCCCTCAGCAGGTAAAGCGGGGCTTAGGGTGGAGCATTTTCTTTATGCTTGTTTCAGCAAAGGTTGATCAGAGAGGATCAATATAATATAAATAAAAGTGTTTATGAAAAAAAACTTGATTATGTCTTGCCTTTCTGGTCTTGCATATTAAAAAAATATTAGCCTGAAATATCGATAATAGCGCTACTTTAAACGTAGACCAATAGATAACAGCCTAAAAATTAGTGTCAAATAATATGATGAAAACTGTGAAAATAATAAAAATCCATTATATATACATATACATACACACACATATATATATATATATATATATATGTATATATATATATATATATATATACACCTCAAAAAAATATACACAGATAAATAAATAAAGGGAACACTAAAGTAATATGTTGTAGATCTGAATGAATGAAATATTTTCATTAAATACTTGGTTCTGTCCATAGTTGAATGTGCTGACAACAAATCTGTTGTGATCCTGTTCCCTGGTGGGCGTGTCCAGCATCCTGGCACCTGGATCAGCACCTGATCTTCATCTGGGCAATCAGCAACAGCACTATTTAAGACCGGCTCAGCCTGCTGTTCATCGCCAAAGTGTTGAATGCCATGCGGTACAACTCAAGGCCTCAAAGATTCTTCTCTGTGTAACTTACAGATCTATAACCTGTGTTCTTCCCCGTCAGAGATCCTGCTTGTCTGCCTGCCTGCCCGCCCGCCTGCTCGCTTCTCAGTCTGTCGGTTTGCCTCCCCGCTTGTCTGCCTGCCTGCTAACCTGTCTTCCGCATCTACCTTGGAAATTATCCGAATTCAGAAAGGAACAAATAAAGTCTTGGTTGTTACTCCGACTGGCCACAAATGGATTCAGCGGACTCAAACCCGGAAGTCACCTCGGACCGACTCCAACAAGCCCTCTCAGGTCAGAATGCTCGTCTCGCTCGACATGAGCAAATTATCTTGACTCTGGATCAGAATTACCACAATATACTCTCACAGCTTGCCCAACTTACTACACATATCGCTGGATTGGCCCCTCCTGCACCTCCCCAGCAGCCGGTTCCCGATGCACCCGCACTTCAACCCGATCAAGCAGTCACAGTAAGAGAGACACACATCCCGGATCCCAAGCCTTACGCTGGGGATTTGGGAAAATGTAGAGGATTCCTCCTCCAATGCTCCATCATATTCGAACAGAAGCCACTTACCTATGCTAATGATAGATCCAAGGTTTCATATGTTATTGGACTCCTGGAGGGAAAGGCACTGGCGTGGGCTGAGGCGGCGTATGAACACCAGGGTTTTAGACACTCATCCTATTCCTCATTTGTCGAGGAGATGAAAAGAGTCTTTGATCACCCAGTAAGGGGTGGAGAGTCAGTCAAGTGTCTCCTTAATCTTCGTCAGGGAGATCTGTGTGTAGCCGACCATGCGATTGATTTTAGGACAGCAGCTGCTGATTCAGGCTGGAACAACGAGGCACTCCAAGATATCTTCGGCAATGGTTTAAGCAGTCGGATTAAGGACGAGTTGGCAACCCGCGACACACCTGGCTCTCTGGATGAACTAGTTTCTCTCGCCATACGAATAGATAACCGGCTACGGGAGAGGGACAGGGAACAGCGATCCAGACCCAGCCGATACTCTGGGATTCCCTCTCGAGCAACTAATTCCCCTCTGCCTCACACAACTACACCAATGAAGGAACCCAAGCAACTGGGCAGGGCTCACCTCTCCCCAGAGGAGCGGCAGAGGAGAAGGGACACAGGTGATTGCTACTACTGCGGGAGATCCGGACATAGGATATCTCTCTGTCCCAACCGGGCAAAAGACCAGGGTCGTCAGTAGTGGTGGGAGTACTGATGACCACATCTTCCAATGAAATCCCCCACACCAAGACCCTTATCCCTGCAACCCTGTTTGTAGATAGGACCCCCCCATTCTGTTGAGGCTTTAGTTGATTCCGGAGCTGAGACCAATTTTTTGGACAAGACTTTGGCCACCACTCTTGGGTTAAGTTTGGAGCCTCTTTCTTCCCCCATGTCTGCACAGGCTCTGGATGGCAGCCATCTTTACTCCATAACCCGACAGTCCATCCCCGTAAGACTTCTCGTCTCTGCTAACCACCAAGAATTCATTCATTTCTTCATTGTTGACTCACCCAAGTCTCCACTGGTCTTGGGTCACCCCTGGCTGTCGTTACACAACCCGCACCTGGATTGGCGTACTGGGAGAATTATTAATTGGAGCATCTTTTGTCATGCCACCTGTCTTCAGTCGGCTTTTCCCTCAACCTCATCGGTTTCTGGTCATCAACCCTCTTCCCCAGAACTGTCTGCAGTCCTTACAGTATATCACAACCTAATGGGAGTTTTCAGCAAAGATAAAGCCTTAGTGCTGCCACCTCATCGACCTTATGATTACGCCATTGATTTGCTCCCAGGTGCCCAACTACCTACCAGCCGACTTTACAACATATCCCGACCTGAGACGGAGGCCATGGAAAGGTACATCTCAGATTCTCTAGCTGCTGGATTGATCAGGCCCTCATCTTCACCCCTAGGAGCTGGTTTCTTCTTTGTCTCCAAGAAGGATGGCTCACTTAGGCCCTGCATTGACTACCGGGGATTAAGTGCCATCACAGTTAAAAACAAGTACCCTTTTACCCTTACTAGAGTCAGTTTTCAATTCCCTTCATGGCTCCACTATTTTCACCAAGCTTGACCTTCGCAACGCATACCACTTGGTCAGAATAAAGGAGGGAGATGAATGGAAAACAGCGTTTCAGACTCCCCTTGGCCATTTTGAGCACCAGGTTATGCCGTTCGGCTTATGTAATGCTCCTGCAGTGTTTCAGGCCCTGGTAAATGACGTATTGCAAGACCTCCTAACCGTCTATTTGTTCCAGATGCAGTCTGTTCCCTTGTCCTCCAGTGGGGTCACTCGTCCCGTCTTGCTTGCCACCCTGGATCCACACGCACACTCTCTCTCATAAGGCGTAGGTTTTGGTGGTCCACAACAAATAAAGTCTTGGTTGTAACTCCGAGCTGAGTCCGCAGGTGAATTCCACGCACCTGACGTCAGCATAACAAAATCCACAAAAATTATCAATAAAAATCTAATGTATCAACCCATGGAGGTCTGGATTTGGAGTTTTACTCCAAATGAAAATGGAAAAACACACTACAGGCTGATCCAACTTTGATGTAATGTCCTTTAAACAAGTCAAAATGAGGCTCAGTAGTGTGTGTGTGTCCTCTGAGTGCCTGTATGACCTCCCTACAACGCCTGGGCATGCTCCTGATGAGGCGGTGGATGTTCTCCTGAGGGATCTCCTCCCAGACCTCCGCCAAGTCCTGGACAGTCTGTGGTGCAACTTGGCGTTGGTGGATGGAGCGAGACATGATGTCCCAGATGTGCTCAACTGGATCCAGGTCTGGGGAACGGGCAGGCCAGTCCATAACATCAATGTCTTGGTGTTGCAGGAACTGCTGACACACTCCAGCCACATGAGGTCTAGCATTGTCTTGCATTAGGAGGAACCCAGGGCCAACGGGACCAGCATATGGTCCCACAAGGGGTTTGAGGATCTCATCTCGGTACCTAATGGCAGTCAGGCTACCTCTGGCGAGCACATGGAGGGCTGTGCGGCCCTCCAAAGAAATGCCACCCCACACCATGACTGACCCACTGCCAAAACGGTCCTGCTGGAGGATGTTGCAGGCAGCAGAACGTTCTCCACGGCGTCTCCAGACTCTGTCACGTCTGTCACATGTGCTCAGTGTGAACCTGCTTCCATCTGTGAAGAGCTCAGGGCGCCAGTGGAGAATTTACCAATCTTGGTGTTCTCTGGCAAATGCCAAACGTCCTGCACGGTGTTGGGCTGTAAGCACAACCCCCACCTGTGGATGTCGGGCCCTCATACCACCCTCATGGAGTCTGTTTCTGACTGTTGGAGCAGACACATGCACATTTGTGTCCTGCTGGAGCTCATTCTGCAGGGCTCTGGCAGTGCTCCCCCTGTTCCTCCTTGCACAAAGAAGGAGGTAGCGGTCCTGCTGCTGGGTTGTTGCTCTACCACGGCCTCTTCCACGTCTCCTGATGTACTGGCCTGTCTCCTGGTAGCGCCTCCATGCTCTGGACACTACGCTGACAGACACAGCAAACCTTCTTGCCACAGCTGGCATTGATGTGCCATCCTGGATGAGCTGCACTACCTGAGCTACTTGTGTGGGTTGTAGACTCCGTCTCATGCTACCACTAGAGTGAAAGCACTGCCAGCATTCAAAAGTGACCAAAACATCAGCCAGAAAGCATCGGAACTGAGAAGTGGTCTGTGGTGTCTTGCCAATTGCCTATAATTTCCACCTGTTGTCTATTCCATTTGCACAACAGCATGTGAAACTGATTGTCAATCAGTGTTGCTTCCTAAGTGGACAGTTCCATTTCACAGAAGTGTGGTTGACTTGGAGTTACATTGTGTTTAAGTGTGTGTGTGTGTGTGTGGGGGGGGGGTCAATTTCCACCGATTCTAGCAGACATTTTCTCCATGTTGTTATCGATTTTGCTGACCAGCTCTGGGACCGCGGCCAGATGTCCAGTTTGGACCAGACTGGCATCCTGCTTACGGTCGAGTCCGGTCAACGCAAGAGTCTGTGCACTGCTAGCTCGGCACATACCGTTGCAGAATTCTGGCAGCCTGCCAGTTGTTGATCAGGACTCCACCAGCGCCAATCAGCAGAATCCCGATCACCAGTCATCCAAAGATGTAAACATCTGGCCCATGAGTCCTGGACGTATCCAGCCGGAAGCGTCCCCTCAGGACATGCAGGCTCCCCTCTGCCCGATCTTCGGGTTGAGAAAATTTGATCAATTGCGTTGAGAGACCAGCCGATCAAATCCATGATGTAGTTTGAGTGGAAGTAAAGAGATGTAAAAAGAGGCTCAGAGTCAGACAGGACAAAGTCGCAGGGCAGAGTGGGAGGAATAGGGAGGAAACAGGAGCGCAGATAGAAGCATCTGCCTTCGCTGAGAGTAGGAGTGGAAGGTTGTTGTGAAATGTTTTAGTATATTGTTTTTATACTCAGAATAAGGCAGAATAAGAAATACACAGTGAAAAATATATTATATTTTTCCCACAAAAACAATAAACAGCCAAGGACATTCCTTCCCCATATTTGTTTCTTTTGTGAGGTTGAATCCAACCTTATCAATGAAGATGAACTGGTGCTCCACTGCAGTCACCTCCAGCTCAAGGACTCTCCAAAACATATGACCACATCAGATATAGACATGTACTGAAACATGAATAACTGTTGAAAGTATGCATCAACTGAGGGATTGTTAGGACTTACCTGCCAATGTTTTGTTGCAATTCTTTGACTCTTTCTGAACTGCACTGACATGGTGCCATATAGACCTGCTTCATTCCCAGATTATTAAATCATTGTACAGTGTTGATAAGCTTTTTCTATCAGTATTTTGAAATATCTTGTTATCTCTGTTATTTTTCTTTGTATTTACTCTAGTGTGGCTGCATTATTTTCAGGGACCATGTTTATGATTTCAGTTTCCTGCTCTGGAGACAGAATATGTTCTCGACCATCCTTGTGTGGTCAATCATTCAATTCTGACATACAAATGGTAAAACTTTACTTTTACAGCCAGCCAGGCTGTACTGTATTCACTGAGTACTGTGTTAATTTGAATTACTGCAATTTTCTAGTGAGAGTAGAATTCTTACCCCTTCTTTCATTTTGGATAGCACAGATGATGGATGCTACAGCGAGCATGCTCGTAATTGGCTGCACCCTTTGCCCATCCTCCCTCAGTGATGACCACATGGTCAACCGAAGTGGCTCAAATCTCATGAGAAATTACAGTCCGTGGCCTTCGTCATCCTCCTTCTCTTACTCACACTGCTCTGGCTCCGCCTCTCTTTTCAATGTTGGCATCCATTGCTCAAAATCATAATGATGACAGTGTGGATGTACACAGCAGCTTCTCTCTGTTTATCTGAGGCACAATGTCTTTGTTTCCAAATATCATGTCTATCTGCCTTGTGAGTTCCTGTTCACCACCTGAAGAACCACATCTATGAAGGTAACCCTGCACATGTTGAGGAGCTATGCAGCCTGTTACAGAAACTTACTCCTCACCACCCCCCAGCTGCATCTTGGCCATGGTGGAGGTACTAGTCAGTATGTAATAACAAGATGGGCGACATCTGAAGACTTGAAATGAGAATGCTATGGTTTTGGTTTTTGGAAACATGACTCACCAAGAAGATCCCAGACCAGACCATTTAGCCCAACTAGATAACACTCTGGCAGGTAGTTATTGTCTGATACTTGCTGCTGGTGGAGCTTATGGTCAGTTTCCAGGGAATTTATGGCAATATTGCTTGTTGCCATTTATATCCCTGGCAGCCACTAACACAGCAAGGTACTAAGCGAGCTGTACCAAAACACCAGTGAGCAGTAGATACCCAATCCAGTTCCTTTCCTCACTTTGGCAGGACATTAAAATCACGCAGGTCCAAAGAATGTGTTTCATAGAGTCCTTAAACACAAAGACTTTCTACCAGAGGAAACAATGCTGGTGATAATTGGTTTTCACCACAGAGACTTGCCTACAAAGCCATTCCATCCCCCACCTTGGTGCCTCGCTGTGCGGTCCAGTTGGGGTTGAGAGTGCAGTTCTCAACCTTTTTGCAACACAGTGCCATTTGTAAAACAATTTTTTCAGTCAAGTACTCCTTAACCACTGCAAAGTATTTTTGGTCAAGAAAACACATGAAATACAGCATTTCATCATGTGTGTTTGGTTTATTCAACTTTACCCATGCAAAACAATGGCTACTGTTTTCCACATCCCTACTACACTTCAACCAGGACTACACTGTTTGCGTTGTCAAGGCGACAGTGACTGACAGATATAATCTCGCTCCTAACAGGTGGCACGTCTTCACGTCGAAATGTGGGATTTTGGGAGGAATGAAATAGTGTAAATTCGGTTTACACTGAATTTTTAGTACACTTACATTTATTGAAATATATTAAGTATTTTTATAAATTATATTTATATTATTGAATTCAAGGGTGCTTTAAATAAAACATAAGATGATATATGTTTTCAAAGAATATCACGTACCCTCGGAATGCGTTGATGTACCCCCAGGGATATGCGTACCCCCATTTGAGAAACAGTAGAGTAGATGATGTTTGAAACTATAAAATAGCAGTACATCCTATCAACAGAAATGGGTTGTAGGGTGGCTGCGCTGCTAGAGCACAGATCTCTCAGCTGTTTATGGAATGGAAAATGTTATTGACAACTTAGGAGCTGACAGGTTTTGGCAGGGATGTCCCAACTAAAATCTATGCAGTGACAACAATCTCTGAACGTGGAGATGCTGAATCTGGTTTTAATGTCCTGTGTTGTGGACACAGGAGAGTGCTCAACCATCATCTTGACTGATCACGGACAGCTCTGCTGTGGAGAGGAAATAAGATTGAACATCAGAATCTGTAGGACTGGAAATCTTGTTCAACAGCTTTGCTGAAAAAATTGTTACCAAAATAAGTGACAATGGCTGTTGGAGCTTACGTGTGATACATGAAGACAAAGTCTTAGTAATGCTGGGGAATCTTTATGGGTACTGCAACACAATCCAAAACAAAACCCTTCTCAGGCCTCGCATCTTGTGGAAACATACAATCCAGACAACATAATTTTAGGAAGAGACTACAATATCGTAATGGACGGATGGATTCCACAGCAGACTTGTAGGCCCTTCTCCAAATACCACTTTGCCATATTTCCTGCACCGTTAGCAGATCCCTGGAAACAAGCAACATGAAAATCCAACGCTAGCCTCCTACAATGTGATGAAGACTGTAACAATCTGACTCATGTGATAACTAGGAAATTTCTGAAACTACTGCCCCATTATTTCCCCAGTGTGGCAGCCATTTTGTAAAAACGGTGGTGAAAGTAAAGGCCTTAATGAGTGTGAGGTAGGGTCTGTGCACAGACTGACATGATGACACATCTAAAGAATGATGATTGTCATGTGTGTGAGCGACAGAAGGAGAAGACACACTGATGCAGGCCTCTGTTAGCAGCTCAGGTGACATCTCAAGTGACAGTAATGAATGTGAGGGAGGGGTTGGGAATAGACTTTACAGGTAGACCCACCTACAATATGATATATAGTAGGGGTGGGGAAACATCATTATATTACAAATTCTGAACTGATGACGGAGGGTTACAGGCTGCTGATTTTTAATGTTTGCTGCAATATTAAAATTGAAATGGTAAAAATCTGTTGTGATGGGGAGAAACAGAATGTGGCACCGCCTCCCCAGAGGTCCCAGTAAGAAACTGGGTTGTATGGAGCTTTTAAACCAAACAAATACCAGTCAAACTGTCTTCTTTTCTCCCCGATCTGGATTAACATATGTGTTACAAGATAGAAAATCTTTCGTCAGCATTGGATGGATAAAGGCGTGTGGTCTACAGCACACCTGATGATGGAGGGACTCTGGCTCTCCAATGATCTCTTCATTGACAAATATGGTATCTTCTGTACACTAACTCAGTTTGATAAAATGATCAGAGAAATCCCATCTGCTGTTAAACAAATGATATTTGGAGTCAGCAGGCCGTACAAACGATCCAAACTACCAGCGCTTCCATTTAACCATCAGGTTTTAGCACTCCAAATAGACTATCTGTAATCACTTGAACGAACTTCTACATGGATACACTCTAACTGAAACTTCATCATCCTTTATCTGAAAAAGTTGTGACATGGAGAACCAAATCTACCCTGTAATCCCCAAGACAGAAGTTCATTCTGACATACTGAAAACACCTATCTATCCAGTAAGCTGCTGAGTTGATTTAACATCAACTGTAGTTTCTGTCACACTGACACTAAAAAAAAACTCATCACATACTTTTCCTTTGTGTTCATGTTTTTTTAGGAAGGTTTACAAGACTGGTAATCATCCAAAACATTACAGGCCCTTCTCAACAGAGATAACTGTGTGCATGATAGTAAATGTGACTTTGTGTTTATAAATGACCTCATGAACAAATCTTTTACATCTATGAAACTGATAACATGAAATGAGTTGGATCTCTCCTTCTGGCTTTTGAAGATCTGAACATGTTTGAGAGTATCAGGTCAAACATAATTATGAGCCATTTTTTATTATATTTTCATAATTTTACTCTATAAATCTTACCAAATTTTATTCATTATTTTGTTATATTTGATGTATGTATAGTTTTAATGAACCTTTTCCCCCAGCAGTTGCTTTTATCATGTTTTGCTTTTTGTCTCTTCTCTCTCTCTGACTGTGTCCAGTGTTTTAAGCATTTTGTTCTCATTTGTAATGTTTGGTCCATATGCACAATGAAAAAATAAAAACTTAGAAAAAAAGAAAAACAAACTTGTCTTTCTCCATTCTTCATCCCCTCTCGGGTCGTCACGCTGAGTAGAAGTGCTACTCCGCCTCCACCAGGTGGCGGTAAGGAGACAGACTGTCTGCCCTGGACACGAAGAAGAAGAATCAGCTGTCAACGTTTACGGCAGAAGCAGAAACATGTCTGGAGAGAAGGATGATATGTGTGATGATTCAGGGACACCGCGGGATTACGGAGCGGATTTCCTGGACAAAGAGGTCGGAAATGACTGGAAATCTGCGAAGAAGGTTGTGGAGCTGCTGGACAGACTGACGGAGGAGAACATGGCTCTGGAGGAGCAGGTAACCTCCCTCTGACAGGAGAACATGGAGGAGCAGGTAACCTCCCTCTGACAGGAGAACATGGAGGAGCAGGTAACCTCCCTCTGACAGGAGAACATGGAGGAGCAGGTAACCTCCCTCTGACAGGAGAACATGGAGGAGCAGGTAACATGAGGTGGTTTCAACAAGTCCTGAACATTTCATGAAAATCTGTCCTAAACTTTTTCACTTATCTTGAACACAACCAGATAAACTGTGGTAAAATCAGAACCTCCCTGGTGGAGCTAATAATCATCAGATTCCAGTTGACCACAACGTGGAACAACACCAGTATCTACACAGCAAGTGGAGCATGAGAGGGGAGAGGGGGGGTCCAGCCTGCAGAGGGCCTCCTAACCGCTGCAGGGGGTGACCCACCTGTAGGAGGATGTTTGTTCCTCATCATGTAAACAGAAAGATGAAACAACATGGAGATGTTAACAAACCAGCTCAGACACCAAACGTTTAACCAGCTGAAAAGCCTGAAAAGCTGAAATCACAAATCTCCACATCATCATCTCTTCATCTTCTCATCATCTCTCATCATCTCTCCTCCTCATCATCTTCTCCTCATCATCTCTCATCATCATCTCTCCTCCTCACCTCATCATCATCTCTCCTCCTCCTCATCTTCTCCTCATCATCATCTTCTCCTCATCATCTCTCCTCATCATCTCTCCTCCTCACCTCCTCATCATCTTCTCCTCATCATCTCTCCTCATCATCTCTCATCATCATCTTCTCCTCATCATCTCTCATCATCATCTTCTCCTCATCATCTCTCATCATCATCTCTCCTCCTCATCTCATCATCATCTCTCCTCCTCCTCATCTTCTCCTCATCATCATCTTCTCCTCATCATCTCTCCTCCTCCTCATCTTCTCCTCATCATCATCTTCTCCTCATCATCTCTCCTCATCATCTCTCCTCATCATCTCTCCTCCTCACCTCCTCATCATCTCTCCTCATCATCTCTCCTCACTTCCTCATCATCTCTCCTCATCATCTCTCCTCCTCACCTCCTCATCATCTCTCCTCCTCACCTCATCATCATCTTCTCCTCATCATCTCTCCTCCTCACCTCCTCATCATCTCTCCTCCTCACCTCATCATCATCTGTCCTCCTCACCTCCTCATCATCTCTCCTCCTCACCTCATCATCATCTTCTCATCATCTTCTCCTCCTCACCTCCTCATCATCTCCCCTCATCATCTCTCCTCCTCACCTCCTCATCATCTCTCCTCATCATCTCTCCTCCTCACCTCCTCATCATCTCTCCTCCTCACCTCATCATCATCTTCTCCTCATCATCTCTCCTCCTCACCTCATCATCGTCTCTCCTCCTCACCTCATCATCATCTCTCCTCCTCACCTCATCATCATCTCTCCTCCTCACCTCCTCATCATCTCTCCTCATCATCTCTCCTCCTCACCTCCTCATCATCTCTCCTCCTCACCTCATCATCATCTTCTCCTCATCATCTCTCCTCCTCACCTCCTCATCATCTCTCCTCCTCACCTCCTCATCATCTCTCCTCCTCACCTCCTCATCATCTCTCCTCATCATCTCTCCTCCTCACCTCATCATCATCTCTCCTCATCATCTCTCCTCCTCACCTCCTCATCATCTCTCCTCCTCACCTCCTCATCATCTCTCCTCCTCACCTCATCATCATCTCTCCTCCTCACCTCCTCATCATCTCTCCTCCTCACCTCCTCATCATCTCTCCTCCTCACCTCCTCATCATCTCTCCTCACCTCATCATCATCTTCTCCTCATCATCTCTCCTCATCATCTTCTCCTCATCATCTCTCCTCCTCACCTCATCATCATCTCTCCTCATCATCTCTCCTCCTCACCTCATCATCATCTCTCCTCCTCACCTCCTCATCATCTCTCCTCCTCACCTCCTCATCATCTCTCCTCCTCACCTCATCATCATCTCTCCTCCTCACCTCCTCATCATCTCTCCTCCTCACCTCCTCATCATCTCTCCTCCTCACCTCATCATCATCTCTCCTCCTCACCTCATCATCATCTCTCCTCCTCACCTCCTCATCATCTCTCCTCCTCACCTCCTCATCATCTCTCCTCCTCACCTCCTCATCATCTCTCCTCCTCACCTCCTCATCATCTCTCCTCCTCACCTCCTCATCATCTCTCCTCCTCACCTCCTCATCATCTCTCCTCCTCACCTCCTCATCATCTCTCCTCATCATCTCTCCTCCTCACCTCATCATCATCTCTCCTCATCATCTCTCCTCCTCACCTCCTCATCATCTCTCCTCCTCACCTCATCATCATCTCTCCTCCTCACCTCCTCATCATCTCTCCTCCTCACCTCATCATCGTCTCTCCTCATCATCTCTCCTCATCGTCTCTCCTCCTCACCTCATCATCATCTCTCCTCCTCACCTCATCATCATCTCTCATCATCTCTCCTCCTCACCTCATCATCATCTCTCCTCATCATCTCTCCTCCTCACCTCATCATCATCTCTCCTCCTCACCTCATCATCATCTCTCCTCCTCACCTCCTCATCATCTCTCCTCCTCACCTCATCATCGTCTCTCCTCATCATCTCTCCTCATCGTCTCTCCTCCTCACCTCATCATCATCTCTCCTCCTCACCTCATCATCGTCTCTCCTCCTCATCTCCTCATCATCTCTCCTCCTCACCTCCTCATCATCTCTCCTCCTCACCTCCTCATCATCTCTCCTCCTCACCTCATCATCGTCTCTCCTCCTCATCTCCTCATCATCGTCTCTCCTCCTCACCTCCTCATCGTCTCTCCTCCTCACCTCATCATCGTCTCTCCTCCTCATCTCCTCATCATCTCTCCTCCTCACCTCCTCATCATCTCTCCTCCTCACCTCATCATCATCTCTCCTCCTCACCTCATCATCATCTCTCCTCCTCACCTCATCATCGTCTCTCCTCCTCATCTCCTCATCATCTCTCCTCCTCATCTCCTCATCATCTCTCCTCCTCATCTCCTCATCATCTCTTCTCATCATCTCTCCTCCTCACCTCATCATCGTCTCTCCTCCTCATCTCCTCATCATCTCTCCTCCTCATCTCCTCATCGTCTCTCCTCCTCATCTCCTCATCATCTCTCCTCCTCACCTCCTCATCATCTCTCCTCACCTCATCATCATCTTCTCCTCATCATCTCTCCTCATCATCTTCTCCTCATCATCTCTCCTCCTCACCTCATCATCATCTCTCCTCATCATCTCTCCTCCTCACCTCCTCATCATCTCTCCTCCTCACCTCATCATCATCTCTCCTCATCATCTCTCCTCCTCACCTCCTCATCATCTCTCCTCCTCACCTCATCATCATCTCTCCTCACCTCCTCATCATCTCTCCTCCTCACCTCATCATCATCTCTCCTCCTCACCTCCTCATCATCTCTCCTCATCATCTCTCCTCCTCACCTCCTCATCATCTCTCCTCATCATCTCTCCTCCTCACCTCCTCATCATCTCTCCTCCTCACCTCATCATCATCTTCTCCTCATCATCTCTCCTCCTCACCTCCTCATCATCTCTCCTCCTCACCTCATCATCATCTGTCCTCCTCACCTCCTCATCATCTCTCCTCCTCACCTCATCATCATCTCTCCTCCTCACCTCATCATCATCTCTCCTCCTCACCTCATCATCATCTTCTCCTCATCATCTCTCCTCATCATCTCTCCTCCTCACCTCCTCATCATCTCTCCTCCTCACCTCATCATCATCTTCTCATCATCTTCTCCTCCTCACCTCCTCATCATCTCCCCTCATCATCTCTCCTCCTCACCTCATCATCATCTTCTCCTCATCATCTTCTCCTCATCATCATCTTCTCCTCATCATCTCTCCTCATCATCTCTCCTCATCATCTCTCCTCCTCACCTCCTCATCATCTCTCCTCATCATCTCTCCTCCTCACTTCCTCATCATCTCTCCTCATCATCTCTCCTCCTCACCTCCTCATCATCTCTCCTCCTCACCTCATCATCATCTTCTCCTCATCATCTCTCCTCCTCACCTCCTCATCATCTCTCCTCCTCACCTCATCATCATCTCTCCTCCTCACCTCATCATCATCTCTCCTCCTCACCTCATCATCATCTTCTCATCATCTCTCCTCCTCACCTCATCATCATCTTCTCATCATCTCTCCTCCTCACCTCCTCATCATCTCTCCTCATCATCTCTCCTCCTCACCTCATCATCTTCTCTCCTCATCTCTCCTCCTCACCTCATCATCATCTCTCCTCCTCACCTCCTCATCATCTCTCCTCCTCAACTCATCATCATCTTCTCCTCATCATCTCTCCTCATCATCTCTCCTCCTCACCTCATCATCTTCTCTCCTCATCTCTCCTCCTCACCTCATCATCATCTCTCCTCCTCACCTCCTCATCATCTCTCCTCCTCACCTCCTCATCATCTCTCCTCATCATCTCTCCTCCTCACCTCCTCATCATCTCTCCTCATCATCTCTCCTCCTCACCTCATCATCATCTCTCCTCATCTCTCCTCCTCACCTCATCATCATCTCTCCTCCTCACCTCCTCATCATCTCTCCTCCTCACCTCATCATCATCTTCTCCTCATCATCTCTCCTCCTCACCTCATCATCATCTCTCCTCCTCACCTCATCATCATCTCTCCTCCTCACCTCCTCATCATCTCTCCTCCTCACCTCATCATCGTCTCTCCTCCTCACCTCATCATCATCTCTCCTCCTCACCTCATCATCATCTCTCCTCCTCACCTCATCATCATCTCTCCTCCTCATCTCCTCATCATCTCTCCTCCTCACCTCATCATCATCTCTCCTCATCATCTCTCCTCCTCACCTCCTCATCATCTCTCCTCCTCACCTCCTCATCATCTCTCCTCCTCACCTCCTCATCATCTCTCCTCCTCACCTCCTCATCATCTCTCCTCCTCACCTCCTCATCGTCTCTCCTCCTCACCTCCTCATCGTCTCTCCTCCTCACCTCCTCATCATCTCTCCTCCTCACCTCCTCATCATCTCTCCTCCTCACCTCCTCATCATCTCTCCTCATCATCTCTCCTCCTCACCTCATCATCATCTCTCCTCATCATCTCTCCTCCTCACCTCCTCATCATCTCTCCTCCTCACCTCCTCATCATCTCTCCTCCTCACCTCGTCATCATCTCTCCTCCTCACCTCCTCATCATCTCTCCTCCTCACCTCCTCATCATCTCTCCTCCTCACCTCATCATCATCTCTCCTCCTCACCTCCTCATCATCTCTCCTCCTCACCTCCTCATCATCTCTCCTCCTCACCTCCTCATCATCTCTCCTCCTCACCTCCTCATCATCTCTCCTCATCGTCTCTCCTCCTCACCTCATCATCATCTCTCCTCCTCACCTCCTCATCATCTCTCCTCCTCACCTCCTCATCATCTCTCCTCCTCACCTCCTCATCATCTCTCCTCATCATCTCTCCTCCTCACCTCATCATCATCTCTCCTCATCGTCTCTCCTCCTCACCTCCTCATCATCTCTCCTCCTCACCTCATCATCGTCTCTCCTCATCATCTCTCCTCATCGTCTCTCCTCCTCACCTCCTCATCGTCTCTCCTCCTCACCTCATCATCATCTCTCCTCCTCACCTCATCATCATCTCTCCTCCTCACCTCATCATCATCTCTCCTCCTCACCTCCTCATCATCTCTCCTCCTCACCTCCTCATCATCTCTCCTCCTCACCTCCTCATCATCTCTCCTCCTCACCTCCTCATCATCTCTCCTCATCGTCTCTCCTCCTCACCTCATCATCATCTCTCCTCCTCACCTCCTCATCATCTCTCCTCCTCACCTCCTCATCATCTCTCCTCCTCACCTCCTCATCATCTCTCCTCCTCACCTCATCATCGTCTCTCCTCATCATCTCTCCTCATCGTCTCTCCTCCTCACCTCCTCATCGTCTCTCCTCCTCACCTCATCATCATCTCTCCTCCTCACCTCATCATCATCTCTCCTCCTCACCTCATCATCATCTCTCCTCCTCACCTCCTCATCATCTCTCCTCCTCACCTCCTCATCGTCTCTCCTCCTCACCTCATCATCGTCTCTCCTCATCATCATCTCTCCTCCTCACCTCATCATCATCTCTCCTCCTCATCTCCTCATCATCATCTCTCCTCATCATCTCTCCTCCTCACCTCATCATCATCTCTCCTCCTCACCTCCTCATCATCTCTCCTCCTCACCTCATCATCATCTCTCCTCCTCACCTCATCATCGTCTCTCCTCCTCATCTCCTCATCATCGTCTCTCCTCCTCACCTCCTCATCATCTCTCCTCCTCACCTCATCATCATCTCTCCTCCTCACCTCCTCATCATCTCTCCTCCTCACCTCCTCATCATCTCTCCTCCTCACCTCCTCATCATCTCTCCTCCTCACCTCCTCATCATCTCTCCTCCTCACCTCCTCATCGTCTCTCCTCCTCACCTCATCATCGTCTCTCCTCATCATCTCTCCTCCTCACCTCATCATCGTCTCTCCTCATCATCTCTCCTCCTCACCTCCTCATCATCTCTCCTCCTCACCTCATCATCGTCTCTCCTCCTCACCTCCTCATCATCTCTCCTCCTCACCTCCTCATCATCTCTCCTCCTCACCTCATCATCATCTCTCCTCATCATCTCTCCTCCTCACCTCCTCATCATCTCTCCTCCTCACCTCCTCATCATCTCTCCTCATCATCTCTCCTCCTCACCTCATCATCGTCTCTCCTCCTCACCTCCTCATCATCTCTCCTCCTCACCTCCTCATCATCTCTCCTCCTCACCTCCTCATCATCTCTCCTCCTCACCTCCTCATCATCTCTCCTCCTCACCTCATCATCATCTCTCCTCATCATCTCTCCTCCTCACCTCCTCATCATCTCTCCTCCTCACCTCCTCATCATCTCTCCTCCTCACCTCCTCATCATCTCTCCTCCTCACCTCGTCATCATCTCTCCTCCTCACCTCCTCATCATCTCTCCTCCTCACCTCCTCATCATCTCTCCTCCTCACCTCCTCATCATCTCTTCTCATCATCTCTCCTCCTCACCTCATCATCATCTCTCCTCATCATCTCTCCTCCTCACCTCCTCATCATCTCTCCTCCTCACCTCCTCATCATCTCTCCTCCTCACCTCCTCATCATCTCTCCTCCTCACCTCGTCATCATCTCTCCTCCTCACCTCCTCATCATCTCTCCTCCTCACCTCCTCATCATCTCTCCTCCTCACCTCATCATCATCTCTCCTCCTCACCTCCTCATCATCTCTCCTCCTCACCTCCTCATCATCTCTCCTCCTCACCTCCTCATCATCTCTCCTCCTCACCTCCTCATCATCTCTCCTCATCATCTCTCCTCCTCACCTCCTCATCATCTCTCCTCCTCACCTCATCATCATCTCTCCTCCTCACCTCATCATCATCTCTCCTCATCATCTCTCCTCCTCACCTCCTCATCATCTCTCCTCCTCACCTCATCATCATCTCTCCTCCTCACCTCCTCATCATCTCTCCTCCTCACCTCATCATCATCTCTCCTCCTCACCTCATCATCATCTTCTCCTCACCTCATCATCATCTCTCCTCATCATCTCTCCTCCTCACCTCATCATCATCTCTCCTCCTCACCTCATCATCATCTCTCCTCCTCATCTCCTCATCATCATCTCTCCTCCTCACCTCATCATCGTCTCTCCTCATCATCTCTCCTCATCGTCTCTCCTCCTCACCTCCTCATCATCTCTCCTCCTCACCTCATCATCATCTCTCCTCCTCACCTCATCATCATCTCTCCTCCTCACCTCATCATCATCTCTCCTCCTCACCTCCTCATCATCTCTCCTCCTCACCTCATCATCATCTCTCCTCCTCATCTCCTCATCATCATCTCTCCTCATCATCTCTCCTCCTCACCTCATCATCATCTCTCCTCCTCACCTCCTCATCTTCTCTCCTCCTCATCTCCTCATCATCTCTCCTCCTCACCTCCTCATCATCTCTCCTCCTCACCTCATCATCGTCTCTCCTCCTCATCTCCTCATCATCGTCTCTCCTCCTCATCTCCTCATCATCTCTCCTCCTCACCTCATCATCATCTCTCCTCCTCACCTCATCATCTTCTCTCCTCCTCATCTCCTCATCATCTCTCCTCCTCACCTCCTCATCATCTCTCCTCCTCACCTCATCATCATCTCTCCTCCTCACCTCCTCATCATCTCTCCTCCTCACCTCATCATCATCTCTCCTCCTCACCTCATCATCGTCTCTCCTCCTCATCTCCTCATCATCTCTCCTCCTCACCTCATCATCATCTCTCCTCCTCACCTCATCATCGTCTCTCCTCCTCATCTCCTCATCATCGTCTCTCCTCCTCATCTCCTCATCATCTCTCCTCCTCACCTCCTCATCATCTCTCCTCCTCACCTCATCATCATCTCTCCTCCTCACCTCATCATCATCTCTCCTCCTCACCTCATCATCATCTCTCCTCCTCACCTCATCATCATCTCTCCTCCTCATCTCCTCATCATCGTCTCTCCTCCTCATCTCCTCATCATCTCTCCTCCTCACCTCCTCATCATCTCTCCTCCTCACCTCATCATCATCTCTCCTCCTCACCTCATCATCATCTCTCCTCCTCACCTCATCATCATCTCTCCTCCTCACCTCATCATCGTCTCTCCTCCTCATCTCCTCATCATCTCTCCTCCTCACCTCCTCATCATCTCTCCTCCTCACCTCCTCATCATCTCTCCTCACCTCATCATCATCTTCTCCTCATCATCTCTCCTCATCATCTTCTCCTCATCATCTCTCCTCCTCACCTCATCATCATCTCTCCTCCTCACCTCATCATCATCTCTCCTCCTCACCTCCTCATCATCTCTCCTCCTCACCTCATCATCATCTCTCCTCATCATCTCTCCTCCTCACCTCCTCATCATCTCTCCTCCTCACCTCATCATCATCTCTCCTCACCTCCTCATCATCTCTCCTCCTCACCTCATCATCATCTCTCCTCCTCACCTCCTCATCATCTTCTCCTCCTCACATCATCATCTTCTCCTCCTCACCTCATCATCGTCTCTCCTCCTCATCTCCTCATCATCTCTCCTCCTCACCTCCTCATCATCTCTCCTCCTCACCTCATCATCATCTCTCCTCACCTCCTCATCATCTCTCCTCCTCACCTCCTCATCATCTTCTCCTCCTCACATCATCATCTCTCCTCCTCACCTCATCATCTTCTCTCCTCCTCATCTCCTCATCATCTCTCCTCCTCACCTCATCATCATCTCTCCTCCTCACCTCCTCATCACCTCCTCATCATCTCTCCTCCTCACCTCATCATCATCTCTCATCATCGTCTCTCCTCCTCATCTCCTCCTCATCTCTCCTCATCCTTCTTCATCATCTCTTAATCATCTCTCATCTCTTCTCATATCTACTCATTTCTCCTCATCGTTTTTCTTAATCATCTCTCCTCCTCATCTCTCCTCTCTCCTCCTCCTCTCTCCTCTCTCCTCCTCATCTCTCGTCTGCTGCTCATGTATAGAACAGCGAACAGCTCCTCCTCCCCGTGTCTCCCACATGATGCCAGGAACAAACGTCTGTGTTCTGGCCAATCTTTGACACCTGGAGGCACAACTCATCGTAGAAACGGCAGAATGATCCTCGGATACGATCATTCCTGCACGTCTGACCACGCAGATGCAGGTTCTGTTTAAACTGGACATGTGGAGTCGATGACCAGTCCCAGTGCTGAACAACTGGACCAGACGGTATCCCCACAAACAGACGTCTCTGAGACCTAACAGAACCAGAACCTTGTCTGCTGTTTGAGGTTAGACAGAGGAAAACTGTGAGGACAGTTTCAGAGCTGCTTTCTCTGTGAAAGTCATTATTTTTATGTTTTCTCTCAAACGTTGTTAGAAACAAATCCGACACAAAGAACCGACTCATTCTGGATGGTTTCATTGGACCGGCTCCTCCGTGTCTTTCAGGTTCTGACCGTGTCCAGTTCTGGACCACCTAAAGTTTCAGCAGCTCTGTCGGCTGCAGATGAAGCCAGATGTTCCCTGGAGGTCCTGCTGCAGAGAGAGCAGCACGTCTCCGGCATGCTGCAGCAGGTAGGCACCGCCACGTCTTCCTGTTGGCGTGTTCAGCGTGACGCCGCCCAGAGCGGTGCTGCAGACCCCTCAACAGCAGCGCGTTTATCTCACAGTCCTGGAGCCCTTCTTAGAGACAACAGATTTATTTGTTAGAAAAACTTATTACTGAATAAAAACTTTGTGGACTGAACAACAAAACATCAACGTTTAGTTCTACTTATTTATTCTGATTATTACTGAAACAGTAATAAAACACATCCGATCTATTTACAATACCAGCAGCACCTTTCTCTTCATGTCAGATGTAACTAAAATCTTCTGAGCGTGTGATGGAGGTGTGCACATAGGGGGCGTGGTCTCCTTGCACGTATGGGCGTGGTCTCCGTGCATGTAGGGGCGTGGTCTCCGTGCATGTAGGGGCGTGGTCTCCGTGCTCCTGCAGGAGTTACTGCTGCTGCACAAATAACTGGAGGGTCTGATCCGATCTGGTCTCATCTGGTCTGATCTGGTTTGATCCGGTCTGATCTGGTCTGATCCAGTCTGGTCTGATCTGGTCCGGTTCGATCTAATCTGGTCTAATCTGGTCTGATCCGATCCGATCTGGTCTGATCTAATCTGGTTTGATCTAATTCGGTTTGATCTAATCTGGTCTAATCTGGTCTGATCTAATCTGGTTTGATCTGGTCTGATCTGGTTTGGTAGCACCTCCAGGAGGCGGAGCTGTGGATGGAGGACCTCGGCCAGACCTGCAGCCAGGTGGACTTCATCGAGAGACACATGAAGTACCTGCAGTGTCTTCATCACATAGAGGAGCTCAGGTGCCGGCTGAGACCAGGACCAGGTCCTGGTATCAGGGTTCTTTCCTTCTCTGGTCTTTCTGCCACCTGTTGGCTGTGTCACCATGACAACACGGTGTGTGTGTGTGTGTGTGCGCACAGTGCTGCCATCCAGCAGTGTCTGATGATCAGCAGCGTCTGGGACGCCATCCGGGCCGTGGACAGCATGGCGGCGCTGGATTCTGGACTGGGCCAGTCCGGATGTTCCCACCTCCAGGACTTCCTCAGAGAGACTCTCTGTTTCTGGCACAACATCATCAAGGACCGTCTGAGCAGGTGCAGCTCCGCCCACTTCCCAAGCCCCGCCTCTTTCCATCCACAGAGTTAATTGTTGCCCTTCGGTTCCCCTGCAGTGACTTTGAGAAGATCCTGACTCAGCTCCACTGGCCCGTCATCTCTCCGTCCTCTCAGCCGCTGAGTCCCGCCGCCAGCAGCCAGGACGTGGACGGCCAGCTGGAGGTGCTGGTGACGCAGCTGCTGGCGCTGCAGACCTCGTATCCTTCCACCACACCGCCTTGCTTCCCTCTGAGTTCTGCTTTCATGTTTTCACGTCAGGTGTGGCTGAAATAAAAGTTTTTATGATGAATTTGGACAAAATCACAAGAAAGGAAATGTAAAGGAAAGGAAGGTTTCTGCAGGACGTCTCCTGATCCGCCATCAGGAGACGTCCTCCTGCCACGTCTCCATGGCTTCGCTTGTCTACCTTCTGCGTTAAAGACCTTCATCAGCTGACTGGCAGCGATGACCTCGTGTCTCAGAGGGCTTCAGCTTCTTCTCGAGGTCCAGCCTCCAACCAGTCTGCATCTTCCTCCTCTGCCTCACTCTGCCTGCCCGTCCAGATCATGATGCTTCCGCTCAGCCGGAGGTTCAGGTTTCATTTCCATGGAAACCGCCAGACCAACTCTCTGAACAAGGTGAGATGTGGAGCAGGTCCTCCTCCAGACCTGGTCCAGACCCTCTCCTACCTCTCCATCCTGTCAGGCTTTCCTCTCCGAGAAAGTTCCAGAAGCCAGCGGGTTAGGAACTAAATCCTGGACCTAAAGGCTGGAAAGAACCGGTTCTGTTCCAGAACGTTCCACCAAAACAAAAACGTGGTGTCTTCAGCCAGCACTGACCCTGGATCTTCCGGCCTCTCCAGGACCCCTGGACCGCAGAAAGAACCCGTTTGTCCTGCAGACGAGGACAAGCAGCTCCGGCTAATCCGTGTTTCTGTCCTCTGTTTCTCAGCCGGAGTGGTACCTCACTCAGGTTCTGATATGGATGGGAAGCAACGCCCCGTTCATGGATGAGAAGATCCAGCCGGCCCTGGAGGGGGCCGGCTCCAGCATCAGTGCTCGGGTAGGAGGTTTCTAACGGCTTCAGTCTGAAAAGCACCGAAGCGTCTCTTTTTTCAGCCTCTGAGCCGGAAGAATGATCAGGAAAACTCTCCTGAATGGTTCTAGTTTAAAACCACATCTTCCTACTCCATCTGTAGTCCCCAGGACCGCCGTCCTGCAGGTCCACCCAGCACACCCAGCACACCCAGTACACCCAGCACACCCGGTACACCCGGTTCAGGTGAAAGGGATTGTCCATCTGAATCAGGTGTGTTGGAGCAGGAAAACATCTAAAACCTGCAGGACCGTGGCCCTCAGAGGACTGAAGATGGAGATCAGAGCGGACGTAAAACGTCCAACCTGATGTCTCCAGATTTGCAAACAGAGAGCCTGTAAGCCATCAGCTGATCAGTCAGTCTGTGCAGGTGGAGCTGTGTCGAGGTCTGGTGTCTCTGGTCCAGGAGAAGGTGGCCGGCGACGCCGCCAGGCTGCTGTACGACGACGTGCTCTTCTGCCACCTGGTGGAGGAGGTGCTGCAGTTTGAGAAGGAGCTGCGGAGCAACCACTCGTACCCGCCAGCGCTGCCCGGTCTGCTCTACATCCTGGTGGAGGACACCGTACTGGAGAAGTGGCTCGCCGTGGAGAAGAAGAGTAAGTTTCTGAGGCGCGCGGCGAAGATGTCTGCATCAGACGGAGCCTGACACCCCCAGCCAAGGGCCGGGGTCTGGGCTGCTCTGTGGTCAGACTGCTGGCAGAGTGACCCAGCGGGATTAGATCTGTCTGTGTGTGTGTCTCCAGTGGCCGTGGAGAAGATGGACGCCATGCTGTCCTCTGAGGGGGCGTGGAGCTGTCAGTACAAAGACATCAGCGACATGGACGAGCTGAAGGCTCCAGACTCTGCCGAGACCTTCATGACTCTGCTGCAGGTCATCACTGGTGAGACTTTCATGAAAACTGGTCCTCAGACATTTGATGGAAGCTCCTGTTGACTTGACTGTGCTGTCCGGCAGACCGGTACCGAGCCCTGCCCTGTCCGGCTGCCCAGCTCCGCTTCCTCAGGCTGCAGACGGAACTGGTGGATGACTTCCGTATTCGACTCACGCAGGTAAACACCAAACACTCAGCCAGAAAGAGGGACATCACAGCCTGCAGGAGTCTTTCTAATCCTCCCCAAACTAGCAGGTGTGGATGAGAGGATCCGTCTCTACCCTCCTCTCATCCGCCTCCATCCACCTAAACGTAACGTGCTGCAGGGGAAACCGGTGTCAGGTTCCCTAAAATACCACAACATGTCTCCTGAACCGTTAAAGACCATCCTATTATTTACGTATTCACAACGCCACGCCATCACGCCGTTGAAATAGAATTAAGCCAATAGAGCGGAGGCAACGGAAGGAATGTGTGTATGACTATCAAGGCGGTGAACAGATTCAACGCCACGAGGCTGAAACGCCACGAGACACAGGAAGTGTTCGTCAGCTTCGGAACAACGTGGAAATAATAAACAGGAAAATGAGGATGATGGAGCAGCAGCTGTACTTGTTCACGGTGCAGAGACGAGCTGCAGACGCAGCAGGGGAGTCCTGTAGAGACCAGCCCAGGAGGCTGCTGCTTTATCGTCCCGTAGAGCCCAGGAGGCTGCTGCTTTATCGTCCCGTAGAGCCGGGGAGGCTGCTGCTTTATCGTCCCGTAGAGCCGGGGAGGCTGCTGCTTTATCGTCCCGTAGAGCCCAGGAGGCTGCTGCTTTATCGTCCCGTAGAGCCCAGGAGGCTGCTGCTTTATCGTCCCGTAGAGCCCGGGAGGCTGCTGCTTTATCGTCCCGTAGAGCCCGGGAGGCTGCGGCTTTATCGTCCCGTAGAGCCGGGCAGGCTGCGGCTTTATCGTCCCGTAGAGCCCAGGAGGCTGCTGCTTTATCGTCCCGTAGAGCCTGGGAGGCTGATGCTTTATCGTCCCGTAGAGCCTGGGAGGCTGATGCTTTATCGTCCCGTAGAGCCGGGGAGGCTGATGCTTTATCGTCCCGTAGAGCCTGGGAGGCTGCTGCTTTATCGTCCCGTAGAGCCGAGGAGGCTGCTGCTTTATCGTCCCGTAGAGCCGAGGAGGCTGCTGCTTTATCGTCCCGTAGAGTCCAGGAGGCTGCTGCTTTATCGTCCCGTAGAGCCGAGGAGGCTGCTGCTTTATCGTCCCGTAGAGCCGGGGAGGCTGCTGCTTTATCGTCCCGTAGAGCCCAGGAGGCTGCTGCTTTATCGTCCCGTAGAGTCCAGGAGGCTGCTGCTTTATCGTGCCGTAGAGCCGAGGAGGCTGATGCTTTATCGTCCCGTAGAGCCGGGGAGGCTGCTGCTTTATCGTCCCGTAGAGCCAAGGAGGCTGCTGCTTTATCGTCCCGTAGAGCCGGGGAGGCTGCTGCTTTATCGTCCCGTAGAGCCGGGGAGGCTGCTGCTTTATCGTCCCGTAGACTCCAGGAGGCTGCTGCTTTATCGTCCCGTAGAGCCGAGGAGGCTGCTGCTTTATCGTCCCGTAGAGCCTGGGAGGCTGCTGCTTTATCGTCCCGTAGAGCCCGGGAGGCTGCTGCTTTATCGTCCCGTAGAGCCGGGGAGGCTGCTGCTTTATCGTCCCGTAGAGCCCAGGAGGCTGCTGCTTTATCGTCCCGTAGAGCCGAGGAGGCTGATGCTTTATCGTCCCGTAGAGCCGAGGAGGCTGCTGCTTTATCGTCCCGTAGATCCGGGGAGGCTGCTGCTTTATCGTCCCGTAGAGCCGAGGAGGCTGCTGCTTTATCGTCCCATAGAGCCGGGGAGGCTGCTGCTTTATCGTCCCGTAGAGCCGAGGAGGCTGCTGCTTTATCGTCCCGTAGAGCCGGGGAGGCTGCTCCTTTATCGTCCCTTAGAGCCGGGGAGGCTGCTGCTTTATCGTCCCTTAGAGCCGGGGAGGCTGCTGCTTTATCGTCCCGTAGAGTCCAGGAGGCTGCTGCTTTATTGTCCCTTAGAGCCCAGGAGGCTGCTGCTTTATCGTCCCGTAGAGTCCAGGAGGCTGCTGCTTTATCGTCCCGTAGAGTCCAGGAGGCTGCTGCTTTATCGTCCCGTAGAGTCCAGGAGGCTGCTGCTTTATCGTCCCGTAGAGCCCAGGAGGCTGCTGCTTTATCGTCCCGTAGAGCCGAGGAGGCTGCTGCTTTATCGTCCCGTAGAGCCCGGGAGGCTGCTGCTTTATCGTCCCGTAGAGCCGGGGAGGCTGCTGCTTTATCGTCCCGTAGAGCCGGGGAGGCTGCTGCTTTATCGTCCCGTAGAGCCGAGGAGGCTATCGTCCCGTAGAGCCCAGGAGGCTGCTGCTTTATCGTCCCGCAGAGCCGAGGAGGCTGCTAATTTATCGTCCCGTAGAGCCGAGGAGGCTGCTGCTTTATCGTCCCGTAGAGCCGGGGAGGCTGCTGCTTTATCGTCCCGTAGAGCCGGGGAGGCTGCTGCTTTATCGTCCCGTAGAGCCGGGGAGGCTGATGCTTTATCGTCCCATAGACTCCAGGAGGCTGCTGCTTTATCGTCCCGTAGAGCCGAGGAGGCTGCTGCTTTATCGTCCCGTAGAGCCCAGGAGGCTGCTGCTTTATCGTCCCGTAGAGCCAAGGAGGCTGCTGCTTTATCGTCCCGTAGAGCCCAGGAGGCTGCTGCTTTATCGTCCCGTAGAGCCGAGGAGGCTGATGCTTTATCGTCCCGTAGAGCCGAGGAGGCTGCTGCTTTATCGTCCCGTAGAGCCGGGGAGGCTGATGCTTTATCGTCCCGTAGAGCCGAGGGGGCTGCTGCTTTATCGTCCCGTAGAGCCTGGGAGGCTGCTGCTTTATCGTCCCGTAGAGCCCGTGAGGCTGCTGCTTTATCGTCCCGTAGAGCCAAGGAGGCTGATGCTTTATCGTCCCGTAGAGCCGAGGAGGCTGCTGCTTTATCGTCCCGTAGAGCCGAGGAGGCTGCTGCTTTATCGTCCCGTAGAGCCCAGGAGGCTGCTGCTTTATCGTCCCGTAGAGCCGAGGAGGCTGATGCTTTATCGTCCCGTAGAGCCGAGGAGGCTGCTGCTTTATCGTCCCGTAGAGCCGAGGAGGCTGCTGCTTTATCGTCCCGTAGATCCGGGGAGGCTGCTGCTTTATCGTCCCGTAGAGCCGAGGAGGCTGCTGCTTTATCGTCCCGTAGAGCCGGGGAGGCTGCTGCTTTATCGTCCCGTAGAGCCGGGGAGGCTGCTGCTTTATCGTCCCGTAGAGCCGAGGAGGCTGCTGCTTTATCGTCCCGTAGATCCGGGGAGGCTGCTGCTTTATCGTCCCGTAGAGCCGAGGAGGCTGCTGCTTTATCGTCCCGTAGAGCCGGGGAGGCTGCTGCTTTATCGTCCCGTAGAGCCGAGGAGGCTGCTGCTTTATCGTCCCGTAGAGCCGAGGAGGCTGCTGCTTTATCGTCCCGTAGAGCCCGGGAGGCTACTGCTTTATCGTCCCGTAGAGCCGGGGAGGCTGCTGCTTTATCGTCCCGTAGAGCCCAGGAGGCTGCTGCTTTATCGTCCCGTAGAGCCGGGGAGGCTGCTGCTTAATCGTCCCGTAGAGCCCGGGAGGCTGCTGCTTTATCGTCCCGTAGAGCCGGGGAGGCTGCTGCTTTATCGTCCCGTAGAGTCCAGGAGGCTGCTGTTTTATCGTCCCGTAGAGCCCAGGAGGCTGCTGCTTTATCGTCCCGTAGAGCCGAGGAGGCTGCTGCTTTATCGTCCCGTAGAGCCGAGGAGGCTGCTGCTTTATCGTCCCGTAGAGCCGGGGAGGCTGATGCTTTATCGTCCCGTAGACTCCAGGAGGCTGCTGCTTTATCGTCCCGTAGAGCCGAGGAGGCTGCTGCTTTATCGTCCCGTAGAGCCGGGGAGGCTGATGCTTTATCGTCCCGTAGACTCCAGGAGGCTGCTGCTTTATCGTCCCGTAGAGCCGAGGAGGCTGCTGCTTTATCGTCCCGTAGAGCCCAGGAGGCTGCTGCTTTATCGTCCCGTAGAGCCGAGGAGGCTGATGCTTTATCGTCCCGTAGAGCCGAGGAGGCTGCTGCTTTATCGTCCCGTAGAGCCGAGGAGGCTGCTGCTTTATCGTCCCGTAGATCCGGGGAGGCTGCTGCTTTATCGTCCCGTAGAGCCGAGGAGGCTGCTGCTTTATCGTCCCGTAGAGCCGGGGAGGCTGCTGCTTTATCGTCCCGTAGAGCCGGGGAGGCTGCTGCTTTAACGTCCCGTAGAGCCCAGGAGGCTGCTGCTTTATCGTCCCGTAGAGTCCAGGAGGCTGCTGCTTTATCGTCCCGTAGAGTCCAGGAGGCTGCTGCTTTATCGTCCCGTAGAGTCCAGGAGGCTGCTGCTTTATCGTCCCGTAGAGCCCAGGAGGCTGCTGCTTTATCGTCCCGTAGAGCCGAGGAGGCTGCTGCTTTATCGTCCCGTAGAGCCGGGGAGGCTGCTGCTTTATCGTCCCGTAGAGCCGGGAGGCTGCTGCTTTATCGTCCCGTAGAGCCGGGGAGGCTGCTGCTTTATCGTCCCGTAGAGCCGGGGAGGCTGATGCTTTATCGTCCCGTAGACTCCAGGAGGCTGCTGCTTTATCGTCCCGTAGAGCCGAGGAGGCTGCTGCTTTATCGTCCCGTAGAGCCGAGGAGGCTGCTGCTTTATCGTCCCGTAGATCCGGGGAGGCTGCTGCTTTATCGTCCCGTAGAGCCGAGGAGGCTGCTGCTTTATCGTCCCGTAGAGCCGGGGAGGCTGCTGCTTTATCGTCCCGTAGAGCCGAGGAGGCTGCTGCTTTATCGTCCCGTAGAGCCGAGGAGGCTGCTGCTTTATCGTCCCGTAGAGCCCGGGAGGCTACTGCTTTATCGTCCCGTAGAGCCGGGGAGGCTGCTGCTTTATCGTCCCGTAGAGCCGAGGAGGCTGCTGCTTTATCGTCCCGTAGAGCCGGGGAGGCTGCTGCTTTATCGTCCCGTAGAGCCGGGGAGGCTGCTGCTTTAATGTCCCGTAGAGCCCAGGAGGCTGCTGCTTTATCGTCCCGTAGAGTCCAGGAGGCTGCTGCTTTATCGTCCCGTAGAGCCGGGGAGGGTGCTGCTTCATCGTCCCGTAGAGTCCAGGAGGCTGCTGCTTTATTGTCCCTTAAAGCCCAGGAGGCTGCTGCTTTATCGTCCCGTAGAGTCCAGGAGGCTGCTGCTTTATCGTCCCGTAGAGCCCAGGAGGCTGCTGCTTTATCGTCCCGTAGAGCCGGGGAGGCTGCTGCTTAATCGTCCCGTAGAGCCCGGGAGGCTGCTGCTTTATCGTCCCGTAGAGCCGGGGAGGCTGCTGCTTTATCGTCCCGTAGAGCCCAGGAGGCTGCTGCTTTATCGTCCCGTAGAGTCCGGGAGGCTGCTGCTTTATCGTCCCGTAGAGCCGGGGAGGCTGATGCTTTATCGTCCCGTAGACTCCAGGAGGCTGCTGCTTTATCGTCCCGTAGAGCCGAGGAGGCTTCTTCTTTGTCGTCCCGTAGAGTCCAGGAGGCTGCTGCTTTATCGGCCCGTAGAGTCCAGGAGGCTGCTGCTTTATCGTCCCGTAGAGTCCAGGAGGCTGCTGCTTTATCGTCCCGTAGAGCCCAGGAGGCTGCTGCTGTATCGTCCCGTAGAGCCGAGGAGGCTGCTGCTTTATCGTCCCGTAGAGCCGAGGAGGCTGCTGCTTTATCGTCCCGTAGAGCAGGGGAGGCTGCTGCTTTATCGTCCCGTAGAGTCCAGGAGGCTGCTGCTTTATCGTCCCGTAGAGTCCAGGAGGCTGCTGCTTTATCGTCCCGTAGAGTCCAGGAGGCTGCTGTTTTATCGTCCCGTAGAGCCCAGGAGGCTGCTGCTTTATCGTCCCGTAGAGCCGAGGAGGCTGCTGCTTTATCGTCCCGTAGAGCCGAGGAGGCTGCTGCTTTATCGTCCCGTAGATCCGGGGAGGCTGATGCTTTATCGTCCCGTAGACTCCAGGAGGCTGCTGCTTTATCGTCCCGTAGAGCCGAGGAGGCTGCTGCTTTATCGTCCCGTTGAGCCGGGGAGGCTGATGCTTTATCGTCCCGTAGACTCCAGGAGGCTGCTGCTTTATCGTCCCGTAGAGCCGAGGAGGCTGCTGCTTTATCGTCCCGTAGAGCCCAGGAGGCTGCTGCTTTATCGTCCCGTAGAGCCGAGGAGGCTGATGCTTTATCGTCCCGTAGAGCCGAGGAGGCTGCTGCTTTATCGTCCCGTAGAGCCGAGGAGGCTGCTGCTTTATCGTCCCGTAGATCCGGGGAGGCTGCTGCTTTATCGTCCCGTAGAGCCGAGGAGGCTGCTGCTTTATCGTCCCGTAGAGCCGGGGAGGCTGCTGCTTTATCGTCCCGTAGAGCCGGGGAGGCTGCTGCTTTATCGTCCCGTAGAGCCCAGGAGGCTGCTGCTTTATCGTCCCGTAGAGTCCTGGAGGCTGCTGCTTTATCGTCCCGTAGAGCCGGGGAGGGTGCTGCTTCATCGTCCCGTAGAGCCGGGGAGGCTGCTGCTTTATTGTCCCTTAGAGCCCAGGAGGCTGCTGCTTTATCGTCCCGTAGAGTCCAGGAGGCTGCTGCTTTATCGTCCCGTAGAGTCCAGAAGGCTGCTGCTTTATCGTCCCGTAGAGTCCAGGAGGCTGCTTCTTTATCGTCCCGTAGAGCCCAGGAGGCTGCTGCTTTATCGTCCCGTAGAGCCGAGGAGGCTGCTGCTTTATCGTCCCGTAGAGCCGGGGAGGCTGCTGCTTTATCGTCCCGTAGAGCCGGGGAGGCTGCTGCTTTATCGTCCCGTAGAGCCGGGGAGGCTGCTGCTTTATCGTCCCGTAGAGCCGAGGAGGCTATCGTCCCGTAGAGCCCAGGAGGCTGCTGCTTTATCGTCCCGTAGAGCCGAGGAGGCTGCTGCTTTATCGTCCCGTAAAGCCGAGGAGGCTGCTGCTTTATCGTCCCGTAGAGCCGGGGAGGCTGCTGCTTTATCGTCCCGTAGAGCCGGGGAGGCTGATGCTTTATCGTCCCGTAGACTCCAGGAGGCTGCTGCTTTATCGTCCCGTAGAGCCGAGGAGGCTGCTGCTTTATCGTCCCGTAGAGCCGGGGAGGCTGATGCTTTATCGTCCCGTAGACTCCAGGAGGCTGCTGCTTTATCGTCCCGTAGAGCCCAGGAGGCTGCTGCTTTATCGTCCCGTAGAGTCCGGGAGGCTGCTGCTTTATCGTCCCGTAGAGCCGGGGAGGCTGATGCTTTATCGTCCCGTAGACTCCAGGAGGCTGCTGCTTTATCGTCCCGTAGAGCCGAGGAGGCTTCTTCTTTGTCGTCCCGTAGAGTCCAGGAGGCTGCTGCTTTATCGTCCCGTAGAGTCCAGGAGGCTGCTGCTTTATCGTCCCGTAGAGTCCAGGAGGCTGCTGCTTTATCGTCCCGTAGAGCCCAGGAGGCTGCTGCTGTATCGTCCCGTAGAGCCGAGGAGGCTGCTGCTTTATCGTCCCGTAGAGCCGAGGAGGCTGCTGCTTTATCGTCCCGTAGAGCCGGGGAGGCTGCTGCTTTATCGTCCCGTAGAGTCCAGGAGGCTGCTGCTTTATCGTCCCGTAGAGTCCAGGAGGCTGCTGCTTTATCGTCCCGTAGAGTCCAGGAGGCTGCTGTTTTATCGTCCCGTAGAGCCCAGGAGGCTGCTGCTTTATCGTCCCGTAGAGCCGAGGAGGCTGCTGCTTTATCGTCCCGTAGAGCCGAGGAGGCTGCTGCTTTATCGTCCCGTAGATCCGGGGAGGCTGATGCTTTATCGTCCCGTAGACTCCAGGAGGCTGCTGCTTCATCGTCCCGTAGAGCCGAGGAGGCTGCTGCTTTATCGTCCCGTTGAGCCGGGGAGGCTGATGCTTTATCGTCCCGTAGACTCCAGGAGGCTGCTGCTTTATCGTCCCGTAGAGCCGAGGAGGCTGCTGCTTTATCGTCCCGTAGAGCCCAGGAGGCTGCTGCTTTATCGTCCCGTAGAGCCGAGGAGGCTGATGCTTTATCGTCCCGTAGAGCCGAGGAGGCTGCTGCTTTATCGTCCCGTAGAGCCGAGGAGGCTGCTGCTTTATCGTCCCGTAGATCCGGGGAGGCTGCTGCTTTATCGTCCCGTAGAGCCGAGGAGGCTGCTGCTTTATCGTCCCGTAGAGCCGGGGAGGCTGCTGCTTTATCGTCCCGTAGAGCCGGGGAGGCTGCTGCTTTATCGTCCCGTAGAGCCCAGGAGGCTGCTGCTTTATCGTCCCGTAGAGTCCTGGAGGCTGCTGCTTTATCGTCCCGTAGAGCGGGGAGGGTGCTGCTTCATCGTCCCGTAGAGCCGGGGAGGCTGCTGCTTTATTGTCCCTTAGAGCCCAGGAGGCTGCTGCTTTATCGTCCCGTAGAGTCCAGGAGGCTGCTGCTTTATCGTCCCGTAGAGTCCAGAAGGCTGCTGCTTTATCGTCCCGTAGAGTCCAGGAGGCTGCTTCTTTATCGTCCCGTAGAGCCCAGGAGGCTGCTGCTTTATCGTCCCGTAGAGCCGAGGAGGCTGCTGCTTTATCGTCCCGTAGAGCCGGGGAGGCTGCTGCTTTATCGTCCCGTAGAGCCGGGGAGGCTGCTGCTTTATCGTCCCGTAGAGCCGGGGAGGCTGCTGCTTTATCGTCCCGTAGAGCCGAGGAGGCTATCGTCCCGTAGAGCCCAGGAGGCTGCTGCTTTATCGTCCCGTAGAGCCGAGGAGGCTGCTGCTTTATCGTCCCGTAAAGCCGAGGAGGCTGCTGCTTTATCGTCCCGTAGAGCCGGGGAGGCTGCTGCTTTATCGTCCCGTAGAGCCGGGGAGGCTGATGCTTTATCGTCCCGTAGACTCCAGGAGGCTGCTGCTTTATCGTCCCGTAGAGCCGAGGAGGCTGCTGCTTTATCGTCCCGTAGAGCCGGGGAGGCTGATGCTTTATCGTCCCGTAGACTCCAGGAGGCTGCTGCTTTATCGTCCCGTAGAGCCGAGGAGGCTGCTGCTTTATCGTCCCGTAGAGCCTGGGAGGCTGCTGCTTTATCGTCCCGTAGAGCCCGGGAGGCTGCTGCTTTATCGTCCCGTAGAGCCGGTGAGGCTGATGCTTTATTGTCCCGTAGAGCCCAGGAGGCTGATGCTTTATCGTCCCGTAGAGCCGAGGAGGCTGCTGCTTTATCGTCCCGTAGAGCCCAGGAGGCTGCTGCTTTATCGTCCCGTAGAGCCGAGGAGGCTTCTGCTTTGTCGTCCCGTAGAGTCCAGGAGGCTGCTGCTTTATCGTCCCGTAGAGTCCAGGAGGCTGCTGCTTTATCGTCCCGTAGAGTCCAGGAGGCTGCTGCTTTATCGTCCCGTAGAGCCCAGGAGGCTGCTGCTTTATCGTCCCGTAGAGCCTAGGAGGTTGCTGCTTTATCGTCCCGTAGAGCCCAGGAGGCTGCTGCTTTATCGTCCCGTAGAGCCGGGGAGGCTGATGCTTTATCGTCCCGTAGACTCCAGGAGGCTGCTGCTTTATCGTCCCGTAGAGTCCAGGAGGCTGCTGCTTTATCGTCCCGTAGAGTCCAGGAGGCTGCTGCTTTATCGTCCCGTAGAGCCCAGGAGGCTGCTGCTTTATCGTCCCGTAGAGCCGAGGAGGCTGCTGCTTTATCGTCCCGTAGAGCCGAGGAGGCTGCTGCTTTATCGTCCCGTAGAGCCGGGGAGGCTGATGCTCTATCGTCCCGTAGACTCCAGGAGGCTGCTGCTTCATCGTCCCGTAGAGCCGAGGAGGCTGCTGCTTTATCGTCCCGTAGAGCCGGGGAGGCTGATGCTTTATCGTCCCATAGACTCCAGGAGGCTGCTGCTTTATCGTCCCGTAGAGCCGAGGAGGCTGCTGCTTTATCGTCCCGCAGAGCCCAGGAGGCTGCTGCTTTATCGTCCCGTAGAGCCGAGGAGGCTGATGCTTTATCGTCCCGTAGAGCCGAGGAGGCTGCTGCTTTATCGTCCCGTAGAGCCGAGGAGGCTGCTGCTTTATCTTCCCGTAGATCCGGGGAGGCTGCTGCTTTATCGTTCCGTAGAGCCGAGGAGGCTGCTGCTTTATCGTCCCGTAGAGCCGGGGAGGCTGCTGCTTTATCGTCCCGTAGAGCCGAGGAGGCTGCTGCTTTATCGTCCCGTAGAGCCCGGGAGGCTGCTGCTTCATCGTCCCGTAGAGCCGGGGAGGCTGATGCTTTATTGTCCCGTAGAGCCCAGGAGGCTGATGCTTTATCGTCCCGTAGAGCCGAGGAGGCTGCTGCTTTATCGTCCCGTAGAGCCGAGGAGGCTGCTGCTTTATCGTCCCGTAGAGCCGGGGAGGCTGCTGCTTTATCGTCCCGTAGAGTCCAGGAGGCTGCTGCTTTATCGTCCCGTAGAGTCCAGGAGGCTGCTGCTTTATCGTCCCGTAGAGTCCAGGAGGCTGCTGTTTTATCGTCCCGCAGAGCCCAGGAGGCTGCTGCTTTATCGTCCCGTAGAGCCGAGGAGGCTGCTGCTTTATCGTCCCGTAGAGCCGGGGAGGCTGCTGCTTTATCGTCCCGTAGAGCCGGGGAGGCTGCTGCTTTATCGTCCCGTAGAGCCGGGGAGGCTGCTGCTTTATCGTCCCGTAGAGCCGGGAGGCTGCTGCTTTATCGTCCCGTAGAGTCCAGGAGGCTGCTGCTTTATCGTCCCGTAGAGCCCAGGAGGCTATCGTCCCGTAGAGCCCAGGAGGCTGCTGCTTTATCGTCCCGTAGAGCCGAGGAGGCTGCTGCTTTATCGTCCCGTAGAGCCGAGGAGGCTGCTGCTTTATCGTCCCGTAGAGCCGGGGAGGCTGCTGCTTTATCGTCACGTAGAGCCGGGGAGGCTGATGCTTTATCGTCCCGTAGAGCCCGGGAGGCTGCTGCTTCATCGTCCCGTAGAGCCGGGGAGGCTGATGCTTTATTGTCCCGTAGAGCCCAGGAGGCTGATGCTTTATCGTCCCGTAGAGCCGAGGAGGCTGCTGCTTTATCGTCCCGTAGAGCCGAGGAGGCTGCTGCTTTATCGTCCCGTAGAGCCGGGGAGGCTGCTGCTTTATCGTCCCGTAGAGTCCAGGAGGCTGCTGCTTTATCGTCCCGTAGAGTCCAGGAGGCTGCTGCTTTATCGTCCCGTAGAGTCCAGGAGGCTGCTGTTTTATCGTCCCGCAGAGCCCAGGAGGCTGCTGCTTTATCGTCCCGTAGAGCCCAGGAGGCTGCTGCTTTATCGTCCCGTAGAGCCGGGGAGGCTGCTGCTTTATCGTCCCGTAGAGCCGGGGAGGCTGCTGCTTTATCGTCCCGTAGAGCCGGGGAGGCTGCTGCTTTATCGTCCCGTAGAGCCGGGAGGCTGCTGCTTTATCGTCCCGTAGAGTCCAGGAGGCTGCTGCTTTATCGTCCCGTAGAGCCCAGGAGGCTATCGTCCCGTAGAGCCCAGGAGGCTGCTGCTTTATCGTCCCGTAGAGCCGAGGAGGCTGCTGCTTTATCGTCCCGTAGAGCCGAGGAGGCTGCTGCTTTATCGTCCCGTAGAGCCGAGGAGGCTGCTGCTTTATCGTCCCGTAGAGCCGGGGAGGCTGCTGCTTTATCGTCACGTAGAGCCGGGGAGGCTGATGCTTTATCGTCCCGTAGAGCCCGGGAGGCTGCTGCTTCATCGTCCCGTAGAGCCGGGGAGGCTGATGCTTTATTGTCCCGTAGAGCCCAGGAGGCTGATGCTTTATCGTCCCGTAGAGCCGAGGAGGCTGCTGCTTTATCGTCCCGTAGAGCCGAGGAGGCTGCTGCTTTATCGTCCCGTAGAGCCGGGGAGGCTGCTGCTTTATCGTCCCGTAGAGTCCAGGAGGCTGCTGCTTTATCGTCCCGTAGAGTCCAGGAGGCTGCTGCTTTATCGTCCCGTAGAGTCCAGGAGGCTGCTGTTTTATCGTCCCGCAGAGCCCAGGAGGCTGCTGCTTTATCGTCCCGTAGAGCCCAGGAGGCTGCTGCTTTATCGTCCCGTAGAGCCGGGGAGGCTGCTGCTTTATCGTCCCGTAGAGCCGGGGAGGCTGCTGCTTTATCGTCCCGTAGAGCCGGGGAGGCTGCTGCTTTATCGTCCCGTAGAGCCGGGAGGCTGCTGCTTTATCGTCCCGTAGAGTCCAGGAGGCTGCTGCTTTATCGTCCCGTAGAGCCCAGGAGGCTATCGTCCCGTAGAGCCCAGGAGGCTGCTGCTTTATCGTCCCGTAGAGCCGAGGAGGCTGCTGCTTTATCGTCCCGTAGAGCCGAGGAGGCTGCTGCTTTATCGTCCCGTAGAGCCGGGGAGGCTGCTGCTTTATCGTCACGTAGAGCCGGGGAGGCTGATGCTTTATCGTCCCGTAGAGCCGGGGAGGCTGCTGCTTTATCGTCCCGTAGAGCCGGGGAGGCTGATGCTTTATCGTCCCGTAGACTCCAGGAGGCTGCTGCTTTATCGTCCCGTAGAGCCGAGGAGGCTGCTGCTTTATCGTCCCGTAGAGCCGGGGAGGCTGATGCTTTATCGTCCCGTAGACTCCAGGAGGCTGCTGCTTTATCGTCCCGTAGAGCCGAGGAGGCTGCTGCTTTATCGTCTCGTAGAGCCTGGGAGGCTGCTGCTTTATCGTCCCGTAGAGCCCGGGAGGCTGCTGCTTTATCGTCCCGTAGAGCCGGGGAGGCTGATGCTTTATTGTCCCGTAGAGCCCAGGAGGCTGATGCTTTATCGTCCCGTAGAGCCGAGGAGGCTGCTGCTTTATCGTCCCGTAGAGCCGAGGAGGCTGCTGCTTTATCGTCCCGTAGAGCCCAGGAGGCTGCTGCTTTATCGTCCCGTAGACTCCAGGAGGCTGCTGCTTTATCGTCCCGTAGAGCCGAGGAGGCTGATGCTTTATCGTCCCGTAGACTCCAGGAGGCTGCTGCTTTATCGTCCCGTAGAGCCGAGGAGGCTGCTGCTTTATCGTCCCGTAGAGCCCAGGAGGCTGCTGCTTTATCGTCCCGTAGAGCCGAGGAGGCTGATGCTTTATCGTCCCGTAGAGCCGAGGAGGCTGCTGCTTTATCGTCCCGTAGAGCCGAGGAGGCTGCTGCTTTATCGTCCCGTAGATCCGGGGAGGCTGCTGCTTTATCGTCCCGTAGAGCCGAGGAGGCTGCTGCTTTATCGTCCCGTAGAGCCGGGGAGGCTGCTGCTTTATCGTCCCGTAGAGCCGGGGAGGCTGCTGCTTTATCGTCCCGTAGAGCCGGGGAGGCTGCTGCTTTATCGTCCCGTAGAGCCGGGGAGGCTGCTGCTTTATCGTCCCGTAGAGCCGGGGAGGCTGCTGCTTTATCGTCCCGTAGAGCCCAGGAGGCTATCGTCCCGTAGAGCCCAGGAGGCTGCTGCTTTATCGTCCCGTAGAGCCGAGGAGGCTGCTGCTTTATCGTCCCGTAGAGCCGAGGAGGCTGCTGCTTTATCGTCCCGTAGAGCCGAGGAGGCTGCTGCTTTATCGTCCCGTAGAGCCGGGGAGGCTGCTGCTTTATCGTCACGTAGAGCCGGGGAGGCTGATGCTTTATCGTCCCGTAGACTCCAGGAGGCTGCTGCTTTATCGTCCCGTAGAGCCGAGGAGGCTGCTGCTTTATCGTCCCGTAGAGCCGGGGAGGCTGATGCTTTATCGTCCCGTAGACTCCAGGAGGCTGCTGCTTTATCGTCCCGTAGAGCCGAGGAGGCTGCTGCTTTATCGTCCCGTAGAGCCTGGGAGGCTGCTGCTTTATCGTCCCGTAGAGCCCGGGAGGCTGCTGCTTTATCGTCCCGTAGAGCCGGGGAGGCTGATGCTTTATCGTCCCGTAGAGCCGAGGAGGCTGCTGCTTTATCGTCCCGTAGAGCCGAGGAGGCTGCTGCTTCATCGTCCCGTAGAGCCGAGGAGGCTGCTGCTTTATCGTCCCGTAGAGCCGAGGAGGCTGCTGCTTTATCGTCCCGTAGAGCCGAGGAGGCTGCTGCTTCATCGTCCCGTAGAGCCGAGGAGGTTGCTGCTTTATCGTCCCGTAGAGCCGAGGAGGTTGCTGCTTTATCGTCCCGTAGAGCCGAGGAGGCTGATGCTGCTGCTTTCTCTGTGTTTCCCAGGTGATGAAGGTGGAGTCTCGCTGCCCGCTGGGAGTCCGCTACTGCGCCATCCTCAATGCAGTCAACTACATTTCTACCATCCTGAGAGACTGGGCGGATGATGTGGTACCATGTGGATTTTCCTTTTGCTCCTGTTCACATTAAATGGGAACTGGTTCAGACCAGCTGCGGGTCGAGTATCAGCGACGTTCAGACTTCTCCTCTCCTCAGTTTTTCCTGCAGCTGCAGCAGGCAGCTGTTTCGCTCGGCGAGGAAGCGGTGCTGGGGGGTCTGGGCATGATGGAAGTGGGGCGCCTGGCTTCCTTGGAGGGCTCGCTGTTTGACGGTCTGCTGGCGCTGCTCGACCGGCTGAAAGGAGACATGCTGGGAAGACTGCTGGAGTTTCTCATGAAGGACACGGCAGAAAAAGCCAAACCGTACTGTCAGGAAAGGTGAGAGGAAGAACTGCCATGTGGCAGCAGATCCCAGCATCCAGCTTCATTTCTGGCTCCCTGCAGGTGGTTGTCCCTTCCGTCTCAGCAGGACCAGTCCACCATGTCCTTGTCCAGCTCAGCATGTCCCATGATGCTCTGCGTGAGAGACAGATTACTGGATCTTCATCAGCTTCTGAGTCTTCCTCTCTTCCAGCTGGCCTGGCAGGGTCTGGCAGAGAGACTGGACAACTTCCTGTATCAGGAGGTAAGCCGACGCTGTTCATCCCTTCTTTCAAGTCGGTCCGGTTTGTTATCATCCAGCACAGTCTGGTTCGACCCGGTTTGTTATCGTCCAGTACAGTCCGGTTCACAGTCCGGTTCGTTATCGTCCAGCACAGTCCGGTTCGTTATCGTCCAGCACAGTCCGGTTCGTTATCGTCCAGCACAGTCCGGTTCACAGTCCGGTTCGTTATCGTCCAGCACAGTCCGGTTCGTTATCGTCCAGCACAGTCCGGTTCGTTATCGTCCAGCACAGTCCGGTTCGTTATCGTCCAGCACAGTCCGGTTCACAGTCCGGTTCGTTATCGTCCAGCACAGTCCGGTTCGTTATCGTCCAGCATAGTCCGGTTCACAGTCCGGTTCGTTATCGTCCAGCACAGTCCGGTTCGTTATCGTCCAGCACAGTCCGGTTCACAGTCCGGTTCGTTATCGTCCAGCACAGTCCGGTTCGTTATCGTCCAGCACAGTCCGGTTCGTTATCGTCCAGCATAGTCCGGTTCACAGTCCGGTTCGTTATCGTCCAGCATAGTCCGGTTCGTTATCGTCCAGCATAGTCCGGTTCGTTATCGTCCAGCACAGTCCGGTTCACAGTCCGGTTCGTTATCGTCCAGCATAGTCCGGTTCGTTATCGTCCAGCACAGTCCGGTTCGTTATCGTCCAGCATAGTCCGGTTCGTTATCGTCCAGCACAGTCCGGTTCGTTATCGTCCAGCACAGTCCGGTTCGACCCGGTTCGTTATCGTCCAGCACAGTCCGGTTCGACCCGGTTCGTTATCGTCCAGCACAGTCCGGTTCGTTATCGTCCAGCACAGTCCGGTTCGACCCGGTTCGTTATCGTCCAGCACAGTCCGGTTCGTTATCGTCCAGCACAGTCTGGTTCACAGTCCGGTTCGACCCGGTTCGTAATGTTTTTACATTTCAGATGGTAATTATTGCCTAAATGAATTGTATCGTGTCGATAACGTCCCGCCCCCCCAAAAAGGTTTTAAATGATAAAAATGTAAAATGTGGAGCTGATGTCCATCCCTTCTCCTCCAGGTGATCCTGTCCAACCACTTCAGCGACGGTGGAGCCGCTCAGCTTCAGTTTGACATGAACAGAAACCTCTTTCCTCTGTTTGGTCACTACTGCAAGAGACCCGAGAACTTCTTTAAACAGTGAGTCTGAACATGACGTCTCCACCGTAGTCCAGCTCCACGCGCCGACGATTCATCCCTTTTCTGAGATCTGGATCAGCCAATGCTGGAGTTTTCCAGTCAGTTCATGTAAACATTATTGTGATTTGTGGTTCTTATGGTGTGTAAAGCTTGTCCGACCCTCCATGAGCAGCTTCGTCTGCAGCGGGAAGGGATCACTGCAGGCGGTGATGTCTGCTTTTATGTGCAACGAACCCGGTTATTTCATATTTAACTTTCCCTGCGGCAGGGTGAGGTGTGAATACGGTGGGTTGTGAATACGGCGGGTTGTGAATACGGCGGGGTGTGAATACGGCGGGTTGTGAATACGGCGGGTTGTGCATACGGCGGGTTGTGCATACGGCGGGTTGTGCATACGGCGGGTTGTGCATGCGGCGGGTTGTGAATACGGCGGGTTGTGAATACGGCGGGTTGTGCATACCGCGGGTTGTGAATACGGCGGGTTGTGAATACGGCGGGTTGTGAATACGGCGGGTTGTGCATACCGCGGGTTGTGAATACGGCGGGTTGTGAATACGGCGGGGTGTGAATACGGCGGGTTGTGAATACGGCGGGTTGTGAATACGGCGGGTTGTGCATACCGCGGGTTGTGCATGCGGCGGGTTGTGAATACGGCGGGTTGTGCATACGGCGGGTTGTGAATGCGGCGGGTTGTGAATACGGCGGGTTGTGCATGCGGCGGGTTGTGAATACGGCGGGTTGTGCATACGGCGGGTTGTGCATACGGCGGGTTGTGCATGCGGCGGGTTGTGAATGCGGCGGGTTGTGAATACGGCGGGTTGTGCATGCGGCGGGTTGTGAATACGGCGGGTTGTGAATACGGCGGGTTGTGAATACGGCGGGTTGTGAATACGGCGGGTTGTGCATACCGCTGGTTGTGCATGCGGCGGGTTGTGCATGCGGCGGGTTGTGAATACGGCGGGTTGTGAATACGGCGGGTTGTGCATGCGGCGGGGTGTGCATGCGGCGGGGTGTGAATGCGGCGGGGTGTGAATGCGGCGGGGTGTGAATGAGGCGGGGTGTGAATGCGGCGGGTTGTGAATGCGGCGGGTTGTGAATGCGGCGGGTTGTGCATGCGGCGGGGTGTGCATGCGGCGGGGTGTGAATGCGGCGGGGTGTGAATGAGGCGGGGTGTGAATGCGGCGGGTTGTGAATGCGGCGGGTTGTGCATGCGGCGGGGTGTGCATGCGGCGGGGTGTGAATGCGGCGGGGTGTGAATGAGGCGGGGTGTGAATGCGGCGGGTTGTGCATACCGCGGGTTGTGCATGCGGCGGGTTGTGAATACGGCGGGTTGTGAATACGGCGGGTTGTGCATACGGCGGGTTGTGAATACGGCGGGTTGTGAATGCGGCGGGTTGTGAATACGGCGGGTTGTGAATACGGCGGGTTGTGAATGCGGCGGGTTGTGAATACGGCGGGTTGTGAATACGGCGGGTTGTGCATGCGGCGGGTTGTGAATACGGCGGGTTGTGCATGCGGCGGGTTGTGAATACGGCGGGTTGTGAATACGGCGGGTTGTGCATACCGCGGGTTGTGCATACCGCGGGTTGTGAATGCGGCGGGTTGTGAATGCGGCGGGTTGTGAATACGGCGGGTTGTGAATACGGCGGGTTGTGCATACGGCGGGTTGTGCATACGGCGGGTTGTGAATACGGCGGGTTGTGAATACGGCGGGTTGTGCATACCGCGGGTTGTGCATGCGGCGGGTTGTGAATACGGCGGGTTGTGAATACGGCGGGTTGTGAATACGGCGGGTTGTGAATACGGCGGGTTGTGCATACCGCGGGTTGTGAATACGGCGGGTTGTGAATACGGCGGGTTGTGAATACGGCGGGTTGTGCATACCGCGGGTTGTGCATGCGGCGGGTTGTGCATGCGGCGGGTTGTGAATACGGCGGGTTGTGCATACGGCGGGTTGTGAATACGGCGGGTTGTGAATACGGCGGGTTGTGAATACGGCGGGTTGTGAATACGGCGGGTTGTGAATACGGCGGGTTGTGCATACGGCGGGTTGTGAATGCGGCGGGTTGTGAATACGGCGGGTTGTGAATACGGCGGGTTGTGCATGCGGCGGGGTGTGAATACGGCGGGTTGTGAATACGGCGGGTTGTGCATACGGCGGGTTGTGAATACGGCGGGTTGTGAATACGGCGGGTTGTGAATACGGCGGGTTGTGAATACGGCGGGTTGTGCATACGGCGGGTTGTGAATGCGGCGGGTTGTGAATGCGGCGGGTTGTGAATGCGGCGGGTTGTGAATACGGCGGGTTGTGAATACGGCGGGTTGTGAATACGGCGGGGTGTGCATACGGCGGGTTGTGCATACGGCGGGTTGTGAATACGGCGGGTTGTGCATGCGGCGGGGTGTGAATACGGCGGGTTGTGAATACGGCGGGTTGTGCATACGGCGGGTTGTGAATACGGCGGGTTGTGAATACGGCGGGTTGTGAATACGGCGGGTTGTGAATACGGCGGGTTGTGAATACGGCGGGTTGTGAATGCGGCGGGTTGTGAATGCGGCGGGTTGTGCATGCGGCGGGGTGTGAATGCGGCGGGTTGTGAATGCGGCGGGTTGTGAATACGGCGGGGTGTGCATGCGGCGGGTTGTGCATGCGGCGGGTTGTGCATGCGGCGGGTTGTGCATGCGGCGGGGTGTGCATGCGGCGGGGTGTGCATGCGGCGGGGTGTGCATGCGGCGGGTTGTGCATACGGCGGGTTGTGAATGCGGCGGGTTGTGAATGCGGCGGGTTGTGCATGCGGCGGGTTGTGCATGCGGCGGGTTGTGCATGCGGCGGGGTGTGAATGCGGCGGGTTGTGAATGCGGCGGGTTGTGAATGCGGCGGGGTGTGCATGCGGCGGGGTGTGCATGCGGCGGGGTGTGCATGCGGCGGGGTGTGCATGCGGCGGGTTGTGAATGCGGCGGGTTGTGAATGCGGCGGGTTGTGCATGCGGCGGGTTGTGCATGCGGCGGGTTGTGCATGCGGCGGGGTGTGCATGCGGCGGGGTGTGAATGCGGCGGGTTGTGCATGCGGCGGGTTGTGAATGCGGCGGGTTGTGAATGCGGCGGGGTGTGCATGCGGCGGGGTGTGCATGCGGCGGGGTGTGAATGCGGCGGGTTGTGCATGCGGCGGGTTGTGAATACGGCGGGTTGTGAATACCGCGGGTTGTGAATACGGCGGGTTGTGAATACCGCGAGTTGTGCATGCGGCGGGTTGTGAATACGGCGGGTTGTGCATACCGCGGGTTGTGAATACCGCGGGTTGTGCATGCGGCGGGTTGTGCATGCGGCGGGTTGTGCATGCGGCGGGTTGTGAATGCGGCGGGTTGTGCATGCGGCGGGGTGTGCATGCGGCGGTGTGAATGCGGCGGGTTGTGAATGCGGCGGGTTGTGCATGCGGCGGGTTGTGCATGCGGCGGGTTGTGAATACCGCGGGTTGTGAATACGGCGGGTTGTGAATACCGCGGGTTGTGCATGCGGCGGGTTGTGCATGCGGCGGGTTGTGAATGCGGCGGGTTGTGCATGCGGCGGGTTGTGAATACGGCGGGTTGTGCATACCGCGGGTTGTGAATACCGCGGGTTGTGCATGCGGCGGGTTGTGCATGCGGCGGGTTGTGCATGCGGCGGGTTGTGCATGCGGCGGGTTGTGAATACGGCGGGTTGTGCATACCGCGGGTTGTGCATGCGGCGGGTTGTGAATACGGCGGGTTGTGCATGCGGCGGGGTGTGCATGCGGCGGGTTGTGCATGCGGCGGGTTGTGAATGCGGCGGGTTGTGAATGCGGCGGGTTGTGCATGCGGCGGGGTGTGCATGCGGCGGGTTGTGAATACGGCGGGTTGTGCATGCGGCGGGGTGTGCATGCGGCGGGGTGTGCATGCGGCGGGGTGTGAATGCGGCGGGTTGTGCATGCGGCGGGTTGTGCATGCGGCGGGGGGTGCATGCGGCGGGTTGTGCATGCGGCGGGTTGTGCATGCGGCGGGGGGTGCATGCGGCGGGTTGTGCATGCGGCGGGTTGTGAATGCGGCGGGTTGTGAATGCGGCGGGTTGTGAATGCGGCGGGTTGTGAATGCGGCGGGTTGTGAATGCGGCGGGTTGTGAATGCGGCGGGTTGTGCATACGGCGGGGTGTGAATACGGCGGGTTGTGAATGCGGCGGGTTGTGAATACGGCGGGTTGTGCATACGGCGGGGTGTGAATGCGGCGGGTTGTGAATGCGGCGGGTTGTGAATGCGGCGGGTTGTGAATGCGGCGGGTTGTGAATGCGGCGGGTTGTGAATGCGGCGGGTTGTGAATGCGGCGGGTTGTGAATGCGGCGGGTTGTGAATGCGGCGGGTTGTGAATGCGGCGGGTTGTGAATGCGGCGGGTTGTGAATACGGCGGGTTGTGAATACGGCGGGTTGTGAATACGGCGGGTTGTGAATACGGCGGGTTGTGAATACGGCGGGTTGTGCATACGGCGGGGTGTGAATACGGCGGGTTGTGAATGCGGCGGGTTGTGAATGCGGCGGGTTGTGAATGCGGCGGGTTGTGAATACGGCGGGTTGTGCATACGGCGGGGTGTGAATACGGCGGGTTGTGAATGCGGCGGGTTGTGAATACGGCGGGTTGTGCATACGGCGGGTTGTGCATCTGAACCCCACAAGGAAAAAGTTCTGCAAGCCTGATGTGTCGAGAACCGTCTTCAATCATGTCTGCGAGAAGAAAATGGCATTTTTTTCTGCTCGAGGCGTCGAGAACAAGAGAAACGTTCCGACTTCTCGTGGAGGATGTTTCAGGCTTGAAGTTTTCATCAGGCTGTGGGAAAACACACTTAGATTATTATTCCATGTAGATGTGGATTATTGATCTTAAAAATAGACAACTATTTCTGTTTGCACAAAACTGGATTGTATGAAATGTACGCTTTGTTCTGATTGGTCGGCACTGATGGACAGGTATCATCAAGCCAGAGATCCGGATCAACAGGATCAGTTTGGGGTTTTATTGTTTTTATGAGATTTGTCCTGTAGATGATTCAGTTGGATCCAGTTTAACATGTAGAATCCCAGCAGGAAGGAGTGTTTTCTGAGACGTGTGCATGTCTCTGCAGTGTGAAGGAGGCCTGCATCGTTCTCTGTCTGGCGGTGGGTTCTGCTGTTCTGCTCAAGTCCGTCCTAAAAGAGACGGAGCTGGACACCAGGGACTGGGAAGGCCGAGGAGACCCCCCACCGGAGTCTGTCCTCAACGAGATGGGAGTGTACTGCTTAGCTCCATGTGATGTGTTGATTCTCCTCAACCTCAGAGCCTCCTGGCCTGGCCAGTAACCCCCACCCCCCTCCCCCCTGCTGTCACATGACTGACCACAGCGCTATCTGTGACCAACAACGTGGAAATGCTTCTGTTCTGTACGTGCAGTTAGAGCTAAGAATAAACTCAGATCACCTTTTCTTTCCTTCCTCTTGTCCTGACACTGACTGAATTCTGGTTTTAACCCTGAAAACAAAAATGAAACGAAATGGAAAAAATGAAAAATAAATGGAAAATTCTCTATTAATCCCAAAAGGCAAATTCAATAAATAAAAACAAATAAAAAGAAAACTTCCCAAATAAATAACAGAAAGGAGACAGAGATCAAGGATCCAATCAGCTTCTGAAACCATTCTGACCATGTCCAGAAAACCATGGAGGATTTCTGGACATGTCTAACAGAGGAGCGCGCTGGATGGATAATCAACTCAAGTCCCATTGTAATGTATTACTAAAATGTATATTCTTCATACCCACCCCAGTTTGAATGAACTCCCATCCCTCAATTACTGTTTTTAACTGAATGTAGGAATAAAACCATCGATAGGATATAAATATATGCCTTGATGCTTCACATTATACATCCCTTCAAGCATAGGAACATCTCAGGATCATCCTAGTCTAGGTCTCTCTCCTAAACCTGTTGCCTCTGTGATCCAACCATGGATGGATGACTTAACTTACATCAGGATTTCAGTGAAAGATTCATTTTCAACTTCTTTTTGTCTCATTTTACAAATGATCAGTGTTTCTGTTGGCCTAACTGGAATGTTTAATCTTCATGTTTAGAAAATGTGAATGAAGAATTCTTACCTCATGAAATGCGAAGCTGCACAGCGCAGCAGAGTTATCAGGTCCATCCCAGCTCAGCCAGACCAGTCCAATTTACAGCTGTTGGACTGGGTATATTAAATAAAATGGGATTTTTTTTAAAACTGAGTAGACCTGGAACATTGGGGCACTGTTTTCTTTATCAAAGTTTATTTATATAGCACTTTTCATACAAAAATAACAGAGTGCTAAAAAGCTATATAAAGCAAACATAAAACAAGGTTAAAACATGCCTTCACATACAAAAATTATAGAATTTACCCAAAGTCTAACACATATGCTCACTTTTCACACACACACTCACATAGATAAAACACATTAAACATTCTCAAACCAATCTTAGGGATCCACATTGGGACACTAATCATGACTGCCTCAAAAAAAAAAACATAAAATTCAACAAGGTAAATAATTTAAATGACAAAAAAGTCTAAAAATAGAACTTATTAAAAGCCCGATTAAAAAGATGGCTCTTGAGCCGACGTTTAAAAACCTCAACAGTATCCATCATCCTCAGGTCCTCCTGCAGACTGTTCCACAAATGTGGAGCATAAAAACAAGACTCACCGTGAGTCTTTGTTAAAATGTTTGGAATTTGTAAAAGTCACCTATTAGAGGACCTGAGGGCCCTGGGTGGCTCGTAGTTCCTGAGGATATCCAATAAATAAGAAGGCCCAAGGCCATTAAGAGTCTTAAAAACCAGTAGTAAAAGCTTAAAATAAACCCTGAAGCACACTGGAAGCCAATGCAGAGACTTTAGGATGGTAATGTATGCTCTCCCTCTCTAAGCAAACGTGCAGCAGCGATTCTGCAGCAACTGCAGAGGTGCTGAAGTTTTGGCTGGGAGACCAGAAAGAAGAGCATTACAATAATCCATCCTACAGGTGTGTGATGGGCCGAGCAGTGAAGCAGTCAGGCACAGGTTGAAAGTTGGAAAAAAAAAAGGGGGGGGTTTTATTTTGACCCAAAAAAAGAAAAAGTTCTTTGAACACAAATGAATAAATCAGGCCTATAAAAGAGTTCAACTTAACAAAACTATAATCAAAGAATTTGTAACATAAGTAACTCAAACAAAATGAAACAAACTGACCTAACAAATGACACACAAGGGTAAACTTAAATAGTGGCTGATCAGCCCAAACAAAAGACAAAGGGGATGAGACCCAAAAACAAAGCTAAATGAACAGAAGAAAACTCTAAATTCCCCCTCCCATCTCTCCCACTGGTTTGGTCCACTTAGTTGGCTCCACCCCGTGGCCACCTGCTGGTTCACAGCCAAGGGACTGGAGCCACTGGAACTCAAGGAACAAACCCCAAATGAAAACCATTCCATCACAACAAGCTAAAATACACGCTCTTTCAGAATATTTGTGATGCTCTGTGAAATGGATGTCTGATAAAAAAATATTGGTCTGCAAATTAAATCCTGGTTAAACAAAAATAAATCTAAGTGTATGTAATGCATTTGATCACCCATGTGTGGCTGTAGACACAGCCATCACAAGGTGGCAAAGGCGTGGATAAGAGTCTCTGCATCAGCCTGAGTGAAAAACAGTCAAACTCTGGCAATATTTTTCAGATGACAAAAAAGAAGTCTTTGTGACATTCTTAATGTGGATGTTAAACCTGAGTTTGGAGTCATATATGACTGTGAGGTTCTCACTTGGTCAAGGGGTTCTAATGCCAGAGTTCTAAGTTTGTCGTTTAGTTTCTCCTTCTCTGCCTCAGAGCCCACAACTAGAACCTCAGTCTTGTCCTGGTTTAGCTGGAGGAACTTTGCTGCCATCCATGATTTGATTTCTAAGATACACTTCAACAAGACATCAGCTGGGTTGGTGTCATTAGGGGACATGGTGACATAAAGCTGCGTATCATCAGCATAGCTGTGAATTTTATTTATTATTTACATTTATTATTATTAAAAAATAATAAGAGCAAATGTGAATGCCCTTTTATGCTGAATGATTGATACATAATTGCAACACCATTTGGAGAAGCAGCACAGCTATCCTACTTGATTTATTATGGCACCACATCAGGATTTGAACCCACAAACATCTGAACAAGAGGCAAGTCCTTTAACCACTACAATGAGAATGTTTTGTTTTTTTAAACTTCCTGCAGTGTGGAATCGACAAAAGCGCTTTAGATTTAAATGTGTGAAGTAGCACACAATCAGCAGAATTGCAAAAAGGTGTGAAAGGTTGAACTCCTGTCAAGAAGCTAAAGATAATTTCAAATAGTTTGTGAATACAACTAAAATTCTGAAGTCAGTAGTTAAATCATTGCAGATAATCATTGCATAAAACCATTTAGAACCGCTTGTTATCATCAGTTAAAGACTATTGTTCAACTTGAGCAATGTTGTTTCATTTGAAGCATTTTAACAACAAAACTGCAATATTTTACTGTCATTTCTGCACAGTTTTTTGTTTTTTTTTTTTACCTTGAACTAACCCTTCGTATTAACTGCACAACTTTTGAGGACAGACAATGCACAGGGTATATCTTATTTGTGCAGACAGCCCCCACTTTAACTGTACAGATTGCAGCCGCAGCCAAAGCTCTTTGATCAGATGAGTTCACAGCACTCTGTGGGCCAAACTGGCATAGTATCATGGTGGACAATGTTTGTTGCTAGATTTGAACCCTTGCCTTGTATACCAATGCGTACCTGTGTTTTGTTGCAGAAAATGGACCAATCACTGAGCTGATTTCCGTTTTGTCCAATCACAGGAACCGATTTGAAAATATTGACAAAAACTTGAATAACTTAAAAAGTTTACATGTTCCAAAGACCAAAAATCACAGCACATATCTCCCGAATGGCCTGAAATGTTTGATACTTGAATGGTGAAGTGAGATAATAGGTGTAGGAATAGCGTTTCAAACGGCAAAATTAGGCAGAATATTATATAATAATATTAATAACAAGAAACAGCTATTATTGAAATTATAGTAACTGTGAATTGCCATTTATTGAACAATGCTGAATGATTGAAATGACATTGCACAAGTGTAAGAATTTTGGAAAAACATAACTTACAGTTTCTCAATGTGTCACACCAGGATTGAACCCATGAACTTCAGTATTGAAGCACTCCTACCCATTATGCCACCAGTGCTCTTGTTGGCACCTTGGCAAAAGTGTTCAGATTTTTTCCAATAGGATGGAAATGCTTTTTTTTCCCACTTCCAGCGGTGTGTTAGTGGGATTGCAAAAAGATAATTAAACTCCAGTGAAGATCTAAAAGACTTTATTGTTCAATACAAACAACTTTGTTTAATGTGATCTAAATTTAATCAAAGTGTTGAAATGTTGCAAGCAGCATTGTGGGAACTAAACCTTAAAATTGAACTGTGACATTATCAAATAAATTCCTTTGCTCCTTGAAGTGTGCAGCTTACACCAATAGTTCACATGGAGCAGTTTACAACACTCCATGCAATCACACAAGCAACAGCCTCCAAATGACAACACTGCTAGTTAAATGCTGCATTTGAACCTGTGCCTTGACCATGTGTATATGCGTACCTGTGCACAAATAAGACCAATCACTGAGCTGACTTCCGTTTTGTCCAATCACAGGAAAGAATTTGTAAATTTGACAAAAACCTGAATAACTTGAAAAGTTTGAATATTAGAGAGACCAAAACTAATAGAACAGTTTTATACTTGAATGGCTAAACTGAGACAAAAGGTGTAGGAGGAGCAGAGTTCCAAACATTTAGAAAGACGAAGGAGACCGGGAGCTTGATGAATCAGACACTGCAAACTGTTGCAGAGCTCCGAACCCCTGTTGAAGCAGTTTTCAGCTCATTATGCAAAAACCGACCAATTGTCGAGCTGAATTTTTTCAACGTCCAATCCGAATTTGGTTTGAAGGACTCTCGTCCAATCACTTGGCTGAATTTATTTTTACAAAATGCTAAAAATCTAAAAAACTACAAAGATCTGAAATTACAAAAGTCGTAGCACACGTTCTAAAGGAGCTGCACAGTTTAAGATCTGAATTATTGAATCGACCTGAACGGCGCATAGGGAGTAATGCACCAAAGTTTGTCGGAATAATAATAAAAATGGCCGAAAAGGAGCTCAATAATGTGAATGCCCCATGGGCACTTACATTAATAAGATAGAAAGAACAGGAACTCAATAATGTGAATGCCCTATGGGCAGGTGAAGTGCTGTTTCACTCCACCATCGCAGGGGGCGACCGTGCTATTTCTCACAGCGTCAGCCACCATAAAAACGGACGTAGAAGAAGAACATTAATTTTTTTTTTTTCTCCAAGATGGCGTCAGTGCAGTTAACAGACGAGGAGCTGTTTTCCCAGTTAAAACGCTTCGGCGTCTCTCCGGGCCCGGTCACCGAGAACACCCGTCCGGTCTATCTGAAGAAGCTGAAGAAACTCCGGGAGGAGCAGCAACAACGAGGATCCAGACTCAGTAAGACCCGCTGCAGCGGAACCAGTACAACTGGTAGCATGGCGTCATCAGGGCCAGTCAGACATGACGTCACGCGCCCCAGCGCGAGCAGGAGACCGGGCCGGAAGTGCTCCGTCCTCGGCTTCAGCTCTGACGAGTCTGACGCTGAAGCTCCGCTGAAGAGGAAGGGCCTGGACCCCAGCGGAAGGCCGGACCGGGACCCCGGCGAAAGGCCGGACCGGAGCGCTGGTTTCCCGCAGGGTAAACCGGGGACACCGCTGGCCGGGGGCCGGGTTCCGAACAGCAGCTCGTCCCCGGGTCCAGACGGACGGAGGAGTGGCTCTCTGAGCTGGGGGGTTGCCGGGAGATCCAGGCGCTGCGGCGGGGACGAGGAAGAGGCAGGGAACCCGCGGTCCGTCAATGGTCGCGGTGCGTCCCGGCTGAACAGCAGCCAGCTGGCCGGGGAGTTCTCCGACTCTGAGGAGGAGGAAGCGGGGGGCACCGGGGCCCGAGACCCGGAGCGGAGGAGGCTGGAAGTCCGGCGGAGCCACCCGGTCGGAGACCAGAAGGGAGTATACCCCGGAGGGAGGAACAGTGCGGTGAATCCGCACGGGACTGGGGGAATGGTGGGAAGGGATGAGGAGGACGAGGAGGCGAAGCCGGGGAAGATGGACCTCCGGAGCCACACGGTTCCCAGGAAGTCCTTCCACGTGTCCCTCCTGGAAAACCAAGCAGGGAACTCTGATAAAAACCACCACTTAGAAGGCGAAGACGGAGCCCTGAGGAGTAATGACACCAAGACGTGGAGCGCGGGTCTGAGGCCGCGGTTCTCCGGCTACAGCAGCCCCCCGGGACCCCCGGGTCCGGGCTGCAGGGACAACCACTCCAACCACACCCCCGCTCCCAACCACTCCTACAGCCAGCTGGGGAAGAAGAAGCTGTCCGTCCCGGAGGATGAGCTTCTGCTACAGTTTAAAAGGGAAGAGCTGGCCTCCTCCGGGAGCTTCAGCGCCCACTACCTGTCCATGTTCCTGCTCACGGCCGCCTGCCTCTTCTTCCTGCTCCTCGGCCTGGTCTACCTCCGGATGAGGGGCTCCGGGCCTGTGGATGGTGTCGGTAGGTTTCCTCCAGAAACTAGTCCCTTTAGGTCCAGGCAGGATCCAGTTTCCCCCACAGCAGCAGACTGTGGAAGAGCCCCATACACTTTATCATGTTGTTCTGGTTCTGGTCCAACTGGTGTTGAGCGACAATCCTGCAGGACTTAAAGCTGTTATTAACCACAGATTGTTTTTAGTTTACTAACCAGCTCCAGTATCTTATCTAGCTGGTTGGGCTGTGTTAACGTCTCCACACAAACTGGACCTCCGCCTGGGAAACATCCAGCATGACCCGTTTAAATGCTCTACTGCTTGGTTTGACATCTTTCTCTCTGCGGGTCAGAACCGGGTCCTGGTAGGTAGAAGGATCTGGGTTCTCATCACATGTCTGGACAAACATGTTGTGTCTGGATTATAAACCTCCTGGACGGGATGGAGATGCTGGAAAACCTCCGTAGACCAGCTTCAGCACTGGTGTAGAACTCCGGTCGCTGACCTGTAGGGTTTTGTTGTTTCCCTGCTCCGATGCATCTGACCTGTCAAATGGATCGCACAGCGACCCGTTAGGTTCAGTCAGGTGTATTGAAGCAGGGAAACAACTTGTGGACCAGAGTTTGATCTCACTGACCAGAATGGGGAATGTGTCCGTCCCAGTTTGGCCTGCGGAGTTCCAGTACTGGGGAAACGTAGGGACAGCTCGGGGCTGCTGAACGTCTGGAGCTGGAACATGTGGGGGTCCTCTATGCAGTTCTGGACCAGTAACAGCAGTAGATAATGTACTGGACCTGTCCTTCCTCATGTTCAGTCCTGAGTGGGTGTGGTTTCAGGGTTTGGTCTGGTGTCTGAATGGGAAGAAAACACTGGTTTACTGAGCATGCTCTGTCTCTCTTCCTCGCAGTTAAGAGCCACCCGTTTGGCAGCGACTTCGACTCCACATATGTGAGTACAAACACCTTCAGGCTGAGTCAGAGATGCTGCGACTGATCAGGCGACGCTGATGTTCTGTCTGGAAAAAGTTTCTTTCTGAAAGGCTGTGAAAACATGCAGGTTTACTTGTTTCCATGGTTTATTCTGCAGGACGCAGCGGAGAAAGATGCCATCCTGAAGCTGCTGCTCTGTCTCCACGACCACCTAGCCGTCGTCGCAGGTAGGTCCTCGCCGCCTGCAGGACACGCCCCGCCTGCAGGACACGCCCCGCCTGCAGGACACGCCCCGCCTGCAGTGACTCACTTTTCACTCCCTGTATTATTTAAACTCTTTAACATTTATTCTAATAGTTAATTATATCTACACACACGTACATGTTCGGCAGTATAATATCCGTATCATGACCCTGTAATTAAATCCAAAGTGATTGTTGGTTTTACTTCCAGTGTGTGTGACTGGTGTGAGTCCGGTTTAAACCTTGTTTAATGGTTTCAGGCCAGTATGACTGTGGAGACCAGCAGCGGCATCCCAACAGGAGTCTGTCCATAGACGAGGCCTCATCATATTTACTGGTACGGTTTCACACCAACATGTTTTCCTGCTACGTTAAGCTCTGCCTGTCACTTTGTGTTCCGCTCCAACGGCGTTGCCTCCGTCTGACTGCTGCGTTGTTGGAACGAGGACGTGTTTCTCGCTGCGGCGCGTTCCAACCCGAGTCGGTTTGCTCGGAGAATCCGCTTCGTTTGGGGGTAGTGTAAACAAACGGTTCTGATTCAGAGTAAAGACTCGTTCCACCAACTAACTCAGGTCTCGGCCCGTTTCAGGCGGACCAGACACAAAGTGCATGTGGTTCACACAACCAGAACAGAGGTGTGTGTGTGTGTGTGTGTGTGTGTGTGTGTGGGTGTGGGTGTGGGTGGGTGGGTGGGTGGGGCAGACAGCTGACGGGAGAAAGCTCAGCTCACCTTGTGTCTGTTTCAGGCCCAGAATCCGGAGTTTAAAGACTTCCTTCATACTTCCCTGGAGTGGATCATCCGGACGGACCAGGATGTGGGAATCAGGTAACCGGCTAAGCTGCGGTACACCAGAGGAAAGTTTATTTACGGCGTTAACGTCAGACTGAGTGGCTGCAGACGCAGACCGGTGCTGCGACGAGCCGATGGAAGAACCCACATTCCTGCAGGTCTCAGGTCCAGCTGGAAGCCCACCCTCCTGTTCTCCTGTTCTCAGGCTGACGGGGCCGGTAGCCGATGATCCGGTCACCGACGTGTCGGACGTCTCCCGGCTGGAGTCCTCTCATCCTCGGATGCCCTTCATGTGCCGGTTCAGACGAGCCTTCCTCACAGTCATGAGCAAAGTCCTCCTCGTTGCCGTGGGTGAGTAGAACACAGGAAGTAAAGACGGTTTCTTTTCTCCCCCCAACGCCGACCTAAACGCCGAGCTTCAGATGGAGACTGTAGTTCCCCTGTTCAGCCCCAACGTCTCCATTCTGGTCCAGTACGTCAGTATAAATGTTTGGCATCCGCTGAGCGGCTCGGCATCTCGACTGGAAGCTCGTTGCTTCACTGGTAGTGCAACAGCCAATCAGAAGAGCGGGAAAAGGCGTCTGGGATCCAGGTTAACTGGTCTTGAACCGGTGCTTCTGCTTCCTGTGCAGCGGCGGGCTTGGTGTGGAGTGTGGTTTGCTACGTGAAGTACCGCTGGAGGAGGGAGGAGGAGGAGACCAGGCAGATGTACGACATGGTGGAGAGGATCATTGGTAAGGAGCGCCACACACGTGCACGTTTCCTTCCCAGTAGCAGTAAACTGGGAGAGCTGTGACACTAAACAATGTGCATTGTTCAGATGTTATGAGGACCCACGGCGAGGCTTGCCAGGAGAACCAGGACCTGCAGCCCTACCTGCCCATCCCTCATGTCAGAGATTCCCTGGTGCAGCCTCAGGACCGGTGAGTGCTGCCGCTCTGTCTGGACCTGCCGGTGCGGGCTAGACCAGGTCCAGGTCCACATAAACACAGAAAACAACCAAACAGGCAGAATCATTTCCAGTTCTAGTCTTTAGTTTAAACGTCTAGAGGTATTTATGGCTTTCTTTCCCCGTTTCTCAGACATCAGATGAATGTTTGAGGCTTTTCTTTCCTGTTGAACTTTGTTCTAATAATCCTTACAGAGCCAGAACTTAGAGAGAAATACAGTAGTTTGTTTCTCACAGAGTGGAAAGGTAGTAAAACAAGTCCAGTCCCAGTTCTGACCAGCTGATGGAAACATTCACACATTACCATGCTGCCACCACCATGCTTCACCATCTGTTTCTTCCTGCTGGTTGGAGTGTCTTGTAGAAAACTGGCGGCTTTCTGATAGGTCTGGACGATGAATCGGGTTTTAATCTCAATTACGATCTGAGTTTTCATCGATGATAAAGATAAAAGGGTGTGATTATTGTTCTCTCTGCAGTTTCCTCTCCTGCTGTCTTCAGCTGCTAATCGAGCGTCTCTGGCGTTGCAGCGCTGTGCTGTAAACTCCTCCCACAGCCGCTTTGCTTTCATTCAGACACTGTTGCCAACTTGGCGACTTTCTCACTAAATCTGGAGACTTTTTTGTTAAAAGTGACAAATCTAGCAGCTTTTACTGGAGTTATTAGAGACGTTTCTGGTGTTTTGGCGACTGACTTGAAGGCACATATTGTTCTGCAGTTACTGTAAGGAAGGAGCAGCGGGAGCCTCTCCCGTCCTAAAGCACTCCCAGGCGGCCAGTCTCAGTCGGCTCCGGCTGCAGGTCCATGTAGAATAACTGCAGTAGGTTGTGGAAGTTCACCTAAACATAGTTTATACCATTGTCAGTGACAACTGGCTGCATTATTTTCCTATACATAGTTCGGCCAGTTAAACACGGTAATATCCCTCCGTTACGGGGCGTTACCATAGCAACGCGTTAACCAGCTGGTTCAGATCAGCCGTCTTTTAACAGGTGAATGAGAGAAACGCGCTGCAGCCTGACAGCGGTTGTTTGGTATAAAACGTACATCCAGACCAACGTAAAATAGTTCCTATAGAAGCTGTAAAAGCAGATTAAACAACTCAGAACCGTCCATTAGACGGTTATAATGTACGACACGGAGTCTAGAACACCACGACGCGCAGCGTTGTTTAGAAATACTGGATAATCGAGATCTCAATTTCAGTCAAAATAATCGTGATTATGATTTTTGTCATCATCGAGCAGCCCTAGTGTGAGCTGAGATCATGTGACTTGTGAAGGTAAACGTGGGGAACACGTCTGTGCAGCAACTTCATGCTCGGCGAGCTGCTGTGGACAGAACCTGGAGGTTTAACGGGTTGCGTGTTTCAGCCTCTGGCCTTTAGGTTTCTGGTGTTTCCGTCCTGTAGTTTGGACCAAACGCCGAGCTGCTGATGGCAGGAGGACCGCAAACGCCGGCGATACACTGTTACAAAGAGGAAATGGATCGGAGTGTGCTGTACAGCCAAAACGATGTTCATACGCAGGCTGCTGCACCAGTCCGCTCCTCCAGCCACCCTCAGCAGTCTGGTCCAGGACCAGTTCTGTCTGAGGGCTGGTGTCGGTCCAGGCTCGGTTCTGTCCGCCTGTCTGTAAGCTGCGTCTGTCTGGATGTTTTGCAGGAGGAAGATGAGGAAGGTGTGGGAGCGGGCGGTCGGCTTCCTGTCGGCCAACGAGTCCAGGATCCGGACGGAGACCCAGAGGATGGGCGGAGCCGACTTCCTGGTGTGGAGGTGGATCCAGCCGTCTCTCAGCGGTGATAAGAGCAGCTCCATGCCATCCAAAGTCTGGCAGGGAAAAGGTTCGGCGGCCCAGTCTCACGGTTCTGCTCCCAGTTTCTATCATGCGCTGGCGGTCATGTGACCACTGGTTCATCCGGATGAAACCGGATGGTTGTCGGATTATTCCAGAGGTCATGTGACCTGCTTCAGCAGGAGATGCTCTGAAAGCTACAACATGAATGTGTCATGAATGTTTCTGCATGAACATTTCTGGATCTTCTTCCAGCGTTCCCTCTGGATCGGAGGAATTCTCCACCCAACAGCCTCACTCCATGTCTGAAGATCAGAAACATGTTCGACCCGGTCATGTGAGTTCTTCTTCTGCACGTCTGACGCGCCGCCAGGAGGTGTGAAACTGCATGTGTTTTTATGTTTCTGCTGTGAACTGCGTGCTTCCAGGGAGGTCGGGGAGAACTGGGATTTAGCCATCCAAGAAGCCATCCTGGAGAAGTGCAGCGACAACGACGGCATCGTCCACGTCGCCGTTGACAAGAACTCCCGGGAGGTATGCTGTTGCCTCTGAGCGAGCTGCCAGCTCGGTTCTGAATGCCTCTGTGTCACCGTGCCTCTGCTGTCTCCACAGGGTTGTGTGTATGTCAAGTGTCTCTCAGCGGAGCACTCAGGGAAAGCCTTCAAAGCTCTTCACGGCTCCTGGTTTGATGGTAAATGCACTCACGTACAGCTCAGCAGGGGTTCAAGTTTTACTGCTTCATCAGCAGGATTCAGAGTCACAAACTAAAAACAGTAAAATCAAGAAAATCTGACTGGAAAAAACAGAATCTGGTTTAATTTGTGAATTTAAGGTAGAAAGCAGGAGATGAAGTGCAAGCTGAGTTCACTCATGTCTGATGTGACATCTTCATCTAAAGTTACGTCTTACAGGGTGTAGAGCGTGTCCCTAGTTTAATTCATGTGTATTCATTTTATTATGGTGGTATGTATTTAATAAGGGTGGGAATCAATCAAAAACATCTAAATAATCAGGGGCTTTGCAATCAATAAATCTTGATTTATCGGATATTTGCCCCAAAAAAAGCAACTTTTGTCTCGTTTAAATGGATTTCAGTGAACAACTAAATCACATTAATTCTGTTGACTGTAGTGAAGTCTGGAATAATGCCTTTTATAGCATTGCTATTAGCGGTTAGCCGCTAGCTGTTAGCACTTAGCTGATAGCCGTTAGCTGTGAGCCATTAGCTGATCGACGTTAGATGTTAGCCGTTAGCTGTTAGCCATTAGCTGATCGGCGTTAGCTGATAGCCATTAGCTGATAGCCGTTAGCTGAAAGCCATTAGCTGTTAGCCATTAGCTGATCGACGTTAGCTGATAGCTGTTAGCACTTTATGTTGTATATTTTATAAAACACGGTGGGTTATAGGGGCCTAAAATAAATACAGATTTCTGATAAAACTGGTGTAGATGCATTGTTGCAGTCAGATTGATAACGTCCCGCACTTTAAGATCCGTAGTAGACAGAAGTCTACGGCCAGGACCCACATGGGATACTTTTACAGTTAGTAATCAGATTACTGTTTCAGTGGCAGAGGAAACGTGGTGTGGAGCTCTTCAATTCCCAAATGTAACACTAGAAGTCTCAGAACCGTTTCTTCTGAATATTTAGCTCAGCTGCATTACTTTTTCTGTTTTAGTTGCCATGGTTACAGAGGTTTACCTGTTCCTGTGTGTGTTTCTGTTAAGGCTGTTTGAGCTGCCTTTCTCGTCATCAGTGCTTGTGACGGGTCTTCCTGTGTTTTACAGGGAAGCTGGTGACAGTGAAGTATCTGCGACTGGACCGGTACCACCAGCGCTTCCCTCAGGCCCAGAGCTGCAGCACCCCGCTGAAGCCCTCCAGCCTCCACCCTAACAGCCCCTCCTTCCCCTGCCAGCATCATCACGTCTCTGCCAATTCTTCTGGCTTTTCATGAGAGGAGCGCCTGCTGTAAACATGGCGTTGTGCTGCGCCTCCCCCGCAGCGCCACCGGACCCCAGACTGTTTCTGATGGGAAGACTTCAGCTTTTCGTTTAGTTTTTGTTTCTTTTCAGCTGATTTGCAGAGAAGCTGTTCAGTGGTGCCGTGTTGGTTGTCCAGAGTTTATCTGGAGTATTTAAGACGTGTGCATAGACTCGATCCTTCCCTGCCCTTCCAGTCGGACTCATTCCCAGCTGGGAACGCTGCGTATATCCAGTAACGGTCTGTATGTAAGCTTTCCGCAGAGCTTTTAATCTCATGGTTGGTGGAAAATGGAAAGATGGGATTTCTGTGATTTCTGAAGCACAAACTTGAATCCCAACATTTTTCCTGCTTTCACCTGAACGCAGCAGAAGACCGAGCGTCGGCGACGATTCAGCTGCATCGTTGTGGCGAAACGTTTCCCCACCTGAAACTTTTCCCAGAATATATTATTGCCAAGTTATAATAATTCATATTATCTTTACTAAATTAATAATTTACCTGTTTGAACTCGGGTTTTTTCTGCTGTTTGTTAACAGATTCTTTATATCGTCTCCAGATCTGAGGAGCAAACATCAGCTGGGTCACAGTCTGGGCTCCTCCCACGTCTGCCAAACAAATGTTTGTTGTCATGACGACGGCAGGTTCTGGCACTAGCGCGCTCTAACTTGTTTGTAACACTAAGTTCCCACACTACGCTTGTTTATTACGAGAACAGGGAGCCGTCTGCAGATTTTCTTTTGATGCAGTGAACTCCAGTTCTAACTTTGTTTTTGCAGTGTAAAATAAAATCTGCACGTTTCCCGTGTTGAACAGCTGCAGTGGCGGCGTGCAGCCAATGACCCGACTGTGCCTTAAATTTGTGCATTTTCTTTGTTTTAACAGGCACTGTTACTGGAGAATGTAGTAGATAAGAGGAAAACCTGGATGTAGTTTTAGTTTGATATTTTCAGAGTTGGTATTTTGTAGCAGTTCCTTCAACATTAAACCAAAAGTTCTATTTATTTTTCCTTTTTTTTTTTTTTTTTTTTTTTTTTACTTAAACAAGGGTGATGTATTATTTTAATGTCACTGTTATATGTGTTTTACAACTTTTTTCCATCAGTGATCAACCTTACATTTGCTTTGTGAGAACAGGATGTGTAAAATAAAATAAAATGAACAGTTTGGTGAAAGCGGAGAGTTTAGAGCTGAAAACGTTGTGGAAGTTTCCAGCTGAATGCCTGCGATTTGCTTTGGAAAAGCATCTGATGTAAATCTGTATGTTGATGTACTGATGTGTGCAGCTCTTGTTTTCTGAGCTGCAATATCACATTTTAAAACAAACACGAGTCCTGATGTCATTTTTAATGCGGCTGCAATTAAAGGCAAATTAGTTTCTATCTTGTGTTTCTGTGCTTTTCTGGAGAAAAAAAGTGTTTAATATTTGTTTTGATAGAACTACAAGCAGTTTTCTTTTTGACCAAAATAGTTTTAACATTTAGACATGAAGTCAGGATAAAATTGCAACCCTAATTGCACACACAGTGGTGTGGAAAATGTAAATATTACAAGATGGAGTAATGATGAAGCAGACCTTTTATGATTTGATGGAAACGAGCTGAATGTGATGCAGCAACACATCTGTAAACAGCTGGAACAGGAGCAACAAAAGGCTGGAAAAGTGCAGCAACTGGAACAAATCAGAAACCTGGAGGAGCTTTTGACAACTTATCAGGTTGCCTGGCAACAGGTCAGTCATGTGATATATGAGAGGAGCATTTCAGAGAGGAAGAGTCTCTTCACCAATCAGAAAAACAGGGTTTAAAATGTCAGAAAAGTGTTCCTGAATGAAAAGGATTATTTTTGAGGATTCCACCATCTACCATGTTAATATCAAAAGAGTCAGAGTATCAGGAGGAATGTCATCTTCTGTGGACCAAAGCTCATTTAAAATGTTCTGAGTGGAAACCTGGATGAAGATGTGGAATAGTTTGTGGACAGCATGGACGGCGTGTCCTGCAGACTAAAGAGGAGAGGGAGCATCCAGCTTGTTATCAGCCTGCATCTCTGATGGGATGGGGTTGCATTAGTGCCGATGGCGTGGGCAGCTTCCACATCTGGGAAGCTCCATCAATGCTGAAACATCTGCTCCCATCCAGACAACGTCTCTTTCAGGGAAGACCTTGCAGGTTCCACCATGCTGGACCACATCCTGATGGTGGAACAGGAGAACTGGTCTGCTGTCAGTCCAGTTTCACCAGTACAAAACATCTGGAGCATCATGGAAGCAGAAATCCAGCAACAAGGTCCAGTAGAGCAGCTGGAATCCTGCATCAGACCAGAACAGCACAACGTTCCTCTCCTGAAACTCCAGCAGCTGCTCTCCTCACTTCCCAGATGTTTACAGATAATCCTGCAATGTGTTGCCTCACACTCAGCTCATATTTCACTAAAATATCTTAGTTTTATTATTTGATATGTTGTTTACCTTTTACTGGGAATAAAATCCGGCTTTATGACATTTATAAGTTATTGTATTTGTATTTATTTATTTACAGTTACATAGTGTGAACCTGGACATAATCATTATGCTGCAAAGCCAAAAGTTCTGAAAGATTATGTTAATTAAAATAATGTTCTCTTTAATATTACTTTTTTTTTGCATCCATTTTAATCTAAGTCTTCTAACTATGTGACAAATTCCCGCTAAATTGTGGCGCTTTCATTAAACTGCTATTTATTAATATTCTTCACCTCCTAAAAGATTATTTAAAATGTGTTCAGACCAGGGTTTAAGTTTCTGACCATAACAGGAGATGTTTGCTGCCATCCCACCCCCAGCCTCCCTCCCTGCTGGCGAGCACCAGGCTAGGCTACCGCAGCGAGCTCCTCTCTGCCCGACTTCCACCGCATGTCTGCCGGGTCAACCAGAGGAGGAGCACCGCCGCAGCGGGGTTGTTTCTGGGTGAAGTCGGTGCTGGTGTTCCTGCTCCTTTCCGGTAGGTAAACCCGCTAACCTTGGTGCTGTTGGGTTGTTTTACAGCTGGGTTTCCAGAACTGACTTTATTACAGTTTGGCGGGTCGTAAACATGCAGTTTTCATGGAGGTTTAATGCAGAGAGAACAGAGAGTAACATGTCAGCTCCTGGTTTGTTGTGGCGCTGCGTCATGGAGGACAACCACAGATTATCCCCTTCTGACAACTTCTGACGCCACTGAAATAAAATAAAAAGAGAAATCCGAATACCAGCAGATTAAGTTATTACTTTGGGAACATCGGGAGGCAGCTGCCGTAGAAAGTTATAAAATATAAAAACAAACACCTGATTGGTTGGAGGGGTGTTACGTCAGCGGCGCCGCCATGTTGTCCGTGGAGACTTCTCCAGAGGACTGAAGCTGCTCTCTGCTCGTTTTTCTCCTTTTACTTTAAGGTTTTCAAACTGAATGATGATATTTCTGTACATGTGTGCTACTGTACAACATTGGTCTCCAGAATAAAAAATAGTATGTAAACATAAACGGAAAAAAACCCCTAAACAAACAGAACATACATGTAGTACACAAAGGCTTCTTTCATTAATAGAATTAAAAGTTTAGCGTTGATTTGGAGTTTTAGGAAGCTTTTGGTTATTAGACTTTAAATAAAAGGAGGGCAGTTATGTAATTTGCTTTTGGAGAAGTTGGAGTTTGTAATTTCTTAGAATGAATCTGTACACTACTCTTTAAAATGTAAATTCTAGGAGGATGAAACCACCTGACCTGCCAGCCTGATCTCTTCTCCCAGTCACAGATAGCTGCTTCACTCAACAGGTCAGGAACCTGCTGTCTGAGGAGGATTTGAGGGATTAAAATGTCCTTGCAGAGCTCCTCCTGGCATCAACTGACGTGTTGCTCCAGGTTGAGGCCATGGTTGGCAGGTCCAGACCCACAGATCAGCAGCTTAGGACCCATCTTCCTGTTCCGTTTAAAAATGTCATTTCAGCCACTGTAGAGTAAAAACTAGTCTGATTCTAGGTATCTTCATCAGACTGCGACGTAAGACGTCCGTATGACTCAGACCTGTTATTGGTTAGAGATGTAATGAGACTTATACTGACACCAGAAACATTTCTCATTCTTTCACGACTGATAAGCAGATCCGCCTTCTAGCACCAGGTTGGACCCCCTCTTCCTCCAGAACTGCATTAATTCTTCTTCTCATAGATTCAACAAGGTGTGGGAAACATTCCTGAGGCGTTGCTCCATATCGACATGTCAGCACAGCATGCTAGCACGACACAGATGCTGCACATCATGATGAGAATTTGATTTGTAGCGACTGAAAACAGACTAATAGACGATCGTAGACGCTCTGTAGTGAATTTCCGTGCGAAGCCGATGGAAGGGAGGGAAAGGAGGTGAATTTAAAGTCCTTTCATATTTTAGGGATTATAGAATAATCCACCATTATGCTCTCTTCCTCTCTCTATAGTGCTGCGGTTTCATGGCTGCCCTCCTTAGACGTGGGTTCTTCTTGGCCCTGCATCATGCCCTTGGGCAAGGCAGGAGCTCAGTTTACCACCATGCACTCCCTGCTGCGCTTCTAGGTAGAGTAACATGTTAGTGTTAAAGTGTTCTCCTCATATTGAACCATAAAAGTTATAAAAGCATGAAATATTCTCAGTATAACCTCATTTTGTCCTTTAAATCACACCTACACACACACACACACACACACACACACACACACACACACACAGGGATGGCGGTCCTTGGGTCGAACACAGAAAGTTTTTCTGAGACAATAAACCTGAAAGCAGGGAGGCAGATTCAGGGCGAACTGGACACAGGCCGGCGGTTCTGATAGGTCCTGCCAACGAGCCGGCAGGGTGCTGACCAACTGCGTGTTTTTCTTGCTTTAACCAGTAACCTACTGAGCTGCATGGAGAGCAGGACCCCGAGCCGTCATGGTGGTCTTTATGTCCACATTGTGTCTGTTATACTGTTCCTGATCTTGACCTGTGTTGTTGTATGTTGTTTTCTCCTCTTCTTTTCCTCCCCACCCCTTTATCCAGCCCAGTCCTTGTCTGTGGGCCTGCTGAGGGCTGTTTGGGTCTGGTGGAGCAGCCATGTCGGGCTTCAATCTGCTGCATCTAATAACCAAGAGTCAGCCTGTGTCTGTGAGGTCCTGCAGCCTCCCCTCAGGTCCACTGATGCTGCTGTGTGCCTGCTGTGCTCTGCCTCTAAAACACATGACTGCTGTGGCGTGGCATGTTCCTCCTGTCCAGAGCGCTCTGACCTTTAATCCATTTATCCGCTTTGTTCCGTCCACTCAGAGACCAAAGACCAAACTTTATGTGAACAGGTTGGTTATTTGACCTGAAGTTTCCAGAGCAGACATGTTTTTCTCAGACAGCAACAGTTTGTAGCAGATGCAGCACTGAGCTGCAGCCACAAGAGAACAGCGGCGGTTCGGTGAAGAAATCAGCAACCGCTGCATGAAAAGACATAAAAATTCACTTCAGACATTTAATGTCAGCCAGTAGTCTCTGCTCAACAAGTTTCTTTTCATACTTTGTTGATTTGAAGTTGAAGCAGAAGGTAATAAAAGCCAAACAACCTCAAGATGTCTCATGTTGATGCCGTCGAGATGGAAGAATGGCGTCTTGTTCAGGTGACCTTAAGCCAAGCTCCAGAGGCCGGTTCCAGAAACTAACCTTCAGTCTAAAAGTGTGCTCCTGGTTAACTTAGTCTGAGTTTCTGGTTCCAGAAGAGCCACTTTGAGTTGTGTCCATCCACTATAAAAACTCATTACCAGTGAGCTCTAATACCTGGTGTTACCATGGCAACTTATCTCACCCAGGGCCGGATTAAAAGTGCACAGACCCCTGGGCCCAGAGTGTTCCATGGGCCCCCTTCCCCACTGCAACATTGTGAAAATTGTGAATGATACGCTGTAAAAGCATTTCTAACATCTCTCAGCCGGTGGTACCAGTAGCAATACACTGGATACTGTGGTGAAACTATCTGGCTTTTATGTACTTTTAGTTTCATGTTCAAACTGCTGGTGTTTGCCCTACGTTGGCCCCACATGGCCCCATAACTCCCATTGGATAACCCGGCCTTGATCTCACCCCATTGGAGGAAAAGTTTCTGATAGCATCGTCTGAGGAATACTAAGAGGAATTCTTGGAAGGCTGCGGCTGCTAAGGAGAGATGGAAGAAAATGGCTGCCTGAGTCAATGTTGAAGCTGGATTCTATTCTATTCTATTCTACAGTCATTTAGCAGATGCTTTTATCCAAAGTGATGCACATATATACCCTGATAGCACATTGGAGGCAACTTAGGGTTCAGTGTCTTCAGTGTCTCGGTGCCTCTAAACACCGCATTGAGAAAGATGCTGAACTCACACATGAAGCAGAATTTGATCTGGAAGCCAAACACTTTGTTGACATAAACCTCTAAATGAAAATGAGAAGCTTGTCTGTTGACACATTCCCCCAAAAGTCACGTCCAAGCAGGTGTCCACCCACGTGAACGTCGTCCCACTATTTCACTTTGTAAAGATATTTACATCAGGAGACTCGTTGTTTTCTTACATTAGTTTTTTTGTTCCTGTTGCTTCTGGAAATATGACGAGTGTTGCATAAGAAACACATATTTAACCATAATGATTATTATAATTTAGTCGACCAGGTCCTCTCCACATATGTCTCAGCATACATGTGAAAATCTGATGTTTGCGACACATATAGTAAATTCTACTGGGTACAAACTTTGAGGCATCACTAAGCAGTGAGCATTGGTCAGGTTAAGAATATATTATTTATATGAATTATGATGTTATTTATTTAGCCAGGAAAGCACAATTTATTTTGCTAGCGTCATGGCTTCTGGAAATAAGCATGAATCCAGCTGTGTGTTTTTCCCGGGGTGAAAAATAATTATGTTCACCTTGTCATTAGCACGAAAGGTAAAAACTTGCATTCCTCATAATGAGTTGATAAAACAAGCATTGTTTTGGGTGGAAAGCGGACGTTGCTGCCATGATGTTGCGTCTTGGTCCGTCTTCTAGGGTAAAGTCTGTTGTGACGATCGCTGTGATGGCCATACGTTTCCTCTTTAGCTTCGATCAAACAGCACTTCTGTGAATCAGAATGAAGACAGGACGGTCAGCGTGATCAACACACAAGGAAGAATTTCTTTCCTTTTCCATATGATTCCATCATTTTCTTGGTTAAAGATTATCCAAACTTCAGAGGGTTGTCCAATTTGTGGTGGCAAAACCAAATTACAGCTCTGAGGTTGTTTTTCATGATGTTTCCATTAAGGAGAAATGTTTTGGAAACAAAGCATTTAAATAAACCATAAACGGAGGTGTCACCGCCTGGGACAGCTCATTAGAAATATGTCTCTATTGGCTTCGCTTCTCAGACTTGGAGACTCTGTTATCACATACTGTCTGGTTTTCATAATGTCCAGGTCTTGTCTCTTGTCTCATTTTGGGGACAACTTGAACGATTTATTTGTGGATTAAACTGGACATTAACCAGAAGGTTAGGTTAGCTAGCAGCTTTATTTCTAGTAAACAACACCTCCATTTCTACTGAGAAACCTCTAGACTTCTTCCACTGGCTGCTTCCTTCCAGACTGTCCAGCAGGAAGGTCACATGCAGACCATAAAGGTCCCAGCTGACCAGCGTAGATGCTGCTGACTTGTCTCTGAGATCAAATCAAATTCACTTTATTTGTCTGTTAGAAACTTCATTTGCAAAGGAGATGGTGATGCAGACACCATCAAAACATTACAAACATGTCTAAACATGTCTACATAACTCACGCCCCCTCATGCAGTTTGTCACAATAAAAACATCCAATAAATCAAGTAAAATTAAGAGCCACAGTATCCAAATGAGCTGTTTAATAAGCAGGTAGAGGTTGGGACGAGACTCTTTGTCCTGAGTGAGAGGGACCCGTATCTGCGTCCTGAAGGTCACCAAATGTGGTGAGAGTTCAGGTGGTGTGAGGTCGACTGGTGTGACAGCGGCCCAGTGAAACCATCATCTATCCTGTATAACGTCAGAAAGTTGGTGGAAGATAAATCTGAGCTGTGACTCAGATCTCCATGCAGACGTCCGTCTCTTGACCTGGAGTCCTGAGGCGGACCAGTTGTGTCCCCATCGGCTCACTTGTGGTCCCTGTCGAACGATTCATTACTGCCGTGAAGGAAAAGTTCAGATGACCAGCGTAAAATTCTGCTTCTCCATCTCTGTTTAGATGCTTGTCGCTCAGTCAGCCTGACGGTTCAGGCGGCCTCTCTGTGGTTGGGGATTGGGTGGAATAAACACACATGGAAGCCTAAGCACACACACATCCTCCTGAAACTGCTTCGCTAACAGTTCCTCAGGCATGGAGAATGAGTTAAACCCCTTTAAGTCCAACATGTTGGCATATCCAGTTGTCCCTGTGGACCTTCCAGCTTTAGCCATGTGCTGAGGGTTGAGGTGGAGACGTGTCCGGCTTTCTGCACTGTGCATGAGCTCAGTCCACGCCTTGTCCCACAGTCACTTAGTTGCACATCTCTTCTGCTGCTTATTCAGAAATCACTGGTGTGTTTGTGGAAATGTGTTGGTGCCACCCACCAGAGGAGCTGCAGTTAACAGTATGTGCACCCCCCACCAGGAGCACGTAGGACTGTGAAGTCATGGCCAGTGAGCTTTTCCCAGGAGGAGCTGAAGAAGCGTCTCACGCCGATGCAGTTCCAGATTACCCAGGAGAGAGGAACCGAGAGGTAGGGGGAGTTCTAGGGTTCGTCTGTCATAGCTGCTGGCATCACAGGTTCACCAACCCTGTCTGTTCCACAGTGCCTTCACCGGAGAGTGGACGTATCACAAAGACGAGGGGACCTACCACTGCGTGGTCTGTGGGGCCGTCCTCTTCAGGTAAAAACCAGGTAACTCTGGTCATCCTCGCGGATGAAAACCTGGAGATGCTTCGACATTTTCATCACATCCCAGAAGAACACTGGAGAGCAAATAAAGTCAGATGTTTCCATGGCAATATCATTTTATCACTCCTGTTTTTGTTTGTTTCCAGCTCCAGTTCTAAATTCGACTCAGGATCAGGTGAGTTGAGACCTTCTCCGCTGCTTTAACCGCTTCTCGACAAACTGCCCCCCCCCCCCCCCCCCCCCCCATCAATGTGCAGGCGACAGCAGTAGATGCACACATGGTGAAACAGCAGAACTCACATGTAACAATGCTAACATGTAGCATAGCAGTAATGCTAACATGTAGCATAGCAGCGATGCTAACATGTAGCATAGCAGTAATGCTAACATGTAGCATAGCAGCGATGCTAACATGTAGCATAGGAACTTCTAGAGATAAATCACTGAAGTTTCCTTTTAAGGACAAACCAAGAATAAACCTGCTTGACTTTAAAATAAAAGTAAACCAGGTAAAAGTACAAAAAATATTTTATTTAGAAGAAATGTTCTATCATCACTGTGTTTTTAGTTTCTCTTTCATAATCTTTCGCTCGATGTCTCACTTTGTGCGACACCCCTCTGCAGCCCATAATGAGACCACTGCAGACTCTCATTATGTGAACAGAAGAGATAAGTGTGTTTTTGTGGTGTGTCCAGGTTGGCCATCTTTCTTTGATGTCCTGAAGGAGGAGTCCGTCTCCCTGTCGGATGATTTTTCGTATGGGATGCACAGGATCGAGACGACCTGCAGTCAGGTGAGCGATGAAGACTGAGGATGAGGAGTTCTGCAGCTCTGTTGTGATGTTCAGAAGATAACGTTGTGTCAGTGCTGGTGGAGCTAGCTGAGGTTCAGGATCAGGTTTAGGTTCAGGATCAGGTTTAGATTTAGGTTTAGGTTTAGGATCAGGATCAGGTTTAGGATCAGGATCAGGTTTAGGTTTAGGATCAAGTTCAGGTTCAGGTTTATAATCAGGTTAGGTTTAGGTATAGGTTCAGGTTTAGGTTCAGGTTCAGCATCAGGATCAGGTTTAGGTTTAGGATCAAGTTCAGGTTCAGGTTTATAATCAGGTTAGGTTTAGGTATAGGTTCAGGTTTAGGTTCAGGTTCAGCATCAGGATCAGGTTTAGGTTCATGATCAGGTTCAGGTTTATGTTTTGAGTCCAGGTTTAGGTTCAGGTTTAGGTACAGGATCAGCTTAAGTATCGGGATCAGGTTTAAGTTCAGGTTTACGTTTAGATTCATAATTAGGTTCAGGTTTATGTTTATGTTCATGTTTTGGTTTAGGTTCAGGATCAGGTTTAGGTTCAGGTTTAGGATCAGGTTCACAATCAGGATCAGGATCTGGATCAGGATGCAGCTGAAGTCCAGTAAATCTTTTCTGATGTGTTTCAGTGTGGAGCCCACCTTGGACACCTGTTTGATGATGGTCCGAAACCCACCGGGAAGCGCTACTGCATAAACTCTGTTTCACTGGCTTTTCAGCCTCCAGCCTCCACCCCGGCCTCTGAAGCCGAGGCTGGAGCCTCTGGCGGGTCAGGGAACAGCGGGAAGACAGAGCTCTGAGGAATGAGGGAGGACCTGACAGATGGAAAAGGAACGTTTAGTGAGGATTTCTGTGTTCTTGATTTGTGTTCAGAGGGGTAGCCGCCAATAGAAACATGACTCGCCCCAGAACGGCGCCTTCAGACAGTAAGACTGGATAGAAGCAGGATGTAATCCAGATCAAAGTAATCCAGACTACCGGGAGACATTTTAAATCGTCACAATAGAAAGTCCCAAAGATTCGTTTGTTTGGTTAGAATCAGAGTAAAATCCAGGATTCCCATTTCATCATCCTCATCACAATCCAGTTTCCTTCTGTCCATCTGGAACATCTGCAGATGTCTGACATGAACATCAGCAGGTTTGGTTGGTAACCTGTTGGAGTCTTTATGCTCTTGAAGGTGTTTTAGATCCACAGTTTTCTGATGGTCCAGCTGTGTGACCACCAAGCAGTAACCCTCTGGCCGTTAAAAGTGAAGCCTTTGCAGAGGTGCATAAAGCTGCAGTTCCCCCTTCATCCACTAGGGGCTGCAAAACAGAGCAAATCCCCATAGACTCCCATGTTAAAAAGACCAACTTCACAGCAGAAATAAACATGTTTACAGCAGAAATAAACATGTTTACAGCCTGGTTCAAAAATCCATTTTAGGTTTAATAGGTCAGGTTTATCTTCATGATAACTGTGGGGGGAGTGAATTTTTTTTATAACCCCTCCATTTAAAAGTAATTTAATCTCAAAATTCGGCATATTTAGGGGCATGTCTTTTTGATTGACAGCTACCCAATTTCCCGCTTCAAGTAAGAACGTAGAACAACCACGGAATTCAGCCGGTTAACAATGCTTCGCTTCGGGTTAGATCGGTCAGCTTTTAGCTACAGGCAGCTCGGAGATTGCTAGATGTCAATCATCCACCCAACGCTCACAGCCCCCCTCTCAGCTCCACTTTTTTGCCCATTTTTGTTTTTTCCAGGCAACATGGTGATGGTAGGAACCGCCCACCGAGCTTCAATTCAGCTCTTCAGAAACCTACGGGTGACGTCATGGAGATTCCACCCATCTTTCTATATACAGTCTATGGTGACCACTCCAGTCTTCTTCTGTTGTTTCAAACGAGTCAAATGCTGGAAAGTTGGACAATTACGTGTCTTCATCTGTCCATGTCTCCAAACGCTCCCTGTTCATAAAGGTTTCAGACTGGTTTCTGCCCTCTGTAGCTCATACAACCTGCAACCAACCTGCAACATCCCAGTCCAGCTTGACTGGTTTCCTTCCAGATCCAGTGAGGATCCCATCTCCAGACCACAGGGTTCATCTCTGTAGAGGTTGAAGTTTGAATCGTAAGGCTGGACTGGGTGAAGTTGGTTACGGTGTCATGTTGCAGTTTCTCCTCAGTGATGAAGCTCCATCTGCAACACAGATTACAAACCGACAAATCACAAGGGACTTTGATGCATGTCAGGTCTGGAAGAGATGCATATAAAGCCTCCGTAACCGACCATACACAGACACTTCAACCAATCACAGGCAGATGCCTTAACCGATTGCATACAGACGCTGTAGCCAACCACACACGATAACCAACCATGCAAACGCCGTAGCCAACCATACACACACTGTAACCAACCATACACACACTGTAACCAACCATACACACACCGTAACCGACCATACACACACCGTAACCGACCTTTTGGACATTGTGCAGGTATAAATCCTGCTTTGGCCTCAGGCTAAGCTAAAGTGGAATCTGAGATCTGAGTCAGTAGAAAAGAATCATTGAACAAAGTTTGTTCCCGTCAGGAAACTTTGAATCATCAGAAAAGTTTAATTAAATCCTGATTCCCATGTTGTTCTCCCTGGGAATGTTGAGGTGTCTCCACCTTCCTGGGGGACGGACTTCAGCATCAAGTGCCTGATATGTTGTAGAAGGTCAGACCTTCGTTTTCACATCGTTCGTCCTGCATTTTTCCAGCTTTTCCAGGATTTTCCAGCAGTCTGTTGTAGATATTCCCGGATCAGAAACTAAATTAGTCCAGCTTTGCTGTTTTACTAAACTAGATTGTGTTAAATACACCTTCGCTTGCACCAAACCAGTTTGACATGATTGGATCATATTTAGCGTGTGAAGCGGATTGAGTGAAGACGTTTATGCAGATGTTCCTGACAGTAGAGATGCAGCAGGAGCGGCTGTTCTGCCCACTTTCCGTCACCTTGTAGTGTTTCACGTCTCTGTTCTGAGTGCAGATTTATGAGTGAATAAAAGTATCTGGAAAAAATCTGAGACTTGTGTCTTTTCATAGAAACAGAGCCAAACTTTATCATTTCATACCAACGTGGCGTAACGCCGTTAATCTGAGGCCATCGTGTCAATGTGGAGCCAAATGTCTGTCCAGGTGTACCTGCCTCACCTGGCTGCTAAAGTTTCATCTCTAGTTGTACAAAGTTAAAACTGAATGTTTCACATATTTTCATCTCAGACTCGAGTCAAGCTGAAGAACTTTTATCTGCCAGAGTTTTACAGCATAGATAGATGGATAGATAGATAGATGGATGGATGGATAGATATATAGTTGGATGGATGGATAGATAGATAGATAGATAGATAGATAGATACCTTATTCATCCCAAGGGGAGAATTCAGATTCCTCCAACAGTTCCTTTAAAAAAAAGAAAAAAAAGAAAAGAAAAGATGAATAGATGGATGTGACGTGAGGAAGGATCGATGTGACGTGAGGAAAGTCTTCCTTCCACCAGTTTATTATCCCATCTCCAGCAAACCAGTAGAACTTCTGAACTTTTACCAGTAAAAGTTTCCTGCTTTGGTTTCTTCACTCCAGATTTTCTGGCCATAGACATCATAGATACGTAGACGCCTCATTGAGCACTGGAGAGTGAACCAACGTCGCCGCCATATTGGATGGGTCTCTGCTTTCGGGTCTTGCTGCAGAACCAACGCAGTTTCCCCACATGACTGTTTTCTGTGAAACAAGGCACACAATTACATATTACACACAAACAAAACACTTTGCTACATAACTGGTTTATAAACAATGTTAACTCAGTGAATAATCTGCTAAATGCAAATGATAAATGGTGTTTATGAAAAAATATGATATTGATGCTTCACAAAAAGAATTTTACATGCTAGCATAATTACCTCTGCCATGGAGGTTATGTTTTTACCAGCTTTATCTGTTTGTCTGTTTGTGTTCAAGATAACTTTAAAAGTTCTGGACGGATTTTTATGAAATTTTCAGGACTTGTTGGAAATGTGAAAAGGAAGAACTGGTTTAATGTTGGTGGTGATCTGGATCACTGTTTGGATCCAGGAACTTTTTAAAGGTCTTGGCGGGGATTTGCGCTCTCCAAGTGGTTTTCTGTGTGACTTTTGAATTTCAGTTTTGATACAATACCTTATTTTCAGACTGTGTACAACTGTATCTCTATATATAATAAATGTAAATAAAACAAAGTCAAAGTCAACTGTATCATGACAATATCTCTGCCAAGCTGTGAGAAAAATAAGGTATAAATTGGTGAAGTTATTGCTGTGGTTGGACCTACACATTACAGATAAATGGATTGGAGGCGCATGGAGACCCATCCAAGATGGCGGCGCGATGATGCGGCGTCTAAGTATATGGTTCTTTTTTTCTTTTTTTTTTTTTGGTCTTGTCCAGCATTTAGGCAAGCAGAATGATGGTCTGGATGCTGTGTTCGGCTGAGCAAATTTTCTCTGCCAAGGGAAGCTTTATAGATATAATGATCCCCTTGACTTTCTGAATTTTTATTTTATTTCTATATTTATTTTGTATTGTTGTTTGAATTGTAGAGTTTGTACTGCTGGACCAGAGAGGACAGACGAAAGACAGAAACTATATGTCTATGGTTCTGGCATCATTTCTGCTTTACTGGTTCTACATTACTGGTTCATTTCCCTCGCTGGTCTTTCCAAAGGGGCGTGTTTACGCGTTGACGTCATGTGACAGACAGGAAGTCAGTCTCGTCACCTCCTCCTCCTCCTCCTCTTCATCTTCATCCTGCGGATCAGTCGTGCTGTTTCCATCGGAACTTCTTTCCCGTCCGGAACCATGTCGGCCCGAAACCCGGGAACGCCCCTCGGTGAGTGGGTCTGCGTGGGGCATGCCGTCTCTGACGTCCTCTGTAGCGCGTGGAGCGGGTTTATTCCACAGAGACGTCATAATATCTCCTAACTTTCCTTCCGAGGTCAGGTTTACGCCTGGTCGTTCAGAGTTACAGCTGAGTTTAGTTTAGTTAGTTTAGTTAGTGAATCTTTAACATCCGGGACTTTAATAAGTTACAGCGGTCAGTGACCGGAGGTGCGTTCACGTGCCAGCTGGAACATCTGCAGAGAAAACAGCTGTCAGCGTGATGTTTCCTGGAGCGTCACGTGCAGACAGATCCCTCCTGACAGTCCATCCCCCCCAGTCAGCAGACCAGTTAACCCTGCTGGTGTGGAACCAGTCTCTGGTCCACCAGGACCACCACCCTGCAGGTTTTAGATCAGGATCTCCGTCTCTGGTCCACCAGGACCACCATCCTGCAGATTTTAGATCAGGATCTCTATTTCTGGTCCACCAGGACCACCATCCAGCAGGTTTTAGATCTCTGTTCCACCAGGACCACCATCCTGCAGGTTTTAGATCGGGATCTCTGTCTCTGGTCCACCAGGACCACCATCCTGCAGGTTTTAGATCAGGATCTCTGTCTCTGGTCCACTATGGCCACCATCCAGCAGGTTTTAGATCTCTGGTCCACCAGGACCACCATCCTGCAGGTTTTAGATCAGGATCTCTATCTCTGGTCCACCAGGACCACCATCCTGCAAGTTTTAGATCTCTGGTCCACCAGGACCAGCATCCTGCAGGTTTTAGATCAGGATCTCTGTCTCTGGTCCACCAGGACCAGCATCCTGCAGGTTTTAGATCAGGATCTCTGTCTCTGGTCCACCAGGACCACCATCCTGCAGGCCTTAGATCTCTGGTCCACCAGGACCACCATCCTGCAGGTTTTAGATCTCTGGTCCACCAGGACCAGCATCCTGCAGGTTTTAGATCTCTGGTCCAGCATTCTCTCCTGTTTGAACCTCCCTGTCTCTCCAGACTTGGAGCTGATCTCCAGAGTGAAGGTGAACACCCAGGCCGTTCTGAAGAGAGCTCAGAAGATTCAAGGACAGAAGATCCCAAAGAAACAGTGGCAGGTGAGGATCCCCCCGGTCTACATATATGTAGTCCTCCTGTAGGTCCTGCTGCCACGGTGGTGTAGCGGCTGGTGAACCTGTTAAATCCCGTTTGTTTTCAGACAGCATGGCTGCTGAAGGCTGTCACGTGCATCGACCTGACCACGCTGGCTGGAGACGACACGCCCTCCAACGTCCACCGCCTCTGCCTGAAGGCCATTCAGCCGGTTCGATACGACCTGCTGAAGAAGATGAGCATGCAGGACAAAGGTCTGCTCCCACTGCTGCTTCTACGGTCCGACCACTTTTCTGACTGATCTGACCTCACCACCATGACCGCCGTCTTTCCTCCCCCCTTCACTAACCCTAAGCCTAACCCCATGTTGTCATCCGTTCTGACACTTTAACTCGTAAAAGTTATTGATTGGGATATTCCCGTCAAACAAACTGTCCTTTCAGAAAAAATTCAAAACAAACCTGAATTCTCTGGACAAAAATAGTGACATTTAAACAAATATTCATTCATGTGACATGAAGTCATGAACAGGTGCATCACACCTCCCAGTAAACACTCGTCCCAGTACATCCTCTGTCCCAGTAAATGTTCCGTCACAGTAAACGTTCCGTCCCAGTAAACGCTCGTCCCAGTGAACCCTCTGTCCCAGTAAATGTTCCGTCCCAGTAAACACTCATCCCAGTAAACGCTCGTCCCAGTGAACCCTCTGTCCCAGTAAATGTTCCGTCCCAGTAAACACTCATCCCAGTAAACCCTCTGTCCCAGTAAACGTTCCGTCCCAGTAAACCCTCTGTCCCAGTAAATGTTCCGTCCCAGTAAACGCTTGTCCCAGTAAACCCTCTGTTCCAGTAAACCATCTGTCCCAGTAAACACTCGTCCCAGTAAACCCTCTGTCCCAGTGAACATTCCGTCCCAGTAAACGTTCCATCCCAGTAAACCCTCTGTCCCAGTAAACGTTCCGTCCCAGTAAACACTCGTGCCAGTAAACCCTCTGTCCCAGTAAATGTTCTGTCCCAGTAAACGCTCGTCCCAGTAAACCCTCTGTCCCAGTAAACATTCCGTCCCAGTGAACCCTCTGTCCCAGTAAACCATCTGTCCCAGTAAACACTCGTCCCAGTAAACCCTCTGTCCCAGTAAACATTCCCTCCCAGGAGACCCTCTGTCCCAGTAAACATTCCGTCCTAGTAAACCCTCTGTCCGAGTAAACCATCTGTCCCAGTAAACATTCCGTCCCAGTAAATTTCCATCCCAGTAAACCCTCTGTCCCAGTAAACGTTCCGTCCCAGTAAACGCTCGTCCCAGTAATGCCTCTGTCCCAGTAAACGTTCCGTCCCAGTAAACCCTCTGTCCCAGTAAACACTCGTCCCAGTAAACCCTCTGTCCCAGTAAACATTCCGTCCCAGTAAACGTTCCATCCCAGTAAACCCTCTGTCCCAGTAAACCCTCTGTCCCAGTAAATGTTCCGTCCCAGTAAACGCTTGTCCCAGTAATCCCTCTGTCCCAGTAAACGTTCCGTCCCAGTAAACCCTCTGTCCCAGTAAATGTTCCGTCCCAGTAAACACTCATCCCAGTAAACCCTCTGTCCCAGTAAACACTCGACCCAGTAAACCCTCTGTCCCAGTAAACATTCCGTCCCAGTAAACGTTCCATTCCAGTAAACCCTCTGTCCCAGTAAATGTTCCGTCCCAGTAAACCCTCTGTCCTATTAAACACTCGTCCCAGTAAACCCTCTGTCCCAGTAAACCCTCTGTCCCAGTAAACCATCTCTCCCAGTAAACACTCGTCCCAGTAAACCCTCTGTCCCAGTAAACATTCCGTCCCAGTCAACCCTCTGTCCCAGTAAACATTCCGTCCCAGTAAACGCTTGTCCCAGTAAACCCTCTGTCCCAGTAAACATTCCGTCCCAGTAAACCCTCTGTCCCGGTAAACCCTCTGTCCCAGTAAACCATCTGTCCCAGTAAACCCTCTGTCCCAGTAAAGGTTCCATCCCAGTAAATATTCCGTCCCAGTAAACGTTCCATCCCAGTAAACCCTCTGTCCCAGTAAACCCTCTGTCCCAGTGAACGCTCGTCCCAGTAAACGCTCTGTCCCAGTAAATGTTCTGTCCCAGTAAACACTCATCACAGTAAACCCTCTGTCCCAGTAAACGTTCCGTCCCAGTAAACCCTCTGACCCAGTTAATGTTCCATCCCAGTAAACAATCGTCCCAGTAAACCCTCTGTCCCAGTAAATGTTCCGTCCCATAAACAATCGTCCCAGTAAACCCTCTGTCCCAGTAAACATTCCGTCCCAGTAAACGTTCCATCCCAGTAAACCCTCTGTCCCAGTAAACCCTCTGTCCCAGTAAACGCTCGTCCCAGTAAACCTTCTGTCCCAGTAAATGTTCCGTCCCAGTAAACACTCTTCCCAGTAAATCCTCTGTCCCAGTAAACGTTCCGTCCCAGTAAATAATCGTCCCAGTAAACCCTCTGTCCCAGTAAACGTTCCGTCCCAGTAAACGCTCATCCCAGTAATCCCTCTGTCCCAGTAAATGTTCCGTCCCAGTAAACACTCATCCCAGTAAACCCTCTGTCCCAGTAAACGTTCCGTCCCAGTAAACTCTCTGTCCCAGTAAATGTTCCATCCCAGTAAACAATCGTCCCAGTAAACCCTCTGTCCCAGTAAATGTTCCGTCCCAGTAAACAATCGTCCCAGTACACCCTCTGTCCCAGTAAATGTTCCGTCTCAGTAAACACTCATCCCAGTAAACCCTCTGTCCCAGTAAACATTCCGTCCTAGTAAACCCTCTGTCCCAGTAAACCCTCTGTCCCAGTGAACCATCTCTCCCAGTAAACACTCGTCCCAGTAAACCCTTTGTCCCAGTAAACATTCCGTCCCAGTCAACCCTCTGTCCCAGTAAACATTCCGTCCCAGTAAACGCTTGTCCCAGTAAACCCTCTATCCCAGTAAACATTCCGTCCTAGTAAACCTTCTGTCCTGGTAAACCCTCTGTCCCAGTAAACCATCTGTCCCAGTAAACCCTCTGTCCCAGTAAACATTCCGTCCCAGTAAACGTTCCATCCCAGTAAACCCTCTGTCCCAGTAAACCCTCTGTCCCAGTAAACGCTCTGTCCCAGTAAACACTCGTCCCAGTAAACCCTCTGTCCCAGTAAACATTCCGTCCCAGTCAACCCTCTGTCCCAGTAAACATTCCGTCCCAGTAAACGCTTGTCCCAGTAAACCCTCTGTCCCAGTAAACATTCCGTCCTAGTAAACCTTCTGTCCTGGTAAACCCTCTGTCCCAGTAAACCATCTGTCCCAGTAAACCCTCTGTCCCAGTAAACCCTCTGTCCCAGTAAACGCTCGTCCCAGTAAACCCTCTGTCCCAGTAAATGTTCTGTCCCAGTAAACACTCATCCCAGTAAACCCTCTGTCCGAGTAAACGTTCCGTCCCAGTAAACCCTCTGTCCAAGTAAACGCTCGTCCCAGTAAATCCTCTGTCCCAGTAAACGTTCCGTCCCAGTAAACCCTCTGTCCCAGTAAATGTTCCGTCCCAGTAAACAATCGTCCCAGTAAACCCTCTGTCCCAGTAAATGTTCCGTCCCAGTAAATAATCGTCCCAGTAAACCCTCTGTCCCAGTAAACGTTCCGTCCCAGTAAACGCTCATCCCAGTAATCCCTCTGTCCCAGTAAACATTCCGTCACAGTAAACCCTCTGTCCCAGTAAACCCTTTGTCCCAGTAAACCCTCTGTCCCAGTAAACCATCTGTCCCAGTAAACACTCGTCCCAGTAAACCCTCTGTCCCAGTAAACGTTCCGTCCCAGGAAACCCTCTGTCCCAGTAAACATTCCGTCCTAGTAGACCCTCTGTCCCAGTAAACCCTCTGTCCTAGTAAACATTCCGTCCCAGTAAACCCTCTGTTCCAGTAAACGTTCCGTCCCAGTAAACGCTCGTCCCAGTAATCCCTCTTTCCCAGTAAATGTTCTGTCCCAGTAAACACTCATCCCAGTAAACCCTCTGTCCCAGTAAACGTTCCGTCCCAGTAAACCCTCTGTCCCAGTAAATGTTCCATCCCAGTAAACAATCGTCCCAGTAAACCCTCTGTCCCAGTAAATGTTCCGTCCCAGTAAACAATCGTCCCAGTACACCCTCTGTCCCAGTAAATGTTCCGTCTCAGTAAACACTCATCCCAGTAAACCCTCTGTCCCAGTAAACATTCCGTCCAGGTAAACCCTCTGTCCCAGTAAACCCTCTGTCCCAGTGAACCATCTCTCCCAGTAAACACTCGTCCCAGTAAACCCTCTGTCCCAGTAAACATTCCGTCCCAGTCAACCCTCTGTCCCAGTAAACATTCCGTCCCAGTAAACGCTTGTCCCAGTAAACCCTCTGTCCCAGTAAACATTCCGTCCTAGTAAACCTTCTGTCCTGGTAAACCCTCTGTCCCAGTAAACCATCTGTCCCAGTAAACCCTCTGTCCCAGTAAACATTCCGTCCCAGTAAACGTTCCATCCCAGTAAACCCTCTGTCCCAGTAAACCCTCTGTCCCAGTAAACACTCGTCCCAGTAAACCCTCTGTCCCAGTAAACATTCCGTCCCAGTCAACCCTCTGTCCCAGTAAACATTCCGTCCCAGTAAACGCTTGTCCCAGTAAACCCTCTGTCCCAGTAAACATTCCGTCCTAGTAAACCTTCTGTCCTGGTAAACCCTCTGTCCCAGTAAACCCTCTGTCCCAGTAAACCCTCTGTCCCAGTAAACGCTCATCCCAGTAAACCCTCTGTCCCAGTAAATGTTCTGTCCCAGTAAACACTCATCCCAGTAAACCCTCTCCGAGTAAACGTTACGTCCCAGTAAACCCTCTGTCCCAGTAAACGCTCGTCCCAGTAAACCTTCTGTCCCAGTAAATGTTCTGTCCCAGTAAACACTCATCCCAGTAAATCCTCTGTCCCAGTGAACGTTCCGTCCCAGTAAACCCTCTGTCCCAGTAAATGTTCCGTCCCAGTAAACAATCGTCCCAGTAAACCCTCTGTCCCAGTAAATGTTCCGTCCCAGTAAATAATCGTCCCTGTAAACCCTCTGTCCCAGTAAACGTTCCGTCCCAGTAAACGCTCATCCCAGTAATCCCTCTGTCCCAGTAAACATTCCGTCACAGTAAACCCTCTGTCCCAGTAAACGTTCCGTCCTAGTAAACCCTTTGTCCCAGTAAACCCTCTGTCCCAGTAAACCATCTGTCCCAGTAAACACTCGTCCCAGTAAACCCTCTGTCCCAGTAAACGTTCCGTCCCAGGAAACCCTCTGTCCCAGTAAACATTCCGTCCTAGTAGACCCTCTGTCCCAGTAAACCCTCTGTCCCAGTAAACATTCCGTCCCAGTAAACGTTCCGTCCCAGTAAACCCTCTGTTCCAGTAAACGTTCCGTCCTAGTAAACGCTCGTCCCAGTAATCCCTCTGTCCCAGTAAATGTTCTGTCCCAGTAAACACTCATCCCAGTAAACCCTCTGTCCCAGTAAACGTTCCGTCCCAGTAAACCCTCTGTCCCAGTAAATGTTCCATCCCAGTAAACAATCGTCCCAGTAAACCCTCTGTCCCAGTAAATGTTCCGTCCCAGTAAACAATCGTCCCAGTACACCCTCTGTCCCAGTAAATGTTCCGTCTCAGTAAACACTCATCCCAGTAAACCCTCTGTCCCAGTAAACATTCCGTCCAGGTAAACCCTCTGTCCCAGTGAGCCATCTCTCCCAGTAAACACTCGTCCCAGTAAACCCTCTGTCCCAGTAAACATTCCGTCCCAGTCAACCCTCTGTCCCAGTAAACATTCCGTCCCAGTCAACCCTCTTTCCCAGTAAACATTCCGTCCCAGTAAACGCTTGTCCCAGTAAACCCTCTGTCCCAGTAAACCATCTGTCCCAGTAAACCCTCTGTCCCAGTAAACATTCCGTCCCAGTAAACGTTCCATCCCAGTAAACCCTCTGTCCCAGTTAACCCTCTGTCCCAGTAAACGCTCTGTCCCAGTAAACACTCGTCCCTTAAACCCTCTGTCCCAGTAAACATTCCGTCCCAGTAAACCCTCTGTCCCAGTAAACATTCCGTCCCAGTAAACGCTTGTCCCAGTAAACCCTCTGTCCCAGTAAACATTCCGTCCTAGTAAACCTTCTGTCCTGGTAAACCCTCTGTCCCAGTAAACCATCTGTCCCAGTAAACCCTCTGTCCCAGTAAACCCTCTGTCCCAGTAAACGCTCGTCCCAGTAAACCCTCTGTCCCAGTAAATGTTCTGTCCCAGTAAACACTCATCCCAGTAATCCCTCTGTCCCAGTAAACATTCCGTCACAGTAAACCCTCTGTCCCAGTAAACGTTCCGTCCTAGTAAACCCTTTGTCCCAGTAAACCCTCTGTCCCAGTAAACCATCTGTCCCAGTAAACACTCGTCCCAGTAAACCCTCTGTCCCAGTAAACGTTCCGTCCCAGGAAACCCTCTGTCCCAGTAAACATTCCGTCCTAGTAGACCCTCTGTCCCAGTAAACCCTCTGTCCCAGTAAACATTCCGTCCCAGTAAACGTTCCGTCCCAGTAAACCCTCTGTTCCAGTAAACGTTCCGTCCTAGTAAACGCTCGTCCCAGTAATCCCTCTGTCCCAGTAAATGTTCTGTCCCAGTAAACACTCATCCCAGTAAACCCTCTGTCCCAGTAAACGTTCCGTCCCAGTAAACCCTCTGTCCCAGTAAATGTTCCATCCCAGTAAACAATCGTCCCAGTAAACCCTCTGTCCCAGTAAATGTTCCGTCCCAGTAAACAATCGTCCCAGTACACCCTCTGTCCCAGTAAATGTTCCGTCTCAGTAAACACTCATCCCAGTAAACCCTCTGTCCCAGTAAACATTCCGTCCAGGTAAACCCTCTGTCCCAGTGAGCCATCTCTCCCAGTAAACACTCGTCCCAGTAAACCCTCTGTCCCAGTAAACATTCCGTCCCAGTCAACCCTCTGTCCCAGTAAACATTCCGTCCCAGTCAACCCTCTTTCCCAGTAAACATTCCGTCCCAGTAAACGCTTGTCCCAGTAAACCCTCTGTCCCAGTAAACCATCTGTCCCAGTAAACCCTCTGTCCCAGTAAACATTCCGTCCCAGTAAACGTTCCATCCCAGTAAACCCTCTGTCCCAGTTAACCCTCTGTCCCAGTAAACGCTCTGTCCCAGTAAACACTCGTCCCTTAAACCCTCTGTCCCAGTAAACATTCCGTCCCAGTAAACCCTCTGTCCCAGTAAACATTCCGTCCCAGTAAACGCTTGTCCCAGTAAACCCTCTGTCCCAGTAAACATTCCGTCCTAGTAAACCTTCTGTCCTGGTAAACCCTCTGTCCCAGTAAACCATCTGTCCCAGTAAACCCTCTGTCCCAGTAAACCCTCTGTCCCAGTAAACGCTCGTCCCAGTAAACCCTCTGTCCCAGTAAATGTTCTGTCCCAGTAAACACTCATCCCAGTAAACCCTTTGTCCCAGTAAACGTTCCGTCCCAGTAAACCCTCTGTCCCAGTAAACGTTCCGTCCCAGTAAACCCTCTGACCCAGTAAATGTTCCGTCCCAGTAAACAATCGTCCCAGTAAACCCTCTGTCCCAGTAAATGTTCCGTCCCATAAACAATCGTCCCAGTAAACCCTCTGTCCCAGTAAACATTCCGTCCCAGTAAACGTTCCATCCCAGTAAACCCTCTGTCCCGGTAAACCCTCTGTCCCAGTAAACGCTCGTCCTAGTAAACCCTCTGTCCCAGTAAATGTTCTGTCCCAGTAAACACTCATCCCAGTAAACCCTCTGTCCCAGTAAACGTTCCGTCCCAGTAAACCATCTGTCCCAGTAAACCCTCTGTCCCAGTAAACATTCCGTCCGAGTAAACGTTCCATCCCAGTAAACCCTCTGTCCCAGTAAACGCTCGTCCCAGTAAACCCTCTGTCCCAGTAAATGTTCTGTCCCAGTAAACACTCATCCCAGTAAACCCTCTGTCCCAGTAAACGTTCCGTCCCAGTAAACCCTCTGTCCCAGTAAACGTTCCGTCCCAGTGAACCCTCTGACCCAGTAAACCCTCTGTCCCAGTAAACCATCTGTCCCAGTAAACACTCGTCCCAGTAAACCCTCTGACCCAGTAAATGTTCCGTCCCAGTAAACAATCATCCCAGTAAACCCTCTGTCCCAGTAAATGTTCCGTCCCATAAACAATCGTCCCAGTAAACCCTCTGTCCCAGTAAACATTCCGTCCCAGTAAACGTTCCATCCCAGTAAACCCTCTGTCCCAGTAAACCCTCTGTCCCAGTAAACGCTCGTCCCAGTAAACCCTCTGTCCCAGTAAACGTTCCGTCCCAGGAGACCCTCTGTCCCAGTAAACATTCCGTCCTAGTAAACCCTCTGTCCCAGTAAACATTCCGTCCCAGTAAACGTTCCGTCCCAGTAAACCCTCTGACCCAGTTAATGTTCCGTCCCAGTAAACAATCGTCCCAGTAAACCCTCTGTCCCAGTAAATGTTCCGTCCCAGTAAACAATCGTCCCAGTAAACCCTCTGTCCCAGTAAACGATCCGTCCCAGTAAACGCTCATCCCAGTAATCCCTCTGTCCCAGTAAACATTCCGTCCCAGTAAACCCTCTGTCCCAGTAAACGTTCCGTCCCAGTACACCCTCTGTCCCAGTAAATGTTCCGTCTCAGTAAACACTCATCCCAGTAAACCCTCTGTCCCAGTAAACATTCCGTCCAGGTAAACCCTCTGTCCCAGTAAACCCTCTGTCCCAGTGAACCATCTCTCCCAGTAAACACTCGTCCCAGTAAACCCTCTGTCCCAGTAAACATTCCGTCCCAGTCAACCCTCTGTCCCAGTAAACATTCCGTCCCAGTCAACCCTCTGTCCCAGTAAACATTCCGTCCCAGTAAACGCTTGTCCCAGTAAACCCTCTGTCCCAGTAAACCATCTGTCCCAGTAAACCCTCTGTCCCAGTAAACATTCCGTCCCAGTAAACGTTCCATCCCAGTAAACCCTCTGTCCCAGTTAACCCTCTGTCCCAGTAAACGCTCTGTCCCAGTAAACACTCGTCCCTTAAACCCTCTGTCCCAGTAAACATTCCGTCCCAGTAAACCCTCTGTCCCAGTAAACATTCCGTCCCAGTAAACGCTTGTCCCAGTAAACCCTCTGTCCCAGTAAACATTCCGTCCTAGTAAACCTTCTGTCCTGGTAAACCCTCTGTCCCAGTAAACCATCTGTCCCAGTAAACCCTCTGTCCCAGTAAACCCTCTGTCCCAGTAAACGCTCGTCCCAGTAAACCCTTTGTCCCAGTAAACGTTCCGTCCCAGTAAACCCTCTGTCCCAGTAAACGTTCCGTCCCAGTAAACCCTCTGACCCAGTAAATGTTCCGTCCCAGTAAACAATCGTCCCAGTAAACCCTCTGTCCCAGTAAATGTTCCGTCCCATAAACAATCGTCCCAGTAAACCCTCTGTCCCAGTAAACATTCCGTCCCAGTAAACGTTCCATCCCAGTAAACCCTCTGTCCCGGTAAACCCTCTGTCCCAGTAAACGCTCGTCCTAGTAAACCCTCTGTCCCAGTAAATGTTCTGTCCCAGTAAACACTCATCCCAGTAAACCCTCTGTCCCAGTAAACGTTCCGTCCCAGTAAACCATCTGTCCCAGTAAACCCTCTGTCCCAGTAAACATTCCGTCCGAGTAAACGTTCCATCCCAGTAAACCCTCTGTCCCAGTAAACGCTCGTCCCAGTAAACCCTCTGTCCCAGTAAATCCTCTGTCCCAGTAAACACTCATCCCAGTAAACCCTCTGTCCCAGTAAACGTTCCGTCCCAGTAAACCCTCTGTCCCAGTAAACGTTCCGTCCCAGTGAACCCTCTGACCCAGTAAACCCTCTGTCCCAGTAAACCATCTGTCCCAGTAAACACTCGTCCCAGTAAACCCTCTGACCCAGTAAATGTTCCGTCCCAGTAAACAATCATCCCAGTAAACCCTCTGTCCCAGTAAATGTTCCGTCCCATAAACAATCGTCCCAGTAAACCCTCTGTCCCAGTAAACATTCCGTCCCAGTAAACGTTCCATCCCAGTAAACCCTCTGTCCCAGTAAACCCTCTGTCCCAGTAAACGCTCGTCCCAGTAAACCCTCTGTCCCAGTAAACGTTCCGTCCCAGGAGACCCTCTGTCCCAGTAAACATTCCGTCCTAGTAAACCCTCTGTCCCAGTTAACCCTCTGTCCTAGTAAACATTCCGTCCCAGTAAACGTTCCGTCCCAGTAAACCCTCTGACCCAGTTAATGTTCCGTCCCAGTAAACAATCGTCCCAGTAAACCCTCTGTCCCAGTAAATGTTCCGTCCCAGTAAACAATCGTCCCAGTAAACCCTCTGTCCCAGTAAACGATCCGTCCCAGTAAACGCTCATCCCAGTAATCCCTCTGTCCCAGTAAACATTCCGTCACAGTAAACCCTCTGTCCCAGTAAACGTTCCGTCCTAGTAAACCCTCTGTCCCAGTAAACCCTCTGTCCCAGTAAACCATCTGTCCCAGTAAACACTCGTCCCAGTAAACCCTCTGTCCCAGTAAACGTTCCGTCCCAGGAGACCCTCTGTCCCAGTAAACATTCCGTCCTAGTAAACCCTCTGTCCCAGTAAACCCTCTGTCCTAGGAAACATTCCGTCCCAGTAAACGTTCCGTCCCAGTAAACCCTCTGTCCCAGTAAACGCTCGTCCCAGTAATCCCTCTGTCCCAGTCAACGTTCCGTCCCAGTAAACCCTCTGTCCCAGTAAATGTTCTGTCCCAGTAAACACTCTGTACCAGTAAACGTTCCGTCCCAGTAAACCCTCTGTCCCAGTAAATGTTCCATCCCAGTAAACAATCGTCCCAGTAAACCCTCTGTCCCAGTAAATGTTCCGTCCCAGTAAACAATCGTCCCAGTACACCCTCTGTCCCAGTAAATGTTCCGTCTCAGTAAACACTCATCCCAGTAAACCCTCTGTCCCAGTAAACATTCCGTCCAGGTAAACCCTCTGTCCCAGTAAACCCTCTGTCCCAGTGAACCATCTCTCCCAGTAAACACTCGTCCCAGTAAACCCTCTGTCCCAGTAAACATTCCGTCCCAGTCAACCCTCTGTCCCAGTAAACATTCCGTCCCAGTAAACGCTTGTCCCAGTAAACCCTCTGTCCCAGTAAACATTCCGTCCTAGTAAACCTTCTGTCCTGGTAAACCCTCTGTCCCAGTAAACCATCTGTCCCAGTAAACCCTCTGTCCCAGTAAACATTCCGTCCCAGTAAACGTTCCATCCCAGTAAACCCTCTGTCCCAGTAAACCCTCTGTCCCAGTAAACACTCGTCCCAGTAAACCCTCTGTCCCAGTAAACATTCCGTCCCAGTCAACCCTCTGTCCCAGTAAACATTCCGTCCCAGTAAACGCTTGTCCCAGTAAACCCTCTGTCCCAGTAAACATTCCGTCCTAGTAAACCTTCTGTCCTGGTAAACCCTCTGTCCCAGTAAACCATCTGTCCCAGTAAACCCTCTGTCCCAGTAAACCCTCTGTCCCAGTAAACGCTCATCCCAGTAAACCCTCTGTCCCAGTAAATGTTCTGTCCCAGTAAACACTCATCCCAGTAAACCCTCTCCGAGTAAACGTTACGTCCCAGTAAACCCTCTGTCCCAGTAAACGCTCGTCCCAGTAAACCTTCTGTCCCAGTAAATGTTCTGTCCCAGTAAACACTCATCCCAGTAAATCCTCTGTCCCAGTGAACGTTCCGTCCCAGTAAACCCTCTGTCCCAGTAAATGTTCCGTCCCAGTAAACAATCGTCCCAGTAAACCCTCTGTCCCAGTAAATGTTCCGTCCCAGTAAATAATCGTCCCAGTAAACCCTCTGTCCCAGTAAACGTTCCGTCCCAGTAAACGCTCATCCCAGTAATCCCTCTGTCCCAGTAAACATTCCGTCACAGTAAACCCTCTGTCCCAGTAAACGTTCCGTCCTAGTAAACCCTTTGTCCCAGTAAACCCTCTGTCCCAGTAAACCATCTGTCCCAGTAAACACTCGTCCCAGTAAACCCTCTGTCCCAGTAAACGTTCCGTCCCAGGAAACCCTCTGTCCCAGTAAACATTCCGTCCTAGTAGACCCTCTGTCCCAGTAAACCCTCTGTCCCAGTAAACATTCCGTCCCAGTAAACGTTCCGTCCCAGTAAACCCTCTGTTCCAGTAAACGTTCCGTCCTAGTAAACGCTCGTCCCAGTAATCCCTCTGTCCCAGTAAATGTTCTGTCCCAGTAAACACTCATCCCAGTAAACCCTCTGTCCCAGTAAACGTTCCGTCCCAGTAAACCCTCTGTCCCAGTAAATGTTCCATCCCAGTAAACAATCGTCCCAGTAAACCCTTTGTCCCAGTAAACGTTCCGTCCCAGTAAACCCTCTGTCCCAGTAAACGTTCCGTCCCAGTAAACCCTCTGACCCAGTAAATGTTCCGTCCCAGTAAACAATCGTCCCAGTAAACCCTCTGTCCCAGTAAATGTTCCGTCCCATAAACAATCGTCCCAGTAAACCCTCTGTCCCAGTAAACATTCCGTCCCAGTAAACGTTCCATCCCAGTAAACCCTCTGTCCCGGTAAACCCTCTGTCCCAGTAAACGCTCGTCCTAGTAAACCCTCTGTCCCAGTAAATGTTCTGTCCCAGTAAACACTCATCCCAGTAAACCCTCTGTCCCAGTAAACGTTCCGTCCCAGTAAACCATCTGTCCCAGTAAACCCTCTGTCCCAGTAAACATTCCGTCCGAGTAAACGTTCCATCCCAGTAAACCCTCTGTCCCAGTAAACGCTCGTCCCAGTAAACCCTCTGTCCCAGTAAATCCTCTGTCCCAGTAAACACTCATCCCAGTAAACCCTCTGTCCCAGTAAACGTTCCGTCCCAGTAAACCCTCTGTCCCAGTAAACGTTCCGTCCCAGTGAACCCTCTGACCCAGTAAACCCTCTGTCCCAGTAAACCATCTGTCCCAGTAAACACTCGTCCCAGTAAACCCTCTGACCCAGTAAATGTTCCGTCCCAGTAAACAATCATCCCAGTAAACCCTCTGTCCCAGTAAATGTTCCGTCCCATAAACAATCGTCCCAGTAAACCCTCTGTCCCAGTAAACATTCCGTCCCAGTAAACGTTCCATCCCAGTAAACCCTCTGTCCCAGTAAACCCTCTGTCCCAGTAAACGCTCGTCCCAGTAAACCCTCTGTCCCAGTAAACGTTCCGTCCCAGGAGACCCTCTGTCCCAGTAAACATTCCGTCCTAGTAAACCCTCTGTCCCAGTAAACCCTCTGTCCTAGTAAACATTCCGTCCCAGTAAACGTTCCGTCCCAGTAAACCCTCTGACCCAGTTAATGTTCCGTCCCAGTAAACAATCGTCCCAGTAAACCCTCTGTCCCAGTAAATGTTCCGTCCCAGTAAACAATCGTCCCAGTAAACCCTCTGTCCCAGTAAACGATCCGTCCCAGTAAACGCTCATCCCAGTAATCCCTCTGTCCCAGTAAACATTCCGTCACAGTAAACCCTCTGTCCCAGTAAACGTTCCGTCCTAGTAAACCCTCTGTCCCAGTAAACCCTCTGTCCCAGTAAACCATCTGTCCCAGTAAACACTCGTCCCAGTAAACCCTCTGTCCCAGTAAACGTTCCGTCCCAGGAGACCCTCTGTCCCAGTAAACATTCCGTCCTAGTAAACCCTCTGTCCCAGTAAACCCTCTGTCCTAGGAAACATTCCGTCCCAGTAAACGTTCCGTCCCAGTAAACCCTCTGTCCCAGTAAACGCTCGTCCCAGTAATCCCTCTGTCCCAGTCAACGTTCCGTCCCAGTAAACCCTCTGTCCCAGTAAATGTTCTGTCCCAGTAAACACTCTGTACCAGTAAACGTTCCGTCCCAGTAAACCCTCTGTCCCAGTAAATGTTCCATCCCAGTAAACAATCGTCCCAGTAAACCCTCTGTCCCAGTAAATGTTCCGTCCCAGTAAACAATCGTCCCAGTACACCCTCTGTCCCAGTAAATGTTCCGTCTCAGTAAACACTCATCCCAGTAAACCCTCTGTCCCAGTAAACATTCCGTCCAGGTAAACCCTCTGTCCCAGTAAACCCTCTGTCCCAGTGAACCATCTCTCCCAGTAAACACTCGTCCCAGTAAACCCTCTGTCCCAGTAAACATTCCGTCCCAGTCAACCCTCTGTCCCAGTAAACATTCCGTCCCAGTAAACGCTTGTCCCAGTAAACCCTCTGTCCCAGTAAACATTCCGTCCTAGTAAACCTTCTGTCCTGGTAAACCCTCTGTCCCAGTAAACCATCTGTCCCAGTAAACCCTCTGTCCCAGTAAACATTCCGTCCCAGTAAACGTTCCATCCCAGTAAACCCTCTGTCCCAGTAAACCCTCTGTCCCAGTAAACACTCGTCCCAGTAAACCCTCTGTCCCAGTAAACATTCCGTCCCAGTCAACCCTCTGTCCCAGTAAACATTCCGTCCCAGTAAACGCTTGTCCCAGTAAACCCTCTGTCCCAGTAAACATTCCGTCCTAGTAAACCTTCTGTCCTGGTAAACCCTCTGTCCCAGTAAACCATCTGTCCCAGTAAACCCTCTGTCCCAGTAAACCCTCTGTCCCAGTAAACGCTCATCCCAGTAAACCCTCTGTCCCAGTAAATGTTCTGTCCCAGTAAACACTCATCCCAGTAAACCCTCTCCGAGTAAACGTTACGTCCCAGTAAACCCTCTGTCCCAGTAAATGTTCTGTCCCAGTAAACACTCATCCCAGTAAATCCTCTGTCCCAGTGAACGTTCCGTCCCAGTAAACCCTCTGTCCCAGTAAATGTTCCGTCCCAGTAAACAATCGTCCCAGTAAACCCTCTGTCCCAGTAAATGTTCCGTCCCAGTAAATAATCGTCCCAGTAAACCCTCTGTCCCAGTAAACGTTCCGTCCCAGTAAACGCTCATCCCAGTAATCCCTCTGTCCCAGTAAACATTCCGTCACAGTAAACCCTCTGTCCCAGTAAACGTTCCGTCCTAGTAAACCCTTTGTCCCAGTAAACCCTCTGTCCCAGTAAACCATCTGTCCCAGTAAACACTCGTCCCAGTAAACCCTCTGTCCCAGTAAACGTTCCGTCCCAGGAAACCCTCTGTCCCAGTAAACATTCCGTCCTAGTAGACCCTCTGTCCCAGTAAACCCTCTGTCCCAGTAAACATTCCGTCCCAGTAAACGTTCCGTCCCAGTAAACCCTCTGTTCCAGTAAACGTTCCGTCCTAGTAAACGCTCGTCCCAGTAATCCCTCTGTCCCAGTAAATGTTCTGTCCCAGTAAACACTCATCCCAGTAAACCCTCTGTCCCAGTAAACGTTCCGTCCCAGTAAACCCTCTGTCCCAGTAAATGTTCCATCCCAGTAAACAATCGTCCCAGTAAACCCTTTGTCCCAGTAAACGTTCCGTCCCAGTAAACCCTCTGTCCCAGTAAACGTTCCGTCCCAGTAAACCCTCTGACCCAGTAAATGTTCCGTCCCAGTAAACAATCGTCCCAGTAAACCCTCTGTCCCAGTAAATGTTCCGTCCCATAAACAATCGTCCCAGTAAACCCTCTGTCCCAGTAAACATTCCGTCCCAGTAAACGTTCCATCCCAGTAAACCCTCTGTCCCGGTAAACCCTCTGTCCCAGTAAACGCTCGTCCTAGTAAACCCTCTGTCCCAGTAAATGTTCTGTCCCAGTAAACACTCATCCCAGTAAACCCTCTGTCCCAGTAAACGTTCCGTCCCAGTAAACCATCTGTCCCAGTAAACCCTCTGTCCCAGTAAACATTCCGTCCGAGTAAACGTTCCATCCCAGTAAACCCTCTGTCCCAGTAAACGCTCGTCCCAGTAAACCCTCTGTCCCAGTAAATCCTCTGTCCCAGTAAACACTCATCCCAGTAAACCCTCTGTCCCAGTAAACGTTCCGTCCCAGTAAACCCTCTGTCCCAGTAAACGTTCCGTCCCAGTGAACCCTCTGACCCAGTAAACCCTCTGTCCCAGTAAACCATCTGTCCCAGTAAACACTCGTCCCAGTAAACCCTCTGACCCAGTAAATGTTCCGTCCCAGTAAACAATCATCCCAGTAAACCCTCTGTCCCAGTAAATGTTCCGTCCCATAAACAATCGTCCCAGTAAACCCTCTGTCCCAGTAAACATTCCGTCCCAGTAAACGTTCCATCCCAGTAAACCCTCTGTCCCAGTAAACCCTCTGTCCCAGTAAACGCTCGTCCCAGTAAACCCTCTGTCCCAGTAAACGTTCCGTCCCAGGAGACCCTCTGTCCCAGTAAACATTCCGTCCTAGTAAACCCTCTGTCCCAGTAAACCCTCTGTCCTAGTAAACATTCCGTCCCAGTAAACTTTCCGTCCCAGTAAACCCTCTGACCCAGTTAATGTTCCGTCCCAGTAAACAATCGTCCCAGTAAACCCTCTGTCCCAGTAAATGTTCCGTCCCAGTAAACAATCGTCCCAGTAAACCCTCTGTCCCAGTAAACGATCCGTCCCAGTAAACGCTCATCCCAGTAATCCCTCTGTCCCAGTAAACATTCCGTCACAGTAAACCCTCTGTCCCAGTAAACGTTCCGTCCTAGTAAACCCTCTGTCCCAGTAAACCCTCTGTCCCAGTAAACCATCTGTCCCAGTAAACACTCGTCCCAGTAAACCCTCTGTCCCAGTAAACGTTCCGTCCCAGGAGACCCTCTGTCCCAGTAAACATTCCGTCCTAGTAAACCCTCTGTCCCAGTAAACCCTCTGTCCTAGGAAACATTCCGTCCCAGTAAACGTTCCGTCCCAGTAAACCCTCTGTCCCAGTAAACGCTCGTCCCAGTAATCCCTCTGTCCCAGTCAACGTTCCGTCCCAGTAAACCCTCTGTCCCAGTAAATGTTCTGTCCCAGTAAACACTCTGTACCAGTAAATGTTCCATCCCAGTAAACAATCGTCCCAGTAAACCCTCTGTCCCAGTAAATGTTCCGTCCCAGTAAACAATCGTCCCCGTAAACCCTCTGACCCAGTAAATGTTCCGTCCCAGTAAACAATCGTCCCAGTAAACCCTCTGTCCCAGTGAATGTTCCGTCCCATAAAAAATCGTCCCAGTAAACCCTCTGTCCCAGTAAACATTCCGTCCCAGTAAACGTTCCATCCCAGTAAACCCTCTGTCCCAGTAAACCCTCTGTCCCAGTAAACGCTCGTCCCAGTAAACCTTCTGTCCCAGTAAATGTTCTGTCCCAGTAAAGACTCATCCCAGTAAACCCTCTGTCCCAGTAAACGTTCCGTCCCAGTAAACCCTCTGACCCAGTTAATGTTCCGTCCCAGTAAACAATCGTCCCAGTAAACCCTCTGTCCCAGTAAAGGTTCCGTCCCAGTAAACAATCGTCCCAGTAAACCCTCTGTCCCAGTAAACGTTCCGTCCCAGTAAACACTCATCCCAGTAATCCCTCTGTCCCAGTAAACATTCCGTCACAGTAAACCCTCTGTCCCAGTAAACGTTCCGTCCTAGTAAACCCTCTGTCCCAGTAAACATTCCGTCCCAGTAAACGCTTGTCCCAGTAAACCCTCTGTCCCAGTAAACATTCCGTCCTAGTAAACCTTCTGTCCTGGTAAACCCTCTGTCCCAGTAAACCATCTGTCCCAGTAAACCCTCTGTCCCAGTAAACATTCCGTCCCAGTAAACGTTCCATCCCAGTAAACCCTCTGTCCCAGTAAACCCTCTGTCCCAGTAAACGCTCTGTCCCAGTAAACACTCGTCCCAGTAAACCCTCTGTCCCAGTAAACATTCCGTCCCAGTCAACCCTCTGTCCCAGTAAACATTCCGTCCCAGTAAACGCGTGTCCCAGTAAACCCTCTGTCCCAGTAAACATTCCGTCCTAGTAAACCTTCTGTCCTGGTAAACCCTCTGTCCCAGTAAACCCTCTGTCCCAGTAAACCCTCTGTCCCAGTAAACCCTCTGTCCCAGTAAACGCTCATCCCAGTAAACCCTCTGTCCCAGTAAATGTTCTGTCCCAGTAAACACTCATCCCAGTAAACCCTCTGTCCCAGTAAACGTTCCGTCCCAGTAAACCCTCTGTCCCAGTAAACGTTCCGTCCCAGTAAACCCTCTGACCCAGTAAATGTTCCGTCCCAGTAAACAATCGTCCCAGTTAACCCTCTGTCCCAGTAAATGTTCCGTCCCATAAACAATCGTCCCAGTAAACCCTCTGTCCCAGTAAACTCTCTGTCCCAGTAAACCCTCTGACCCAGTAAATGTTCCGTCCCAGTAAACAATCGTCCCAGTAAACCCTCTGTCCCAGTAAATGTTCCGTCCCATAAACAATCGTCCCAGTAAACCCTCTGTCCCAGTAAACATTCCGACCCAGTAAACGTTCCATCCCAGTAAGCCCCCTGTCCCGGTAAACCCTCTGTCCCAGTAAACGCTCGTCCTAGTGAACCCTCTGTCCCAGTAAATGTTCTGTCCCAGTAAACACTCATCCCAGTAAACCCTCTGTCCCAGTAAACGTTCCGTCCCAGTAAACCATCTGTCCCAGTAAACCTTCTGTCCCAGTAAACATTCCTTCCCACTAAACGTTCCATCCCAGTAATCCCTCTGTCCCAGTAAACATTCCTTCACAGTAAACCCTCTGTCCCAGTAAACGTTCCGTCCTAGTAAACCCTCTGTCCCAGTAAACCCTCTGTCCCAGTGAACCATCTGTCCCAGTAAACACTCGTCCCAGTAAACCCTCTGTCCCAGTAAACGTTCCGTCCCAGGAAACCCTCTGTCCCAGTAAACATTCCGTCCTAGTAGACCCTCTGTCCCAGTAAACCCTCTGTCCTAGTAAACATTCCGTCCCAGTAAACGTTCCGTCCCAGTAAACCCTCTGTTCCAGTAAACGTTCCGTCCCAGTAAACGCTCGTCCCAGTAATCCCTCTGTCCCAGTAAATGTTCTGTCCCAGTAAACCCTCTGACCCAGTAAATGTTCCGTCCCAGTAAACAATCGTCCCAGTAAACCCTCTGTCCCAGTAAATGTTCCGTCCCATAAACAATCGTCCCAGTAAACCCTCTGTCCCAGTAAACGTTCCGTCCCAGTAAACCCTCTGTCCCAGTAAACCCTCTGTCCCAGTGAACCATCTCTCCCAGGAAACACTCGTCCCAGTAAACCCTCTGTCCCAGTAAACATTCCGTCCCAGTCAACCCTCTGTCCCAGTAAACATTCCGTCCCAGTAAACGCTTGTCCCAGTAAACCCTCTGTCCCAGTAAACCCTCTGTCCCAGTAAACATTCCGTCCTGGTAAACCCTCTGTCCCAGTAAACCATCTGTCCCAGTAAACCCTCTGTCCCAGTAAACATTCAGTCCCAGTAAACGTTCCATCCCAGTAAACCCTCTGTCCCAGTAAACCTTCTGTCCCAGTAAACATTCCGTCCCACTAAACGTTCCATCCCAGTAATCCCTCTGTCCCAGTAAACATTCCGTCACAGTAAACCCTCTGTCCCAGTAAACGTTCCGTCCTTGTAAACCCTCTGTCCCAGTAAACCCTCTGTCCCAGTAAACCATCTGTCCCAGTAAACACTCGTCCCAGTAAACCCTCTGTCCCAGTAAACGTTCCGTCCCAGGAAACCCTCTGTCCCAGTAAACATTCCGTCCTAGTAGACCCTCTGTCCCAGTAAACCCTCTGTCCTAGTAAACATTCCGTCCCAGTAAACGTTCCGTCCCAGTAAACCCTCCTTTCCAGTAAACGTTCCGTCCCAGTAAACGCTCGTCCCAGTAATCCCTCTGTCCCAGTAAATGTTCTGTCCCAGTAAACACTCATCCCAGTAAACCCTCTGTCCCAGTAAACGTTCCGTCCCAGTAAACCCTCTGTCCCAGTAAACCCTCTGTCCCAGTGAACCATCTCTCCCAGGAAACACTCGTCCCAGTAAACCCTCTGTCCCAGTAAACATTCCGTCCCAGTCAACCCTCTGTCCCAGTAAACATTCCGTCCTGGTAAACCCTCTGTCCCAGTAAACCATCTGTCCCAGTAAACCCTCTGTCCCAGTAAACATTCCGTCCCAGTAAACGTTCCATCCCAGTAAACCCTCTGTCCCAGTAAACCCTCTGTCCCAGTAAACGCTCGTCCCAATAAACCCTCTGTCCCAGTAAACATTTCGTCCCAGTCAACCCTCTGTCCCAGTAAACATTCCGTCCCAGTAAACGCTTGTCCCAGTAAACCCTCTGTCCCAGTAAACATTCCGTCCTAGTAAACCTTCTGTCCTGGTAAACCCTCTGTCCCAGTAAACCATCTGTCCCAGTAAACCCTCTGTCCCAGTAAACCCTCTGTCCCAGTAAACGCTCGTCCCAGTAAACCCTCTGTCCCAGTAAATGTTCTGTCCCAGTAAACACTCATCCCAGTAAACCCTCCGTCCCAGTAAACCCTCATTCCCAGTAAACCCTCTGTCCCAGTAAACGTTCCGTCCCAGTAAACCCTCTGACCCAGTAAATGTTCCGTCCCAGTAAACAATCGTCCCAGTAAACCCTCTGTCCCAGTAAATGTTCCGTCCCATAAACAATCGTCCCAGTAAACCCTCTGTCCCAGTAAACATTCCGTCCCAGTAAACGTTCCATCCCAGTAAACCCTCTGTCCCAGTAAACGCTCGTCCTAGTAAACCCTCTGTCCCAGTAAATGTTCTGTCCCAGTAAACACTCATCCCAGTAAACCCTCTGTCCCAGTAAACGTTCCGTCCCAGTAAACCCTCTGTCCCAGTAAACGTTCCGTCCCAGTGAACCCTCTGACCCAGTAAATGTTCCGTCCCATAAACAATCGTCCCAGTAAACCATCTGTCCCAGTAAACCCTCTGTCCCAGTAAACATTCCGTCCCAGTAAACGTTCCATCCCAGTAAACCCTCTGTCCCAGTAAACACTCATCCCAGTAAACCCTCTGTCCCAGTAAACGTTCCGTCCCAGTAAACCCTCTGTCCCAGTAAATGTTCCGTCCCAGTGAACCCTCTGACCCAGTAAATGTTCCGTCCCATAAACAATCGTCCCAGTAAACCCTCTGTCCCGGTAAACCCTCTGTCCCAGTAAACGCTCGTCCTAGTAAACCCTCTGTCCCGGTAAACCCTCTGTCCCAGTAAACGCTCGTCCTAGTAAACCCTCTGTCCCAGTAAATGTTCTGTCCCAGTAAAGACTCATCCCAGTAAACCCTCTGTCCCAGTAAACGTTCCGTCCCCGTAAACCCTCTGACCCAGTAAATGTTCCGTCCCAGTAAACAATCGTCCCAGTAAACCCTCTGTCCCAGTAAATGTTCCGTCCCATAAACAATCGTCCCAGTAAACCCTCTGTCCCAGTAAACATTCCGTCCCAGTAAACGTTCCATCCCAGTAAACCCTCTGTCCCAGTAAACGCTCGTCCCAGTAAACCCTCTGTCCCAGTAAATGTTCTGTCCCAGTAAACACTCATCCCAGTAAACCCTCCGTCCCAGTAAACCCTCATTCCCAGTAAACCCTCTGTCCCAGTAAACGTTCCGTCCCAGTAAACCCTCTGACCCAGTAAATGTTCCGTCCCAGTAAACAATCGTCCCAGTAAACCCTCTGTCCCAGTAAATGTTCCGTCCCATAAACAATCGTCCCAGTAAACCCTCTGTCCCAGTAAACATTCCGTCCCAGTAAACGTTCCATCCCAGTAAACCCTCTGTCCCAGTAAACGCTCGTCCTAGTAAACCCTCTGTCCCAGTAAATGTTCTGTCCCAGTAAACACTCATCCCAGTAAACCCTCTGTCCCAGTAAACGTTCCGTCCCAGTAAACCCTCTGTCCCAGTAAACGTTCCGTCCCAGTGAACCCTCTGACCCAGTAAATGTTCCGTCCCATAAACAATCGTCCCAGTAAACCATCTGTCCCAGTAAACCCTCTGTCCCAGTAAACATTCCGTCCCAGTAAACGTTCCATCCCAGTAAACCCTCTGTCCCAGTAAACACTCATCCCAGTAAACCCTCTGTCCCAGTAAACGTTCCGTCCCAGTAAACCCTCTGTCCCAGTAAATGTTCCGTCCCAGTGAACCCTCTGACCCAGTAAATGTTCCGTCCCATAAACAATCGTCCCAGTAAACCCTCTGTCCCGGTAAACCCTCTGTCCCAGTAAACGCTCGTCCTAGTAAACCCTCTGTCCCGGTAAACCCTCTGTCCCAGTAAACGCTCGTCCTAGTAAACCCTCTGTCCCAGTAAATGTTCTGTCCCAGTAAAGACTCATCCCAGTAAACCCTCTGTCCCAGTAAACGTTCCGTCCCCGTAAACCCTCTGACCCAGTAAATGTTCCGTCCCAGTAAACAATCGTCCCAGTAAACCCTCTGTCCCAGTAAATGTTCCGTCCCATAAACAATCGTCCCAGTAAACCCTCTGTCCCAGTAAACATTCCGTCCCAGTAAACGTTCCATCCCAGTAAACCCTCTGTCCCAGTAAACCCTCTGTCCCAGTAAACGCTCGTCCCAGTAAACCTTCTGTCCCAGTAAATGTTCTGTCCCAGTAAACACTCATGCCAGTAAACCCTCTGTCCCAGTAAACGTTCCGTCCCAGTAAACCCTCTGACCCAGTTAATGTTCCGTCCCAGTAAACAATCGTCCCAGTAAACCCTCTGTCCCAGTAAATGTTCCGTCCCAGTAAACAATCGTCCCAGTAAACCCTCTGTCCCAGTAAACGTTCCGTCCCAGTAAACGCTCATCCCAGTAAACCCTCTGTCCCAGTAAACGTTCCGTCCTAGAAAACCCTCTGTCCCAGTAAACCTTCTGTCCCAGTCAACCATCTGTCCCAGTAAACCCTCTGTCCCAGTAAACGTTCCGTCCCAGGAGACCCTCTGTCCCAGTAAACATTCCGTCCTAGTAAACCCTCTGTCCCAGTAAACCCTCTGTCCTAGTAAACATTCCGTCCCAGTAAACGTTCCGTCCCAGTAAACCCTCTGACCCAATTAATGTTCCGTCCCAGTAAACAATCGTCCCAGTAAACCCTCTGTCCCAGTAAATGTTCCGTCCCAGTAAACAATCGTCCCAGTAAACCCTCTGTCCCAGTAAACGATCCGTACCAGTAAACGCTCATCCCAGTAATCCCTCTGTCCCAGTAAACATTCCGTCACAGTAAACCCTCTTTCCCAGTAAACGTTCCGTCCTAGTAAACCCTCTGTCCCAGTAAGCCCTCTGTCCCAGTAAACCATCTGTCCCAGTAAACCCTCGTCCCAGTAAACCCTCTGTCCCAGTAAACGTTCCGTCCCAGAAGACCCTCTGTCCCAGTAAACATTCCGTCCTAGTAAACCCTCTGTCCCAGTAAACCCCCTGTCCTAGGAAATATTCCGTCCCAGTAAACGTTCCGTCCCAGTAAACCCTCAGTCCCAGTAAACGCTCGTCGCAGTAATCCCTCTGTCCCAGTCAACGTTCCGTCCCAGTAAACCCTCTGTCCCAGTAAATGTTCCGTCCCAGTAAACAATCGTCCCAGTAAGCCCTCTGTCCCAGTAAACCATCTGTCCCAGTAAACCCTCGTCCCAGTAAACCCTCTGTCCCAGTAAACGTTCCGTCCCAGAAGACCCTCTGTCCCAGTAAACATTCCGTCCCAGTAAACGCTTGTCCCAGTAAACCCTCTGTCCCAGTAAACATTCCGTCCTAGTAAACCTTCTGTCCTGGTAAACCCTCTGTCCCAGTAAACCATCTGTCCCAGTAAACCCTCTGTCCCAGTAAACCCTCTGTCCCAGTAAACGCTCGTCCCAGTAAACCCTCTGTCCCAGTAAATGTTCTGTCCCAGTAAACACTCATCCCAGTAAACCCTCCGTCCCAGTAAACCCTCATTCCCAGTAAACCCTCTGTCCCAGTAAACGTTCCGTCCCAGTAAACCCTCTGACCCAGTAAATGTTCCGTCCCAGTAAACAATCGTCCCAGTAAACCCTCTGTCCCAGTAAATGTTCCGTCCCATAAACAATCGTCCCAGTAAACCCTCTGTCCCAGTAAACATTCCGTCCCAGTAAACGTTCCATCCCAGTAAACCCTCTGTCCCAGTAAACGCTCGTCCTAGTAAACCCTCTGTCCCAGTAAATGTTCTGTCCCAGTAAACACTCATCCCAGTAAACCCTCTGTCCCAGTAAACGTTCCGTCCCAGTAAACCCTCTGTCCCAGTAAACGTTCCGTCCCAGTGAACCCTCTGACCCAGTAAATGTTCCGTCCCATAAACAATCGTCCCAGTAAACCATCTGTCCCAGTAAACCCTCTGTCCCAGTAAACATTCCGTCCCAGTAAACGTTCCATCCCAGTAAACCCTCTGTCCCAGTAAACACTCATCCCAGTAAACCCTCTGTCCCAGTAAACGTTCCGTCCCAGTAAACCCTCTGTCCCAGTAAATGTTCCGTCCCAGTGAACCCTCTGACCCAGTAAATGTTCCGTCCCATAAACAATCGTCCCAGTAAACCCTCTGTCCCGGTAAACCCTCTGTCCCAGTAAACGCTCGTCCTAGTAAACCCTCTGTCCCGGTAAACCCTCTGTCCCAGTAAACGCTCGTCCTAGTAAACCCTCTGTCCCAGTAAATGTTCTGTCCCAGTAAAGACTCATCCCAGTAAACCCTCTGTCCCAGTAAACGTTCCGTCCCCGTAAACCCTCTGACCCAGTAAATGTTCCGTCCCAGTAAACAATCGTCCCAGTAAACCCTCTGTCCCAGTAAATGTTCCGTCCCATAAACAATCGTCCCAGTAAACCCTCTGTCCCAGTAAACATTCCGTCCCAGTAAACGTTCCATCCCAGTAAACCCTCTGTCCCAGTAAACCCTCTGTCCCAGTAAACGCTCGTCCCAGTAAACCTTCTGTCCCAGTAAATGTTCTGTCCCAGTAAACACTCATGCCAGTAAACCCTCTGTCCCAGTAAACGTTCCGTCCCAGTAAACCCTCTGACCCAGTTAATGTTCCGTCCCAGTAAACAATCGTCCCAGTAAACCCTCTGTCCCAGTAAATGTTCCGTCCCAGTAAACAATCGTCCCAGTAAACCCTCTGTCCCAGTAAACGTTCCGTCCCAGTAAACGCTCATCCCAGTAAACCCTCTGTCCCAGTAAACGTTCCGTCCTAGAAAACCCTCTGTCCCAGTAAACCTTCTGTCCCAGTCAACCATCTGTCCCAGTAAACCCTCTGTCCCAGTAAACGTTCCGTCCCAGGAGACCCTCTGTCCCAGTAAACATTCCGTCCTAGTAAACCCTCTGTCCCAGTAAACCCTCTGTCCTAGTAAACATTCCGTCCCAGTAAACGTTCCGTCCCAGTAAACCCTCTGACCCAATTAATGTTCCGTCCCAGTAAACAATCGTCCCAGTAAACCCTCTGTCCCAGTAAATGTTCCGTCCCAGTAAACAATCGTCCCAGTAAACCCTCTGTCCCAGTAAACGATCCGTACCAGTAAACGCTCATCCCAGTAATCCCTCTGTCCCAGTAAACATTCCGTCACAGTAAACCCTCTTTCCCAGTAAACGTTCCGTCCTAGTAAACCCTCTGTCCCAGTAAGCCCTCTGTCCCAGTAAACCATCTGTCCCAGTAAACCCTCGTCCCAGTAAACCCTCTGTCCCAGTAAACGTTCCGTCCCAGAAGACCCTCTGTCCCAGTAAACATTCCGTCCTAGTAAACCCTCTGTCCCAGTAAACCCCCTGTCCTAGGAAATATTCCGTCCCAGTAAACGTTCCGTCCCAGTAAACCCTCTGTCCCAGTAAACGCTCGTCGCAGTAATCCCTCTGTCCCAGTCAACGTTCCGTCCCAGTAAACCCTCTGTCCCAGTAAATGTTCCGTCCCAGTAAACAATCGTCCCCGTAAACCCTCTGACCCAGTAAATGTTCCGTCCCAGTAAACAATCGTCCCAGTATACCCTCTGTCCCAGTAAATGTTCCGTCCCATAAACAATCGTCCCAGTAAACCCTCTGTCCCAGTAAACATTCCGTCCCAGTAAACGTTCCATCCCAGTAAACCCTCTGTCCCAGTAAACGCTCGTCCCAGTAAACCCTCTGTCCCAGTAAACATTCCGTCCCAGTCAACCCTCTGTCCCAGTAAACATTCCTGTCCCAGTAAACGCTTGTCCCAGTAAACCCTCTGTCCCAGTAAACATTCCGTCCTAGTAAACCTTCTGTCCTGGTAAACCCTCTGTCCCAGTAAACCATCTGTCCCAGTAAACCCTCTGTCCCAGTAAACCCTCTGTCCCAGTAAACGCTCGTCCCAGTAAACCCTCTGTCCCAGTAAATGTTCTGTCCCAGTAAACACTCATCCCAGTAAACCCTCTGTCCCAGTAAACGTTCCGTCCCAGTAAACCCTCATTCCCAGTAAACCCTCTGTCCCAGTAAACGTTCCGTCCCAGTAAACCCTCTGACCCAGTAAATGTTCCGTCCCAGTAAACAATCGTCCCAGTAAACCCTCTGTCCCAGTAAATGTTCCGTCCCGTAAACAATCGTCCCAGTAAACCCTCTGTCCCAGTAAACATTCCGTCCCAGTAAACGTTCCATCCCAGTAAACCCTCTGTCCCGGTAAACCCTCTGTCCCAGTAAACGCTCGTCCTAGTAAACCCTCTGTCCCAGTAAATGTTCTGTCCCAGTAACCACTCATCCCAGTGAACCCTCTTTCCCAGTAAACGTTCCGTCCCAGTAAACCCTCTGTCCCAGTAAACGTTCCGTCCCAGTGAACCCTCTGACCCAGTAAATGTTCCGTCCCATAAACAATCGTCCCAGTAAACCATCTGTCCCAGTAAACCCTCTGTCCCAGTAAACATTCCGTCCCAGTAAACGTTCCATCCCAGTAAACCCTCTGTCCCAGTAAACACTCATCCCAGTAAACCCTCTGTCCCAGTAAACGTTCCGTCCCAGTAAACCCTCTGTCCCAGTAAACGTTCCGTCCCAGTGAACCCTCTGACCCAGTAAATGTTCCGTCCCATAAACAATCGTCCCAGTAAACCCTCTGTCCCAGTAAACATTCCGTCCCAGTAAACGTTCCGTCCCAGTAAACCCTCTGTCCCAGTAAACGTTCCGTCCCAGTGAACCCTCTGTCCCAGTAAATGTTCTGTCCCAGTAAAGACTCATCCCAGTAAACCCTCTGTCCCAGTAAACGTTCCGTCCCCGTAAACCCTCTGACCCAGTAAATGTTCCGTCCCAGTAAACAATCGTCCCAGTAAACCCTCTGTCCCAGTAAATGTTCCGTCCCATAAACAATCGTCCCAGTAAACCCTCTGTCCCAGTAAACCCTCTGTCCCAGTAAACATTCCGTCCCAGTAAACGTTCCATCCCAGTAAACCCTCTGTCCCAGTAAACCCTCTGTCCCAGTAAACGCTCGTCCCAGTAAACCTTCTGTCCCAGTAAATGTTCTGTCCCAGTAAACACTCATCCCAGTAAACCCTCTGTCCCAGTAAACGTTCCGTCCCAGTAAACCCTCTGACCCAGTTAATGTTCCGTCCCAGTAAACCCTCTGTCCCAGTAAATGTTCCGTCCCAGTAAACAATCGTCCCAGTAAACCCTCTGTCCCAGTAAACGTTCCGTCCCAGTAAACGCTCATCCCAGTAATCCCTCTGTCCCAGTAAACATTCCGTCACAGTAAACCCTCTGTCCCAGTAAACGTTCCGTCCTAGAAAACCCTCTGTCCCAGTAAACCCTCTGTCCCAGTAAACCATCTGTCCCAGTAAACACTCGTCCCAGTAAACCCTCTGTCCCAGTAAACGTTCCGTCCCAGGAGACCCTCTGTCCCAGTAAACATTCCGTCCTAGTAAACCCTCTGTCCCAGTGAACCCTCTGTCCTAGTAAACATTCCGTCCCAGTAAACTTTCCGTCCCAGTAAACCCTCTGACCCAGTTAATGTTCCGTCCCAGTAAACAATCGTCCCAGTAAACCCTCTGTCCCAGTAAATGTTCCGTCCCAGTAAACAATCGTCCCAGTAAACCCTCTGTCCCAGTAAACGATCCGTCCCAGTAAACGCTCATCCCAGTAATCCCTCTGTCCCAGTAAACATTCCGTCACAGTCAACCCTCTGTCCCAGTAAACGTTCCGTCCTAGTAAACCCTCTGTCCCAGTAAACCCTCTGTCCCAGTAAACCCTCTGTCCCAGTAAACGTTCCGTCCCAGGAGACCTTCTGTCCCAGTAAATGTTCTGTCCCAGTAAACACTCATCCCAGTAAACCCTCTGTCCCAGTAAACGTTCCGTCCCAGTAAACCCTCTGTCCCAGTAAACCCTCTGTCCCAGTAAACGTTCCGTCCCAGTAAACCCTCTGACCCAGTAAATGTTCCGTCCCAGTAAACAATCGTCCCAGTAAACCCTCTGTCCCAGTAAATGTTCCGTCCCATAAACAATCGTCCCAGTAAACCCTCTGTCCCAGTAAACATTCCGTCCCAGTAAACGTTCCATCCCAGTAAACCCTCTGTCCCGGTAAACCCTCTGTCCCAGTAAACGCTCGTCCTAGTAAACCCTCTGTCCCAGTAAATGTTCTGTCCCAGTAAACCGTCTGTCCCAGTAAACGTTCCGTCCCAGTAAACCCTCTGTCCCAGTAAACGTTCCGTCCCAGTGAACCCTCTGACCCAGTAAACATTCCGTCCCAGTAAACGTTCCATCCCAGTAAACCCTCTGTCCCAGTAAACGCTCGTCCCAGTAAACCCTCTGTCCCAGTAAACATTCCGTCCCAGTAAACGTTCCATCCCAGTAAACCCTCTGTCCCAGTAAACGCTCGTCCCAGTAAACCCTCTGTCCCAGTAAATGTTCTGTCCCAGTAAACACTCATCCCAGTAAACCCTCTGTCCCAGTCAACGTTCCGTCCCAGTAAACCCTCTGTCCAAGTAAACGTTCCGTCCCAGTGAACCCTCTGACCCAGTAAATGTTCCGTCCCATAAACAATCGTCCCAGTAAACCCTCTGTCCCAGTAAACATTCCGTCCCAGTAAACGTTCCGTCCCAGTAAACCCTCTGTCCCAGTAAACGTTCCGTCCCAGTGAACCCTCTGTCCCAGTAAATGTTCTGTCCCAGTAAAGACTCATCCCAGTAAACCCTCTGTCCCAGTAAACGTTCCGTCCCCGTAAACCCTCTGACCCAGTAAATGTTCCGTCCCAGTAAACAATCGTCCCAGTAAACCCTCTGTCCCAGTAAATGTTCCGTCCCATAAACAATCGTCCCAGTAAACCCTCTGTCCCAGTAAACCCTCTGTCCCAGTAAACATTCCGTCCCAGTAAACGTTCCATCCCAGTAAACCCTCTGTCCCAGTAAACCCTCTCTCCCAGTAAACGCTCGTCCCAGTAAACCTTCTGTCCCAGTAAATGTTCTGTCCCAGTAAACACTCATCCCAGTAAACCCTCTGTCCCAGTAAACGTTCCGTCCCAGTAAACCCTCTGACCCAGTTAATGTTCCGTCCCAGTAAACAATCGTCCCAGTAAACCCTCTGTCCCAGTAAATGTTCCGTCCCAGTAAACAATCGTCCCAGTAAACCCTCTGTCCCAGTAAACGTTCCGTCCCAGTAAACGCTCATCCCAGTAATCCCTCTGTCCCAGTAAACATTCCGTCACAGTAAACCCTCTGTCCCAGTAAACGTTCCGTCCTAGAAAACCCTCTGTCCCAGTAAACCCTCTGTCCCAGTAAACCATCTGTCCCAGTAAACACTCGTCCCAGTAAACCCTCTGTCCCAGTAAACGTTCCGTCCCAGGAGACCCTCTGTCCCAGTAAACATTCCGTCCTAGTAAACCCTCTGTCCCAGTGAACCCTCTGTCCTAGTAAACATTCCGTCCCAGTAAACGTTCCGTCCCAGTAAACCCTCTGACCCAGTTAATGTTCCGTCCCAGTAAACAATCGTCCCAGTAAACCCTCTGTCCCAGTAAATGTTCCGTCCCAGTAAACAATCGTCCCAGTAAACCCTCTGTCCCAGTAAACGATCCGTCCCAGTAAACGCTCATCCCAGTAATCCCTCTGTCCCAGTAAACATTCCGTCACAGTCAACCCTCTGTCCCAGTAAACGTTCCGTCCTAGTAAACCCTCTGTCCCAGTAAACCCTCTGTCCCAGTAAACCCTCTGTCCCAGTAAACGTTCCGTCCCAGGAGACCCTCCGTCCCAGTAAATGTTCTGTCCCAGTAAACACTCATCCCAGTAAACCCTCTGTCCCAGTAAACGTTCCGTCCCAGTAAACCCTCTGTCCCAGTAAACCCTCTGTCCCAGTAAACGTTCCGTCCCAGTAAACCCTCTGACCCAGTAAATGTTCCGTCCCAGTAAACAATCGTCCCAGTAAACCCTCTGTCCCAGTAAATGTTCCGTCCCATAAACAATCGTCCCAGTAAACCCTCTGTCCCAGTAAACATTCCGTCCCAGTAAACGTTCCATCCCAGTAAACCCTCTGTCCCAGTAAACGCTCGTCCTAGTAAACCCTCTGTCCCAGTAAATGTTCTGTCCCAGTAAACCCTCTGTCCCAGTAAACGTTCCGTCCCAGTAAACCCTCTGTCCCAGTAAACGTTCCGTCCCAGTGAACCCTCTGACCCAGTAAATGTTCCGTCCCATAAACAATAGTCCCAGTAAACCATCTGTCCCAGTAAACCCTCTGTCCCAGTAAACATTCCGTCCCAGTAAACGTTCCATCCCAGTAAACCCTCTGTCCCAGTAAACGCTCGTCCCAGTAAACCCTCTGTCCCAGTAAATGTTCTGTCCCAGTAAACACTCATCCCAGTAAACCCCCTGTCCCAGTCAACGTTCCGTCCCAGTAAACCCTCTGTCCCAGTAAACGTTCCGTCCCAGTGAACCCTCTGACCCAGTAAATGTTCCGTCCCATAAACAATCGTCCCAGTAAACCCTCTGTCCCAGTAAACATTCCGTCCCAGTAAACGTTCCATCCCGGTAAACCCTCTGTCGCGGTAAACCCTCTGTCCCAGTAAACGCTCGTCCTAGTAAACCCTCTGTCCCAGTAAATGCTCTGTCCCAGTAAAGACTCATCCCAGTAAACCCTCTGTCCCAGTAAACGTTCCGTCCCCGTAAACCCTCTGACCCAGTAAGTGTTCCGTCCCAGTAAACAATCGTCCCAGTAAACCCTCTGTCCCAGTAAACATTCCGTCCCAGTATACGTTCCATCCCAGTAAACCCTCTGTCCCAGTAAACCCTCTGTCCCAGTAAACGCTCGTCCCAGTAAACCTTCTGTCCCAGTAAATGTTCTGTCCCAGTAAACACTCATCCCAGTAAACCCTCTGTCCCAGTGAACGTTCCGTCCCAGTAAACCCTCTGACCCAGTTAATGTTCCGTCCCAGTAAACAATCGTCCCAGTAAACCCTCTGTCCCAGTAAATGTTCCGTCCCAGTAAACAATCGTCCCAGTAAACCCTCTGTCCCAGTAAACGTTCCGTCCCAGTAAACGCTCATCCCAGTAAACCCTCTGTCCCAGTAAACGTTCCGTCCTAGAAAACCCTCTGTCCCAGTAAACCTTCTGTCCCAGTAAACCATCTGTCCCAGTAAACCCTCTGTCCCAGTAAACGTTCCGTCCCAGGAGACCCTCTGTCCCAGTAAACATTCCGTCCTAGTAAACCCTCTGTCCCAGTAAACCCTCTGTCCTAGTAAACATTCCGTCCCAGTAAACGTTCCGTCCCAGTAAACCCTCTGACCCAGTTAATGTTCCGTCCCAGTAAACAATCGTCCCAGTAAACCCTCTGTCCCAGTAAATGTTCCGTCCCAGTAAACAATCGTCCCAGTAAACCCTCTGTCCCAGTAAACGATCCGTCCCAGTAAACTCTCATCCCAGTAATCCCTCTGTCCCAGTAAACATTCCGTCACAGTAAACCCTCTGTCCCAGTAAACGTTCCGTCCTAGTAAACCCTCTGTCCCAGTAAACCCTCTGTCCCAGTAAACCATCTGTCCCAGTAAACACTCGTCCCAGTAAACCCTCTGTCCCAGTAAACGTTCCGTCCCAGAAGACCCTCTGTCCCAGTAAACATTCCGTCCTAGTAAACCCTCTGTCCCAGTAAACCCCCTGTCCTAGGAAACATTCCGTCCCAGTAAACATTCCGTCCCAGTAAACCCTCTGTCCCAGTAAACGCTCGTCCCAGTAATCCCTCTGTCCCAGTCAACGTTCCGTCCCAGTAAACCCTCTGTCCCAGTAAACGTTCCGTCCTAGAAAACCCTCTGTCCCAGTAAACCTTCTGTCCCAGTAAACCATCTGTCCCAGTAAACCCTCTGTCCCAGTAAACGTTCCGTCCCAGGAGATCCTCTGTCCCAGTAAACATTCCGTCCTAGTAAACCCTCTGTCCCAGTAAACCCTCTGTCCTAGTAAACATTCCGTCCCAGTAAACGTTCCGTCCCAGTAAACCCTCTGACCCAGTTAATGTTCCGTCCCAGTAAACAATCGTCCCAGTAAACCCTCTGTCCCAGTAAATGTTCCGTCCCAGTAAACAATCGTCCCAGTAAACCCTCTGTCCCAGTAAACGATCCGTCCCAGTAAACGCTCATCCCAGTAATCCCTCTGTCCCAGTAAACATTCCGTCACAGTAAACCCTCTGTCCCAGTAAACGTTCCGTCCTAGTAAACCCTCTGTCCCAGTAAACCCTCTGTCCCAGTAAACCATCTGTCCCAGTAAACACTCGTCCCAGTAAACCCTCTGTCCCAGTAAACGTTCCGTCCCAGAAGACCCTCTGTCCCAGTAAACATTCCGTCCTAGTAAACCCTCTGTCCCAGTAAACCCCCTGTCCTAGGAAACATTCCGTCCCAGTAAACGTTCCGTCCCAGTAAACCCTCTGTCCCAGTAAACGCTCGTCCCAGTAATCCCTCTGTCCCAGTCAACGTTCCGTCCCAGTAAACCCTCTGTCCCAGTAAATGTTCCGTCCCAGTAAACAATCGTCCCCGTAAACCCTCTGACCCAGTAAATGTTCCGTCCCAGTAAACAATCGTCCCAGTAAACCCTCTGACCCAGTAAACGTTCCGTCCCAGTAAACAATCGTCCCAGTAAACCCTCTGTCCCAGTAAATGTTCCGTCCCAGTAAACAATCGTCCCAGTCAACCCTCTGTCCCAGTAAACATTCCGTCCCAGTAAACGCTTGTCCCAGTAAACCCTCTGTCCCAGTAAACATTCCGTCCTAGTAAACCTTCTGTCCTGGTAAACCCTCTGTCCCAGTAAACCATCTGTCCCAGTAAACCCTCTGTCCCAGTAAACATTCCGTCCCAGTAAACGTTCCATCCCAGTAAACCCTCTGTCCCAGTAAACCCTCTGTCCCAGTAAACGCTCTGTCCCAGTAAACACTCGTCCCAGTAAACCCTCTGACCCAGTAAACATTCCGTCCCAGTCAACCCTCTGTCCCAGTAAACATTCCGTCCCAGTAAACGCTTGTCCCAGTAAACCCTCTGTCCCTGTAAACATTCCGTCCTAGTAAACCTTCTGTCCTGGTAAACCCTCTGTCCCAGTAAACCATCTGTCCCAGCAAACCCTCTGTCCCAGTAAACCCTCTGTCCAAGTAAACGCTCGTCCCAGTAAACCCTCTGTCCCAGTAAATGTTCTGTCCCAGTAAACACTCATCCCAGTAAACCCTCTGTCCCAGTAAACGTTCCGTCCCAGTGAAACCCTCTGTCCCAGTAAACGTTCCGTCCCAGTAAACCCTCTGACCCAGTAAATGTTCCGTCCCAGTAAACAATCGTCCCAGTAAACCCTCTGTCCCAGTAAATGTTCCGTCCCATAAACAATCGTCCCAGTAAACCCTCTGTCCCAGTAAACATTCCGTCCCAGTAAACATTCCGTCCCAGTAAACGTTCCATCCCAGTAAACCCTCCTTCCCGGTAAACCCTCTGTCCCAGTAAACGCTCGTCCTAGTAAACCCTCTGTCCCAGTAAATGTTCTGTCCCAGTAAACACTCATCCCAGTAAACCCTCTGTCCCAGTAAACGTTCCGTCCCAGTAAACCATCTGTCCCAGTAAACCCTCTGTCCCAGTAAACATTCCGTCCCAGTAAACCCTCTGTCCCAGTAAACGCTCGTCCCAGTAAACCCTCTGTCCCAGTAAATGTTCTGTCCCAGTAAACACTCATCCCAGTAAACCCTCTGTCCCAGTAAACGTTCCGTCCCAGTAAACCCTCTGTCCCAGTAAACGTTCCGTCCCAGTGAACCCTCTGTCCCAGTAAACATTCCGTCCCAGTAAACGTTCCATCCCAGTAAACCCTCTGTCCCGGTAAACCCTCTGTCCCAGTAAACGCTCGTCCTAGTAAACCCTCTGTCCCAGTAAACGCTCGTCCTAGTAAACCCTCTGTCCCAGTAAATGTTCTGTCCCAGTAAAGACTCATCCCAGTAAACCCTCTGTCCCAGTAAACGTTCCGTCCCCGTAAACCCTCTGACCCAGTAAATGTTCCGTCCCAGTAAACAATCGTCCCAATAAACCCTCTGTCCCAGTAAATGTTCCGTCCCATAAACAATCGTCCCAGTAAACCCTCTGTCCCAGTAAACATTCCGTCCCAGTAAACGTTCCATCCCAGTAAACCCTCTGTCCCAGTAAACCCTCTGTCCCAGTAAACGCTCGTCCCAGTAAACCTTCTGTCCCAGTAAATGTTCTGTCCCAGTGAACACTCATCCCAGTAAACCCTCTGTCCCAGTAAACGTTCCGTCCCAGTAAACCCTCTGACCCAGTTAATGTTCCGTCCCAGTAAACCCTCTGTCCCAGTAAATGTTCCATCCCAGTAAACAATCGTCCCAGTAAACCCTCTGTCCCAGTAAACGTTCCGTCCCAGTAAACGCTCATCCCAGTAATCCCTCTGTCCCAGTAAACATTCCGTCACAGTAAACCCTCTGTCCCAGTAAACGTTCCGTCCTAGAAAACCCTCTGTCCCAGTAAACCCTCTGTCCCAGTAAACCATCTGTGCCAGTAAACACTCGTCCCAGTAAACCCTCTGTCCCAGTAAACGTTCCGTCCCAGGAGACCCTCTGTCCCAGTAAACATTCCGTCCTAGTAAACCCTCTGTCCCAGTAAACCCTCTGTCCTAGTAAACATTCCGTCCCAGTAAACGTTCCGTCCCAGTAAACCCTCTGACCCAGTTAATGTTCCGTCCCAGTAAACAATCGTCCCAGTAAACCCTCTGTCCCAGTAAATGTTCCGTCCCAGTAAACAATCGTCCCAGTAAACCCTCTGTCCCAGTAAACGATCCGTCCCAGTAAACGTTCCGTCCTAGTAAACCCTCTGTCCCAGTGAACCCTCTGTCCCAGTGAACCATCTGTCCCAGTAAACACTCGTCCCAGTAAACCCTCTGTCCCAGTAAACGTTCCGTCCCAGGAGACCCTCTGTCCCAGTAAACATTCCGTCCTAGTAAACCCTCTGTCCTAGGAAACATTCCGTCCCAGTAAACGTTCCGTCCCAGTAAACCCTCTGTCCCAGTAAACGCTCGTCCCAGTAATCCCTCTGTCCCAGTCAACGTTCCGTCCCAGTAAACCCTCTGTCCCAGTAAATGTTCTGTCCCAGTAAACACTCTGTACCAGTAAATGTTCCGTCCCAGTAAACAATCGTCCCCGTAAACCCTCTGTCCCAGTAAATGTTCCGTCCCATAAACAATCGTCCCAGTAAACCCTCTGTCCCAGTAAACATTCCGTCCCAGTAAACGTTCCATCCCAGTAAACCCTCTGTCCCAGTAAACGCTCGTCCCAGTAAGCCTTCTGTCCCAGTAAATGTTCTGTCCCAGTAAAGACTCATCCCAGTAAACCCTCTGTCCCAGTAAACGTTCCGTCCCAGTAAACCCTTGACCCAGTAAATGTTCCGTCCCAGTAAACAATCGTCCCAGTAAACCCTCTGTCCCAGTAAACGTTCCGTCCCAGTAAACGCTCATCCCAGTAATCCCTCTGTCCCAGTAAACATTCCGTCACAGTAAACCCTCTGTCCCAGTAAACGTTCCGTCCTAGTAAACCCTCTGTCCCAGGAGACCCTCTGTCCCAGTAAACCATCTGTCCCAGTAAACACTCGTCCCAGTAAACCCTCTGTCCCAGTAAACATTCCGTCCTAGTAAACCCTCTGTCCCAGTAGACACTCTGTCCTAGGAAACATTCCGTCCCAGTAAACGTTCCGTCCCAGTAAATCCTCTGTCCCAGTAAACGCTCGTCCCAGTAATCCCTCTGTCCCAGTCAACGTTCCGTCCCAGTAAACCCTCTGTCCCAGTAAATGTTCTGTCCCAGTAAACACTCTGTACCAGTAAATGTTCCATCCCAGTAAACAATCGTCCCAGTAAACCCTCTGTCCCAGTAAATGTTCCGTCCCAGTGAACAATCGTCCCCGTAAACCCTCTGACCCAGTAAATGTTCCGTCCCAGTAAACAATCGTCCCAGTAAACCCTCTGTCCCAGTAAATGTTCCGTCCCATAAACAATCGTCCCAGTAAACCCTCTGTCCCAGTAAACATTCCGTCCCAGTAAACGTTCCATCCCAGTAAACCCTCTGTCCCAGTAAACCCTCTGTCCCAGTAAACCCTCTGTCCCAGTAAACGCTCGTCCCAGTAAACCTTCTGTCCCAGTAAATGTTCTGTCCCAGTAAAGACTCATCCCAGTAAACCCTCTGTCCCAGTAAACGTTCCGTCCCAGTAAACCCTCTGACCCAGTTAATGTTCCGTCCCAGTGAACAATCGTCCCAGTAAACCCTCTGTCCCAGTAAACGATCCGTCCCAGTAAACGTTCCGTCCTAGTAAACCCTCTGTCCCAGTGAACCCTCTGTCCCAGTGAACCATCTGTCCCAGTAAACACTCGTCCCAGTAAACCCTCTGTCCCAGTAAACGTTCCGTCCCAGGAGACCCTCTGTCCCAGTAAACATTCCGTCCTAGTAAACCCTCTGTCCTAGGAAACATTCCGTCCCAGTAAACGTTCCGTCCCAGTAAACCCTCTGTCCCAGTAAACGCTCGTCCCAGTAATCCCTCTGTCCCAGTCAACGTTCCGTCCCAGTAAACCCTCTGTCCCAGTAAATGTTCTGTCCCAGTAAACACTCTGTACCAGTAAATGTTCCGTCCCAGTAAACAATCGTCCCCGTAAACCCTCTGTCCCAGTAAATGTTCCGTCCCATAAACAATCGTCCCAGTAAACCCTCTGTCCCAGTAAAAATTCCGTCCCAGTAAACGTTCCATCCCAGTAAACCCTCTGTCCCAGTAAACGCTCGTCCCAGTAAGCCTTCTGTCCCAGTAAATGTTCTGTCCCAGTAAAGACTCATCCCAGTAAACCCTCTGTCCCAGTAAACGTTCCGTCCCAGTAAACCCTTGACCCAGTAAATGTTCCGTCCCAGTAAACAATCGTCCCAGTAAACCCTCTGTCCCAGTAAACGTTCCGTCCCAGTAAACGCTCATCCCAGTAATCCCTCTGTCCCAGTAAACATTCCGTCACAGTAAACCCTCTGTCCCAGTAAACGTTCCGTCCTAGTAAACCCTCTGTCCCAGTAAACCCTCTGTCCCAGTAAACCATCTGTCCCAGTAAACACTCGTCCCAGTAAACCCTCTGTCCCAGTAAACATTCCGTCCTAGTAAACCCTCTGTCCCAGTAGACACTCTGTCCTAGGAAACATTCCGTCCCAGTAAACGTTCCGTCCCAGTAAATCCTCTGTCCCAGTAAACGCTCGTCCCAGTAATCCCTCTGTCCCAGTCAACGTTCCGTCCCAGTAAACCCTCTGTCCCAGTAAATGTTCTGTCCCAGTAAACACTCTGTACCAGTAAATGTTCCATCCCAGTAAACAATCGTCCCAGTAAACCCTCTGTCCCAGTAAATGTTCCGTCCCAGTGAACAATCGTCCCCGTAAACCCTCTGACCCAGTAAATGTTCCGTCCCAGTAAACAATCGTCCCAGTAAACCCTCTGTCCCAGTAAATGTTCCGTCCCATAAACAATCGTCCCAGTAAACCCTCTGTCCCAGTAAACATTCCGTCCCAGTAAACGTTCCATCCCAGTAAACCCTCTGTCCCAGTAAACCCTCTGTCCCAGTAAACGCTCGTCCCAGTAAACCTTCTGTCCCAGTAAATGTTCTGTCCCAGTAAAGACTCATCCCAGTAAACCCTCTGTCCCAGTAAACGTTCCGTCCCAGTAAACCCTCTGACCCAGTTAATGTTCCGTCCCAGTGAACAATCGTCCCAGTAAACCCTCTGTCCCAGTAAATGTTCCGTTCCAGTAAACAATCGTCCCAGTAAACCCTTCTGTCCCAGTAAACGTTCCGTCCCAGTAAACGCTCATCCCAGTAATCCCTCTGTCCCAGTAAACATTCCGTCACAGTAAACCCTCTTTCCCAGTGAACGTTCCGTCCTAGAAAACCCTCTGTCCCAGTAATCCCTCTGTCCCAGTAAACCATCTGTCCCAGTGAACACTCGTCCCAGTAAACCCTCTGTCCCAGTAAACGTTCCGTCCCAGGAGACCCTCTGTCCCAGTAAACATTCCGTCCTAGTAAACCCTCTGTCCCAGTAAACCCTCTGTCCTAGTAAACATTCCGTCCCAGTAAACGTTCCGTCCCAGTAAACCCTCTGACCCAGTTAATGTTCCGTCCCAGTAAACAATCGTCCCAGTAAACCCTCTGTCCCAGTAAATGTTCCGTCCCAGTAAACAACCGTCCCAGTAAACCCTCTGTCCCAGTAAACGATCCGTCCCAGTAAACGCTCATCCCAGTAATCCCTCTGTCCCAGTAAACATTCCGTCACAGTAAACCCTCTTTCCCAGTAAACGTTCCGTCCTAGAAAACCCTCTGTCCCAGTAAACCCTCTGTCCCAGTAAACCATCTGTCCCAGTAAACACTCGTCCCAGTAAACCCTCTGTCCCAGTAAACGTTCCGTCCCAGGAGACCCTCTGTCCCAGTAAACATTCCGTCCTAGTAAACCCTCTGTCCCAGTAAACCCTCTGTCCTAGTAAACATTCCGTCCCAGTAAACGTTCCGTCCCAGTAAACCCTCTGACCCAGTTAATGTTCCGTCCCAGTAAACAATCGTCCCAGTAAACCCTCTGTCCCAGTAAATGTTCCGTCCCATTAAACAATCGTCCCAGTAAACCCTCTGTCCCAGTAAACGATCCGTCCCAGTAAACGCTCATCCCAGTAATCCCTCTGTCCCAGTAAACATTCCGTCACAGTAAACCCTCTGTCCCAGTAAACATTCCGTCCCAGTAAACCCTCTGTCCCAGTAAATGTTCTGTCCCAGTAAACACTCTGTACCAGTAAATGTTCCATCCCAGTAAACAATCGTCCCAGTAAACCCTCTGTCCCAGTAAATGTTCCGTCCCAGTAAACAATCGTCCCAGTAAACCCTCTGTCCCAGTAAATGTTCCGTCTCAGTAAACACTCATCCCAGTAAACCCTCTGTCCCAGAAAACGTTCCGTCCCAGTAAACCCTCTGTCCCAGTAAACGTTCCGTCCCAGTAAACCCTCTGTCCCAGTAAATGTTCCGTCTCAGCAAACACTCACCCCAGTAAACCCTCTGTCCCAGAAAACGTTCCGTCCCAGTAAACCCTCTGTCCCAGTAAATGTTCCGTCCCAGTAAACGCTCGTCCCAGTAAGCCCTCTTTCCGAGTAAACATTCCGTCCCAGTGAACCCTCTGTCCCAGTAAACCCTCTGTCCCAGTAAACACTCGTCCCAGTAAACACTCTTTCCCAGTAAACCCTCTGTCCCAGTAAACTTTCCTTCCCAGTAAACGCTTGTCACAGTAAACCCTCTGTCCCAGTAAACATTCCGTCCTAGTAAACCCTCTGTCCCAGTAAACCCTCTGTCCCAGTGAATATTCCGTCCCAGTAAACGTTCCATCCCAGTAAACCCTCTGTCCCAGTAAACATTCCGTCACAGTAAACCCTCTTTCCCAGTGAACGTTCCGTCCTAGAAAACCCTCTGTCCCAGTAAACCCTCTGTCCCAGTAAACCATCTGTCCCAGTAAACACTCGTCCCAGTAAACCCTCTGTCCCAGTAAACGTTCCGTCCCAGGAGACCCTCTGTCCCAGTAAACATTCCGTCCTAGTAAACCCTCTGTCCCAGTAAACCCTCTGTCCTAGTAAACATTACGTCCCAGTAAACGTTCCGTCCCAGTAAACCCTCTGACCCAGTTAATGTTCCGTCCCAGTAAACCCTCTGTCCCAGTAAACGATCCGTCCCAGTAAACGCTCATCCCAGTAATCCCTCTGTCCCAGTAAACATTTCGTCACAGTAAACCCTCTTTCCCAGTAAACGTTCCGTCCTAGAAAACCCTCTGTCCCTGTAAACCCTCTGTCCCAGTAAACCATCTGTCCCAGTAAACACTCGTCCCAGTAAACCCTCTGTCCCAGTAAACGTTCCGTCCCAGGAGACCCTCTGTCCCAGTAAACATTCCGTCCTAGTAAACCCTCTGTCCCAGTAAACCCTCTGTCCTAGTAAACATTCCGTCCCAGTAAACGTTCCGTCCCAGTAAACCCTCTGACCCAGTTAATGTTCCGTCCCAGTAAACAATCGTCCCAGTAAACCCTCTGTCCCAGTAAATGTTCCGTCCCAGTAAACCCTCTGTCCCAGTAAATGTTCCGTCCCAGTAAACCCTCTGTCCCAGTAAACGATCCGTCCCAGTAAACGCTCATCCCAGTAATCCCTCTGTCCCAGTAAACATTCCGTCACAGTAAACCCTCTGTCCCAGTCAACGTTCCGTCCCAGTAAACCCTCTGTCCCAGTAAATGTTCTGTCCCAGTAAACACTCTGTACCAGTAAATGTTCGATCCCAGTAAACAATCGTCCCAGTAAACCCTCTGTCCCAGTAAATGTTCCGTCCCAGTAAACAATCGTCCCAGTAAACCCTCTGTCCCAGTAAATGTTCCGTCTCAGTAAACACTCATCCCAGTAAACCCTCTGTCCCAGAAAACGTTCCGTCCCAGTAAACCCTCTGTCCCAGTAAACGTTCCGTCCCAGTAAACCCTCTGTCCCAGTAAATGTTCCGTCTCAGCAAACAATCGTCCCCGTAAACCCTCTGACCCAGTAAATGTTCCGTCCCAGTAAACAATCGTCCCATTAAACCCTCTGTCCCAGTAAATGTTCCGTCCCATAAACAATCGTCCCAGTAAACCCTCTGTCCCAGTAAACATTCCGTCCCAGTAAACGTTCCATCCCACTAAACCCTCTGTCCCAGTAAACCCTCTGTCCCAGTAAACCCTCTGTCCCAGTAAACGCTCGTCCCAGTAAACCTTCTGTCCCAGTAAATGTTCTGTCCCAGTAAAGACTCATCCCAGTAAACCCTCTGTCCCAGTAAACGTTCCGTCCCAGTAAACCCTCTGACCCAGTTAATGTTCCGTCCCAGTAAACAATCGTCCCAGTAAACCCTCTGTCCCAGTAAATGTTCCGTTCCAGTAAACAATCGTCCCAGTAAACCCTTCTGTCCCAGTAAACGTTCCGTCCCAGTAAACGCTCATCCCAGTAATCCCTCTGTCCCAGTAAACATTCCGTCACAGTAAACCCTCTTTCCCAGTGAACGTTCCGTCCTAGAAAACCCTCTGTCCCAGTAAACCCTCTGTCCCAGTAAACCATCTGTCCCAGTAAACACTCGTCCCAGTAAACCCTCTGTCCCAGTAAACGTTCCGTCCCAGGAGACCCTCTGTCCCAGTAAACATTCCGTCCTAGTAAACCCTCTGTCCCAGTAAACCCTCTGTCCTAGTAAACATTCCGTCCCAGTAAACGTTCCGTCCCAGTAAACCCTCTGACCCAGTTAATGTTCCATCCCAGTAAACAATCGTCCCAGTAAACCCTCTGTCCCAGTAAATGTTCCGTCCCAGTAAACAATCGTCCCAGTAAACCCTCTGTCCCAGTAAACGATCCGTCCCAGTAAACGCTCATCCCAGTAATCCCTCTGTCCCAGTAAACATTCCGTCACAGTAAACCCTCTTTTCCAGTAAACGTTCCGTCCTAGAAAACCCTCTGTCCCAGTAAACCCTCTGTCCCAGTAAACCATCTGTCCCAGTAAACACTCGTCCCAGTAAACCCTCTGTCCCAGTAAACGTTCCGTCCCAGGAGACCCTCTGTCCCAGTAAACATTCCGTCCTAGTAAACCCTCTGTCCCAGTAAACCCTCTGTCCTAGTAAACATTCCGTCCCAGTAAACGTTCCGTCCCAGTAAACCCTCTGACCCAGTTAATGTTCCGTCCCAGTAAACAATCGTCCCAGTAAACCCTCTGTCCCAGTAAATGTTCCGTCCCAGTAAACAATCGTCCCAGTAAACCCTCTGTCCCAGTAAACGATCCGTCCCAGTAAACGCTCATGCCAGTAATCCCTCTGTCCCAGTAAACATTCCGTCACAGTAAACCCTCTGTCCCAGTCAACGTTCCGTCCCAGTAAACCCTCTGTCCCAGTAAATGTTCTGTCCCAGTAAACACTCTGTACCAGTAAATGTTCCATCCCAGTAAACAATCGTCCCAGTAAACCCTCTGTCCCAGTAAATGTTCCGTCCCAGTAAACAATCGTCCCAGTAAACCCTCTGTCCCAGTAAATGTTCCGTCTCAGTAAACACTCATCCCAGTAAACCCTCTGTCCCAGAAAACGTTCCGTCCCAGTAAACCCTCTGTCCCAGTAAACGTTCCGTCCCAGTAAACCCTCTGTCCCAGTAAATGTTCCGTCTCAGCAAACACTCACCCCAGTAAACCCTCTGTCCCAGAAAACGTTCCGTCCCAGTAAACCCTCTGTCCCAGTAAATGTTCCGTCCCAGTAAACGCTCGTCCCAGTAAACCCTCTTTCCGAGTAAACATTCCGTCCCAGTGAACCCTCTGTCCCAGTAAACCCTCTGTCCCAGTAAACACTCGTCCCAGTAAACACTCTTTCCCAGTAAACCCTCTGTCCCAGTAAACTTTCCGTCCCAGTAAACGCTTGTCACAGTAAACCCTCTTTCCCAGTAAACATTCCGTCCTAGTAAACCCTCTGTCCCAGTAAACCCTCTGTCCCAGTGAATATTCCGTCCCAGTAAACGTTCCATCCCAGTAAACCCTCTGTCCCAGTAAACATTCCGTCACAGTAAACCCTCTTTCCCAGTGAACGTTCCGTCCTAGAAAACCCTCTGTCCCAGTAAACCCTCTGTCCCAGTAAACCATCTGTCCCAGTAAACACTCGTCCCAGTAAACCCTCTGTCCCAGTAAACGTTCCGTCCCAGGAGACCCTCTGTCCCAGTAAACGTTCCGTCCCAGGAGACCCTCTGTCCCAGTAAACATTCCGTCCTAGTAAACCCTCTGTCCCAGTAAACCCTCTGTCCTAGTAAACATTCCGTCCCAGTAAACGTTCCGTCCCAGTAAACCCTCTGACCCAGTTAATGTTCCGTCCCAGTAAACAATCGTCCCAGTAAACCCTCTGTCCCAGTAAATGTTCCGTCCCAGTAAACAATCGTCCCAGTAAACCCTCTGTCCCAGTAAACGATCCGTCCCAGTAAACGCTCATCCCAGTAATCCCTCTGTCCCAGTAAACATTTCGTCACAGTAAACCCTCTTTCCCAGTAAACGTTCCGTCCTAGAAAACCCTCTGTCCCAGTAAACCCTCTGTCCCAGTAAACCATCTGTCCCAGTAAACACTCGTCCCAGTAAACCCTCTGTCCCAGTAAACGTTCCGTCCCAGGAGACCCTCTGTCCCAGTAAACATTCCGTCCTAGTAAACCCTCTGTCCCAGTAAACCCTCTGTCCTAGTAAACATTCCGTCCCAGTAAACGTTCCGTCCCAGTAAACCCTCTGACCCAGTTAATGTTCCGTCCCAGTAAACAATCGTCCCAGTAAACCCTCTGTCCCAGTAAATGTTTTGTCCCAGTAAACCCTCTGTCCCAGTAAATGTTCCGTCCCAGTAAACAATCGTCCCAGTAAACCCTCTGTCCCAGTAAACGATCCGTCCCAGTAAACGCTCATCCCAGTAATCCCTCTGTCCCAGTAAACATTCCGTCACAGTAAACCCTCTGTCCCAGTCAACGTTCCGTCCCAGTAAACCCTCTGTCCCAGTAAATGTTCTGTCCCAGTAAACACTCTGTACCAGTAAATGTTCCATCCCAGTAAACAATCGTCCCAGTAAACCCTCTGTCCCAGTAAATGTTCCGTCCCAGTAAACAATCGTCCCAGTAAACCCTCTGTCCCAGTAAATGTTCCGTCTCAGTAAACACTCATCCCAGTAAACCCTCTGTCCCAGAAAACGTTCCGTCCCAGTAAACCCTCTGTCCCAGTAAACGTTCCGTCCCAGTAAACCCTCTGTCCCAGTAAATGTTCCGTCCCAGTAAACAATCGTCCCAGTAAACCCTCTGTCCCAGTAAATGTTCCCTCTCAGTAAACACTCATCCCAGTAAACCCTCTGTCCCAGAAAACGTTCCGTCCCAGTAAACCCTCTGTCCCAGTAAACGTTCCGTCCCAGTAAACCCTCTGTCCCAGTAAATGTTCCGTCTCAGCAAACACTCACCCCAGTAAACCCTCTGTCCCAGAAAACGTCCCGTCCCAGTAAACCCTCTGTCCCAGTAAACGCTCGTCCCAGTAAACCCTCTTTCCGAGTAAACATTCCGTCCCAGTGAACCCTCTGTCCCAGTGAACCCTCTGTCCCAGTAAACCCTCTGTCCCAGTAAACCATCTGTCCCAGTAAACACTCGTCCCAGTAAACACTCTTTCCCAGTAAACCCTCTGTCCCAGTAAACTTTCCGTCCCAGTAAACGCTTGTCACAGTAAACCCTCTGTCCCAGTAAACATTCCGTCCTAGTAAACCCTCTGTCCCAGTAAACCCTCTGTCCCAGTGAATATTCCGTCCCAGTAAACGTTCCATTCCAGTAGACCCTCTGTCCCAGTAATCGTTCCGTCCCAGTAAACACTCGTGCCAGTAAACCCTCTGTCCCAGTAAATGTTCCGTCCCAGTAAACGCTCGTCCCAGTAAACCCTCTGTCCCAGTAAACATTCCGTCCCAGTAAATTTCCATCCCAGTTAACCCTCTGTCCCAGTAAACGTTCCGTCCCAGTAAACGCTTGTCCCAGTAATGCCTCTGTCCCAGTAAACGTTCCGTCCCAGTAAACCCTCTGTCCCAGTAAACAGTCGTCCCAGTAAACCCTCTGTCCCAGTAAACGTTCCATCCCAGTAAACGTTCCATCCCAGTAAACCCTCTGTCCCAGTAAATCCTCTGTCCCAATAAATGTTCCGTCCCAGTAAACGCTTGTCCCAGTAATCCCTCTGTCCCAGTAAACGTTCCGTCCCAGTAAACCCTCTGTCCCAGTAAGTGTTCTGTCCCAGTAAACGCTTGTCCCAGTAATCCCTCTGTCCCAGTAAACGTTCCGTCCCAGTAAACCCTCTGTCCCAGTAAACACTCGACCCAGTAAACCCTCTGTCCCAGTAAACGTTCCGTCCCAGTAAACGTTCCATTCCAGTAAACCCTCTGTCCCAGTAAACGTTCCGTCCCAGTAAACACTAGTCCCAGTAAAATCTCTGTCCCAGTAAATGTTCCGTCCCAGTAAACCCTCTGTCCTATTAAACACTCGTCCCAGTAAACCCTCTGTCCCAGTAAACCCTCTGTCCCAGTAAACCCTCTGTCCCAGTAAACCATCTCTCCCAGTAAACACTCGTCCCAGTAAACCCTCTGTCCCAGTGAACATTTCGTCCCAGTCAACCCTCTGTCCCAGTAAACATTCCGTCCCAGTAAACGCTCTGTCCCAGTAAATGTTCCGTCCCAGTAAACAATCGTCCCAGTACACCCTCTGTCCCAGTAAATGTTCCGTCTCAGTAAACACTCATCCCAGTAAACCCTCTGTCCCAGTAAACATTCCGTCCAGGTAAACCCTCTGTCCCAGTAAACCCTCTGTCCCAGTGAGCCATCTCTCCCAGTAAACACTCGTCCTAGTAAACCCTCTGTCCCAGTAAACATTCCGTCCCAGTCAACCCTCTGTCCCGGTGAACATTACGTCCCAGTAAACGCTTGTCCCAGTAAACCCTCTGTCCCAGTAAACATTCCGTCCTAGTAAACCTTCTGTCCTGGTAAACCCTCTGTCCCAGTAAGCCATCTGTCCCAGTAAACCCTCTGTCCCAGTAAACATTCCGTCCCAGTAAACGTTCCATCCCAGTAAACCCTCTGTCCCAGTAAACCCTCTGTCCCAGTAAACGCTCTGTCCCAGTAAGCATTCCGTCCAGGTAAACCCTCTGTCCCAGTAAACCATCTCTCCCAGTAAACACTCGTCCCAGTAAACCCTCTGTCCCAGTAAACATTCCGTCCCAGTCAACCCTCTGTCCCAGTAAACATTCCGTCCCAGTGAACGCTTGTCCCAGTCAACCCTCTGTCCCAGTAAACATTCCGTCCTAGTAAACCTTCTGTCCTGGTAAACCCTCTGTCCCAGTAAACCATCTGTCCCAGTAAACCCTCTGTCCTAGTAAACATTCAGTCCCAGTAAACGTTCCATCCCAGTAAACCCTGTGTCCCAGTAAACCCTCTGTCCCAGTAAACGCTCGTCCCAGTAAACCCTCTGTCCCAGTAAATGTTTTGTCCCAGTAAACACTCATCCCAGTAAACCCTCTGTCCCAGTAAACGTTCCGTCCCAGTAAACCCTCTGTCCCAGTAAACGTTCCGTCCCCGTAAACCCTCTGACCCAGTAAATGTTCCGTCCCAGTAAACAATCGTCCCAGTAAACCCTCTGTCCCAGTAAATGTTCCGTCCCAGTAAACCCTCTGTCCCAGTAAATGTTCCGTCCCATAAACAATCGTCCCAGTAAATGTTCCGTCCCATAAACAATCGTCCCAGTAAACCCTCTGTCCCAGTAAACATTCCGTCCCAGTAAACGTTCCATCCCAGTAAACCCTCTGTCCCAGTAAACGTTCCGTCTCAGTAAACACTCATCCCAGTAAACCCTCTGTCCCAGAAAACGTTCCGTCCCAGTAAACCCTCTGTCCCAGTAAACGTTCCGTCCCAGTAAACCCTCTGTCCCAGAAAACGTCCCGTCCCAGTAAACCCTCTGTCCCAGTAAACGCTCGTCCCAGTAAACCCTCTTTCCGAGTAAACATTCCGTCCCAGTGAACCCTCTGTCCCAGTGAACCCTCTGTCCCAGTAAACCCTCTGTCCCAGTAAACCATCTGTCCCAGTAAACACTCGTCCCAGTAAACACTCTTTCCCAGTAAACCCTCTGTCCCAGTAAACTTTCCGTCCCAGTAAACGCTTGTCACAGTAAACCCTCTGTCCCAGTAAACATTCCGTCCTAGTAAACCCTCTGTCCCAGTAAACCCTCTGTCCCAGTGAATATTCCGTCCCAGTAAACGTTCCATCCCAGTAGACCCTCTGTCCCAGTAATCGTTCCGTCCCAGTAAACACTCGTGCCAGTAAACCCTCTGTCCCAGTAAATGTTCCGTCCCAGTAAACGCTCGTCCCAGTAAACCCTCTGTCCCAGTAAACATTCCGTCCCAGTAAATTTCCATCCCAGTTAACCCTCTGTCCCAGTGAACGTTCCGTCCCAGTAAACGCTTGTCCCAGTAATGCCTCTGTCCCAGTAAACGTTCCGTCCCAGTAAACCCTCTGTCCCAGTAAACAGTCGTCCCAGTAAACCCTCTGTCCCAGTAAACGTTCCATCCCAGTAAACGTTCCATCCCAGTAAACCCTCTGTCCCAGTAAATCCTCTGTCCCAATAAATGTTCCGTCCCAGTAAACGCTTGTCCCAGTAATCCCTCTGTCCCAGTAAACGTTCCGTCCCAGTAAACCCTCTGTCCCAGTAAGTGTTCTGTCCCAGTAAACGCTTGTCCCAGTAATCCCTCTGTCCCAGTAAACGTTCCGTCCCAGTAAACCCTCTGTCCCAGTAAACACTCGACCCAGTAAACCCTCTGTCCCAGTAAACGTTCCGTCCCAGTAAACGTTCCATTCCAGTAAACCCTCTGTCCCAGTAAACGTTCCGTCCCAGTAAACACTAGTCCCAGTAAAATCTCTGTCCCAGTAAATGTTCCGTCCCAGTAAACCCTCTGTCCTATTAAACACTCGTCCCAGTAAACCCTCTGTCCCAGTAAACCCTCTGTCCCAGTAAACCATCTCTCCCAGTAAACACTCGTCCCAGTAAACCCTCTGTCCCAGTAAACATTTCGTCCCAGTCAACCCTCTGTCCCAGTAAACATTCCGTCCCAGTAAACGCTCTGTCCCAGTAAATGTTCCGTCCCAGTAAACAATCGTCCCAGTACACCCTCTGTCCCAGTAAATGTTCCGTCTCAGTAAACACTCATCCCAGTAAACCCTCTGTCCCAGTAAACATTCCGTCCAGGTAAACCCTCTGTCCCAGTAAACCCTCCTCCCAGTGAGCCATCTCTCCCAGTAAACACTCGTCCTAGTAAACCCTCTGTCCCAGTAAACATTCCGTCCCAGTCAACCCTCTGTCCCGGTGAACATTACGTCCCAGTAAACGCTTGTCCCAGTAAACCCTCTGTCCCAGTAAACATTCCGTCCTAGTAAACCTTCTGTCCTGGTAAACCCTCTGTCCCAGTAAGCCATCTGTCCCAGTAAACCCTCTGTCCCAGTAAACATTCCGTCCCAGTAAACGTTCCATCCCAGTAAACCCTCTGTCCCAGTAAACATTCCGTCCCAGTCAACCCTCTGTCCCAGTAAACATTCCGTCCCAGTGAACGCTTGTCCCAGTAAACCCTCTGTCCCAGTAAACATTCCGTCCTAGTAAACCTTCTGTCCTGGTAAACCCTCTGTCCCAGTGAACCATCTGTCCCAGTAAACCCTCTGTCCTAGTAAACATTCAGTCCCAGTAAACGTTCCATCCCAGTAAACCCTGTGTCCCAGTAAACCCTCTGTCCCAGTAAACGCTCGTCCCAGTAAACCCTCTGTCCCAGTAAATGTTTTGTCCCAGTAAACACTCATCCCAGTAAACCCTCTGTCCCAGTAAACGTTCCGTCCCAGTAAACCCTCTGTCCCAGTAAACGTTCCGTCCCCGTAAACCCTCTGACCCAGTAAATGTTCCGTCCCAGTAAACAATCGTCCCAGTAAACCCTCTGTCCCAGTAAATGTTCCGTCCCAGTAAACCCTCTGTCCCAGTAAATGTTCCGTCCCATAAACAATCGTCCCAGTAAATGTTCCGTCCCATAAACAATCGTCCCAGTAAACCCTCTGTCCCAGTAAACATTCCGTCCCAGTAAACGTTCCATCCCAGTAAACCCTCTGTCCCAGTAAACGTTCCATCCCAGTAAACCCTATGTCCCGGTAAACCCTCTGTCCCAGTAAACGCTCGTCCTAGTAAACCCTCTGTCCCAGTAAATGTTCTGTCCCAGTAAACACTCATCCCAGTGAACCCTCTGTCCCAGTAAACGTTCCGTCCCAGTAAACCATCTGTCCCAGTAAACGTTCCATCCCAGTAAACCCTCTGTCCCTGTAAACCCTCTGTCCCAGTAAATGTTCTGTCCCAGTAAAGACTCATCCCAGTAAACCCTCTGTCCCAGTAAACCCTCTGTCCCAGTAAACGCTCGTCCCAGTAAACCTTCTGTCCCAGTAAATATTCTGTCCCAGTAAAGACTCATCCCAGTAAACCCTCTGTCCCAGTAAACGTTCCGTCCCATTAAACCCTCTGACCCAGTTAATATTCCGTCCCAGTAAACAATCGTCCCAGTAAACCCTCTGTCCCAGTAAATGTTCCGTCCCAGTAAACAATCGTCCCAGTCAACCCTCTGTCCCAGTAAACATTCCGTCCCAGTAAACGCTTGTCCCAGTAAACCCGCTGTCCCAGTAAACATTCCGTCCAAATAAACCCTCTGTCCCGGTAAACCCTATGTCCCAGTAAACCATCTGTCCCAGTAAACACTCGTCCCAGTAAACCCTCTGTCCCAGTAAACGTTCCGTCCCAGGAGACCCTCTGTCCCAGTAAACATTCCGTCCTAGTAAACCCTCTGTCCCAGTAAACCCTCTGTCCTAGTAAACATTCCGTCCCAGTAAACGTTCCGTCCCAGTAAACCCTCTGACCCAGTTAATGTTCCGTCCCAGTAAACAATCGTCCCAGTAAACCCTCTGTCCCAGTAAATGTTCCGTCCCAGTAAACAATCGTCCCAGTAAACCCTCTGTCCCAGTAAACGATCCGTCCCAGTAAACGCTCATCCCAGTAATCCCTCTGTCCCAGTAAACATTTCGTCACAGTAAACCCTCTTTCCCAGTAAACGTTCCGTCCTAGAAAACCCTCTGTCCCAGTAAACCCTCTGTCCCAGTAAACCATCTGTCCCAGTAAACACTCGTCCCAGTAAACCCTCTGTCCCAGTAAACGTTCCGTCCCAGGAGACCCTCTGTCCCAATAAACATTCCGTCCTAGTAAACCCTCTGTCCCAGTAAACCCTCTGTCCTAGTAAACATTCCGTCCCAGTAAACGTTCCGTCCCAGTAAACCCTCTGACCCAGTTAATGTTCCGTCCCAGTAAACAATCGTCCCAGTAAACCCTCTGTCCCAGTAAATGTTCCGTCCCAGTAAACAATCGTCCCAGTAAACCTTCTGTCCCAGTAAACGATCCGTCCCAGTAAACGCTCATCCCAGTAATCCCTCTGTCCCAGTAAACATTCCGTCACAGTAAACCCTCTGTCCCAGTCAACGTTCCGTCCCAGTAAACCCTCTGTCCCAGTAAATGTTCTGTCCCAGTAAACACTCTGTACCAGTAAATGTTCCATCCCAGTAAACAATCGTCCCAGTAAACCCTCTGTCCCAGTAAATGTTCCGTCCCAGTAAACAGTCGTCCCAGTAAACCCTCTGTCCCAGTAAATGTTCCGTCTCAGTAAACACTCATCCCAGTAAACCCTCTGTCCCAGAAAACGTTCCGTCCCAGTAAACCCTCTGTCCCAGTAAACGTTCCGTCCCAGTAAACCCTCTGTCCCAGTAAATGTTCCGTCTCAGCAAACACTCACCCCAGTAAACCCTCTGTCCCAGAAAACGTTCCGTCCCAGTAAACCCTCTGTCCCAGTAAATGTTCCGTCCCAGTAAACGCTCGTCCCAGTAAACCCTCTTTCCGAGTAAACATTCCGTCCCAGTGAACCCTCTGTCCCAGTGAACCCTCTGTCCCAGTAAACCCTCTGTCCCAGTAAACCATCTGTCCCAGTAAACTTTCCGTCCCAGTAAACGCTTGTCACAGTAAACCCTCTGTCCCAGTAAACATTCCGTCCTAGTAAACCCTCTGTCCCAGTAAACCCTCTGTCCCAGTGAATATTCCGTCCCAGTAAACGTTCCATCCCAGTAGACCCTCTGTCCCAGTAATCGTTCCGTCCCAGTAAACACTCGTGCCAGTAAACCCTCTGTCCCAGTAAATGTTCCGTCCCAGTAAACGCTCGTCCCAGTAAACCCTCTGTCCCAGTAAACATTCCGTCCCAGTAAACCCTCTGTCCCAGTAAATGTTCCGTCCCAGTAAACGCTCGTCCCAGTAAACCCTCTTTCCGAGTAAACATTCCGTCCCAGTGAACCCTCTGTCCCAGTGAACCCTCTGTCCCAGTAAACCCTCTGTCCCAGTAAACCATCTGTCCCAGTAAACACTCGTCCCAGTAAACACTCTTTCCCAGTAAACCCTCTGTCCCAGTAAACTTTCCGTCCCAGTAAACGCTTGTCACAGTAAACCCTCTGTCCCAGTAAACATTCCGTCCTAGTAAACCCTCTGTCCCAGTAAACCCTCTGTCCCAGTGAATATTCCGTCCCAGTAAACGTTCCATCCCAGTAGACCCTCTGTCCCAGTAATCGTTCCGTCCCAGTAAACACTCGTGCCAGTAAACCCTCTGTCCCAGTAAATGTTCCGTCCCAGTAAACGCTCGTCCCAGTAAACCCTCTGTCCCAGTAAACATTCCGTCCCAGTAAATTTCCATCCCAGTTAACCCTCTGTCCCAGTAAACGTTCCGTCCCAGTAAACGCTTGTCCCAGTAATGCCTCTGTCCCAGTAAACGTTCCGTCCCAGTAAACCCTCTGTCCCAGTAAACAGTCGTCCCAGTAAACCCTCTGTCCCAGTAAATGTTCCGTCCCAGTAAACGTTCCATCCCAGTAAACGTTCCATCCCAGTAAACCCTCTGTCCCAATAAATGTTCCGTCCCAGTAAACGCTTGTCCCAGTAATCCCTCTGTCCCAGTAAACGTTCCGTCCCAGTAAACCCTCTGTCCCAGTAAGTGTTCTGTCCCAGTAAACACTCATCCCAGTAAACCCTCTGTCCCAGTAAACACTCGACCCAGTAAACCCTCTGTCCCAGTAAACGTTCCGTCCCAGTAAACGTTCCATTCCAGTAAACCCTCTGTCTCAGTAAACGTTCCGTCCCAGTAAACACTAGTCCCAGTAAAATCTCTGTCCCAGTAAATGTTCCGTCCCAGTAAACCCTCTGTCCTATTAAACACTCGTCCCAGTAAACCCTCTGTCCCAGTAAACATTCCGTCCAGGTAAACCCTCTGTCCCAGTAAACCCTCTGTCCCAGTAAACCATCTCTCCCAGTAAACACTCGTCCCAGTAAACCCTCTGTCCCAGTAAACATTTCGTCCCAGTCAACCCTCTGTCCCAGTAAACATTCCGTCCCAGTAAACCCTCTGTCCCAGTAAATGTTCCGTCCCAGTAAACAATCGTCCCAGTACACCCTCTGTCCCAGTAAATGTTCCGTCTCAGTAAACACTCATCCCAGTAAACCCTCTGTCCCAGTAAACATTCCGTCCAGGTAAACCCTCTGTCCCAGTAAACCCTCTGTCCCAGTGAGCCATCTCTCCCAGTAAACACTCGTCCTAGTAAACCCTCTGTCCCAGTAAACATTCCGTCCCAGTCAACCCTCTGTCCCAGTGAACATTACGTCCCAGTAAACGCTTGTCCCAGTAAACCCTCTGTCCCAGTAAACATTCCGTCCTAGTAAACCTTCTGTCCTGGTAAACCCTCTGTCCCAGTAAGCCATCTGTCCCAGTAAACCCTCTGTCCCAGTAAACATTCCGTCCCAGTAAACGTTCCATCCCAGTAAACCCTCTGTCCCAGTAAACCCTCTGTCCCAGTAAACGCTCTGTCCCAGTAAGCATTCCGTCCAGGTAAACCCTCTGTCCCAGTAAACCATCTCTCCCAGTAAACACTCGTCCCAGTAAACCCTCTGTCCCAGTAAACATTCCGTCCCAGTCAACCCTCTGTCCCAGTAAACATTCCGTCCCAGTGAACGCTTGTCCCAGTAAACCCTCTGTCCCAGTAAACATTCCGTCCTAGTAAACCTTCTGTCCTGGTAAACCCTCTGTCCCAGTAAACCATCTGTCCCAGTAAACCCTCTGTCCCAGTAAACATTCAGTCCCAGTAAACGTTCCATCCCAGTAAACCCTGTGTCCCAGTAAACCCTCTGTCCCAGTAAACGCTCGTCCCAGTAAACCCTCTGTCCCAGTAAATGTTTTGTCCCAGTAAACACTCATCCCAGTAAACCCTCTGTCCCAGTAAACGTTCCGTCCCAGTAAACCCTCTGTCCCAGTAAACGTTCCGTCCCCGTAAACCCTCTGACCCAGTAAATGTTCCGTCCCAGTAAACAATCGTCCCAGTAAACCCTCTGTCCCAGTAAATGTTCCGTCCCAGTAAACCCTCTGTCCCAGTAAATGTTCCGTCCCATAAACAATCGTCCCAGTAAATGTTCCGTCCCATAAACAATCGTCCCAGTAAACCCTCTGTCCCAGTAAACATTCCGTCCCAGTAAACGTTCCATCCCAGTAAACCCTCTGTCCCGGTAAACCCTCTGTCCCAGTAAACGTTCCATCCCAGTAAACCCTATGTCCCGGTAAACCCTCTGTCCCAGTAAACGCTCGTCCTAGTAAACCCTCTGTCCCAGTAAACGTTCCGTCCCAGTAAACCATCTGTCCCAGTAAACGTTCCATCCCAGTAAACCCTCTGTCCCTGTAAACCCTCTGTCCCAGTAAATGTTCTGTCCCAGTAAAGACTCATCCCAGTAAACCCTCTGTCCCAGTAAACCCTCTGTCCCAGTAAACGCTCGTCCCAGTAAACCTTCTGTCCCAGTAAATGTTCTGTCCCAGTAAAGCCTCATCCCAGTAAACCCTCTGTCCCAGTAAACGTTCCGTCCCATTAAACCCTCTGACCCAGTTAATATTCCGTCCCAGTAAACAATCGTCCCAGTAAACCCTCTGTCCCAGTAAATGTTCCGTCCCAGTAAACAATCGTCCCAGTCAACCCTCTGTCCCAGTAAACATTCCGTCCCAGTAAACGCTTGTCCCAGTAAACCCGCTGTCCCAGTAAACATTCCGTCCAAATAAACCCTCTGTCCCGGTAAACCCTATGTCCCAGTAAACCATCTGTCCCAGTAAACACTCTGTCCCAGTAAACATTCCGTCCCAGTAAACGTTCCATCCCAGTAAACCCTCTGTCCCAGTAAACGCTCGTCCCAGTAAACCCTCTGTCCCAGTAAATGTTCCTTCCCAGTAAACACTCATCCCAGTAAACCCTCTGTCCCAGTAAACGTTCCGTCCCAGTAAACCCTCTGACCCAGTAAATGTTCCGTCCCAGTAAACAATCGTCCCAGTAAACCCTCTGTCCCAGTAAATGTTCCGTCCCAGTAAACATTCCGTCCCAGTGAACCCTCTGTCCCAGTAAACCCTCTGTCCCAGTAAATGTTCTGTCCCAGTAAACCCTCTGTCCCAGTAAACACTCATCCCAGTAAACCCTCTGTCCCAGTAAACGTTCCGTCCCAGTAAACCCTCTGACCCAGTAAATGTTCCGTCCCAGTAAACAATCGTCCCAGTAAACCATCTGTCCCAGTAAACATTCCGTCCCAGTAAACGTTCCATCCCAGTAAACCCTCTGTCCCAGTAAACGCTCATCCCAGTAAACCCTCTGTCCCAGTAAACGTTCCGTCCCAGTAAACCCTCTGACCCAGTAAATGTTCCGTCCCAGTAAACAATCGTCCCAGTAAACCATCTGTCCCAGTAAACATTCCGTCCCAGTAAACGTTCCATCCCAGTAAACCCTCTGTCCCAGTAAACGCTCGTCCCAGTAAACCCTCTGTCCCAGTAAACGTTCCGTCCCAGTAAACCCTCTGACCCAGTAAATGTTCCGTCCCAGTAAACAATCGTCCCAGTAAACCCTCTGACCCAGTAAATGTTCCGTCCCAGTAAACAATCGTCCCAGTAAACCATCTGTCCCAGTAAACATTCCGTCCCAGTAAACGTTCCATCCCAGTAAACCCTCTGTCCCAGTAAACGCTCGTCCCAGTAAACCCTCTGTCCCAGTAAATGTTTTGTCCCAGTAAACCCTCTGACCCAGTAAATGTTCCGTCCCAGTAAACAATCGTCCCAGTAAACCCCCTGTCCCAGTAAATGTTCCGTCCCATAAACAATCGTCCCAGTAAACCCACTGTCCCAGTAAACATTCCGTCCCAGTAAACGTTCCATCCCAGTAAACGCTCGTCCCAGTAAATGTTCTGTCCCAGTAAACACTCATCCCAGTAAACCCTCTGTCCCAGTAAACGTTCCGTCCCAGTAAACCCTCTGACCCAGTAAATGTTCCGTCCCAGTAAACCCTCTGTCCCAGTAAACCCTCTGTCCCAGTAAATGTTCCGTCCCAGTAAACAATGGTCCCAGTAAACCCTCGGTCCCAGTAAACGTTCCATCCCAGTAAACGCTCATCCCAGTAATCCCTCTGTCCCAGTAAACATTCCGTCACAGTAAACCCTCTGTCCCAGTAAACGTTCCGTCCTAGTAAACCCTCTGTCCCAGTAAACCCTCTGTCCCAGTAAACCATCTGTCCCAGTAAACACTCGTCCCAGTAAACCCTCTGTCCCAGTAAACGTTCCGTCCCAGTAAACCCTCTGTCCCAGTAAATGTTCCGTCCTAGTAAACACTTGTCCCAGGAAACCCTCTGTCCCAGTAAACATTCCGTCCTAGTAAACCCTCTGTCTCAGTAAACCCTCTGTCCTAGTAAACGTTCCGTCCCAGTAAACCCTCTATCCCAGTAAATGTTCCGTCCCAGTAAACAATCGTCCCAGTAAACCCTCCGTCCCAGTAAACGTTCCGTCCCAGTAAACCCTCTGTCCCAGTAAACGTTCCGTCCCAGTAAACCCTCTATCCCAGTAAATGTTCCGTCCCAGTAAACAATCGTCCCAGTAAACCCTCTGTCCCAGTAAATGTTCCGTCTCAGTAAACACTCATCCCAGTAAACCCTCTGTCCCAGTAAACGTTCCGTCCCAGTAAACCCTCTGTCCCTTCCTCACATGGAAATGTTTCACATGTAAACAGGAAGAATGAAACCTCACCTGGACACAAAAGACTGTGATTAAACTGGTTCGTGTCCGACCGTGTTTTGTCCCGTTTAGCACCACTAGTGTAGACTGGTTGATTTAGGCGTGGACTGGTTGTTTTAGACGTGGACTGGTTGATTTAGGCGTGTACTGGTTGATTTAGACGTGGACTGGTTGATTTAGGCGTGGACTGGTTGCTTTAGACGTGGACTGGTTGCTTTAGGCGTGGACTGGTTGCTTTAGACGTGGACTGGTTGCTTTAGGCGTGGACTGGTTGCTTTATGCGTGGACTGGTTTATTTAGGCGTGGACTGGTTGATTTAGACGTGGACTAGTTGCTTTAGGCGTGGACTAGTTGCTTTAGGCGTGGACTGGTTGCATTAGACGTGGACTAGTTGCTTTAGGTGTGGACTAGTTGCTTTAGGCGTGGACTGGTTGTTTTAGACGTTGACTGGTTGCTTTAGACGTGGACTGGTTGATTTAGGCGTGGACTGGTTGATTTAGGCGTACACTGGTTGCTTTAGACGTGGACTGGTTGATTTAGACGTGGACTAGTTGCTTTAGGCGTGGACTGGTTGTTTTAGACGTGGACTGGTTTATTTAGGCGTGGACTGTTTGTTTTAGGCGTGGAATGGTTGCTTTAGGCGTGGACTGGTTGTTTTAGACGTGGACTGGTTGATTTAGACGTGGACTGGTTGATTTAGACGTGGAATGGTTGATTTAGACGTGGACTGGTTGTTTTAGACGTGGACTGGTTGATTTAGGCGTGGACTGGTTGTTTTAGACGTGGACTGGTTGATTTAGACGTGGACTGGTTGCTTTAGGCGTGGACTGGTTGCTTTAGGCTTGGACTGGTTGCTTTAGACGTGAACTGGTTGCTTTAGACGTGGACTGGTTGCTTTAGACGTGGACTGGTTGATTTAGACGTGGACTGGTTGCTTTAGGCTTGGACTGGTTGCTTTAGACATGGACTGGTTGATTTAGACGTGGACTGGTTGCTTTAGGCTTGGACTGGTTGCTTTAGACGTGAACTGGTTGGTTTAGACGTGGACTGGTTGCTTTAGGCTTGGACTGGTTGCTTTAGACGTGAACTGATTGGTTTAGACGTGGACTGGTTGCTTTAAACGTGGACTGGTTGTTTTAGATGTGGACTGATTGATTTAGACGTGGACTGGTTGCGTTAGACGTGGACTGGTTGTTTTAGACGTGGACTGGTTGATTTAGACGTGGACTGGTTGCTTTAGGCGTGGACTGGTTGCTTTAGGCTTGGACTGGTTGCTTTAGACGTGAACTGGTTGCTTTAGACGTGAACTGGTTGCTTTAGACGTGGACTGGTTGCTTTAGACGTGGACTGGTTGATTTAGACGTGGACTGGTTGCTTTAGGCTTGGACTGGTTGCTTTAGACATGGACTGGTTGATTTAGACGTGGACTGGTTGCTTTAGGCTTGGACTGATTGCTTTAGACGTGGACTGGTTGCTTTAGGCTTGGACTGGTTGCTTTAGACGTGAACTGATTGGTTTAGACGTGGACTGGTTGCTTTAGACGTGGACTGGTTGTTTTAGATGTGGACTGATTGATTTAGACGTGGACTGGTTGCGTTAGACGTGGACTGGTTGATTACGCGTAGACTGGTTGCTTTAGACGTGGACTGGTTGATCTAGGCGTGGACTGGTTGCTTTAGGCGTGGACTGGTTGTTTTAGATGTGGACTGGTTGATTTAGACGTGGACTGGTTGATTTAGGCGTGGAATGGTTGCTTTAGACGTGGACTGGTTGATTTAGACGTGGGCTGGTTGGTTTAGACGTGGAGTGGTTGATTTAGACGTGGACTGGTTGGTTTAGACGTGGGCTGGTTGCTTTAGACATGGACTGGTTGATTTAGACGTGGACTGGTTGCTTTAGACGTGGACTGGTTGTTTTAGACGTGGACTGGTTGATTTAGACGTGGACTGGTTGATTTAGACGTGGACTGGTTGATTTAGCCGTGGAATGGTTGCTTTAGACGTGGACTGGTTGCTTTAGGCTTGGACTGGTTGCTTTAGACGTGAACTGGTTGCTTTAGACGTGGACTGGTTGATTTAGACGTGGACTGGTTGATTTAGACGTGTACTGGTTGATTTAGACGTGGACTGGTTGCTTTAGGCTTGGACTGGTTGCTTTAGACGTGAACTGGTTGCTTTAGACGTGGACTGGTTGTTTTAGACGTGGACTGGTTGATTTAGACGTGGACTGGTTGATTTAGACGTGGACTGGTTGATTTAGCCGTGGAATGGTTGCTTTAGACGTGGACTGGTTAATTTAGACGTGGACTGGTTGGTTTAGACATGGGCTGGTTGCTTTAGACATGGACTGGTTGATTTAGACGTGGACTGGTTGATTTAGACGTGGACTGGTTGCTTTAGGCTTGGACTGGTTGCTTTAGACGTGAACTGGTTGGTTTAGACGTGGACTGGTTGCTTTAGGCTTGGACTGGTTGCTTTAGACGTGAACTGGTTGGTTTAGACGTGGACTGGTTGATTTAGACGTGGACTGGTTGTTTTAGATGTGAACTGGTTGGTTTAGACGTGGACTGGTTGTTTTAGATGTGGACTGGTTGTTTTAGACGTGGACTGGTTGTTTTAGATGTGGACTGGTTGTTTTAGACGTGGACTGGTTGATTTAGGCGTGGACTGGTTGTTTTAGACGTGGACTGGTTGATTTAGACGTGGACTGGTTGATTTAGGCGTGGAATGGTTGCTTTAGACGTGGACTGGTTGATTTAGACGTGGACTGGTTGATTTAGGCGTGGAATGGTTGCTTTAGGCGTGGACTGGTTGATTTAGACGTGGACTGGTTGATTTAGGCGTGGAATGGTTGATTTAGACGTGGACTGGTTGATTTAGGCGTGGAATGGTTGCTTTAGACGTGGACTGGTTGATTTAGACGTGGACTGGTTGATTTAGGCGTGGAATGGTTGCTTTAGGCGTGGACTGGTTGATTTAGACGTGGACTGGTTGATTTAGACGTGGACTGGTTGTTTTAGACGTAGACTGGTTGCTTTAGGCGTGGACTGGTTGCTTTAGACCTGGACTGGTTGATTTAGACGTGGACTGGTTGCTTTAGACGTGGACTGGTTGCTTTAGACCTGGACTGGTTGCTTTAGACGTGGACTGGTTGCTTTAGACGTGGACTGGTTGCTTTAGACCTGGACTGGTTGCTTTAGACGTGGACCGGTTGATTTAGGCGCGGACCGGTTGATTTAGACGTGGACCGGTTGATTTAGACGTGGACTGGTTGATTTAGGCGTGGACCGGTTGATTTAGACGTGGACGGGTTGATTTAGGGAGAGGAACTGGAGTGGTTCTGGGTTTACTGGGAGATGTTGCGGTGTGTGAAGCTGGACTGAACTCCTCCATGACGCCTGCATTATGTGGTCCCACCAGCAGAGGGAGACACACACCACTTCTTCACCTGATAACCCATGCTGTGTGTGTGTGTGTGTGTGTGTGTGTGTGTGTGTGTGTGTGTGTGTGTTTGTGTGTGTTAGGAATAACCACGGCGGCGGTGTGTGTGTATCCGTCTCGAGTGGCTGACGCCGTCAGATCTCTGAAATCCGCCAACTCCAGCCTTCCTGTGGCGTCAGGTAAGTCCCCTGAAACCGGATCACACCTGTTCTCAGCTCCACATGTCAGCGTGTCTAAAAGATTCTCACATTCCAATTTTCTGGCTTTCCCAGTGGCGACAGGCTTCCCGGCGGGTCAGACGCCGCTGGAGACCCGGTTGCAGGAAGTCCGCTTGGCCGTGAGCGCCGGCGCCACAGAGATCGACATCGTCATCAACAGGACGCTGGCCATCACCGGACAGTGGGAAGGTACGCCTGCCTCATGACTTCTCTCTGATCCCGAGCCTCGGTTTTCCAGGACTGTCTTGAACGCATCACCTGGACTTTGGCAGCTGTGAACAGGTGGTGTGTTTACAGCAGCACGCAGAGGACGGAGATTTCAGTTCTGGTTCAATAAAAACACATTTTTACCTCCACAAGATGGAGAGACGGACACCTGAGTGGGTCTGAGAGACGGACACCTGAGTGGGTCTGAGAGACGGACACCTGAGTGGGTCTGAGAGACGAACACCTGAGTGGGTCTGAGAGACGAACACCTGAGTGGGTCTGAGAGTCCACAGTGGACCCAGGTCCACCTGGTTGTCCGGTCCCACTGCTTCAGCAGCCACAGAGCGAGTTGGCAGGGTACTGTAGTGTCTGACTGTCACCTCCTCCTCTCCAGCCATGTACGAGGAGATTCGGCAGTTTCGAGAGGCCTGCGGCGACGCCCACATGAAGACCATCCTGGCCATCGGGGAGCTGGGAACCTTCACCAACGTCTACAAAGCCAGTATGGTTGCCATGATGGCCGGTCAGTGACTCACTCAGTCTGCCCATCATTGTTTCAGTTGTTTGTCCTGCTTCGTCATCTGTTGCAGCATTTTTCACAGTTTCACCAGATGTCTGCTGGAAGCCACAGTGCAGCTGCTTTACATATCAGAATGTTCCAGTTCTTCTTTAAGGTGGATTTATAGTCACACGGCGCCTCCTTAAGGTTGGCTGTAACATGTAACTCTTCAACACCCAACGTACAGCCTTGCTCGCAATGCGGTTACACTTACCAGCAACCTCTGCTGGTTCAAAGTGAAGCCTAAAGTGCATAAAACTGCAGTTCTCCCTTTATCCACTAGGGACTGCAAAGCAGGGCGAATCTCCATAGACTCCCATGTTAAAAAGACCAACTTCACAGCAGGAATAAACATGTTTACAGCAGAAATAAACTTGTTTACAGCAGAAATAAACACGTTTACAGCAGAAATAAACGTTTACAGCAGAAATAAACACGTTTACAGCAGAAATAAACACGTTTACAGCAGAAATAAACATGTTCACAGCAGAAATAAACATGTTTACAGCAGAAATAAACACGTTTACAGCAGAAATAAACATGTTTACAGCAGAAATAAACATGTTTACAGCAGAAATAAACACGTTTACAGCAGAAATAAACATGTTTACAGCAGAAATAAACACGTTTACAGCAGAAATAAACATGTTTACAGCAGAAATAAACATGTTTACAGCCTGGTTCAAAAATCCATTTTAGGTTTTATAGGTCAGGTTTACCTTCATGACAACTGTGGGGGGAGTGATTTTTTTTCTAACTCGCCCGTTTAAAAGTAAGTTAATCTCAAAGTTCGGCATATTTAGGGGTGTGTCCTTTTGATTGACAGGTACCCGATCTCCCGCTTCAAGTCAGAAGAACGTAGAACAACCGCGGTTTTTAGCCGGTTAACAACGTGACTTAGCTTTAGCCCGCTTACCTCCGTTAGCTGGTTAGCTCCTGTTATCTCCGGGTTAGCTCGGTTAGCTCTTAGCTACAGAAAGTCGGAGTTCGCTCGATGTCAATCATCCACCATGACGCTCACAGCCCCCCTCTCAGCTCCACCTCTTTGCCCATATTTGTATTTTCCGGGTGAGACGACACGCACGCCTCTGCCAAGATGGTGATGGTAGGAACCGCCCACCAAGCTTCAATTCAGCTCTTCAGAAACCTACGGGTGACGTCACGGAGGCTCCGCCCATCTTTTATACACAGTCTATGGGACTGATCTGGTTCTGGTTCTGGCTCTGGGGACTGATGTGGTTCTGGTTCTGCTTCTCGTTGGGTCTGATGTGGTTCTGGTTCTGGCTCTGGGGACTGATTTAATTCTGGTTCTGGCTCTGGGGACTGATGTGGTTCTGGTTCTGCTACTCGTGGGGTTATGCGTTCTGATCTGGTTCTGGTGAGATATGACTGCTCAGACTGAGCTCAGCTTCACGTATGGATCAGATTCAGTACCACATGTGAAACTGGTCTGATGGGAAAGACCTGACCTGTGTTGTTCAGACCAGTTCCGCTGTGGGACACATGTGAATGTAGCGTTGGAGGAAGACCGAGTCGTGCATTTCTTCTACAGACTCACTCTGTTCAACAGAAACCAGACCGCCGTTTTCAGTCCTGGCCAATCAGTTAGCCAGATCTGCTTCTTCTTCTTGGGCGTTCAAGCAAATATCGCCTCCTAGTGAGCAGTCACTGGAACTGCGTGAGTTTGTCCCAAACCAGCTGGACAACCTCTGAGATTTTCCAGAATTCCCGGCTGATCCGAGTCCTGCAGACTGCTGGTGTGGGTGAAGCCCAACCTGAAGCTACGCTACACGTGACCGCCAGGCTGCCGCTGCAGACTGTCTGCATGGCGGTTTCTTTTCGTTTAGAAAGGTCAGCTTGATGACTGAACCTTGTCACAGACAGAATACGCCGATTAGCCAACCAAACCGTCGGGAGCTCTGTCAGAGATCATTATTATAATACATTGCTTTTGTCGCCACGCTGGCTTCTTAATCTCCAATGTTCCTATGAATTGCATATTAGATTCCTGAAATTGAATGATAATTTCACCTATCAATCTGTGACAAGGGGCTATTTTCCTCGGCTGTTCTCCGCCAGTATCCCCCTGCTCAGGCAAATGAATAGAGCTTCATTACCGCCACCCGCATTTAATAACCATTATCCATTATCTGGTAATTAAGACTCCCCATAACGAATCTTTAAGATTATGCCAGTTTGAGGTGGGGGGGGGGGGGGGGACATAATGTGTAGAACATGTCCTTAATGAACTAGGAAGTGCTGAACTTGTTCTGTGCAGTAATGAACAGTCATTACACACCAGGCAGGCAGAAAGGCTGTTTCTCTTCCTTCCAGCCCGCAGTTTGTTGGCAGTCTATTAAACAGTGTCATTTCATTTTCTATTTTTACCAGAAAAGCCGATAAAACATAAGCTGGAAACGGCAAATGGCTCCAAAGGAAGGAAAACTGGGGGATTTTTTATTCCTAACCGTCCAGAAACATCTGTTCCTGTCTGGTCTGAGCAGACTGCCTGCTCCTGGTCTACTGGCTGGATTACGCCGTACTGGTTTTAATCCACTGGAACTAGCTGATGTCTTCAGACCAGGGCAGCATGGGGGGACATGTGGACGGGAGTCAACTGGGTGTCTGTACTATCTGATTAACCAGGTTCTGACTTCATCAAGACCTCCACCGGAAAGGAGACCGTCAATGCTACCTATCCTGTTGCCATAGTGATGGTGAGAGCCATCAGGGACTACTTCCTGTGTACAGGCCAGAAGGTACAGTAGAACCCGCTTCTATCAACGAGTCGCTGTCATTCCTCACCGAGCTGTTTACAGACACCCACACTGATTTTCCAGTGCCTCCCAGTTTACCAGAGATGGACTGGGAAATGGACTGGGAGGTGGACTGGGACATGGACTGGGAGGTGGAGTGGGAGGTGGACTGGGACATGGACTGGGAGGTGGAGTGGGAGGTGGACTGGGACATGGACTGGGAGGTGGGCTGGGATTCGGTTTAGAAGTGGGCTGGGAAGTGGACTGGGATTCGGTTTGGGAGGTGGACTGGGAGGTGGGCTGGGACATGGACTGGGACATGGACTGGGAGGTGGACTGGGACATGGATTGGGAGGTGGGCTGGGACATGGACTGGGAGGTGGACTGGGACATGGACTGGGAGGTGGGCTGGGACATGGACTGGGAGGTGGACTGGGACATGGACTGGGAGGTGGGCTGGGACATGGACTGGGAGGTGGACTGGGACATGGACTGGGAGGTGGACTGGGACATGGACTGGGAGGTGGACTGGGACATGGACTGGGAGGTGGACTGGGACATGGACTGGGAGGTGGACTGGGACATGAACTGGGAGGTGGACTGGGACATGGACTGGGAGGTGGACTGGGACATGGACTGGGAGGTGGACTGGGACATGGACTGGGAGGTGGGCTGGGACATGAACTGGGAGGTGGGCTGGGACATGGACTGGGAGGTGGGAATGTGGGAAGAGGACATTCTACTGCTCTGACAGGTCGGTGTGTGTTACTCCAGGTGGGCTTTAAACCAGCAGGGGGGATCCGGACGGCTCAGGAGTCTCTGGTATGGTTAACTCTGATCAAAGAGGAGCTGGGCTCTGATTGGCTGTGCCCTCACCTGTTCCGCCTGGGAGCCAGCAGCCTGTTGTCTGACATCGAGAGGCAGGTGAGGAGAGCATCTCTGTCCTGATCACGCAGCTTCATATCTGCCTTCTCCCACATCCTCTCCTTTTCTTCTGGTTTGTGCAGATCTACCATCAGGTGACCGGACAGTATGCAGCCTATCACGAGCTTCCCATGGCCTGAAGTTCACCTTCTGCAACAGCCAATCAGAACCTCAGAATCACCAAACAGGCCTTAGTCAGAGAAGGAAGGACACGTTGTCAGGATGAATCTGTCAGCTTTTAATACACAATAATTAATGAGCTAGTGCTGCCATGACAACAAAACTGAATAAAAGGTAATATATGCTGTATGATTTCTGTTCCTTTCTTTCATCAATACAAGGATGAAGGTGGTTTCTGTAATAAGAAAGTATTCTGGATTATACTGATGCACTAATAAATAAAGCCAGACTGGGAACTCAGTGAGTTTATTCATGTATTGTTCAGAGAATCTCAACACCAGTAAGAGTCATACTGGGGATGCCATGATGCTAACATGTAGCATAGCAGCGATGCTAAAAGACTCCACCAGCATCAGCATCTCAACCAAACACAGTTCAAACATCAACGTCCACTTAGAGCTTCTGATCATTTTTCCTCACAAACAAGACATTCCATTCTAGATATCGCCGTCTGTTGGCAGCAGATTGTAGTAGCTCTAACTTGCTATCTTGATTTTTTTTAAAGTACAAAGTCTTCTTGCATAGATATTACCTCAAATTGTGTCTTTTTTTCTGAGGATTTCATGCCGGTTCAGAGGGTGTGCTGCAAGGAGGAATTATTTTGCATATTTTTGCTCTTTCAAGGCTTGTTATGATGAGTCTCCATGGCAACGAAAGACTTGTTTACAATCAGGATCAACTGATTAAACTCTCCCAAATCAGGAATATCAGCGAAACAACACATCAAATCCCGATTGAGTTGAAAAGAAAGAGAAGAGGATGCAGAGCAGGAGTGAGACAGAGGAGAAAGTGATGGAGATTTAAACCATTTCTCCTGACCGTCGTCATGGGTAATGAGCTCCGTCGTTGCTCGGCTACAAACACAGCATCCAAACTCATTCATGGCGATCTCCGGAGACTTCAACAACGTCTCCCTCTCTGCAACTCTACCAACATTCCAGCAGTTTGTCAGCTGCTCCACCAGAGAAAATAAGATGTTGGACTTATTTTATGCAAATATGAATAATGGATCCAGTTGTTCTGCCCTGCCTCCTTTAGGAAGATCTGACCATAATCTGGTTCTTCTCACCTCCACCTACAAGCCCATCGTTCAGCAGCAACCAGTCATCACAAAGACTATCAAAATCTGGTCTGCTGAAGCTGAAGATGCTCTTAGAGGAGGCTTTGAGGCTACAGACTGGAACGTCCTCTGTGAACCTCATGGAGACGACGACAACGCCATGACTGAGTGTGTGACAGATTACATAAACTTCTGTGTGGACAGCATCGTCCCAACAAGAACAGTGAGGTGCTTCCCCAATAACAAACCCTGGATCACCAGTGACCTGAAAAAGCTGCTGAACATCAAAAAGAAAGCCTTCAGGGATGGAGACAGGGAGTTATTGAGGGCAACACAAAAACAACTTAAAACACAAACTAAGAAGTGCAAGGAGGACTACAGGAAGAAGTTAGAAAGTCAGCTCCAGCAGAATAACCTGAGGGATGTGTGGTCTGGAATGAAGAAGATCACCGGCTTCAAGTTAAAGGGGGACCAGCCTGATGGAGGTCTGGACAGAGCTAATGAGCTGAACATATTCTTCAACAGGTTCAGTTCACCCCCTACCTCCAGCCCAACAGACCACACACCCTCCATAAGCCCACTGCTTTCCTGTCACACCTCCAATCTGTCACCCTGCAGCTCAGTCATGGACCAGAACACAGCTTCATCTCCCTCCACATCAGGACATCCTGAGACCTCCACCTTGTTTGTCTCCTGCAATCAGGTTAAGAAGCAACTTGAGAAACTGAACCAGAACAAGGCTGCAGGTCCAGATGGTGTCAGTCCCAGAGTTCTCAAGACCTGCTCAGAACAACTATGTCCGATTCTCCAGCACCTTTTCAACACCAGTCTGAGACAAAATAGAGTCCCAGTGCTGTGGAAAACCTCCTGCCTTGTTCCAGTGCCTAAAAAAACACAACCAGCTGAACCAAGTGACTACAGACCAGTTGCCCTGACATCTCACATCATGAAAGTCCTGGAGAGACTCTTACTGGCTCACCTCAACAAGCAAGTAAACACCTTTCAGGACCCATTCCAGTTTGCATATCGTAATGGACTTGGGGTTGAAGATACCATCATATACCTGCTCCAGAGAGCACACTCTCATCTGGACCATTCAGGCAGCACTCTGAGGGTCATGTTCTTTCATTTCTCAGTGCTTTTAATACCATTCAGCCTGCTTTGTTATGTGAGAAGCTCCATAAATTCCAGGTGGATACCTCCACAACCACCTGGATCTATGACTACCTCACAAACAGACCCCAGTTTGTGAGACTGAAAGGTTGTGTGTCTGAGATGGAGGTCAGCAGCACTGGTGCACCACAAGGAACTGTACTCTGGCCATTCCTCTTCACTCTGTACACCTCAGACTTCCAGTACAACTCTGAGTCCTGTCATCTGCAGAAATACTCTGATGACTCTGCAGTTGTGGGGTGTATCAGGGATGGACAAGAAGCAGAGTACAGAGAACTGGTCAGTCAGTTTGTTAAATGGTGCGGTGACAATCATCTCATATTAAATAGCAGCAAAACAAAAGAGATGATTGTTGACTTCAGGAGGAAGAAGAATAAACAAAGCACTGTTTCCATCCTGGGAGAGGAGGTGGAGGTGGTGGAGGAATACAAGTATCTTGGAGTTCAGCTGGACAACAAACTGGACTGGAAATGCAACACTGACTACATCTACAAGAAAGGTCAGAGCCGACTGTACTTCTTAAGGAAGCTGAGATGGTTTAACGTCTGCACCAAGATGTTGCATATCTTCTATAAGTCTGTTGTGGAGAGTGCAGTCAGCTTTGCAGCATCTGCTGGGGTAGTAGCATCAGAACCAGAGACTTGAAGAGAATCAACAAACTGATCCAGAAAGCTGCTTCTGTGCTTGGAGTAACTCTGGAGCCGCTGGAGCTGATTGTCCAAAGAAGAATGCTGCACAAGCTGATGAAGATGATGGAGGATTCTTCACACCCTCTCCACAATACAGTGATGAAACAACAAAGTGTGTTCAGTGAGAGGCTTCTTCAGGTATGATGTAAGACTGAAAGATACAGAAGATCATTCCTGCCAGCAGCCATCAGCCTCCGGAACAAGACCTCCTCTAGTTATTATTATATACTATAATATTGGAATTCCCTTTGGGGATTAATAAAGTATTTTTCATTTCATTTCATTTCAAGACATGAATATGAAGACATATTAATAATTTCAAGACATCATATGAAAGCAGAGACTCTGCTGGTTACAGAGTCTTGTCACGGTGGGACAAAAACTCTGGAAGACGTCTGTCTCGTCTCTGTGGGACAGAAACCAGCAGCCTGAATCATACATCATGTTTTTATTCCAGCTGTAAAAACTGCTGATGTGTCTCCTGTGACTCTGTGTTTGTTTGACATGAATCATGAAGGTTCGGCTAGTTGCCGTGGAGATGAAGGTCCCGGTTTTAAAAGCACCTCAGAGTCTTTCAGAAGAAAAGATGGAAAAAGGTTTAAAACTATTAAAAGAAAAACAAACTTCGTGGAATAATTTCTTTCATCACATACAGAACATGATGTCAGAGGATCTGCAGACGTCTGGAAAATCAGTGTTGGATGCTGGTGATCTTCTGCATTATAACATGATTCTCTACTGGAAACCAGTGCATGGACTCAGGAAGCTTCCAGAAACCAGTGTGAACCCAGTTCAGGCTGAAATCCACACCTGCAGGTTAAAGCTCCATCATATGTGAAGAGGATCCAGAAACACGCCGTCTTCTCTGGACCAAAGCTCATTTAAAATGTTCTGAGTGGAAACCTGGATGAAGATGTGGAATAGTTTGTGGACAGCATGGACGGCGTGTCCTGCAGACTAAAGAGGAGAGGGAGCATCCAGCTTGTTATCAGCCTGCATCTCTGATGGGATGGGGTTGCATTAGTGCCGATGGCGTGGGCAGCTTCCACATCTGGGAAGCTCCATCAATGCTGAAACATCTGCTCCCATCCAGACAACGTCTCTTCCAGGGAAGACCTTGCAGATTTCAGCAGGACTGCAGGATGAAAATCTGTTTTCAGATTTGCTGTGAGTAATTGTCCCACACGCTCATGAGGTGACATTTCAGCGGGTGGAGCTCCTGTATCAGCTGAATTAACTGTATCTTCTCCTCAGCTTCCATCTCCACTGTCCTGGAGACGAGGTGTGAGCTTCAGGCAGGGGAAAGTGGGACTCTGACATGATATTAATTATGCATTTAAAGCAGCTTTGATTTCATCTGTGGTAGAAACAGGTAGTGATAGGTGATACCTGGAGACTTAACTAGTGTCAGTCTGAGCCCTCTGATGCTGCTCTGACCCCCCCATGCCAGTTTCCCATGGTGCACCTGGTGTGTGAGCGCTGACTATGCTTGGAGGCTCACTTGTGGTGAGACAAGGGAAGAGAAGGAATACATGTTTGGAAGATCAAAACGCTGCAGGTTCACCTGTCTGCACAAACACCTTCAATTCCCTTTTATTCCTGTCGTCTGAAGGAACGTCACAGACCTCCATCAGGACCAGGACCAGGAAGGAAAACCTCCATCAGGACCAGGACCAGGAAGGAAAACCTCCATCAGGACCAGGACCAGGAAGGAAAACCTCCATCAGGACCAGGACCAGGAAGGAAAACCTCCATCAGGACCAGGACCAGGAAGGAAAACCTCCATCAGGACCAGAACCAGGAGGGAAAACCTGCATCAGAACCAGAACCAGGAGGGGAAACCTCCATCAGGACCAGAACCAGGAAGGAAAACCTCCATCAGGACCAGAACCAGGAAGAAAACCTCCATCAGGACCAGGACCAGGAGGGAAAACCTCCATCAGGACCAGGACCAGGAAGGAAAACCTCCATCAGGACCAGGACCAGGAAGGAAAACCTCCATCAGGACCAGGACCAGGACCAGGAAGGAAAACCTCCATCAGGACCAGAACCAGGAGGGGAAACCTCCATCAGGACCAGAACCAGGAAGGAAAACCTCCATCAGGACCAGAACCAGGAAGAAAAACTTCCATCAGGACCAGGACCAGGAGGGGAAACCTCCATCAGGACCAGAACCAGAAGGGAAAACCTCCATCAGGACCAGAACCAGGAAGGAAAACCTCCATCAGGACCAGAACCGGGAAGAAAAACTTCCATCAGGACCAGGACCAGGAGGGGAAACCTCCATCAGGACCAGAACCAGAAGGGAAAACCTCCATCAGGACCAGAACCAGAAGGGAAAGCCTCCATCAGGACCAGAACCAGGAAGAAAAACCTCCATCAGCTGACTGGAGTCCTGCACCTCATCTTCAACCTGAGTCTGAAGCTGGAGAAGATACCGGTGCTATGGAAGACCTCCTGTATAGTACCGGTACCAAAGAGGCCCGTCCCATCTGGCCTCAATGACTTCAGACCGGTTGCACTGACATCTCACGTGATGAAGGTGTTTGAGAGACTCGTCCTGGCCCAGCTGAGACCCCTCGTGTCATCTGCCCTGGACCCTTTACAGTTTGCATATCAGGCTCAACTTAGTGTGGATGATGCTGTCATCTATCTTCTGCAGCGTGCTCACTCACACCTGGATAGTGTTAAAGGCTCGGCGAGAATCATGTTTTTTGATTTCTCGAGTGCCTTTAACACTATTCAGCCTGTTTTGTTGAGTGACAAGCTGCTCGGGATGGGTGTCAGCTCCTCCACTGTCTCCTGGATTGCTGACTACCTGTCTGGCAGGCCTCAGTATGTGCGGCTGGGGAACACCCTGTCTGATACTGTGGTCAGTAATGTAGGAGCTCCGCAGGGCACTGTCCTGTCTCCTTTCCTGTTCACTCTGTACACCTCTGATTTCCAGTACAGCTCCGGGTCCTGCCACCTGCAGAAGTTCTCTGATGACTCTGCGGTGGTGGGGTGTATCGGGGATGGACAGGAGATGGAGTACAGGACACTGATTGCAGACTTTGTGAAGTGGTCCCAGGCTAACCATCTGCTCCTGAATGTGGACAAGACAAAGGAGCTGGTCATCGACTTCAGGAGAAAGAGGACACCAGTGGAGCCCATCACCATCCAGGGCTCAGAGGTGGAGATAGTGGACTGCTACAAATATCTCGGAGTCCATGTGAACAGCAGACTAGACTGGAGGGACAACTGTAATGCTGTTTACAAGAAGGGCATGAGCAGACTGTACTTCCTGAGGAAGCTCAGGTCTTTCAATGTGTGCAGTAAACTGCTGGAGATCTTTTACCAGCACTTCGCTGTGGCCTGCTGGGGCAGCAGTACATCCAAAAGGGACATCTCTCGGATTGACAAACTGATCCGCAAAGCTGGACAGGTGGTTGGCTGTCAACTGGAGACATTTGTGACAGTGAGGGACAGGGGGACTCTGGACAAACTGCTCTCTATTATGGACAATCCTGCTCATCCACTCCACCGGACTGTAGAGGGGCAAAGGAGCTCCTTCTCCAATAGACTTTTACAGCTGCGCTGTCACAGTGAGCGCTACAAGAACACATTCTTACCATTCTCTATACAGATGTACAATAACTCCCCACTTTGTGACAGATAACTAACATTCATTGCAAAGCCTCTGTGTAAACTGGCACTGCATTTAGTCACATGTTGTATATATTGTAAATTTCTAAATTTCCATATTCTATATTGCCAATTTTACTTTAGATAGTTTTATTTATCTTTTATCTTTGTAAAAGTGTACATATTCCAGATTGCTTTATGGATAGTACCTATTCTATTTTATTATTATTATTTACTTTTTTTTTTCTTACCTACTATTGCTGTTCTATTTCTTCCTCTATTGCTGTTCTGAGCTACTGTGACAACAGAATTCCCCTTGTGGATGAATAAAGTCTGTCTAAGTCTAAGTCTAAGTCTAAGTCTAAGAACCAGGAAGAAAAACCTCCATCAGGACCAGGACCAGAAGGAAAACCTCCATCAGGACCAGAACCAGGAGGGAAAACCTCCATCAGGACCAGAACCAGGAGGGAAAACCTCCATCAGGACCAGAACCAGGAAGAAAAACCTCCATCAGGACCAGAACCAGAAGGGACAGCCTCTGTCCTACCCTGATTCCTTCTCATATCTGTGTTTGGATCTTCACCTGGGTTTGCGTCTTTCATCATTTGAAATAAATCAGAAAACTTTATGTAGCTGCAGAATCAGAGGCCTCTCCAGAACCGGACCCAGCTGGGGACCCTCCACTGGTCTGATGATGAGATCAGGCAGGCACAGAAAGAGGAGGCTGAAGTCAGGAAAAGTCCCTCATGCCTCCTGGCCTGAAGGAAGATGAGTCAAGGCAGCAGCTCCTGTCTTCAGGACGTGTCGTCTGCTGAACTTGTTCCATAATGAGTCTAAAATCTCCTTTAAACCAGTTCTGTTCCTCCGAAACCAGACACGTCATCTGAGTCCGGGTTCCACGCTCCCAATAATCTGCTCTCCAAAACACATCTATTGTTATTTCATCTTTATTCACATTAATGTCATGATTTAATTTATTTCTACAAGCTGATTCTGGGAGCTACATCTCCGTCAGCTGGCAGTTCTTCTGGTCTGGAAACCAGGAAACCAGAATCATGATTCTGGTTCTGATTCTTCATCACCAAACCTCTATCAGGACCGGAACCAGGAAAGAAACCAGAACCAGTGGAGCCGGCTTACAGCGGTGCTGTAACCTCTGAGCTGCTGCAAATGGCACGTGGGAGGTATTCAGTCAGGTAACTAGAACCCATAACTCAACCAGAACCAGAATAACATCAGCCCCCGAACCAGAGCAGTCCCCAGAAAAAAACAGAACCACATTAGTCCCCAGAACCAAATCAGTCCCGAGAAAAAACCAGAACCAAATCATTTCCCAGAACCAAATTAGTCCCAGAACCAGAACTAGATCAGTCCCATAGACTGTACATAAAGAGATGGGCGGAGCCTCCCTGACGTCACCAGTAGGTTTCTGAAGAGCTAAATTGAAGCTCGGTGGGCGGTTCCTACCATCACCATCTTGGTGGAAAAATACAAATATGGGCAGAGAGGTGGAACTGAGAGAGTGGCTGTTTGTGTGGGTGTGGATGATTGACATCTCGTGAACTCCAACAGAGGTAAGTCACGTTGTTAACCGGCTAAAAACCGCGGTTCTTCTGCGTTCTTCCTACATTAAGCGGGAGATTGGGTACCTGTCAATCAAAAGGACATGCCCCTAAATATGTTGAACTTCGAGATTAAATTACTTTTAAATGGGCGATTTGGAAAAAAAATTCACTCCCCCCACAGATCTCATGAAGGTAAACCTGACCTATAAAACTGAAAATGGATTTTTGCTGTTTTGGAGCCCCTAGTGGATGAAGGGGGAACTGCAGGTGTTGGCACTTCTGCATCGGCTTCACATTTAACTACTGCAGGTTGATGCTTCATAATAACTGATGTTCTGTTTATACCGAGTTTCAAAGTGTAAAACTTTCCTTTGTGTCTTTGAAAAACAAATATTGACAACAACAGCAGAACAACAACTATCTGGGAGGAAACAGAAACAGAACCAGAAACCGTGCAGTACGCCTCTGGTGGGCAGTGAAAAGTTGTAATGACACACCCTGGTGTGCACCGCTTCTTCATCAGACTGTAAAATTCTACACAGCAGAAGCGTAGCATGCTAACCGCTCGCTCTCTGGTGCATGTAACCTCTGCATCTTCACCAACGGGATAGATGTTCTACCAGGCTTTCCTAAAACAGACCTAATTAATTAAAAACATGCAGCTGCCCTAACATTACACAGAGATCCAGCATGTTCTTAGTAGGTTAAGCAGGATGTGCACAAGATGATGTGTTGCCCAGAGATTGCGATCCTGTTAACACTGACCGGAGTCGCTTGTGTTGTCAGATAATTTCACTCTGTCAAATGTTTTCCATCCAAAACCCATGTTGCTCTGGAAAACAGGAGTGAGAAGAACCAACCTTTGTGTTTTTCTGTCTCAACATGGTAGTGTAAACAGAGCCTGAGTTAAAGTTCAGTCTGGAATGAGAAATATCACCACAGATGTTATTGATCCAGCATCATCATTGGCAGAAAACAGAGGTCAGGATGCTGGAAGTCAGCTGATACTATCACATCCCCCTCATACTGACAAAAGCAGAATGATGGATGACAGTTCTCTTGATTTCAGCGGCCACATCCCTCTGGTGTTCAGTGTTTCAATCCTCCAGATTTCACCACCTACAGACCTGCTGCATGACCCCATACATACCTAAAACCACGTGTTCATGTTCAGAGGTGATTTCTGAGGTTCATTTCAGCAGAATACTCAAACTGCCTGCAGAAACTGGCCTTACTGCTTCATGGCTCGGCTGCTAAAAGGCTCATCCTCATGGATTGGAAGTCAACCCCCCCTCCTCAATAGGTGTGTTTCCTTTACACCTAGAATTGTGCAAAAGTTAAATGTGGCAACAAAAAAACGCTAATGGAAACACTACATTAAAGTCTCGTATCAGTAAAATGTTAAGGTGGTTTTTCAGATGTTTTGATGTAGAAACATATCGCAAAATTGAAATGGAAACACTTTTTTCCTATTTACTGGTCGTGACGTTGGGGTCGTGACCAGTTCATTTCTGCTGAAGATGGCGTGGTGCGGAACTAAAAACAGCAACTTTCAGAGTTTTAGAAAACAAAGTGCGGAAGAAAAGCTTTTAAAAGTCGCAGCAAATTCTCTGCAGCAAGTATAAAACCCCAAAATAACACTACAGGACTACCTCGTACAGGCCGCAACTTATGTCAACCGCACAGATTTTATGAGAACTGAGGATTATTTACTGAACACTGTTTAATGGAAATACACACAAATCACAATTTTTGTTGAAAAATACAAATATCTGAGCTGATTGTCCAAAGAAGAATGCTGCACAAGCTGATGAAGATGATGGAGGATTCTTCACACCCTCTCCACAACACAGTGATGAAACAACAAAGTGTGTTCAGTGAGAGGCTTCTTCAGGTCCGATGTAAGACTGAAAGATACAGAAGATCATTCCTGCCAGCAGCCATCAGCCTCCGGAACAAGACCTCCTCTAGTTATTATTATTATATACTACAATATTGGATTTCCCTTTGGGGATTAATAAAGTATTTTTAATTTAATTTAATTTAATTTAATTTAATTTAATTTAATTTAATTTAATTTAATTTAATTTAATTTAATTTAATTTAATTTAATTTCATTGAAGTTCTTCCTCTAAACAGTTTAAACCCTGCAGACTGGACCACCAGACGTTCATCCCATTCAATGTTTCCGGGACTTGCTCCTAGTCTTCACACCCAGCCTGGTGGCCGTAGTAATTTTCATATGGCCCCATTCTTCTGGAAAATGCAAATGAGTGTAATTTCAAACGACATGGAGAGTAAACTTATTTTCTGAGTGGAGTCCCTTGTGGGGCGGAGCAGACGAAGGAAACCCATGCTCCAGTTCTGTCACTGTCAGACTCTGACACCAGCATCTCCTCAGCTGCCTCTCTGAAGTCATACAAAAGGATCCCAATTCCTCAACATTAATTTTTAAAGGAAAGCTCCAGACATGTATTCCTTATAGAAATGTTAGCTGTTGCTTATGATGAATATTCTACCATCCAGGAAGCCATGTCTGTTTTTCCTTTCAGGCTCTCTCAAACACAAGGCTTCACTTCTGCCACCTCGCATCACCAATAATTTAAATAGCTCTTTAAAAACAAGTCTGACACTGAGATTGATGAGGAAGGAATTCAGTTAGCAGAAAGTTTTAGAACAGAACTGATGCCGGGTGCAGGGTTTTGTCCTGGATTCCCTCCTGCACACGTCTGGATGTCAGGGAACAGATGGACAGACTTCTGCTACAGATCTACAGCCTGAAGATCTACATTCTGTCAAAAAAGGCTTCATGTGAACTTTTTGTCGTCAACAGGCAGTGTTTCTGGTACATTCCTGCTGTTACCAGCCAACCAGTTTCCACCAAACACATTTTTTCCCAGTTCAGCTGAATCCATTTAATCCAACAAAATGTTCAAACAAACAAACAAACAAACATCCACTTTTCCAGCAAGGAACAAAGTAGCATGAAGCAGCTTAAAACCAGCCACTAACAAGCTACTAACATACTATCCAGTTACCAACAAGCTGCTAACCAGTTGGTAACCAATAACCATCCTGGGTTTACCAGCACGCTGGAAACGAGACGAGCATGTCGCTCTCGATCCTGTCTGCCTACGAGTTTAGCAAAGTCTTGGTCCGTTTGCGACCCGGAACACCTCAGAGTCTCTGAAACTACCATAAATCCAGCAGGTTTTTCTTTCTTTTGGAGCGTCTCAGTGAAACGTTGCAACTTTTACCTCCAGCAGGAGGCGCTATACAGATAGAGCTGGAACGTAAACGCTCCAGTATTCGCTCATGATCTCGAGAAGTCTTTCAGAATTCAGTTTCCTGGAAAGCAGATTTTTATTTTCAAAATAAATTACAAATATTTAATAAATAAATAGTTTTCATTATTAATTAAAATGATAAAATTTATGATCTGGTTCTGTTTTGAGGGCTGTTCTTAAATTATGATGCTGTAGATCTCTTGTGTCTGTTTTACTCTAAAGATATTTGAGAACATGTTCTATGTTCTACGTTTCATAAGGAACAGTAAAATATTCTGATCAGGAAACTTTATGGAGGCAAAATGTTGGCTAGTCCTCCCTTACACTGTGAGCTAACCATTAACTGCTGTTTTTATGTATTTTTTAGTGATCTGAATTTAACAACAACTCACATTTCTGTTCGATTCCAATTTTTGGGTTGACAATTCGATTCAGAATTTATTCCCACTTCAAAGAGATTTTCGATTCATAATAATTACACATAAGTAACAAAAGGTTCTGATTTCCCAAGTAACTTAAATCTTCTATAAGCTAGGAAGAACTGAGAAATTATTACGGCCGATTTGATTTAGATTGCGACATGTACAAAACTTTCTTTGTTCATCATTTTTCTTCATTTCAAATAAAAAAAACAACAACACAGTAGCCAGACCATAATTCTGCTGCTATAATACCCAAGAAAACAAGTAAAAAGATCAATGAAAATGACAAAAAAATTTATAGTGGACTATTTCTACTTATTTGAAAATAAAATTTGAAAAATAGTTTTTTTTTAACAAAAATATTAATTATAAAATTGTAAAACAAATATCCCAATATTTGATTTTTTCAACTTGATTCTCCACCCCTATAATATTTTAATACAAAATCTTGTAAAATCTGTGAAATGTTTCATATTTCAATACTACTGGACATGATGGACCTGCTGGATTGTGAGTAGTATTGAAATATAGTTTCAATGCTTTTCTGATATCATGAAAATATATAACAATTGAATCTGTTTATTATCCACAAGTGAGAGACCCCCTCCTCTGGGGCTTTAAAATACACACAAGAAAAACAAAACAAAACCAAAAAACAACATAACAAAAGAACCTTTTTTTGCACAAGACTATGTCATCATCTGAAACGGCCCAGGGGCTGGTTCTGGTGGTTAAGGGGTTAACTGTTTCCAATTATCTCCTGCTTCTGTCTCCGTCTCTCAGCCTGTCTCAAGCTTTAAATATGGACCTCACCTCAGCTCGTCCATCGCGATAAAGCCAGCAGACACACACAGTTAAATACAGAAAGAATCTTTCACCACTATCCTCTACAGACAGACACTATGCTCTACCTGTAAGGGATTCGTTCATTCTCTATACTGCTTAGGCCAATTAAGGGTTGCAAGGAAGCAGCAGTCTATCCATGCATTCACTTTCTCGACCGCTTAGTCCAAGCAGTCTTCAGCCGAAAGGTACATCCTGGAAAGCTTGCCAGTCCAGGGCCACACAGAGACAAACAACCACTCACACTCACTCCTATGGGCATTTTAGAGTAACCAATTAATGTCTTTGGACAGTGGGAGGAAGCCAGAGAACCCGGAGAGAACCCGTGCATACACAGGGAGAACATACAAACACCACACAGAAAGAAACTCCACCGTACAAGCCCAGCTGAGGATCAAATCGGCAATCTTTTTGCTGTGAAGCCACAGTGCTAACCACTATGCCACCGAAGCTGCAGTCTATCCAAGCAGTTGTCAGGTAAGACGCAGGTTGGCCAACACTGAGGGACAAACAACTAATCACACTCCCATTCACTTGCAAGTAAACTCCTTTTTCAGCAAATTGCTTTGCTCTGAGTGACAGAAGCCAGATGTTTGACGGGATCATAAACATCAGCCTAAACACCTGTTCTGCCAGGTCAGGGCTTATCCCTGTTACTGGTAAATGTAACCCAGTACAACCTGTTGCATGGACAGATGGGACTCGTTAGCCTAGTAAAACAAACCATCTAAGAGAAGAAAACTTTGAACCCCAACTTCCACTGCCTTCTGTGTCACTCATCAAAGACAGAGGCTTCAGGAGCCAAGCCTGAAGACATTCAGGAGATGGAGTCCCTTAGGCGGTCTTCTGCTGCTTTCAGTGACTTTTGGCAGCTACAGCCCTGAGGGTGCCAAACTGTACCACTTTTTGCTATTTCTTTGGAGTCACTCTTGCTAGCACCTACGCTCCAACTCTGCATCAACAACTGAAGCTAAGGACAAGTCCTATGCCAATCTCAGTAATGTCATCAAGAACATAGCCCCTAAGGAACACCTCATCATCCATGGCGACTACAATGCGCAAGTGAGTACCGACCGTGACCGTGGCCTTACTGCCTCAGACACTTCAGAGTTGGCAAGATTAACAACAATGGGCAGTGCCTGTTGTAGTTCTGCACTTATCATGGACTCTGCATGATCAACAGCTGCTTTCATATGAAGCCGCAACACAACGGGTAATAGAGTGATTCCCAATCAAAGCATTAGCACCAGCTGGACACAATACTAATCCAACGTGCCAACCTCAAGTCTGTGCTCCTCACTCACACTTGCCACAGTGCAGACGACAACACCAACCACTCACTTGTCTGCCAAGATCAGGCTACAGCCCTACAAGCTCCACAGCTCCAAACAGAAAGGCATACCTCGCATTGATTCCACTAGCATGCAGTTCCCAGAGAAGGTAGAAAAGTTGACCAAGTCCCTTCAAGACACTGCCCGAACATCACCAGCACTCTTCTGCTTCTGAGGCATGGGAACACCTCAGAAATACCATTCAGAAAACAGCCCTCGCAACCTCTGGGATGAAGGCCTCCTACAACAAAGACTAGTTTGATGCCAAGTTCAGCAAGATGATCCCCTGTCATCAACGCACAGCGTGCTGTCCTTGCTGATTGCAAGCCCTCCCCCAGCATGAATTGCCTGTAAGCACTAAGATCCCTGAGAAGGGAAGTACAACACACTGCAAGACACCGTGCTAGACGCTGAAAAGATGCACACATACTACAGCTCTTCATCATCATCATCCTTCATCATCATCATCATCACTATGGTCTGAAAAGCAGTTTTGATTGTTTTTGAACAAACATTGAACAAGTTGTACACTTGAGACTGTTTTTGAGCAGATTTTCCGGACAAATTCCCTCTTAATACACTTCAGAGCACAGAATTAGTTCTTGGATAATCTTATAAGACTTCAGATAATCAGCTGTTTGCCGTCCCTGGTTGGGCAGACGGAAAGTCAGGGCATAAGTGGACTGATATTCCTGATGTGTACCCTGTTTTAAAGCAACCTTCCGCATACTTACTGAAACCATTTTTGTGTATTTTTTCAGAGAAAGGGTTGGGCTAACTTAAACATAATGAAATGTGATCCAGATCAGCATATGGATGCAGGAATGTTGTGAAGGAACAGGAACAACGTTCTGGATACTACCATCCAGAACAGGAACAACATTCTGGATACTAGCCTCCAGAACAGGAACAACATTCTGGATACTACCATCCAGAACAGGAAAAACATTCTGGATACTACCATCCAGAACAGGAACGACATTCTGGATGCTACCATCCAGAACAGGAACTACATTCTGGATGCTACCACCCAGAACGGGAACGACATTCTGGATGCTACCATCCAGAACGGGAACTACATTCTGGATGCTACCATCCAGAACAGGAACAACGTTCTGGATGCTACCATCCAGAACAGGAACAACGTTCTGGATGCTACCATCCAGAACAGGAACGACATTCTGGATGCTACCATCCAGAACAGGAATGACATTCTGGATACTACCCTTCAGAACGGGAACGACATTCTGGATACTACCCTCCAGAACGGGAACGACATTCTGGATACTACCATCCATAACAGGAACAACATTTTGTATACTACCATCCAGAACAGGAATGGCATTCTAGATACTATCTTACAGAACGGGAACGACATACTGGATGCTACCATCCATAACAGGAACAACATTTTGTATACTACCATCCAGAACAGGAACAGCATTCTAGATACTATCTTACAGAACGTGAACGACATTCTGGATACTACCCTCCAGAATGGGAACAACATTCTGGATACTACCATCCAGAACAGGAACAACATTCTGGATACTACCATCCAGAACAGGAACGGCATTCTGGATACTACCCTCCAGAATGGGAACACCATTCTGGATACTACCATCCAGAACAGGAACAACATTTTGTATACTACCATCCAGAACAGGAACAACATTCTGGATACTACCATCCAGAACAGGAACGGCATTTTATAATTGAAAGAAAACAAGCATGGAACAAACACCACCAAATCGCCAACACACTGTGGATTCATTACCAATGAATCTGGAATCTCAAAGTGGATTTCTTTTTAAATGAATAGAATAGAATAGAATAGAATAATACTTTACAAATAATTAATCAATTAATTAATTAATTAATTCATTCATTAATTCATTCATTTATTCATTCATTTATTCATTCATTTGCTGAACCACTTAGACCTATTAAGGCTCACTGGGAAGCTGGAGCCTATCCCAGCAATCATTGCACAAGAGGCAGGTACACCTGGGCTGTGTCTCAATTCATTAGTGCACTGGAATGTAGTGCATAGTGTGCACTACGCACTTTTCTCTGTAGCGCGCACTACGGTGGGTTAGTGCTGTCCCAAATGGAACATGGACGTAGTGCACTAACCGGTAGTGACGAACTCACATTCGACCACAATTATTCTGCCGCCAAAAGTAAAACAAAGCGCTAAATTACGAGAATGAATTTGCTTCTTTCATGAAACTCCATCACATTAAAGGTGACGAAGGATCCTCCTCTGATTGGCTGAACATGAGTTGGTTACGTATATTTATTTATTTCTAACGTGTATGACCCACCTGCATACGTGCCCAGAGTGCGGACCTATTGCCAGCCTCGCTTCATTACTGGCTCATCGTTTCAGAGACAGTTCGTCCCACTAAATTCTTTTTAGTAAGTTGTAATAAATATATGAACAAATCCAGCAAACTTAACTTCATGTATCATGTCATCATATATTATGGCCTACACTAGAGGGATCTAGCTCAGCTGTTAACTGTACAAATCAACATCAGACTGTCATGTGTCTCTGCATGTCTCCCACAAGCTTATTAGTATAATAAAGTGCAAATCAAAACACTAATAAAACAGCTTTTAAATATGCAAAGATATTGTCAGTATAAAAATGTCCTTTACATGAAACACATGTGTTTTAACTGGTGTTTACTCTGATGCTGTGCACATCTGGCAACAGGAAAGGGATTATAAATGATAATGTAGGGAATGTAATGCTGTAAAGAAGATGCTCAGACACAGAGATGCAGCAAAGTTGTTACAGAAACATTTTATTGAATCCTTTATTGAATCTCCTCCTGCTTGTAGCGGTCCATCTTCCTCATGACGCTCCTCAGGCAGCCTGTCTGAATCCACCTGCAAGCTCGCTTCACCTGCTGCCTGTCAGAAGCCAGGTGTGTGTGGAGAGGTCTTTCAGGACCCTAGAGACCAGGTGGAGGTCCGTCTTTCAGGATCCTAGAGACCAGGTGGAGGTCAGTCTTTCAGGACCCTAGAGACCAGGTGGAGGTCCGTCTTTCAGGATCCTAGAGACCAGGTGGAGGTCCGTCTTTCAGGACCCTAGAGACCAGGTGGAGGTCCGTCTTTCAGGATCCTAGAGACCAGGTGGAGGTCCGTCTTTCAGGACCCTAGAGACCAGGAGGAGGTCCGTCTTTCAGGACCCTAGAGACCAGGTGGAGGTCCGTCTTTCAGGATCCTAGAGACCAGGTGGAGGTCAGTCTTTCAGGACCCTAGAGACCAGGTGGAGGTCTTTCAGGATCCTAGAGACCAGGTGGAGGTCCGTCTTTCAGGATCCTAGAGACCAGGTGGAGGTCTTTCAGGATCCTAGAGACCAGGTGGAGGTCTTTCAGGACCCTAGAGACCAGGTGGAGGTCCGTCTTTCAGGATCCCAAAGACCAGGCGGAGGTCCGTCTTTCAGGATCCTAGAGACCAGGCGGAGGTCCGTCTTTCAGGATCCTAGAGACCAGGTGGAGGTCCGTCCACCGTCCTCCACAACATCTGCATGAGCAGCGGTGACCTTCTGGAGCCAGATGATGATGATGATGATGATGATGATGATGATGATGATGATGAAGATGTCAGGAGGGCAGCTGGGGAACAACCAGCAGGAGAACCAGCAGCATCTCCAGGAACCGTCTGTGAGGCTGATGAGAGGCAGAGGATGGAAATAAATAATTTGGCGAATGGGAAACAAATTGTGTGTTTCTATATGATGAAGATCTACAATGAACTTCTCTTTACATTTTTCTAATATAATTAAATATTTTGTAATGATTAATTTATTACCATAAACAAAACAAAACACACTAAACATTCAGCAAATATTACATGACACCAACTACAAGGTAAACTAAACACACACACACATTATATATATATATATATATATATATATATATATATATATATATATATATATATATATATATATTTATATATATATATATATATATATATATATATATATATATATATATATATATATATATATATATATATATATATATATATATATAAATATGTGTGTGTGTGTGTGTGTGTGTGTGTGTGTGTGTTTTCAATCAGGGACAGACGAGGTGGAGCCATGCAGAAGAAAGTTACACACTTTGCACTCTAATAATCAAACCAACTAAATTCACTACTATGTTTATTTTATATCTATATTTTCTCGTTCAGTCTCAGCAGTTCAGATCTGACGATACGATGCAGATTTATGGCATCAGTGGTAACCATAGTAACGGACCGCTCTCTAAAAACTGGCGCTATATCGGTATTAATAGTTTACGTCGTAAACACCACAATATTTCATCTGGATGTTCAACAAGGATGAATGAACATACAGAACCTATAACATTCATCATTTATAACACATATAACCTGTATACGTCCACTACAGCGGATAAAAACTGCTAACAGTGTGCTAACCTACGGTGCTAACTACCGAGTCTGACAAATGGTCAGATCCATAACTGTCGTCAGGGATAGATTAGCAGGCTGCAGCATACATCACAATCATAACGTAATAATTTAATACTTACATTTATACAAATGAATCCCCGCCTGGACCGGCATTAAACTCCGCCATTATTTACCTGGTAAACTGATGGAAGGTCCATCCTCTTCCGCTACGTCAGCAAAATGGCGTCGATTTAGTGCGCGAAGTGTCCATCGTTCCACACTGCATTTATGGGCGGGGTTAGGGCAGCATCCGGGTACTTTCAGTGCACTGAGCTTTTGGCGCAAAAGTCAGTGTAAACGCACTGAAACATAGTGCGCCAAGTAGTGTTAGTGCGCTGATTGAGACACACACCTGGTCTCCAGTCCATCACAGGACCTTCTCAAATCAGAAAATGGGAAATAACTTTTGCAGCATTAAAGTAACACTAGCGTAGCCTGGCACACCAGACTGGAGAGCTCTATATATTCACTACAGAGCGAGTCAGTCTGGAGTCCCTCCCCTTCACAGAGATTCACATCGGTCTTAAACAAACCGGCCCCACTGATTGGTTGATCTGTTGCGTCTTGCCTTGCATCACCACATATTCTTCAAAACATTCAAGTAGGCGCACGGACGTAATGGGAGTTCGTTTCTTCTTTCAAGTCGTTGAAAAATATTAGTTCCTGACTTACGATTAGGTTCAAAAAGCAACAGCGAGTTGCAAATAACGCCAGGTAGCCTCAGGTTTTCACAGCAAAAACAATGCAGGTAAGTGAGGCAGTCGCAGGTAAGTGACGGGGGGAGGACGCAGGTAAGTGACATAATGCTATAGGCAAGTAGTGAGGTTGAGAAGGCGGAGTCCCACTAGGCAAACGTAAACTATTCATTCATTCATTTATTAATGTGTGCGTTTTGCCAAATGAATCTGAAATTAATTTGAACATTCTCCTAAGTAGGTAAATAGTGTCTCTTTAAGGTGCATTCTGGAGCACAACGAGGAGGATTTGGCCAGCCTGACGGACTTCATAGATCAGTGTTTCGACAGAGTTGTCATGGGGAAGCCAAAGCAAACATCGACCCCAGCCGCATCATCTCAGGCTAAAAGACAGCAGAATGAGGATTCATCCGGAGCCATTTCGTCGCCGGGGAACGACACAACCGATGTTCTTATTTCTATCGATAAAAAGCTCAGTAGTTTTGATGCGCGCCTGAGCCTGGTGGAGATTCTCCACAAAGAGTTTCAGGCCTTGCGGGAATCACTGGAATTCAGCCAGAAGCAAGTGGAAACACTGGCCAGAGAAAACGCGGTCCTCAGAGAGTCTGTTAAATCCCTCAGATGAAGACCCTGAGACCACAGTTAAAAACTTCATCCAGACTCATCTAAAGCTCCCGGAAGAAACGGTGGGGAACATCGCCTTTAACCGAGTTCACTGTCTGGGTGGAAGGAAACCCGGAGCCGGTTCCTTCGTAGCCAAGTTTGTTAACTACAAACAAAAGGAGCAGGTGAAAAGTCAGGGTCGTGAACTTCAGGGCCTCCATTATGCAGTTAATGACCAGTTTCCAAGAGAGATCCTGGATTGGCGGAGAGTCCTGTTCCCCATCAGGAGGAAATCCATCGCCGAAGGAGCTCGCGCTGTCATCGCCGTGGATAAATTATTTATCAATGGACAGTTGTACCGCGACCCAAACATCACTACGTGGCTCTACTGACTTGTTGGTATGTTCCTTAATAATCTTAAATCTTAAATAAGTTATGCCATATTTGTAAAACTGTGGTTTCAAAATAATTATCAGTATTTTCTCCACCCGTCTCTGCTACACCGTTCTCGTCACGGATGTTTCTTTTACATTATTTTCTTCATTTGGCACAGTCACTTTTTTCTCTTTTCACTTTTCTTTGTTTGAACCCTTTCACTTTTATCAGTAATGTCACCTACTTCTATATTTATATGTTTCATGGCGCACGCACAAGATCAAACATCGGACACAACGTTATGCATGATTCACACATACACATACAGTTCAGTACGAGGAAAGCACACATAGAGACACTTAACGTGCAGATCCAGGTACCGCACACAGCTGACAGGCGCACAAGCAGCGGGTTACACACAGACACACGCTGTAGTAATATGCACATAACCTCCATCTCTGCTGGTTTATGGATACACTGAGGTTTGTAATATGCAGATAGTCTTCGTTTTTGTTGGTTTATGGATACACTGAGGTTTGTCACTTGGAATGTGCGTGGAGCTGGTACAAGAGAAAAGAGGTTAAAAATTCTTAATCGGATGCGTGAAATGAAGGCAGACATTGTTCTTCTGCAGGAGACTCATTTATCTAATTCAACAATAAATCTTTCAACGGACCAGTTTCCACATGTTTACTCAGCTTGCTATAATTCCAGACAAAGAGGAATAGCCACTTTTATTAATAAAAGGTTAAAATTTGACATTGATCAAACAATCACAGATCCAAAAGGCAGATTTTTAATAGTTACATTATCTATTCAAAATGTTAAGTTAACTATTGCAAATGTTTATGGCCCAAATGTTGATGACTCCTCCTTTTTTCACTCCCTCTTTACTTCACTCTATGATCACTTAGATAACACAATCATTGTAGCCGGGGACTTAAATGTTATTCTAGACAAATACAGTTCATCAGGGAAGCATCGAGGTTGGAAATCAGCTGAAACAGTTAAACAGTACATGAAGGATTTTGGTCTTTGCGATGCATGGCGTTCTCATCACCCGACACTGAGAGAATACACTTTCTTCTCTTCAGTTCACCATACCTATTCTAGACTAGACTACTTCCTAATCAGCAGTTCACTCATGAGTGACATATCAGAGATAAAGATCCATGCCATAATCATCAGTGATCATGCACCTGTATCATTAACCCTTAGAAGTAAAAACTGTAAGCCAGCCACTAGAAACTGGAGATTTAATACATCATTACTTACAGATTCTGAGTTTATCAGTTACTTTAAAAGAGAATGGTCCTCATATCTAGAAAACAATAACAGACCAGAAACTTCAGCGTGTGTTCTGTGGGAAGCAGGAAAAGCAGTAATGAGAGGGAAAATAATATCCTTCTCTTCCCATAAGAAAAAGAAGGAAACTTTGAGAACATCAGAATTAGAACTCAGAATTAAATCACTAGAGGAAGCTTACCATGTCTCCCCAGAAGAACACACACTGAATGGTATTAGAAAAGCCAAATTAGAACTTAATGAAATAATAGATAAAAGAACACAATTCATGGTGCAAAGACTTCGATTGGACAATTTTGAACATGGTAACAAATCTGGAAAGTTCCTGGCTAACCAACTAAAGGCAAATAAGGAGAAAACAACAATTTCCTCTATAAAAGATTCAGAAGGAAATATCAGCCATGATCCTGACATGATAAACAATACTTTCAAAGAATTTTACAAAGCATTATATTCATCACAAGTAAATCCAACAGATGAGAATATTAACCAATTTCTTAGCAGCATCAATCTTCCTAAAAATAAATCAGGAAAATAAAATGGCTCTAGATTCACCTATTTCAGTTCATGAGCTCCATGAAGCTCTCCATCATATGCCAAATAATAAAGCACCAGGTCCAGATGGTTATCCAGCTGAATTCTACAAAGAATTCTGGACCACACTGGCTCCAACCTTTTACAGCATGGTATTAGAAATAAAGGAAAAGCAAAAAATACCCTCCAATATGAACTTGGCGAATATTTCAGTCCTATTAAAACCAGGAAAGGACCCTACACTCCCATCCAGTTATCGTCCAATTTCATTAATAAACGTAGATCTCAAAATGATCAGCAAAGCTCTAGCCAGAAGGATAGAGAAAATAACCCCTTCCATTATTCACCCTGATCAAACAGGCTTTATAAAAGGTAGACATTCCTACACTAACATGCGCAGATTAATTAACATAATAGATTATTCAACTCTACACAATCTGAAGTCCACAGTTATTTCTTTAGATGCAGAAAAAGCATTTGACCGTGTAAACTGGAAACTTTTATTTGCAACTTTAAAAGAATTTGGGTTTGGGTCATCATTTATTGACTGGATAAAAATATTATACAATAACCCAAATGCATGTGTGAAGACTAATGACAAAACTTCTCCAAACTTCTGCTTACAGAGAGGCACCAGACAGGGCTGCCCACTTTCTCCATCACTCTTTGCCATTTTTATTGAACCTCTGGCAGCTGCCATAACACAAAACCCAGAAATCAAAGGAATTCAAGCTAAAAATATTGAACATAAAATTAGTCTTTACGCAGATGACATTTTACTTTTCCTTCACAACTCATAAACAACACTTTCTCAAACAATCACACTAATTAATACATTCTCTTCAATATCAGACTATTCTATTAACTGGTTAAAGACTACAGCAATGCCCATTAACTGTGACTTTAAAAACATATCTAACACCACTATACAGTCAGGAAATATTAGTTATTTAGGTATAATAATCTCTCCCAGACTAACCGAATTAATAAAGTTAAATCATGATCAGCTAATAAAAACAGTGGAGGATGACCTCTCAAGGTGGAACCGCTTGCCCATATCACTTATGGGGAGGGTTTCCACTGTTAAAATGATGGTTTTACCAAAAGTTAATTACCTTTTCTCAATGATTCCCATCAGACCATCCTCCACTTGGTTTAAATCACTAGACTCCCACATATCCAGATTTCTCTGGAAAAACAAGCCATCCCGCATTAGTCTAAAAACTTTACAACAGACCAAAGACAGAGGTGGGTTGGACCTGCCAAATTTTAATCAATATTTCTTATGTAATAGGCTGCAATGCATCTCCAAGTGGCTTAATCCAAGTTCTTTGGATGAGCCATGGCTGGATGTTGAGCAAGCATTGTGTGAGGATTTAGTCATCTCTGATTTACCATTCATCAGCTCAACTGTCAAGTCATGTAAGTGTTTCAAAAGCATTAACATCAGCTCCAGTTTAACGGCTTGGTGGGAATTCCTGAAAGTAACCAAGTCTGCGCTTATTCCATGTAAGCTCACACCCATCTGGAACAATCCAGACTTCCTGCAAAACAAAAAGATGATAAACTTCCCTCAGTGGAAGAATAAAGGAGTAAAGCAGTTAGAACATATAATAGAAAATGGAAACTTTCTGCCATTTGATGCAATTTCTTCACGGTACGAATTCAGCAGCACCAAATTCTTAGAATACCACCAACTTAAATCTATCATAAGTAAGAAATACACCACTGATCAACTAAACTTACAGTTACCTATAAGGGTTGCAGAATTCTTAAATCTTAAGGCCCCGAAGCTACTATCCAAAATATACAGATTACTATTGAAGCTAGCAGATTCCATCTCTCTCCCAACTTCTAAATGGGAAGCAGACTTATCCAGTAACTTCAATCAAAATGAATGGTCACAAATCTGCTCAAACACATTCAAAATGACTAAGAATTCAAGCATGCAATTAATACAATTCAAAATTCTACACAGAACTCATTATACGGGACACAGAATGTTCAAGATGGGTCTGTTACACTCACATATCTGTCCACACTGTACTGACAACATGATTGACAGCTACTATCATGCCTTGTGGTCTTGTCCACCTGTCCAGGAATTCTGGTTTCAGGTATGTAAAGATCTGTCAGACTGGTTTAAATGTAATATCCCTGCAAACCCCAAACTGTGCCTATTGAGTCACTTAGGTGAAAATAACATAGGGTTTAATTTAGCAAAACCAATCCTCAGTAGCCTGTGCATTGCAAAGAAAACTATCCTTGTGAACTGGAAAAGCAAACAGAATCTGTGTATCCAGCAGTTTAGAAATCTGTTATTAGATTACATCAGCATGGAAATGATGTCTGCCTCCTCAAAGGATCAGTCAGTTGGATTTCACTCTCTCTGGTCTCCTGTGATCAGCTCCATCACTTAGTGTAGGGGGGAGAGTGTGACCTCATCCCGCTCGGGGCTGGGGAGTGGCTGGGTGGCTCAGGTGGCTGTGGGTCTGGGGTGGACCCCTGGACGGGGATCTTGGCTGCTTCATTACTGGGGGGGCTAGGTTTCCAGACCTGGTGGGAGGCCTTGGGTTGATCAATGGTTGGAGTTGCCTTTTGGTGGTGGGGCGAGGTCGCTGGCGGGGGCTGGATCGGCGGGTATTGGCTCCGTGACGGGTGGCCGTGCCGCTGCGGGGTGGGCGGGGTGCGGGTCCTGGGCTCCGGTGCCCGGGGCTGTCCCCTGCTTCTTGGGGATGGGGGGTCGGCCCTGCTGTGGGGGGGTTGGGCTGACCTGGACCTGCCGCTGCAGTGGGGGCGGGTCCGTGCCCTGGTGCCCGGCAGAGGGGCCCGGGCCCAAGATAGTTGAGGATGGGGGGTGCCTGTGTATATATGGGGTGTGTATGGAGGAGTGTAGTGGTACATGAATGTATGGGGGGTAGGGGTGCGTGTATGTGGGAGTGTGTTGAGGCATGTATGTGTGGGGGTGTAGGGGTGGGGGTTTAGGGGAGTCCGAAAGTACATGAGTGTGTGGGGTGTAGGGGGGGTACGTATGAGGGAGTGCGGTGGTGTATATGTGGGGTGTGTATAGAGGATTGTAGCGGTACATGAAGGTATAGGGGGTGAGGGGTGTGTGTATGTGGGAGTGTGTTGAGGCATGTATGTGTGGGGGTGTATGTATGAGGGAGTGCGGGGGTGTATATGCGGGGTGTGTATAGAGGATTGTAGCGGTACATGAAGGTATAGGGGGTGAGGGGTGTGTGTATGCGGGAGTGTGTGAGGGGTGTTGGGGTGGAGGTTTAGGGGACTGTGATAGTACATGAGTGTGTGGGGTGTAGGAGGTGTGTGATGGTTTATATGTGGGGGGTTTATGGGGAGTGTAGTGGAGCATGAGTTTGTGGGGGGTAGGGGTGTGTGTAAGGGGGAGTGTGTTAGGGCATGTAGGTGTGGGGGGGTGAAGGGTCATGATTATGAAGGGGGTAGGACTTCAGTGAGAGAAGTGGGGAGTTGTGGTGGTTTGTTCTAGGGTAGGTAGAATGGGAAGGGGTGTTTTGTGATGGGCAGGGGGGGGGGGGGGGGGGTGTAGGGTTTTGGAGGTGGACTAATCTTTTGGCCGTGTATCTGTTAGAATGGGTGTGTACGTGTATAGATGTATGTGTGGGTCTGTAGGTGTGTGTGTGTGTAGATGTGTTGGTCTGTAGGTGTGTGTGTGTGTGTAGATGTGTGTGTGTGTAGGTGTGTGTGTGTGTAGATGTGTGTGTATACCAGGCTGATGGTGAGGGGGTGTGAATGTGTTGGTGTGTAAAGGAGAAGGGAATGCAACGTGTCTCTGGGTGGGGGCGTCTCCTAGGGGTGTGGGGGCGGTGGGCCCTTGGTCTGTCTCTCCTTCTCCCGCCCCTCCTCTTCTTTGCCCCCCCCCCACTTTTGCATGTGGTTCGTTGGTGCCTTCTGGGGCCGGTGGCGGCTCCTTTATTGGGGTTGCTGAGGGCCCTGGTTGTTGGGGCAGCTGCCCTTGGCCTGTCCTGGCCTTCGGGGGCCCCGGGAATGGGGGACGTGCCTCGTGCCGCAGGTGGCTCATCTTCTTGAGGGAGGCGCGCTTCCCTCGGGACCTAAATCCCCGGACCCCCCTCCTTCCCTTCTTCCACCACACACAGGCAGGGCGTTGGGAGGTGGACACGTTGATCTGGATGGTGAGAGAGGCCATCAAGGTGGTCTCCATCGCTGCACCCAGCATCGCTTCACCTCCCAGTTTTAATTACACTTAGTCAACATAACACAAAAAACACACACTGACAACACATGGACATATTTTGGGGGGCGGGCCATGCAGTGTGCGGTGGGCGGGGCTGCTTTGGTGGTCCCGCTCCCAACATGATGTGGTTACTTCTTCCCAATTTTAATTGCAAACAACACACACTTCACAATCATTCATAAGCTGGGAGGGAGGGGGTGACAATGGGGTCCTGCCACGCCCCTATTTCTGGGGCTGTGCCGGGGGGGTTTGGGCGGGGGAGTGGTGCTGTTCAGGGGGCCTGGGTCTGGGCTGGCCTGGCGGGGGTGGGACTGCTGCTGGCCCTGGGTGGTGCTGGATCGGCTGCATGTGTGGAGTGGTGGGGGGGCGTTGACAGGGGTGGGGGGTAGTTGTGGGGCCCTCCTCGGGGCCCTCCTATCCCCTGCTCCCCCGGGGGTATCTCACAGGGGACACGTTGGGAAAGAAAGGTGAGGGCGTGCATGAGCCAATGGATGAAGTGGTGAACGAATGTTAGGGTGGGGGGGGGGATCAGGGTGTAAGAATTTAGGAAAGTGGATGGCCGCTGGGATAGGGGGAGGGGGGGTGTATGTAGATGGGTGGGGGTGCGTATGTGGGGTTATGTTGGTGATATGGGGGAGTGATGGGGTGGGTGTACAATGAGGAGTGTGAATGTGGATAGAGGGGTGTAGGGAGGTGTGTGTGTGTGTGTGTGTAGAGTGGGGTGTGTGTATGGAAGAATGGGTGATTATAGAGGGAGCAGGGATGTGTGTGAGGGGGTGTGTGTGTATAAAGAACGGGGGTAGGAGAGTGTGAGTTTGAGCGTGTGTAAGAGAATGGGTGGATAGGGTGTGTTTAAGGAGGAAGTGTGGATGCGTGTGGGTGTGTGTGTGTGTGTGTGTGTATGTGTGTGTGTGTGTGTGTGTGTGTGTGTGTGTGTGTGTGTGTGAGTGGGTATGTGTGTGTGCGTGGGTGCGTGGAGGGTCTTGGTGCTCGGGGAGCGCTGCTGGTCCACTGGGGTGCGGCCTGGCTGCCGCTCGGTGGCGGTCTGGGGATCCCGGTCCTCCGTCGGTGTGGGCTGGGCCCTCTGCCTGCGGGGGTGGGGGGTTGCTTCTGGGCTCTTGGGGCCGTGGGGCCCGCGCTCTGTCTGCCCTGGGGGGCCGGTGCCCGGCGGGGGCGGTCCTCGCTGGTCCGGGCCTGCTGGGGCCTGTTCCCCCTGACTGCGGGGGACTCTGGCTGGGACCCCCCTCTGCCTCCTCCTGGGTCGGTGCATGGCTGGCTCCGGGGTGGGGCGGTTGGGGTCTGCGCCTGGGGATGGCTGCCGATGGCCCGGGTCTCGGGGGTCCTCCTGGCGTGCCTCTTGCCTTTGTGTGGGAGGGGTCACACTGGCATGATCTTCTCTGAACACGTTCCACTCTGCATGTTCTGCATGTGACACAGTCACCGAGTCGTCTGCAGGTTTATTCACTAACAGCAGCTAGTTTTCTCATTTCTGTTTGTTTCTCATTTATATTTAACTTTTTAGATTCATAGTTTAGTTACTATGATCTAAAGTTGGCTTGTATGTGTATGTATATGTGTTAATACTGGCAAGTGCGTACGTCTTTGTACGTATGTATGTGTGTGTATAGAGGTGTGTGTGTATATGTATGTATGTGTATATGTATGTGTACATATGTATATATATGTGTATATATATATATGTGTGTATACGTGTGTGTATATGTATGTGTATGTATGCGTGTGTATGTGTGTGCATATGTATGTGTGTGCCTGTATGTGTGTGTGTATACATCTGTAGATTGTTTTCTTTCTTTTTGTTTTTGGGTTATTTTTTAGTTGTTGTTTTTTTCTCTCCCTTTTCTCTCCCTTTATCTCTTTCACTTTTCTTATGAGGTGATTTTTCTCCTTTCTCTTTCTGTCTTTCGTCTGTCCTCTCCGGTCCAGCAGTACAAACTCTACAATTCAAACAATAATACAAAATAAATATAGAAATAAAATAAAAATTCAGAAAGTCAAGGGGATCATTATATCTATAAAGCTTCCCTTGGCAGAGAAAATTTGCTCAGCAGAACATCCAGACCATCATTCTGCTGCCTAAATGCTGGACAAGACAAAAACAAAAAACAAAAAAAAACAAAACAAAAAAAAACCAACGCGGGTCATTTATGTTTTCTGCACTGCACGCCATGTTTATTTTCTTCTGTTGCATTCGCTAAACTGAACACTTCCGGACATTGAAGGCTGACGTCACGTCCGTCCTTTTTCTGATTGGTTTACGCCGCGCTGTTTGTCCTGCCCTAGAAATCCGTAGATACGAGTCCCCAGACTCTACGCTGGTACAGCGACAGAGTCTGGTTTGCCAGGCTAACACCAGCTATCAGTCATGATAAATAAATATTTCTCACTGAAGATTTAACTTTCGGTCCAGTTTTCTGGAGCTGAAGGAATCTCTGACTGAACTCAATTTTTGTTTGCTCCATTGTTAAATGTGACATCCACCATTTTTCTGCATTCAATGAAGAACCACTGGGCATTGGTTCTGTCACCACTAATTAATTTCTTTTCCTATTTTTGCTGTCAGTAATAAACTGGACAGATGAAAATATCACAAAAATTTCCCAAATAAACCGTTTCTTTCCAGGATATTGGAAATAAACCAGACATGATGAGGTCTGGGTGAGTTCTGTCCGGGCTGTGTAATGGTAACAGAACCAGAACAAACCGGCTGATCACCTGCTTAATGTTTAACTGTCTTTTCAATTATATATTTTAGTTATATTTTATTACATTCATTTTCTTCACCACCAGTCCAGTTCAGGGTGGTGGGAAGCTGGAATCTATCCAGCAGTCATCAGGTGAGAGGCAGGTACACCTGGACAGGTAGCTGGTCCATCACAGAGCCACATTTAACATGTTTAATCTGTAATCCAGTTTATAAGGAATCAAACGCTGTGTTTAATATTTGTTGCTCTACACAATTTAAACAACAACAACAAAAAAACAATGCAAATTTTCTTCATGCTTACATAAGCCAATATTTACTTATTTATTTACTTTCTGTAAATATAACTGGTTATAGTGGTAAAATCAGGTGACAATAAACACTGCAGCGAAGGAAAGAAGCTCATTATGGAGTGAATAAAGTGAATTGCAGCCATGATGCGTTTATGTTTAGAGCAGGCGTCTCCCGCTCCGGTTCTCCTGAGCGACCGTCCTGCAGGTTTTAGTGTTTCCCTTGAAATGAAAAGGTTCTCCATCAGCTTGTTGTCATCTTCTGCGCCTGTTAATGAGGTTTGGGTCAGGTGTGTTGGAGCGGGGAAACACTAAAACCTGAAGGATGGCAGCTCATGAGGACCAGAGCTGGAGATGCAGAACAATCAGGAAGTGACTGATGAGTGATTGAGAACGTGTCTTCCACTAGAGGGAAGCATTTAATGCTAGCTGCTTTTCACAAAGACTCCAGAATGCATGAACTGTAAGGATTTAATGTTCAGCCAGACGGAAGACATTTTCCCACAATGCACCTTTCATTTCCAACAGATTCCTGATTCAAGGAGCAGAAAAACAGTTTGAAGTAAATCTATGAAGAATTTCTGTGAATTTTCCAGCGTTTTGTGCAGAAACTCATCATCAGGGTCGCTATTAGGCTTCATCCAGAAGTGTTGTTTCTTGTTTGGAAGTGTCTGCAGCTCACATGATGAATGTCTCCCTGTGAACATGAAGGTGACTTCCTCCTGCTCAGGAAGCAGCGAAACCCACGGCTGGGCACTGTAAACAGCCCAGTAATACTACCATGAAGGCTGCTGTGGGCAGCGTCATGTCACCACTGTGTCCTGTCCCTGTTTTTTTCTACCAGGCTGTAAACATGTTTATTTCTGCTGTAAACATGTTTATTCCTGCTGTAAACATGTTTATTTCTGCTGTAAACATGTTTATTCCTACTGTAAACATGTTTATTCCTGCTGTAAACATGTTTATTTCTGCTGTAAACATGTTTATTCCTGCTGTAAACATGTTTATTTCTGCTGTAAACATGTTTATTCCTACTGTAAACATGTTTATTCCGACTGTAAACATGTTTATTCCTGCTGTAAACATGTTCATTCCTACTGTAAACATGTTTATATCTGCTGTAAACATGTTTATTCCTACTGTAAACATGTTTATTCCTGCTGTGAAGTTAGCCTTTTTTCATGGGGATTTGCTCTGGAGCCCCTAGTGGATGCAGGGGGAACTGCAGCTTGAACACTGCCCCGTCATTTCAGATGTCAAGTGATGGGTGGCGAAGATAAGCCCTTTGAAAACTGACAACATTATGAACTGTACATTCATCTGCAGGTCTGTGTTCTGCAATTCAGGATAATACCTGAGATATACCTGCTGCTGGTGAATAGTTTGCGTACATATCATGGCTGCTACACATTCACAGTGTACGTTTGACATGTGGACTGCTTGTCTTGATGCGATCTAACGTGTTGTCGGAGGAGTAATAACAAAAAGAAACGCTTGCATTCCAACAGGCCTTCCCACCACCTTCAATGCTCAGGCTTAATCATAAACCAGCCTTTAAACTAGGTCCACAAAACGTAACAATACACAGATGTGTCGCTTGAACAAAAAGTCAGGAGAACCGAACACAAAGACACATGAGGGAAACCACACCGTAACACACACAGGGAAAAGAAAAAGGCGAGATTAACTTGGCAGAGACTCAAAGTTGCTGGAACGCTGGTGGAGCCGATGAGCAGACACCTGGATGCCGAGCCTTTCCTCAGCCAGAGAAGGAAACATTGTGGGCTGCTTGCCATCACAGTTTCTTCACAATTCCCATTCTTCCTTTGGCTCTCATCAGTTTCCATGTTAACTCTCCGCTTCTTTAGGCCAAGTTATGCAACCTGAATGAAAAACCAGTCTGTAACCATAACAACCGCCGGTGAACAAAGAAACAATCTGTTTGTGTGAGACAAAAAGTGTTTTTTATGTTCATTAAACATATTTTTCTGATAACTTCTCCCTTCAATAGACAGTCATTAATAATCAGCTTTTACACAAAAAGCACTTTTTACATTTTTTTTTACCTAATTACAATCTTGGTGTTTTTCGATAACGCGTGTAAATGAAAGGCTGGAACTGACAGAAAAACGATGATTCCGGCAAGCTTTTCATTAAAATATTCCCAAATCTTTTTCATATCTTCTTCATTAAACTGAGGCATAATGAAAGACTACACTCAGCCCTCGTACCAATTAATTAATGGAGAAAACCTCCTCCTGGGAGACGGTACATTCTTCATTTTTCATCCTGCACAGCCGGTCCTCGCAGGATCACAATTTTTGTTTTAATATTTTAATGTTCTAAGTTGAGCTCTGAATCTCTGCAGGTAGAACGCTAGATCATCCTGACATTTCAAAGTAGTAACACGATTGGAATAAAGTGTTTTTTATTAAATTCAATCAATTTAATTTATACTCATCAGGCGCTGTGTAGCCTGTGCTGGGGTTTATAGGAAGACCCATATTTCACCCTCTGCTCTCCTCAGAATAGGTTGCTAAGACACATGTGACACGGGAGGTGATGATTAGTGCAAAAGACAAACTGCCCAGAAGTCCACGTCATCCTTCACACATGACACCCAGCATGGGGAGTATTTCAGGAGCATTAATATATAAAGCTGAGCGGACATATCACTTCAGAGATTTAATCAAAAACATGTTTAATTATGACTCTCTTCTGTTTTTATTTGATCATTTTTCTCAGGAGCTTAAACCACTAAACCAGGTTATGGTTAAACTAAACCTACTGCTCAGGCTCGTAGACACAATAAACTCGCTCTCTTTTGTAAAACCTTAATTAACGAACACATTTCACTCTGCGATGTGCTGCAACCTGGAAGGAAGGACATTAAAGCTACAGTGTGAAACTCATTTGGCTTTTAATCACAGAACTCAAGTATTCCTTTCATAAACACGTATTTTACTGAAGTCTAAACACAGTTACATCCAAATCAAAGTGTTCTCGTCGCTTACGGTGAGTTATATATAAATACACAGCAACTTAATACACCTTAAAGGCTGCCATGTTGCATCACATTCTTTAAATACGGTAGCTGAAAGAGGACAAATGTGTTAGGCTTACGTGTTTTAGCAGTGAATCCTCGTGTGTTGTTGGGGGGGCGAACCAAGCAGAGACCGCCGTGGACAGTCAACCTGCCGTTTTCCATGGATATGGAGGAGCATCCAGACTCTTTCAGGCTTTCAAAATGAAAAGTAAACGCTGCTTTTAAACTGTTTTTTTTTTTTTTTTTTTTTTTAAACAGAATTACGTTAACAAACCACTGAGACAAACAACAACCCCCTGTGAGAGGATGTGAAATGATATAACAGGTTAAGGTGTGCAACTGCATCACAGCTGGAGACGAGGATGGGCGATAAGGTCCAACATATTTATCCCAACAATTCCTGCTGTTTGTCACAATAAACATGGCGGTATATAAACACCAATTTAGCCTTATTTGTAACGATATGTCATCTAAATAACACAAAAGGCTACTTAATTACATCAATCCAAGTTCAAGTTGTACTTCTTTACTACAGTAATGTAGTTAGCATTCTGAAATATCAGAACCATTTACTGAAAGTTTTTTGCTCATTGGCAATGAGGAAGTGGTGCAAACAGCTAAATAACGTAAAAAAAAAAAAGTCCATGTAGTGCAACTGCAAATGAAACCTGATAAAGAAACCAGACAAATAAAACTTCACTAAATAAACTTTACTCTAATCCTGTCACTGATGACAGTGATGAATATGCCAAAAATGAAATACTAGTGTAAGTTTTCAAATAAATAGCGCTTGAGTCAATCATGTCATATCAAAATGCAACAATAATTTTTGCAGACGTTTTCTGTAACTCCTCTCTGCATTCTTCATTCATTTTCGGCAAATCTGTTTTGGAAAATTACTTTTGTGACGGTATCTGATACCTAGCGTCCATTTTAAGTCTCATTATTTTGAAGCCTTCCTTCCCCACAGTTTGGAGTGGCAACAGGCAAAATGCAGGTGCTTCTGTTTACTCTTTCCAACATTTACCTTGGTGGTCATATGGTAAGGCATGAGAAAATGAATGGAGGGGGGATTTGTAACAATAAATTGTAAATGGTATTCTATCGCACTTTCCTACTTGTAAACACTCAGCCTGCCTGATTAAAGGGTGACAAGTCCCGGTGCTGGCTGATGACACAGTACCACGCTGAACATGGACCACAGAAATAACAGAGCTTCCTCCTGACATTAGTCCAGCTCCAAGCAGCGTCATGTTCCCGTGACTAGGAGGAGGCTTGGTCACGTTCTGGGGCTGCTCTGCAGCATCGGTTAAAGGCCTGTCTGGAATCTTTACAAGGAAATCTCAAAGCCATCAAAGCATCATGGAGCAAAATGAGCAGCCGAGTATCAGAAAACTTGCTCTTAGTTATGTGTCTTCAAACAGGATAACGATCCAAAACACACAAAGCTACAAACAGCCGAGAACGTCAAAAAGGCAAACATTTCTGAAGTGGCCTGTTAGAGTCCTGCTCCACTGCCGATGAGGAGTGGGCGATGATACAGGTGTAGACAGGTGTCACAATGAGTTACAGAAGTCGTCTGATTGCAGTGATTCCTCTCAAGGTTGAGCAACAAAACTTCCCATTAACAGTGTCATTAGTTTTGTTCAGACATGCCTCATTAGTTAAAAAAAGAATCTCTTATACAAATATTAAAAAACCATTACTGATGCTCATTGGTTGAGTTTCAGCAAATTTGTTATTAATTTATTTCTTTATTCATCTCAGTTAAATTCACATTTATTCATATAGCACATTAAAACAGCCCCTGCTGACCAATGTGCTTCACAAAACAGAAAATACAGATAAAATCATTACAAGTATGAAAAAATTAGAAAATTAAAACTTAGGGGTGATTAAACGATAAAACCTGTTAATAAGATAGCAATGAAATAAAATGCAAGTAAAAATAGTAAAAAACACAAAATATGAAACAATATAAAAAGCCAAGGTGTACCCCAAAAAGCACACCAAAAAGTATTTATTATTGTTATTTTAAATGATAAAAAAGGTTTTCACTTGAGCCTTTTATGTCTGCCAGCGTATAATAAGTATAATAAGTTTCCCAAACCTGACAAATCATTTTCTTTCCAACTTAAACCCAATCAGATGAAGGAGAGAGAGAAATGAGGGGCAGAGGAGGAAGGTGTTGGGAATGCTAATGATGTCCTGTAATGATTTCCCCAGAGGAAATCTGATCCGTTGCTAAAGGGAAGAGATGGAGAAGAAAAGCCTGGGGGAGGGGGGCAAACGCATCGCCATTTCATGCAGAAGCACCAAAGCCATCGGGGAGAGAAGGTTGCCAAAGCTGGCGGGGCGGCGGGGGCTTCACTGCACACACAACACCTCTACCTATCAGTAAGACTGAACGAGGTTCAGTCAGAGATGGGAAAGCTAAAATATGGCTGAAACAGGAAGTCAGGAAACAGAAGCCAAATTCAGTCCCTGCATCGTCTCCCACCGAGTGACAAATAAAACCAACATTCAGCGATGCTGTAAAACATTCAGAAATGACTCAGTGTTTTATTTCTTAGTTCATGACAACAAGGTTTTATACATCCATCCATCTTCTGCCGCTTATCCGGGGTCGGGTCGCGGGGGCAGCAGCCTAAGCCCAGACTTCCCTCTCCCCAGCCACATTTGCCAACTCTGCGGGGGGATCCCGAGGCGTTCCCAGGCCAGCCGAGAGATATAATCCCTCCAGCGTGTCCTGGGTCTTCCCCGGGGTCTCCTCCCAGAGGGACGTGCCTGGAACACCTCACCAGGGAGGTCCAGGAGGCATCCTGACCAGATGCCCGAGCCACCTCAACTGGTTCCTCTCGATGCGGAGGAGCAGCGGCTCTACTCTGATCTCCTCCCGGATGACCGAGCTCCATATAAGTTATGAACAGAATCGGTGATAAAGGGCAGCCTTGGTGGAGTCCAACCCTCACCGGAAACGAATCCGACTTACTACCGGCAATGCGAACCAAGCTCTGACACCTGTCGTACAGGGACCGGACAGCTCGCACAAGGGGGTCCGGTACCCCATACTCCCGGAGTACCCCCCACAGGAGCCCCCGGGGGACACGGTCCAAATCCACAACGCACATGTAGACTGGTTGGGCAAACTCCCATGCCCCCTCCAGGACCCCAAAGAGGGTATAGAGCTGGTCCACTGTTCCGCGACCAGGACGAAAACCACACTGCTCCTCCTCAATCTGAGACTCGACTACTCACCAAGGAGCTTTGTAACCGCCTCAAGGACTTCAGCCCCAGAGAGAAGACAGTCCACCCCTGAGTCCCCCAGCTCTGCGTCCTCATCAGAAGACGTGTTGGTAGTGTGGTGGTGAGAACACATGAGTGTCATGTGACTGAGGTTGGCTCCTCCCCCTAATCAGCAGGTAGTTATAAAAGGCACCTGCTGACCCCTTCTGCCTGTTTGCTGATTCTGCTGCTGTCCTCTGTACTCCTCCTGGTTCAGGTTAGCTCTCAGGGTGGTGAGTAGAACGACAGGAACTTGTAATGAAAACCAATTTAGTGGCTTTACTAATGGTGTTTTCTGTCTATAGGTCCACCTGCTGCTGTTTGTTTGGCATACTTTTTTGTAGTGTTTCTTTTGTTAATTCTTTTGCTTTGCTTCTTTTTTACTTAGATTTATAAGTTGACTTGGTTCTCCTTGGTTTGAACTGATTTCTTTTAGGCAGCTGGGATCCATTAGCTGGATGGGGACCCCCATGTTTTTAGTTTGTTTTGATGCACTAGGCACACGAGGGCTCCACATTTGTAGTTTGCAGTGAAGTGTGTTGTGTTCACAAGGTAAAAGGTGGCAGCACACCTGGGCACTCCTTCCCTATAGGCTGCTCTCCACCAGTGGTTCCAGCTGACCTGGTTTCTTTATGTTGTATCGTCATTAGTTTTAGTTTTTAAGTCTCAGCAGTGGTTTTACACCGAGCCAATTTTGGTCCTTAAAACTTTGTATTAAATAGTTTCAACTGCCTCACACTGCTCATTCAACAGGAGCAACCCTGCATTTATTTCCTGGGGCTCTATGCCCCACGGGGCCTTGTCTGGTTTGAGTTTTAGATAAAAGTGAAAGTTTTTTTCATTTTACCTTGTTTATTCTTATCTTTGATAAGGCCATACCACTCTGCCTCAGGAGGATTGAGGAGGTCTTCAAAGTATTCTTTCCACCGACCCACATGTCCTGAGTTGAGGTCAGCAGCTCCCCATCTCCACCCTGAAATGTGTTCAGTTGTGCTTTTTCCTGGGTCTCCCACTGCAGTCGAGCAAGTCGGATCAGCAGGAGACAATACAGCAGAGGCACCAGAACTCTCATCAGGCAGTGGAGGCAACACCAACAGCTTAAGTTCCACACAACCAGAACCTTAACATCCTTATTAACAATTTGTTCAGGATGGGAGAAATGGGCTGCAATCTGAGCCAAGTCATATTTGCAGCATTGGTCCAGCTGATCAAGGGAAGGACTTTCTGGAAACCACTCAAACACATGCTGTGCCATGTTCAGTGCTCAAACTTCTATTGAAAAAAGTAAAAGCCAACAGACAATACCTTTCTTTGCTGAATACAAGGGCAGCATAGATCCCGGAGGAGCCCCCATTAATGTTACAACCCCAACTCTGCTTGGGGAAAGGGGCAGCAACATTAAAGACATAAAGAATGTAGTATAAACACAGTTTATTGCTGAAACAAAACTACAAAACAACAACAAACAAGACCAAGGATGAAACGGCTCTTAAGGTCAGAACAGCTTAAATTACACAAACACCATAAGACCTTCAAAAAGGTCCATTACAATATGTCCGAACACAGTCTTAAAGACAGCTACAGCAAAAAACCAAGTGGCAAGCCAGGTGTTCCAACCATAACCGTAGCTGCCCTGAATGTTCATTGGCAGCTTGGTAAGTGGTCGAGCTGGAAAGCCGAGGATCGGGCCAATCACAGGCAAGGTGTCCCACGTCCAACCAATGAGTTCTGATGGAGTTTGTGCTGGTTTTTCCAAATAAAACAAGAAGCAAAGGCCAGGGTCTGTAACACTCAAGTTCAGCTATTTTTTTCAGCCAAGCGTGCACAGCTGGCACAACCAGAGGTGGATGGAGAGGTAAGTGGAGCCATTTGAACATCCTGTTAATGTTAGCAACTAGCTAACAACAGCTGGGCCTGGTTGACAGGATCTCAGCTGATCAGATTGATCAGACTGATGCTGTCCTATGTCGGGCATGGCAGAAACGATAAGGAAGTTGCTGACTGGAAAAAACACATAGTCTTCCCTGTTAAAATAACTTATAATATCCACTGGTAAAACCAGATAAATCAAGATGGCAGCCAGGTGCAGATTTTATTTGTTTATTCTTGACTTTTCCTTGACGTACGTACCTTTAAATCCATCTGAACCTGGTTTGTAGCACTGCATCTTCAGAGCATCAGCACACCTTCATTCTTTTACATAATAGTCATTCTAGCATTATATTGGCCGCCTGGTGTGCTAATCAAGCTGAAGTCCCGCCCCCTCTCTGCTGGACAGCAGCAGCTAAAAAGCCTGTTTATCCAGACGACTCATCACATTTCTGTCACCTGCTGAAGTGGAAAGGAACTTTTTTATTTCTACCTACCAAACTGGATTTAAAGTGGAACTATTCTGTGCATTTCAGGCTTATTTATTTTTATTTCTGAGCCCAGAAGGGCTGGGATTGATGGAGTTATTGTCACAAATGGCTTTATTTACTTCAGACCGACCCTCTCCGTAGGCTGTCAGATCAGCCTGCGGGCAAAACGAGTGGATTGAGACTCTTCCGCATTAAGCCCCGCCTCCCGCCACTGCACTACATCGGGAGCGCGCACCGCACCTGCTTTCACCGTCATTGTAACGTCTCATAAACAGAAGGATTAGGCTCATATGAACTCAATAAAAAAACAAACTACAATGTCAACACATAGCATCCAGCCCTACATGTTGGAACCTGAATCAGAGCCTGAAAACGAAGTGGAAAACAGCAACCCACAGCAACGAATGCAGCAGGATGTCTCTCTTTGGTAAACTCACCAGCCATCGTTGGAAATAACTTTATCCCACGTTTTCCACCCGCCTGATGTATTTGTACATACCCTTGTTAACCAGTAGAAGGTAACCAATCACCGAACCTTATCCCCCGGGACGTCACAAGGATTTCCAAGTAGAAAAAACTCTCTAAAACGCCGCGTTTTTCGTTGCCATGGAAACCGAACGGAGAGCGTGCTGGAACTCAAACTCAAACTCAAACATGCGTTTAGGTGATAAAAAACATGTCGTTCACATGTCTGATGAGGATTCAACACTGTAACACTGTAGAAAGCTCAGAAAACTCCAAATACCATCATAGGAACCCTTTAACTCACATTTGGACGGTTGGTGGATGTTCTTTTCAAGCCCTATTCAGCAACATTTTTCAGAAATTGTTCCATGTATCACTTTGTGCAGATTGTTGAACCTTTTCACATCATTACTTCTGAGAGACTTTGCCTCTGAGGTGCTCTTTTTATACAGTCAATGCTCAAGTTAAAAACCAGAACACAAGTATGAACACACAGACATAGCCGCATGCACAACCCGCCCCCCCACAGGTGAAAGTTCCTGTTAAACATGACATCACCGCAGGCAGTGACCCCTCCTCACTGCAGATGAAGCTTCTCCTGGAGGAAGAATGGACCAGATGAAAAAGATTTTCCTTGTTCTTGCGGCCTCGACAGCAAGAACAAAGTCCTTGGTTCTGCTGAAGGATGGGATGAGCTTTAGTCAGTCACATGTTGTACGGCTGATCCTGGTGAAACTTAACCCTTTCAGGTCCTGCTCTACCATCTGGTGGAGGTAAATCTGAGGTGACTTTGATGATAAAAACATTTAAATAAACCTGCCTGAGCTTCTCAACTAGCCGGTTTGCGTCGAACCAGTTATAAAACTGCTGTTCTTCACGGTTTTTCTTTTTAACGTCTCAACCATTTGATAAAAAAAACATTTATTTAGTTTATTCTTGTCCAAAACAAACAGAGAAACAAACGGAGAAACTGGCCTTCATGTTAGTGTGAACATTAAAGGGTTAAATGTAGGGGGATGGAGTTGTATTGTGGTTTCACTTCCACCACACAAACTCAGCGAGAAGCTCCAGAAATAGGCATGTTGGGTCTGTCAGCAACACTTCAGTGATTTTGTCTGCAAGCTAGTCAGAAAGTAAAGCTCCTTCTCTGCTTTAACGTTTCCATGAAGGGAAATGTTGGTTACAGCGATGTCTGACTTAGGCTACACTCACACTGATGCTCAGATCAGATTATTTTCTATTGAAACCAGATTTTTTATGCAGTCGTTGAAATGATCATCTGAACGTTGTGTCCCTTCGGGGACACCATGGCAGAGTTGAACACTCTGCTGAGAGGGTGGAAATAAGGATGCTCCAGGCGTGTTTATTCATCTGGACGTTCTGACACTCTGAACTGCAACTGATGAATAAAATAAAGAGACTGACAAAAAGGAGACGGACATGTCATCTGTTCCTTTTGTACACACACGTGTGTGTGTGTGTGTGTGTGTGATGTGTACAGACACCACAGTCCAGTTCTGCTGCACGGTCTAACTTTACCGACCCGCGGCGCCTGAACCTGACAGGATAACACCAGACTCTCCCTTCGCTGCTTTACTCTTATTTATTTGTTCATGTTTTTAACCCCTTAAGCTCCTCTTTAGGCCATTTTTATGCATTTTGACTGATTACTGCGCATGATGGACCTGATGGTCAGTCTGTAGTATTTTAGTCTGGTATCAATGCTTTTCTCATATGATGACAGATTGACTGTATCTGTATTTTCCATGAGGGCTGTGAGAGACGTCTCCTCTGGGACAAACAAACAAAACTGTGTCATGACGTCTGAAACGACTCAGCGGGGAGCCTGAAGGTGAAGGGTTACAGTGATGCTTTTAAGTCGTTGTTTTCATTTAGAATAAAAAAGGAAAAGGTAACGTTGCTGTAAGTATTCCTGAAGGTTTGTGTCTCCTCTGAGATGTCCGGCGCAGGAAATGCTGCATGACCGTTCACAGTGACGTTCCACACAGATCAGAGGTGGATCCGGTTTGTGTCTCATGTTGGTAAAAACAAGTCAGAACTCTGCTGCAGTGTGAGCAGGAGTAACAGAACAGGAGTAGTGAGGAGTAGTGAGGAGTAATGAGGAGTAGTGAGGAGTAGTGAGGAGTAATGAGGAGTAGTGAGGAGTAATGAGTAGTGAGGAGTAATGAGGAGTAGTGAGGAGTAGTGAGGAGTAATGAGGAGTAGTGAGGAGTAGTGAGAAGTAATGAGAAGTAATGAGGAGTAGTGAGGAGTAGTGAGGAGTAATGAGGAGTAGTGAGAAGTAATGAGAAGTAATGAGGAGTAGTGAGGAGTAGTGAGGAGTAATGAGTAGTGAGGAGTAATGAGGAGTAGTGAGGAGTAATGAGGAGTAGTGAGACGTAATGAGAAGTAATGAGGAGTAGTGAGGAGTAGTGAGGAATAATGAGGAGTAGTGAGACGTAATGAGAAGTAATGAGGAGTAGTGAGGAGTAGTGAGGAGTAGTGAGGAGTAATGAGGAGTAGTGAGGAGTAATGAGGAGTAGTGAGAAGTAATGAGAAGTAATGAGAAGTAGTGAGGAGTAATGAGGAGTAATGAGGAGTAGTGAGGAGTAGTGAGGAGTAGTGAGGAGTAATGAGGAGTAGTGAGGAGTAGTGAGGGGTAATGAGGAGTAGTGAGGAGTAATGAGGAGTAATGAGAAGTAATGAGGAGTAGTGAGGAGTAATGAGGAGTAATGAGGAGTAGTGAGACGTAATGAGAAGTAATGAGGAGTAGTGAGGAGTAGTGAGGAGTAGTGAGGAGTAATGAGGAGTAGTGAGAAGTAATGAGAAGTAATGAGGAGTAGTGAGGAGTAGTGAGGAGTAATGAGGAGTAGTGAGGAGTAATGAGGAGTAGTGAGAAGTAATGAGGAGTAGTGAGACGTAATGAGAAGTAATGAGGAGTAGTGAGGAGTAATGAGGAGTAGTGAGACGTAATGAGAAGTAATGAGGAGTAGTGAGGAGTAGTGAGGAATAATGAGGAGTAGTGAGACGTAATGAGAAGTAATGAGGAGTAGTGAGGAGTAATGAGGAGTAGTGAGGAGTAATGAGGAGTAGTGAGAAGTAATGAGAAGTAATGAGAAGTAGTGAGGAGTAATGAGGAGTAGTGAGGAGTAGTGAGGAGTAATGAGGAGTAGTGAGGAGTAGTGAGGAGTAATGAGGAGTAGTGAGGAGTAATGAGGAGTAGTGAGGAGTAGTGAGGGGTAATGAGGAGTAGTGAGGAGTAATGAGGAGTAATGAGGAGTAGTGAGGAGTAGTGAGGGGTAATGAGGAGTAGTGGGGAGTAGTGAGGAGTAGTGAGGAGTAGTGAGAAGTAATGAGAAGTAATGAGGAGTAGTGAGGAGTAATGAGTAGTGAGGAGTAATGAGGAGTAGTGAGGAGTAGTGAGGGGTAATGAGGAGTAGTGAGGAGTAGTGAGGGGTAATGAGGAGTAGTGAGGAGTAGTGAGGAGTAATGAGGAGTAGTGAGGAGTAGTGAGGGGTAATGAGGAGTAGTGAGGAGTAATGAGGAGTAGTGAGGAGTAATGAGGAGTAGTGAGGAGTAGTGAGGAGTAGTGAGGAGTAATGAGGAGTAGTGAGGAGTAGTGAGGGGTAATGAGGAGTAGTGAGGAGTTGTGAGGAGTAGTGAGGAGTAATGAGGAGTAGTGAGGCGTAATGAGGGGTAATGAGGAGTAGTGAGGAGTAGTGAGGAGTAATGAGTAGTGAGGAGTAATGAGGAGTAGTGAGGAGTAATGAGGAGTAGTGAGGAGTAATGAGGAGTAGTGAGGAGTAGTGAGGGGTAATGAGGAGTAGTGAGGAGTAATGAGGAGTAATGAGGAGTAGTGAGGAGTAGTGAGGGGTAATGAGGAGTAGTGGGGAGTAGTGAGGAGTAGTGAGGAGTAGTGAGGAGTAGTGAGGAGTAATGAGGAGTAGTGAGGAGTAATGAGGAGTAGTGAGGAGTAATGAGGAGTAGTGAGGAGTAATGAGGAGTAGTGAGGAGTAGTGAGGAGTAATGAGAAGTAGTGAGGAGTAGTGAGGAGTAGTGAGGAGTAATGAGGAGTAGTGAGGAGTAGTGAGGAGTAATGAGGAGTAGTGAGGAGTAGTGAGGAGTAGTGAGGAGTAATGAGAGAGTGAGGATGACCATGCAGCTCATATCAGGATGTTTTACGGTGTAATTTGCTGTAATCCCCGGAACCATCCTGGATATTTTCTCTCTTCCTGAATGACTGTCGGGAATCTTCACAAGGCCGTCTGGAAAACGTCTCTAATCAGAACAAATCGTTTTAAGCTTCGCCTGAATTTAATTAAATTAAATTAAGATGTAAAAACAAAAGTGAACAGAAATATCCCACAGGCGGAGAAGGCCTTACTGGTTGGGTTACTGGACAGACTGGGAATTCCAGACAGATTTATCATGGTTTAAAGGCAGGAGCATGTTTTTACTGTGTTGTTTAAAATTACATTTGTAAGACCTCATTTATAAACAGTATAAACCATTTTGTATGCAACTTTGAGTACTTTCCAATATCTTTCCAAATGCACACTCACACACACACACACACACACAGACACACACATCTAGAAATGAGAACTTTTTCTACTGAAGTAACTTGTTAGCCACACGAAGTGAAATGTAAATAAAACAGAATTCCACCATGTATAAACCTCATCAGCCGATATTTCCAGTAGAATCATGTCTGATTTTAATGTAAAATTACCACCAGCTTGCATCCCTGTCCCATGCGCACAGAGATTCCTTCAGATTTTCTGAATCTTTTCGTATTAAACACTAGACGGAGGAATCTGCCCCCCTGAAATGCTCCTTTCATAGCCTGTCATGTTACTGACCTGTTGCCAGGTAACCTGGTTACTTTTCCAGCCTTTTGTTGCTCCTGTTCCAACGTTTCACAGATGTGCATCAGATTCATCTCAGTTTCATCAGCTGATATGTTGTTCATCTCTTACTGGGAATAAAATATGTGAGATCTGGAAATAGCCTGTAGTTGTGTTTTACACGAAATCCCGACTTTTAAAACATTTTCAGATTTTTCAGATGTGAATTTAACAGCTGAATTAATATGAAATAAGACAACCAACTCTTTGGTAACACAATAAAACTGTATTACATTTGTGCTTAAAATGGTTTCAATTGTCGTATTTACAAGCGTTGTCCTAAAAATAAACATTTCATGCTGATGGAAGTAAATCATTGTGAAACAGCAAGCAGAAATGAAGATTTCTTTACAGCCACAGTTTCAAAACGAACCAGAAATCACGCCAACATGCTGAAGTTTCGTCCTCTGCAGCCTTTAAAACACACAGGATTTAACAAAGTGACCCAGAGAGCCTCAGATGGTTTGAGCATCAGAACAACGGAACATTTCGGACAACAGAAGGCTTATCAAATAAATAGTGTAGAAAAGGTAAGCCAACATCCTCCCCACACAGCGCGTACGACCACCTGCCTCCACGTGCTTCCTCGCTCGGATCTCCTGGAAGCAAAGTTTGTTTTGGAAAAGCAAATCTGCAGTCAGTGAGACGTCAGAGTGGAGCTCGGGTCAG